>NW_026706811.1:762290-1478929 GCF_029867415.1 Vicia villosa | reverse complement strand
GACGGATTCTCAGGGTACAATCAAATCAAGATGGCACCCGAAGACATGGAAAAAACAACCTTCACAACACCCTGGGGAACCTTTTGTTACAAAGTAATGCCCTTTGGTCTGAAAAACGCAGGAGCAACCTATCAACGTGCAATGGTAGCGCTATTTCATGATATGATTCATCAAGAAATAGAGGTGTATGTCGATGACATGATTGCAAAGTCCAACACCGAGGAAGAACATCTGGGTCATTTACACAAGTTGTTTGACAGACTCAAGAAATACAAGTTGCGATTGAACCCAAATAAGTGTACCTTTGGAGTAAGATCCGGCAAACTCTTAGGTTTCATCGTCAGCAGCAAAGGTATTGAGGTTGATCCCGCCAAGGTTAAAGCCATTCAAGAAATGCCTATACCTCGTACCGAGAAACAAGTCAGAGGATTCTTGGTACGTCTAAATTACATCGCCCGATTTATTGCCCACATGACTACTACTTGTGTGCCGATCTTCAAACTGTTGAAGAAAGATCAAGTGGAAAGGTGGAATGACAAATGCCAGTTAGCCTTTGACAAAATCAAAGAATATCTCCAAAAACCTCCAATCTTGTTGCCACCTGTGGAAGGCAGACCTCTGATAATGTACCTAACTGTGTTAGAAGACTCAATGGGGTGTGTACTAGGACAACATGACGAATCCGGCCGAAAGGAGCACGCAATCTACTATCTTAGCAAAAAGTTTGCCGATTGTGAAACAAGATACTCACTACTCGAAAAAACTTGTTGTGCCTTAGCTTGGGCAGCTCGCCGACTAAGACAGTACATGCTAAATCACACCACTTTCCTAATCTCCAAGATGGATCCCATCAAATACGTGTTCGAAAAACCTGCTCTCTCTGGAAGAATAGCGAGATGGCAAATGATCTTAACAGAATATGACATTCAATACACTTCACAAAAAGCAATCAAAGGAAGTGTGGTAGCTGATCATCTGGCTCATCAAGCAGTGGATGATTATCAAGCATTGAACTTTGACTTCCCAGACGAAGACATTATGCTAGTCAATGACTACAAACAACCAGGACCAGAAGAAGGACCCGAGCCAGGATCCCGGTGGACTATGGTTTTTGACGGAGCTTCTAATGCACTTGGCAATGGCATCGGAGTTGTGATCATTTCCCCCGCAGGAAGTTACACACCGTTCACTGCCAGATTATGCTTCAATTGCACTAACAATATAGCCGAATACGAAGCATGTATTCTGGGTCTTAAAGCTGCAATCGATCTAAGAATCAAATTCCTGGAAGTCTACGGAGACTCGGCCTTGGTAATCTACCAAGTCAAAGGGGAATGGGACACGAAGCACCCGAATCTAATTCCTTACAAAGAATATGTGCTGAGTTTGATTCTTTACTTCGAAGAAATCACTTTCGAACACATCCCACGCGAGGAAAATCAACTAGCTGATGCTTTAGCTACCATGTCATCCATGTTCAAAGTCAGGTGGGACAACGAGGCGCCTATAATCACCATTTACAGGCAAGATGAACCATTCTATTGCAATGAGATCAATACCGAAGGAACCGAGGAAAAACCATGGTTCCATGAAGTAAAAAGATATCTCGAAGCCCAGGAGTACCCTGAAGGGGCATCCATTAACGACATAAAGTTTCTAAGGAGATTTGCTGCCAAATTCTTTCTAAGCAATGGAACCCTATACAAACGCAACCATGACTCGACTTTACTTCGCTGTGTAAAAAAGAAGGAAGCGGAACAAATCATGGAAGAAATACACAATGGTACCTTCGGTACTCATTCCAGTGGGCATACAATGGCTAAAAAGATCCTGAGAGCAGGTTATTACTGGTCTACCATGGAAACAGACTGCCATCATCACTCCCGAACATGTCACAAATGCTAGATATACGCTGACAAAGTACATGTACCTCCAGTTCCATTAAGCGTCCTGACGGCTCCTTGGCCTTTTGCAATGTGGGGTATTGATATGATTGGAGAAATCAAACCTACTGCCTCCAACGGACATCGCTTTATCCTGGTCGCTATTGACTACTTCACAAAGTGGGTAGAAGCAGCTTCATTTGCTTCTGTTACCAAGAATGTGGTGGCCCGGTTCATCAAATACAATCTCATTTGTCGGTACGGCATCCCTGAACGGATTATCACGGACAATGGCACAAATCTAAACAACAGAATGATTACTGAACTTTGCACACAGTTCAAGATCAAACATCATAATTCTTCTCCATATCGACCAAAGATGAACGGCGCGGTGGAAGCTGCCAACAAGAACATCAAGAAAATCATACAAAAAATGACAGTAACCTACAAAGACTGGCATGAGATGTTGCCTTTTGCCCTTCATGGTTATCGCACATCTGCGCGTACTTCAACAGGGGCAACTCCATTCTCCTTAGTCTATGGTATGGAGGCAGTTCTTCCAATTGAAATTCAGATTCCTTCCCTAAGGATTATGAAAGAAGCCAATCTAGACGAAGACGATTGGATTCAAACACGGTTGGACCAGATAAACTTGATTGATGAAAAAAGGCTCGCAGATTTGTCATGGTCAGCTATACCAAAAGCTTATGATCAAAGCCTTCAACAAAAAAGTCAAAAGTCAAGCATACCAAACTGGTGGCTTGGTTGTCAAACGCATCATCTTACCACAAGGTGATCCCAGAGGCAAATGGACTCCCACCTACGAGGGACCATTCATAATCAAGAAAATATTCTCCGGCGGCGCCATGTTGCTTACCACCATGGATGGCGAGGATTTCCCACACCCTGTGAATGCTGACATAATCAAAAAATACTTCTCTTAAAAAGAAAAAAAACAGCTCGCTAAGTTGAAAACCTGAAAGGGCAACTTAGGCAAAAAATGAGCGTCTCGGTGGATTGAAAACCCGAAAGGGCGGTCCAGGCAAAAATTAGAGACTAAACAAATACTATCCCGGTAGGCTGAAAACCTGAAAGGGCGGCCTAGGCAAAAGTTAGGGAATGAAGCATACAACTGTGTTCCGTTCAGCTGCCTACTCACCATCAAGATTCAACACCTCAAAGACACCGATCAGTCCAATCACTTTCTTCCAACAAGTGAGGGATGAGATGCTCGAAGACAGATTGGCAATAGCAGAGTTGAAACTTGACTGGATCATTTTCACATAGCTATTTATCTTTATAAATATTTTCCAAAACTTTCTGACAATTTCCTACTTCTAGGATTGTTGTCTCCCTGTGCTAACCAGCCTATCATGGCTCTTTTTCAAAAATCAATGTAGCTTAGGCTCAAAAATCACTATTTTCACTTTTTCTGTTTTAAATACGTAAGCGTCCCAATGATAATTTTGAATGAACATGTGCATTTGAATATGATTGATGTTTACCAGGAAAAACAGGAATAACATTCAGGAAATGTCCCAATTATCTGGACATCATTCCATCAGAAGAAAATCCCCAAGAGGAGCGCATTTCTCAGCAAATTCCTCAAAAAGATTTTCTCTTCAAAAGAAGTCTTATCCCCCAGCAGGGTTGTTCCAGATTACTATCTTCAGAAGGTGTGATCCCCGCACCCGGACTTGGTCAGATAGTGCATCGGAGGATTATGCATCTTCCTCATTCCCATTTGAAAGGGCATCAGAACTTCCAGCTACCTTTCATTCTCAAGAGATATTCAAAGATCCTTCAACAGAATACCAGGGTTCTCAAAGAATTTCCCCAGCCGAGGGTACTCAAACAAGACAAAAGATCATCAACGATCACAATATAGTCATATCCAGATGACTGGTGGAAATTTATTTTCCCAAATAGAAGCTCGACATCTCACATTCATACATCACATATTCACATTCATACATCATATTCATACATCATATTCATACATCATATTCATACATCATACATCATGCATCATGCGCATATTCATGCGCATATTCATACACAACATCACATGCATATTTCTCCGGGAATATCTCACATTTACATGCATCATAAACATTGCATATCACTAACTTGATTTTTCAGGTAGACGGATATCTTCAACAAAGATGTTCTCAATCACATGCAGTGTTCACCTGAATTCCATGAACGGTTCTCTCAGATATAATCAAGCCGAAGATTCATTCTGATCACTTACCAACTCAAAAACAGACATTGCAGATCTAAGCGATACCTCAGACGGTTCCAAAACGATCTAATATTGCAGATCTAAAGCGATACCTCAGATGGTTCCAAAACGATCTAGCATTACAGATCTAAAGCGATACCTCAGACGGTTCCAGAACGATCTAGCATCAAAGATCTAAAGCGATACCTCAGACGGTTCCAAAACGATCTAACATTGCAGATTTAAAGCGATACCTCAGACGGTTCCAAAACGATCTAACATTTGTAGATCTAAAGCGATACCTCAGACGGTTCCACAATGATCAAATTTCCAAAATCTAAATCGGAAAAACTTTGGACAAGTTCCGTAACGATTATCTTCCAAGACTTAAAGCGGTAACCTTGGACGGTTCCGAAACAGTCAACACAAAGACTTTCAAATCCTTCATCAAAATATAATCAATGGATTCATTCTGATGAACAAACCATCAACACATTTACCAGGTGGCATCTGAAAGCCCATCTCAGGTAATGTTCCAATCTGCCAACAACATTTCGCAGACGACATTCAAATGCAACTTCCAACATCTCTTCTGATCAAGGTAAGTGCAAATTTTCAGGGCATCTAAATATTCAATCATCTTCTACCTTCAGATTTCAGACAATCTCTTCAGGTTTAAGAAGATTGAATAGGGGCAACTGTTATACCCCAAAATTTGCCCGCATCATTTTTCAAGAAAACTCCAATTTGAAAATTAAAAGTCTCATATAATCATAGATTTTTATTTCAACAAAGATCATGATATATGAAATACTTAGTTTTTAGAATTTTTCTTATACAGTAATTTGGCTTGCAGTTGAATTTATTCTTACGCAAACGCCAAATACTGTTTATTACTTCACACATGCTATTTATTTATTTACAGATAAATAGTACTGACGCAATTGGTACAGAGTTAAATCTTTTTGCAGGCGCAGAATCAGGAAACTCAGACTGTACTGGTAACAAGTAGATTATTATTATCTTTTGTTTCCCACTAATTTTTGTACTATATTCCATTATTTTCAAAAATCTTTTCAAATCTCTTTTTCAAAAATCACATATCTCTTTTTCCCAACACTATCTCCACTTTCTTTCAAATCTTACTTCCACTCAAATTTTCCTTTTGTACGGAATCACATCATTCCCCAACGTCTCTATCCTCCTTTCCATTCTATAAATACCTCTCATTTTCTCATAAAAATCTCACATCAAATTCTAACTCACCTTTCAAATTCCTACCTCATATCTATTTTCTCTTCTTCCCTGACAAGAATGGCAAAGTGGATAGAGACACTGTTTCTTACAGTCATCACCATTGCTACGGTGATCATGACTTTCTTCTGCCTGCATAGTCCTGAAGAGTGTGGACCTGCAATGGTTGCACTCCCAATCATCTACATGTTATTGTTCATAGCATGGGTCATTAACCGTCATTTCTGAAATTTGCCGTATTTCTTATTTCTTAAATGTACCGTTTATTCGTCGTACTGTTCAATATAGTATGTAATATTTGTACTGTCAGTATTAAATGTTGTACTATTTGTCATAATATTGCTTAATTACTAAGATAATATTTTGTGTGTTTTCTGCCAGTCAAATATTCCTATTTTTGTGCATTAAATGATTTTCAGGGTTATTATCGGTAATTTTGCCCGCATACCGTAAATATTAGTTATTTATTATGTCTATGTTTTTTTAACAAGTCATGTAAATAAACTTTCATTTTTCACATAAAACATAAAACAAAAACAAAAAAAAAAATAAAATTAACTTTGACTGTTGATTTTTCGCTCTAACTGCTACGTCAATACCTGAACAGTCAGTTGACAGCCAAACTGCTGGCAGTACAATTCTCAGTGTTTTGTACCATCAATCAAATCAATCTTTCACAATTCAAAATTCCAAGATCTTTGTGCTAGAAGTCTTCTGAATATCACGCGATTAGCAGAAACTCAGCACTGCACAAAAATCAGGTACGCTTAACTGTCTCCTACACAAACAGTCCCTAATCAGGGTTTTTCTTGTTTTTACAGGAGCAACAAGTTTTTGAGAGCTCAAATGGATTTCATACACATCCATATATCTCAAAGTACCATCATACAAATTTTCAAACTTCAATTCACTCAGACGCACCGTCAGCAGCTCAAACAGTCAACAGACGACCCGTTTGACCAAAAAAGTCAACAGACAGTCAAAAATGAATTTTTTTGTCAAAGTCCATATTTTGTCAAAGTATTCATCATTTGATCATTGGATGATCATAATTCATCAAGAAAAGATCAAAAATCAACAAAACCCTAAGATTCAAAATTAGGGTTTTTGCCTGAAAAGTCAACTCAACTTTGACTGATCATAACTCTCTCATCCTTCATCCAAAAAATTCAAACCAAAGCTCATCTTGAAGGAAATTCAATTATCTTTCAAATGCCATTGATCCCATGGTCATTGGATTCACCATTTGAAAAATATGATCAAAGACATTACAGGTCATTTTCAAAGTCAACAAAAAGACACTTTTTTCAAAAGGACACACAAGGAGCATCAAAAATCATTTTGACATGAGACCAAAGACATTGGTTAGAGGACTCTTTGAGGTTTCCAAAAAGTGAAAGATCTCCTTCATATGACAAAAATTGAAGGATTTACACCTTGTTGAAGTTGGCTAAATTTTGGGAAAATACATGAAATCAACATTGCTCAAAAATGTATTTTTTCCAAATGGGGCCAAGTTTTCAGCATTCAAACATCATTTCCATGATGTAATGGGCCTCCCACGACCAAGACTAAGCCCACACCATTTTTATTCATTTTTTGCATGATTTTATCTTATTTTAAGATTAAAATTAAAAGGAAAATGGATGGATAAATGGTAGCTTAACTTCCAAGCATGACTCACCCAAGGAATCTTCATCTTTCTGCAGATAATTGAAGAGCAAGGCAGATGCATTGAAGACAAGAGGACTTGGTCAATAATTCAAAGCTTTTTTAATATAAAAAATGCAAGAATTCCACAAAGGCAACTAGTTGCTTCTTAGCTTCAATTCTAAGCACTCAATGCTTATAAATAGGCTAGCATGCTTCAGTAACAGAGGAGACACGAATCAGAAACAAAGCCTTGCTCATATACACTTGTAACCACTTGAAAAAATTCAAAGAAAATTCAAATTCGAGTTTTTAATTTCAGTCCATTTCAATACAAACTAAGCATTCAAACATCATCCTCAAGCATTACTGAACATATCTCAATCATTTCCAAGTCTTGAAACCTCATAAATCGAGCTACCTAGGCCACGGTTTGTTCAAACTAAAACCAACTTATATCTCATAACTCACGCATATTTAACAAGATGTAGATGCATAATTATGTTTGGTTTGAAGCTCTGGTCGTTTCTGGAGCTTCAATTGGATTTTAATGGCTGTTTGTAGCATATACCATTTTAGGGTTTCCTTAGCTCAAAATTAGGGTTCTTCAATAGGGCCAAAATTAAAGCAAATTAAAGACATGGTTAAATTCAGTGGAACAAGACGAGTTGAATGGTACCATCGCGCCAAACTTATTTGCTTGTTTACCCCTATTCGTTATTTTGCAGAATTAGGGTTCACTTACCATAGTGCTTTTTTACAAAAGCGTTGTTAAAGGCCTTGTCTGAAGGTTGAAGACGAAGACGTGTCTTCCTCCCATTGGTTCAGAAGCGCGCGCGTGTTTTTTAAATTTATCTCTAATCAAGTGTTTTGCAGGTGTAACGTGTACCATGTGCCTCAAAGTCTGGACCATCTGATCTTGCTTAACAGCTCATCCAACGCCTCAGAACACGCATGCGCATCATACTCCCTCATTTAATTTCCACATCTGATCAATATCCTTTTATTTCTTATTTTTATTTTAATTTCTTTGTTAAATTAATTAAAAATAGTTTTAAAAATCCAAAAAATACACAAAAAATATTTTTAGACTTCTAAAATAATATATTATTTTCTGAAATAAAAATATTTTATTTTTCTTCAAAATTTCAATATTTTGCATAATTAATTAGTATATATTTATATATTTGCTTTTTAATTATTCTAACCAATCAAAAAATAATAAAAAAAATTGTTCTTCATGTTAAATATTGTTTATATATTATAAACTAATTTTGTACATATTTGGGATAATTTTATCTTTAAGTTTTAATTATTTGTATAATTATTTGCATAATTATGTTTTAATTAACTTAAATCAATTTCAAATCAATTCCAAAAATTCCAAAAAAAATTAGTTTTGTTTTAAAATTAATTAACAAATATTTTGTACATATTTTAAACTTAATTTCTAGGTTTAAATCTATTTTCATCTTTTTCTTCATTTTAATTTAATTAATTATGCATTAATTATAATTAAAATGAATCATAAAAAATCCAAAAACATGCCTTTTATTTTTCTTGCAATTTAAATTCCTAGATAAATGTATAGGATGTCAAATTCATGTAAATAGGCTAGTTTACATTTCCTGCACAATCGATGTAATAGCGTAGATTTACTTTCCGCACTTTACATTTCCGCATTTTAATTCCCCGCATATATAAACTGCGTGTATGTCAAAGATAAAATTGAACCGTTAGATCACTAACTTCAAAGATAAAATATCTGAATCCAAACACCATCACACTTGCACCTCTTCAGGTAATCCCTTTCTCATTCTTTTCAAAATCAAAGTCAAAATTCCACTGTTTTGAGTACAAAATCGAACCTTGCGTTTGTATCCGGTGAAAGGATAGATTTTTAAAGGAAATAGGATAAAGACCTTACAACTCAGGGTAGACCTCCTAGTTTGCTTGCTCAAAATCAAAACAAACAAAATTCTCATACACTGTTGTTTTTCAAAACAAAACTTTCAAAAAAGACAATACTTTGTATACATCCAAACACGGATTATTACAAAGTTAACGTTCTTTTCAAAACATCTTTCGAAAGATAAACAAGCATTTTGTATACATCCACACACGGATCATTACAAAATTCAATTTACAAAAATATTTGAAACCACATATGAGCAATTTCAGAGCAATTGAAAAGTGATCGAAAAACAAGTGAGCTAAGCAAACTTAAGAGCCCATGGATAACCATGGATACAAAGGGTGCTAACACCTTCCCTTTGTATAACCTACCCCCTTACCCAGAATTTCTTAAAGGTCTTTTTTCTGTTTCTTTTATAAACCTTTCCTTAATTGGATAAAATAAAAGGTCGGTGGCGACTCTGTGAATTTTCAAAAAAATGCGAAAGCATTAAGCGATAAAAAGAGTCAGTTCACGTATCTCTACAGAACAGAGGTATGGCCCGGGATTAAAAAATCGGAGGTCCACAGTAACGTAAAAGCTTAGGTAAAATATGAAAGGTAGCGTAATAGCTTAGGTAAAATATTCATTGTCTTTGTAATAAACTGTAGTTGGTGGACATTGGCAAATGGAATTTTGATCGAGAGTGTGTTATGATATAGAAATAAAGGAGAATTATAGTAGCAATACATACTAGTTAGAGCAGTTAGTTAGTTAGAAGAATATTTTGTATAATTTGGAGGATACAGAGATAACAGGAAAGCATTTAGTATTGTAGTCATTTAGTGATAAAGAAGTGAGTAGAGTTATCGATAGTCTGTTACAAACTTAGATATGTCTTTTATTATTTTTAAAGCGACTCCTAGTGAGTTGGTTTCATGTCAGTTTCGCTTCGAATTGCTTTTGAAATTATTCTGAATGAGATATGAATGTATGTGTCTGCACTATTCTGAAACTGTGTCTGCACTATTCTGAAACCGTTGTATGATGGTTGTACAAAATTCACAAGATTGTCTGCGGTGTTAAAGTTGTACAACTTAAAGGCGGACAATGGATGGTCGGATAAAAGTTTCACAGAGTTATTAGCCCTTATGAAAGATATGCTACCAGATGATAATGTTCTTCCCAATCGAACGTATGAGGCCAAAAAGATGTTGTCCTCTATTGGCATGAGCTATGATAAGATACATGCATGTCCAAACGACTGCGTTTTGTTTCGAAACGAGTATGCAGCGTTGAATGAGTGTCCAAAATGCGGTGCCCCTCGATATAAGAAAAAGTTGTCTCCGACCAAAGTCTTATGGTATTTTCCTATAATTCCGAGATTTAGACGCATGTATCGTAGTGAAACCGATTCAAGACACTTGACTTGGCATACAAATGAAAGAATTATTGATGGAAAGTTGCGACATCCGGCAGACTCACCACAGTGGATGAAAGTTGATACTGATTATCCTGAATTTGGAAAAGAAGCAAGAAACCTTCGCTTGTCATTGTCTACTGATGGAATGAACCCGCATGGTATTCAAAGTATCTCGCATAGCACATGGCCTGTGATTCTTATGATTTATAACCTACCTCCGTGGCTATGTATGAAGCGTAAGTACATGATGTTATCTATGCTAATTTCTGGGCCTAAACAACCAGGGAATGACATAGACGTATACTTGGCACCCTTAATCGAAGATTTAAATTTTTTGTGGGAGAACGGTGTGGAAGGAAGCTCGTGTACATGTGTTGTGGAAGGAAGCTCGTGTGGGCAAGAATCAAGCTGTCGATCCCGGTGTTCAAAGAGTTTATGCTGAATGTGTAAGTATAATACTGTGTCTTTAATTAAATCAAATGTTTTTTAATATATAAATGATTTTTTATCTCCACTAATAATTATTGAAATGTAAATGAATTACAGGAGACCTTGTCGCAATCGGTATCCACCGGTGAGGACCAGGATGATATGAGCGTACTTAGTAGAGCACTAGATGCTCCTGAGTATCCCGGTCGGGTGAGGGGTAAGGGTCATGGTGTGACTCCAACCTCTTTTTACAAGCATCCTAGGAGAAGAAATCTTACCAATGAAGAAGTGTTGCAAAAATTGCAGGAATTGCAAGCATAAGTCTCTGAATTGCAAAGAGATAAAGATATGTATATGAGAGAAAAGTGCAATATTGCATCGGTGAAAGAAACTAGTGATAAAGCTAGTTTCAACTGTCAAAGAAAACTTCCCGAGGTAATTATAAATTTCTTTTCCTTACAAATTGTTCTATTTTATTAATGATAATGACTTTATATTTACTATTGGTTTAGGGCATTTCTTCTTGCCAACTATACTTATTGTCACCGAATTATCGCCTAGTTGGCAAGGGAAAAGTGCACAACACTGTGGGAGATTTACTTCACCATAGACCGCTCCCGGATGGACACCTGAAAGTATCAGTTGATGTTGTATTAGATCATGATGCGGTGCTACCGGTACCTGACATGGTCTCAGAGACAATATTGATGCGAGATGCAATAGGGTCATTTGTTGCATGGCCCTCGGAGCTCATTATCATTGGTGATGAGGTATATTGAAAACCATTATGAATCATTTAGTTTTCGAATGTCAATTCTGCACCGTTACATTAATTATTTTTTACATTTTAATTTTAGACTGCTCCTACAAAACCTGCAATTAATGGTAAAGGGATTTTACAGGAGGAGGAGTCTGTTACATCACTAAAAGAGGTACATTTAAGGTGTTAATATATAATTTGAATCTAAAACTGCATGATTTTATATTATACCGATTGTTATATGATTTTTAGGCATCTGCTCGGGGTCACAACAAGTGACTCAGCAAGTTCGTAGCGTACCACCTAAGGGTCCTCCGAAGCAAGCGGCAAAAAAAGGTGGTGCTATTGTGCCTCGATACCGGACGACGCTCGGAACACTTGTTGATATGTCCGATTTGAAGGATGGTGCTCTCCGTAATATCAATATGGATGAAGGTATCTTTGGTGTTGAATTCATGTCAAATATTGCAATAGATGACTTGGAAGAGATTTTTACGCATGAACAACTAGGCGTCGCTAATATGCACTCATACATCCGGTAATATTCACTCATCCGATATATTCTTTAATTAGTCGAACAATTTATTTACACATTTCAATGAAAATAATCTAATGTTTATTATGTGGTTATTTAAGGTTGTTGTATGAAAGAGTGTTGCGCGGGATTGCATTGTCAAACAGATTCCGTTTCGTGTCTTCTGCCCATTGCAGCGGAATGACAATTGCTTCGGAACCGGAATCAGTTAGACAGCGCTTAGTCGATAGATTCCTGTCCTCCGGCAATACAGAAAGTCTGATTCTTTGGGCGTATAATACCCGACCAGTAGGGTTAGTTTCTCATTCTTGATTCATCTAATCTTTGTTTCTTTTGCGTAGCAAAATTTTCATATAATCTATTGTTTTAATTTATAGATCACACTGGTTGTTGCTTGCTATCAACCCTATAAGAGAGGTGGTATATTTTCTGAATTCGGTAGATGGTGAGTGGAGCAATTATCCGGCTATGAAGGAAATGATTGATTTGTAAGTGGGATCGTTCTAAATATTCGTGTATATTTATATATTTAATTATTTGTGAGATTGATCTAAATAATTGCTTTTATATTTTTGTTAGATCAATACAAGTGTTCCGAAGTCAACGAGACGCACAGGTATCCCGGACAAAATCAAACAACATTACTTGGATCAAAGTGCAGGTACATTATTTTTCACAATTTTGCTTATAATATTTATGCTACTTGATAAAAGAAGACGTACAACTATAAAATGTTATTTGTTTTTCTATGTAGTGTCCGATACAGCGAAACAGTTCAGATTGCGGATACTATGTTTTGAGATTTATGAAAGAAATCCTTCAAATGAATCAATTAGAGAATCCAATCACGGTATGGATTTATAACTTAATTAGATAACTTCTTATAATTTATTACATTTAACTAAATCATTCATATTATGTTTTTGTTCTGTAGTACTTTGACGAATTCCGTGCTGCTTCTTACACGAGACTTAAGTTGGAAGAAATCAAAGAGGATTTGTGTCAATTTTATATTCATCAGCTATTCATGTAGGATTTGTGTCGATTTGAAGTATCAAATTATAGTACTCTAGGATATATGGTTACTAACTTTGTTCATACTGTTGCCAATATTTGAAGTATAATATTGTTGATGTTACAGATTTAGTTTGTTTGACAGGAATTATAATGATGTATATATATATATATATATATATATATATATATATATATATATATATATATATATATATATATATATATATATATATATATATATAATTTTGGATATTAATTATAATGGTATTATATTAGTATATATATATATATTAGTATATATATATATATATATATTTTTATATATATATATATATATATATATTGTCCTACCTATGGTTGAAAATATATCGTCGAAAATATATTACAGGTCAAAAATATTACAGGTTGAAAATATATTACAGGTCGAAAATATTACAGGTCGAACTGGGAGGCTTAAATTACAGGCTGCACTTTAAAATACCTCATTTAGCAACGACAGCGCTTTTAAAAAGCGCTCTTAAAGGGCCACATACGAAAGCGCTTTATTACAAAAAGCGCTGCCAAAGATTAAAAAAAACATAAAAAAAAAAGCAACCTACGAAAGCGCTTTTGGAAAAGCGCCCTTATAGGGGGGGCTATCAGAGCGCTTTTTCCAGAAAAGCGCTCTTATAGGGGGGTCTACAAGAGCGCTTTTCTGAAAAAAACGCTCTTATAGGGGGGGTCTACCAGAGCGCTTTCAAAAGCGCTTTTGTTACCTACGCCAGCGCTGGCTTTGACAGCGCTTTTAAAGCCCAAAATAAACGCTTTAGAAGGCCTTCCGTGTTGTAGTGCCTACAGAATCGACTTTTTTTTGCGCTAAATAAATAATAGATTTTTTTTTGAGATTTATTAAAATGACAATGACACTTCTTCTAATTTTAAAATATACACTAATATTTTTTAAATATAAAAACATCGATAAAAAAATTTAGTGACATACCAAAAATCGTATGTAAACATATTTTTTATCATCACTGAATATCATTTTAATAGACCTCATAGAAGATTAATATATTTTTTAAAAATTAGAGAGAATGTTAAGCTAATATACTTTTAAAGAAGGTGGGTGTAATTTTCTTTAGATAATAATAACATAATAATACCATCTTGATTACAAAATAAAGATACATGCATATTTACTTATTGCACATGATGCACAATCATGTGTAAAAATGTGACACTTTCTCTGTTTTTTATTATAAGTCGATTTAGACTTTTCATATAGATTAAAAAAAATAATAATTGTTGTATGAAAATGAGAAATTATGAAGGTTTTTACAAAATTATCTTTCATTAATAACATGTGGAAGATAAATTTATATAATTGAAAGGAGATAGAATAATAAATATTTAAGGATATAATAGGAAAAATAGCATTAATTATTCATTGAAATTGTAAAGCGATTTATATTTTAATACAACTTTTTTTTCAAAATGACTTATAATAAAAAACGGAGGGAGTAATATAATTGGGGTAATAATTAAATCAATTTCAATTAAAATTATAATTAATTCAACTACATGAATTAACTAAAATTTTAACTCTCAAATTCAATTTCATCTCTCCTCCAAAAGAATGGAATTTTTAGGGCGATGCTAATTATTTCTCATTTGGACATAAATGTCATTTCTTTCCTATCATATTAAATGTGATATTATACTTCACATTTTTTCTTTATAAAAGAGCTTTCATCTCTTTCATATCCATTCTCCTTCTCTATATCTACTTAATCTAAATGCAAGGTTGTCATGATGGCAACCTTGAAACCCTAATGCTTATGTGGCATGGTTTTAGCAACTTTAAACACAACTCTAACCTATGTGGCATGATTTTAAAATTTTCAATTTTTATATCCCAATTTTTTTTAATAATATTATTAAAACCATTGTTCTAACCACTAATTTATCTCTACATTAAAAATAAATAATAATAATAATAATAAACAACTAGCACTATTAATAATAATAATAATATAAATAATATATAATAATTTGATGCAATGTATAACATGGGGATACCAAACAACAAAACTATTGAAAATTCGATTAAATTTGATAATATATAAATAATAATAAAATAATATAAATAATATATCATAATAATATAATATTTAGCTAATAATAATAAATAATAAATAATAATAATAATAATCATATAATATCCATCTACAACTATTATAAATAATAATAATATAATATTTAATTACCACTATTAAAAAATATATAAATAAAAACTATTATGGAAAATAATTAATCATAATAATTATAATCATAATAACTATAAAAACAAAAACAATAATATTATATTGAGCCACGGCTATAATTTTCTTAAAATATAATAAATTCAGAATAATAATAATAATAATAATAATAATAATAATAATAATAATAATAATGTAATATTCATTCACCACAATTAATAATAATATAAATAATATATAATATTATAGTATTCAGTTATAATAATAAAATATAATAATAATAATGATAATTATTATTATTATTATTATTATTATTATAATAATAATATTAATAATAAGATAATATCCAACTACCACTGTTATGAATAATAATAATTATTATTATATAATATTCAATTACAACTATTAAAAATCTCAAAATAATAATTGTTTTCAAAATAATTAATTATAATAATCATAATGAAAATAAATAATAATAATAATAATATAATATTGAGCCAACACTATGAAAAATAAAAAATGATAATATTAGGATTTAAATTATACAGAACCATTGAAATAAAAAAAAAAATCGATGCAATATATAACATAGGGATGCCAAACAGCAAATTTATTGAAAATCATTAAATTTGATAACCTCTCAAAATTTTAAAGTCAGTTGTTGTATAACAATCAATTAAAATCAATTATCAATAATTAATAGTATTCAATCAAATCACTTTTCTTTTAATGTCAAAATTTCTATGTTACAAAATAAATAACGCATTCAATAAAAACGTTATTAAATTTTATACGTAATAATTAGTTATTAGTTTTCGGTTACTAAATCACAATAACTTTTATTTATCTCTATTTATATAGCTCAGTTAAATCATAATATTGTTCTCAATTTAAAAAAAAAAATTCATAGTAAACTGCAACAAGTCTCTCCATCAAGGACATGAAGAAAAAAAACCATCTTCACTGTTGTCACAAAAAACACAAGTCTCTCCATCAAATAAAATGTATCTTCATTATTTAAGAAATTATGAGAGTTGTTTATATTATTATTTTTATTTGATTTCATATTGTTTCTTTCTATTTTCTATGATTTTAATTTTAATTTCAATTTATAGGATTGATCTTTTTTTTTTTTTTTTATAATTTGCTATTTCAATCTGATGTGGATGTACACATACAATTTTAAATTTTTGTTTAAGATTAGTATATTTTGCAGATTTGTAAAATGAAACGAAGATAGTTGTTATGACAAGAACAATTGGCAATGAAATATGAGTTTAAACAACTAAAATCAAGAGTATCATACAAAATAAATGTCATATACATTAAAGAGAGTAAATTGGTAAATATTTCTCTCTCTTTAGGGTTGATCTATTGTTTATACTTTGCTAATTCCATTCTATGTTAACGTTCACGTACAACTTTAAATTTTTGTTAAAGATTCATGTGTTTTGTAGATTTTTAAAATGAAATGAAGATAATTGTTGTAACAAGAACAACAATCTAAAATGAAATACCGGTGTAACAACTCGAATTAAGAGTGTCACAGGAAAAGAAATCGCATAAAAATTGAAGGAAGTAAATTGGAAAATATTTTTCTCTACTTAAAATGTCTTTTTTTCTTCGGTCAACAAGTTATTATAATTGCAAGAAAAATCATGATTATCTCTTGATTTAGCAAAAAAAATTATCATTTAATTTTTCTCTTCATATTTTAAGAAAAAATTTCTATAATTAACACTGTCTAAAATAAATAAAATTATTAATTTATATTTTATTTGAATAATAATACATTAAATTTTTAAAGAATTAAAATCTTTAATTTTAATTTCACAAAAGCTTAAGTTTCAAATAAAAAACATTTTATGATTAATAACCGCGCAACGCGCGGGTCACAATCTAGTTAAAATCTACATTTCTTCACTTCTTTTTTTTTGAATCAACCGGACTGTAAATTTCCACATGGCATATCAATTTGCTTGAGATTCTAAATTTAGTCGTACCATAAAAGATAATATCATTTTATTTATAAGGGTTAATACTACTTTACACCCTGCCACATAAGCGAGATTCGGTTTACCCCCCTCTAAAAAAAAAATTTATTGGACAAACCTTGCAAAATAAATATTCCATCAATATTGACCCTGATCAGTTTTTTTGGTCAAGATTCTTAGAATCTTGCCTACGTGGCATTTTTGGTAGTGCTGACTGTACAACACATAAGCAATGTGGCACAGTCAGCACTGCCACGTGGAATTTATTTATTTTTTTAATTTTTTTTTTGAAATTTTTTTTTAAAATTAATATTTTTTTAAAAAAAATTAATTTTTTTTTTAAAAAATTATTTTTTTTTTAAATTAATATTTTTTTTTTAAAATTAATATTTTTTTAAAAAAAAATTAATATTTTTTTAAAAAAAATTTAATATTTTTTTACGTTTTTAAAAAATATTTGACAGTACCTGCGGATTTACGTACGGATTTAAAAATACCTGCGGATTTACCTACGAATTTGACAATACCTGCGAATTTACCTACGAATTTGACAATACCTGCGAATTTACCTGCGAATTTGACCATACCTGCGGATTTACCTACGAATTTGACAATACCTGCGGATTTACCTACGGATTTTAAAATACCTGCGAATTTACCTATGGATTTGACAATACCTGCGGATTTAACTACGAATTTAAAATACCTCCGGATTTACCTTTAAAAATACATGCGGATTTACCTGCGAATTTGACAATACCTGCGGATTTACCTACGAATTTGACAATACCTGCGGATTTACCTACGAATTTAAAAATACCTGCGGATTTACCTACGGATTTGACAATACCTGCGGATTTAACTATGAATTTAAAATTACCTGCGGATTTACCTTTAAAAATACATGCGGATTTACCTGCGAATTTGACAATACCTGTGGATTTACCTACGGATTTGAAAATACCTGCGAATTTATATATAATAAAAATAAATTTTAAAAATAATAAAAAAAACAGTAAAACAATTTTGGAAAAAAAATTTTAAAAAAAATTAATAAAAACGTAAAAACGTAAATTTTTTTTAATTCTTTTTCAATTTTTTTATAATTTATATATAATAAAAACGTAAAAGAAATGTTAATTTTTTTTTAAAAAAAAAAAAATTAAAAAATCAACAAAATTAATTAAAAAAAATTTAAATTTTTATTAAAAAAAATTAATAAAAAAATTTTTCAAAAAGAAAATTAAAAAAAAAAAATCCACGTGGCAGTGCTGACTGTGCCACATAAGCAATGTGCTGTACAGTCAGCACTACCAAAAATGCCACGTAGGCAAGATTCTAAGAATCTTGGCCAAAAAAACTGATCAGGGTCAAATTTGATGGAATCTTTATTTTGCAAGGTTTGTCCAATAAGTTTTTTTTTAAGACGGGGTAAACCGAATCTCGCTTATATGGCAGGGGGTAAAGTAGAATTATACCTATTTATAAAAATAACAACAATAATACACGTACACCTATTCGTTCACATCTGGGCGACATTGGTTTAATCACGTACAAAAATGTGACAAATGTTACTGAGCAGATGATTAAATGATTTCACAGATAAAATTATAAAATTATAGTTGATTCCAACTATATAAATCAATATATGATGTCTAAGATGAGGGTTCTATTAAATGCTTCACCGATGAAGTAGAAAAAATTCATCGTCAAATCTATTGAAGCTTTAGATTTGTTATAAACAAAAAATATCACATATCCTCGTACAAATTACAATTCTATCATTCTTTCTCTATTAATGTTCAATATTATATATTTATATAAAAAATTACCAATCGTTAATTGATTCAATCGTAATTGACCCTGAATTTGATAGGGAGGACCACAATTTAATCCCCCGAACCGGATTATAAACCAAAGAAATGTCAGAGTCATAGAGAGTGCATTCTCCATTTCTAAAACAACAAAGTAATAAAAAAAATTTTTTTTTATTTGTTTACCGTTTTTTAGAGTAGTTTAGAGTTTAAGAGATTTTTTTTTTTAAAATAATCACCATTGAAGAATAGAAAGTTGCACAAATGGAGAAGAAGTATGAACAAAATCATATATGAACATATGAATGCAGTTTTATTTTATTTTAATAAATCTAAATTATTTAATAAATCTAACGATGTATTTTTTTCTATTTTACTGGTGAGATGTGTTCTCTAACCTCTCTCTAAAAAAGGGGGTTAGGGTTTGGGTTTCACCACCATGAACAGTGGGAATCACGGTCGAAGAGACGAATGGATGGAGGCGAGAAAGCGCAATTTCAGAAATTGGGTTCCGCGTTGGGACACTTTTCCTTAGGGAGGAAGATATCATATTCAAAAGCTTTCTAAGGTAACTTCAGCTTATTTCTCTGAATTTCCAAAGACTTGCAAAGCGGTGGAATTCTACGAGTTGTTTGGGTGCATATGGAAGGTGGTGGAGGTGTCAGTTTCTCCTAGAAGGAACAAGATTGGGAAGAAATTCAGATTCTCAAGGTTTGGGGAGGTGGAGGATGAGAGGTTATTGGTGGTCATACTGGATAACATGCTTATTGTGGGGAAGAAAATTCATGCCAATCTGCCAAGGTTTGAGAGATTCAAGGTGTTAGAGGAGACAAGGTTTGGGGGGAAGGAGAAGACGGGAACTTGGAATTTCGGCCAGGTGCCGCGTCGAAACTACGAAGTTTTCAAAACAAGGAGGAATAATATATCGTTCATTGATGTGGTCTCAAACGCGCAATCTAAGGGAGACAGCAAGGAGGAAGTAAGTTCGAAATTCAGTTATGTTTCAAAGGAGGAAAATAAAGCAAGATTCAGCAGAGCTTATATTGGTGAGGCTATAATTTCGGGCTCAACCTATAACATTTAAACACACTTTGAAATGGAGGGTTATTTTACGATCAAAGTCACTTCGTTAGGAGGAAACTTATGTTTATTAGAAGAATCGGAGAAAGGCGTTATCGAAGATCTAAAAGGGGAGGGGAAACATGGTGGAAACAATGGTTTCTAGATAATAGTAAGTGAGGCGAGAAAGAGGTTGATGATGGGAGAGTCGTTTGGATAAGAGTTTATGGTGTACCTGCTCACGCTTGGAATGCTGAATTCTTTGTGGAGTTGGCTGATTCGATGGGTTCGTTTGTGTGCTTAGATGAATCTACATCTAAAGGTTCAAGTCTTGACATTGCGAGAATTATGGTGAGGGTACCTCTCTCGTTCAAGCTATTGGATAACATCCGTATGGAGATCGATGGAAAGGCGTCCAATCTTATTCTTAGGGAAGACACGTACGGTCCGATGTGTATTGTTTCAAGTAATTTTAAAACTCAAATTACTAATTCTGTGTCTTCTATTTCGGAGGATGAGTGGTCAAACAATATAATTGACGGGGAGGACGTGTATGAGTTAGCTATTATAGTAGATAGCATAGAAGATACATTTGTTCAAGGGGCTTTGGCTGGAACGAATTTGAAATCAGGCAGAATTTTAAAAAACGTGGATAGAGGGATTAATATAGGAGATATGGAAGTGGTTTCTCCACTGAGCTGTAATGACACAGAGGCATGTTTATTAAATGGTTGTTTTGACAACTCCTTAGTAAGTATTCAAGGGTCCAAGAGCGCTGAGCCAGAAGTAGTTAGGACAGATTTCCAGAATTCGATTTCTTCGGAGATGGACCAGTCTGTGGTTAAATGTTCCCTTGCGATTCCTCAGACTAGAAAAAGAACCAAAAGAACAATATAATTTTAAAATTTACACCCGATATACTAAAAACGGGTGTAAATAAGAAATACGGTGGCAATTTTGTAAATAATAAATCATTTTAAGTATTAGTATGTGTCAATTTACACCCTATTTTTTAAAAATAGGTTTAAATTAAAAATATTATTATTATCAAATCTCAATTACTCCCATTAAATTTAAAACGGGTGTAAATTTAAATAGACTAAAAAAATTATTTGCGTATTTCCTTTCTCGTCTCATCGCCTGAAAGAGTGCAAACCATTTTCTAAACTCCTTTCTTGCAATTCCTTTGCGTATTTCGGTTTTTTTTATTCACCTAATGACTCCGTCAATCAGAAAATTCCGATTCGTCGAAACATGATTCCTTCATTTCTCTACGGTTCTTCACCTAAAACCCTATCGGTCATCAACTTCGGCCCCGCTCCTTCTGCCGATGTGACGTCTTCATTGACCGGAACTAGATAGATCTCTTGGGCTTTGAAGCTTCTCCTAGGGAATCCAGTAAGATGGAGATGTACTTTGGATTTGACACAACTCATGTTGCTGCTAGGTAAATCGTTGAACCATTTTTTTGGATAATTCATTTTTTTAATTGTTGAATTGACTTGGATTGTTCGATATAGAGAATGGGCTTTGAAGCTTTGATCTTAAGAATGTTCATTTGATGGATTGATTCAGAGAGCTTCTAACTGTGTTTTGTCTCCGAGTGGGACTTCTACTGCCGCTTTAATTCAAGGAAAGTTCCTAATGATTCCGCTTCAACGGTTTCGACGAATTACTTGAAGAATTTGACTTCTGGGTCTCGAGGTGGTTTGAGAAGCAGGTTCCTTCAATTGCTGCTTCTTCTACCTTTGTTCATGTGGAAAGAAAAGTTTATGCAAAGGTTTCTGAGTTGTTCACAAGAGATGATAGTTATGTGAGCAAGTCCAAGTCTACATTTTACCCTTAAATAACTATGATTTTTTTGTTAAGATCTTCTTTCTGAACTAGTGTTGCGAAATTTTTCATCTGATTATATGTATAAATATAGTTCCATTTATAATTTTCTCCTAGTAAATTTGATTTTTTTTTTTTATTTTTATGTTCTACATTTGTGAGATCCTTTGATTGGTTTTCAGTGTGCTTTCTTAACATGCTCATCAAGGTTTGAAGATATTTATGTGTTTGTAATACGTAGCATAGACACTCTAACACATGTGATTACGTTTAATTCAATTTTCTTAAATTATTACCATTGTTAAAATCTCAGCTTCTAATGTCTGTGTCCGGGAACATGCTTTTGAAATTAAGTACTTTTCTGATTGTTTTATTGTTTCTGGAATTGTAGGTGTTGGTTTTGTAGTATTGATTTTAGGAAGTGAAAGTTCGGTATATGCATCATGGAAGGAAGAGAAGGTATCAATCCTCAATCAGCTTATCATGTAGCACCAAGGACTGAAGCTTCAAACCAGGTTCATGGCGTTGTCAACATGGCGTTGTCACCATTGCCTATCTTATTTTCGGCTCCCCTTCTACTAATGACTTCTCGTCCATGAAGCAAGGGAAACCACAGGGGATGGAATACAATAGGGCAAAGAAAGTTGTGATGGATCATCTTGGTAATTGTTAAATTTAATGCTCTTGTTGATAACTATTACTACTTGTTTATCATGTGACTTTCATTTTTTTACTAAGCTTTAAATTTATAGATTGTTTATCGATATTGAAAATGTATCTGTTAAACTGTGTGATAGATATTGTAGCTTTATTTCCGAGTTTCAACTCAGTTCATTTACATAGATTGTTGGTACTTCTGTAGGTGAGATGAATGGACACGCTGATGGTATAAACTTTATGTCGCATTTCATCATTGTTTATGCTGGTGAGGTATGTTTGTAGGATACTTTGTGACATATTGCATTGCGCTTCGAGTACAACTGAGTCTGCTATTCATTGTAGCTATTTGTCTGTTGTATTATAAGCAAAAGGCAGATATGGAGGATACTTTGATGGTTGAGTCTTTTGGCCAGAGATACACTGAATATGTAAGCACAGTTAAGTACATGTTTATTCCATTTATCTATTAGTCTATCTCCAGAATTGTAGTTGTCAAAATTTCATTAGAATGTCTGGTATAGGCAAAAGATGTTGTAACATATTGTAATCTTTAGCGTGTTAAACTTCGGTTCCCGTGCACCTGTGGTGAGTTTGGTTATTGATTTTCCAATGTTTAATGTTCATTATATAACTTTATTAATCTTTCAATTTTTTTTGTTTCATATAACTTTGATGGGTTACTGTGTCTTTGTTATTATTTGATTTGTAGTATCTCAAAAATGCCAACGGGAGGTGGTGGAATCAGTATTACTGTTTTGTGATTCCATTTCAAACCTACTGTTATAAGTTTAATTTTTAAAGTTTTTAATTTTATATGACTTCTTAATGCATGAAATATGAAGATATGAAGAAATGTGATAATTAAAATAGGGTGTAATGTAGCATATGAAATAGGGTGTAAATGGAATTAAATAAAATATAATTAGTTAGTCATAAAGGGTGTAAATTATATTTAAAAAGGGTGTAGCTAAGAACGTATTTACTACCGATTTTTATTAAAATAGGGTGTAACTAAGAACGTATTTACAAAATAGGGTGTAACTAAGAACGTATTTACACCCGATTTTTATTAAAAGGTGTAATTAAGAACGTATTTACATCAGATTTTTAATAAAATAGGATGTAATTACGAATGTATTTACACCCGATTTTTATTAAAATAGGGTGTAACTAAGAACGTATTTACACCCGATTTTTAATAAAGTATGGTGTAATTTAGAATGTATTTACACCTGATTTTTAATAAAATAAGGTGTAATTAAGAACATATTTACACCCGATTTTTAATAAAATTGGGTGTAATTAAGAATGTATTTGCACCCGACTTTTAATAAAATAGGGTGTAATTAAGAATATATTTACACCCGATTTTTAATAAAAAATGGTGTAACACATCATGTATTTACACCCGTTTTTAAACGGGTGTAAATTCGTTAGACATTTCTCACCCGGTGAATATACACCCGTTTTTATTTAAAAAAACAGGTGTAAATTTAATAAAAAAACGGGTGTAAATTAACCTTTTTGTACTAGTGATTGATAAAAGTTCCTTGATGGACATTCCATGTAAAGATAAAAAATATTTATGGTATAGTGGAGATGGTAAGTCGCTGAGTAGAATTGACCGATTCCTTTTGTCAGAAAATGTTGTGAATATATGGGGTGTGATTGGTCATTTTATCGGTTCAAGGGATATTTCAAATTATTGTCCAATATGGTTAGTGATGGATAATACCAATTGGGGTCCAAAACCTTTCAAGTTTAATAACGAATGGTTTTCTCTTGATTCTTTCTTTCCATTTGTGAGAAAGAATGGAAAGGCTTCAAAGTGGAAGGGAGAGGGGATTTTGTGTTAAAAGAAAAACTTAGGCTTCTAAAGGGAAAAATCAAATGGTGGAACAAGGAAGTGTTTGGTAGGTTCAATTTGGAGGTGGGGGGTGTTAGGGAAATAAACTTGGCCGATGAGAAGTTGGAACTAGATATTGTTAATTTGTACTGCGAAACCTTAGACAAAAGGAAGGAAGCGACTAGTCGTTTTGGAGGAATTTGAGGATTAAAGAAAATATGCTTCTTCAAAAATCGAGATTGAGATGGCTAAAATAGGGAGATTATAATAGTGGTTTATTTCATAAGGTGATGCAAGAAAGAAGAAGACATAATCATATAGGTCTAATTCTCTCTTCGAGAGGTTTATTAGAGTCAGTTGAGGAGATAAATGAGGTGGTTACAAGTCATTTTACTTACAAATTTATTGAAACGGATGAGGTTAGGCCTTTGATGGAAGGTATCCACTTCAAAAGCATTAGAGAGGAGGACGTGTTGGCTCTTGAAAGACCTTTTTTAGAGGAAGAGATAAATGAGGCTATTTAGGGGTGCGACGGTTCCAATAGTTTGGGTCTGGATGGTTTCTTTTTTCTCTTTATCAAAAAATGTTGGTCTTTCCTTAAAGACGATTTTCTTCATTTTTTCAAGAGTTTCCACGAAGGCGGTGTGATTTTAAATACGATTACTTCTTCTTTCTTGGCTTTGGTTCATAAGGCTCAAAATCCTTTAAGCTTGGATGATTATAGACCAATTGTCTTGGTCGGGTGTATGTATAAAGTGGTAGCTAAACTTTTGGCAGGAAGGTTAAAACGAGTCTTTAGTTTGATTATTTCTCCTTGTCAAAGCGCTTTTGTCCTTGGTACACAATTGCTTGATGGTGTCTTAGTGGCTAATGAAGTGGTTGATTATGCTAGAAAAGAAGGAAGCAATTGTCTTCTATTTAAAGTGGACTTTGAAAAGGCTTATGATAAAGTGAGTTGGAATTTCTTTCACTATATGCTAAAGAGGATGGGGTTTGGAACGAAGTGGAGGAATTGGATGGAGTTATTGGTGTTCAAAAGCAACATGTCGGTGTTAGTTAACGGGAGTCCCACGAAGGAATTTGTAGTGAAGAGAGGCTTGAGACAAGGTGATCTACTCTCGCCTTTTCTTTAGGTTTTGGTAGCGGAAGGCCTAGCGGGGTTAGTTAGGCAATCTATCGAATTAGGGGAATTTGGGAGATTTTATATCAAAGGGTCTTGTTGTGTTGATATTCTTCAATTTACGGACGACGCGTTAATGGTAGGTCAAGGGATGTGGAAACATATTTGGGTGATAAAGGCAGTTTTGAGGGTCTTTGAACTTTTGTCGGGTCTTGGCATAAACTATCACAAAAGCAAGTTGATGGGTATAAATTCTAGAATTGATTTCTTTGAAGCCGCCTCTCTTTTTCTTTCTTGTAAGGTGGAAGAAAGCAACTTTTATTTTCTTGGTATTCCGATTAGGTTTAATCCAAGGAAGGAAGCGACATGGAACCCTCTCTTCCAAAAGATGAAGAACCGTTTGACGGGATGGAAAAATTGCTTTCTCAATTTAGGTGGTAGGATTATTCTCTTGAGGTCCATTTTAAGTTCTTTAACTATTTTCACTACGTTTGCAAAATGCCGGTGAAGGTGGCGAAAGAGTTTACGAGGCTCTAAAGTAACTTCTTATGAGGAGTGGAGGAAAAGAGGAAGATTTATTGGGTTAGTTAGAAGGAAGTTAATTTACCTATTGAGAGGGGAGGTGTTAAAAATAGTATGGTTTTCAACTTAGCTCTTCTCAATAAATGGAGATGGATAATTCTACAAGGTCACGACTCCCTTTGGTATAATATTTTGAAAGCACGTTACGAGGATTTATCTATTCATGTTTTTAGTGGAGGAGTTGCTAATAAAGATTCCCCTTTTAGTTCTTCTTGGTGGAGGGACATTTTGAAGATAAGGAACTTTTCTACTTATGATCCAATTGTTTCTCATAGTAGGTTTTCAATTCATAATGGATTCAACACTCTATTTTGAGAAACAAAGTGGCTAGAGGGCACTATTTTGAAGGAGGATTATCTGGATTTATTCACGGTTTCTTGTTTAAACACTACAAAAAACTGCTCTGCAGCGACGTGGATGTCACGTCGCAACAATAAAAATCACGTCACAATCAAACAATAGCGACGTGTGTTGCTATGTCGCAGGAGCACGTGTGGCAACTCAGTAGCGACGTGGAAAACACGTCAGAAGGTAGCGGCGTGATTCCCACGTCGCAATAAAGTTATATGGGGAACATCTCCCTGCACGCAGAGCAGGTGTGGCAGGTGTAGGGGACTGTGATATTGACTTTTATAGCGACGTTGGTCTCACGTCGCTACTTTGAATGTTTTTTTTTTAAAATTAAATAACGCAGGTTTAATTGTATTTTTATATAATAAATTAATTAATTTATATATAATAAAATATATATAATAAATTTTATATATAATAAATTTTATATAATAGAATTTATAAAATATAATTTATATAATAAAATTTATATAATAAAATTTTATAAAATAAATTCATATAATAAATTTCACATAATAAATTCAATTAAATAAAACTAAAAATTTAAAACTGATATTTTAATGAATTAAAATGTAGAATAAGTTACATAAATATAAATTTAAAACAAATAAAATACAAAATGTTTTTAAGAGGCATCATCATCATTCGAAAAATAATTATCAGGATTAAAATTATCATCCACTCCGTCATCCTCCGGCTCTTGATCAGGAACATTTACTGTAATTTCCACCACCTTGCATAAATCGTCTCATCTGCTCCTCCATCTCAGCTTGCTTCTTCAGAATGCCCTCTATCTGTCGCGCATGCTGTTGCTCCATATCAGATTGCGTCTTCCGCATCATCTCCATCTCCTGCGCTTGTTGCTGCCTCAGGGCCTCATTTTCGCGTCTCGTCAATTGCCTTACCATTTAAGTCCCATTCTTCCTGGAAATGTTCTATCGTACATCCAACTACGATAATACCGATAATATTCCATACTGCATATTTATACAATCATTGTCATTTTGAGTTAGTAATATTAATCAACTTAATATTATTCTTAAACGTATACTAGTTAATATTTACTATTCTTAAAAATATTATTTAATAACAATACTACTAATATTTTTAACAACACATGTTATATTGAACATATGTTAACCAAAAAGTTATTATTTTTTTAACTACACATTTTAAACTACACATATTAGAAATATTATTTAATAAAAATACTACTATTATGTTTTTGTTACATATATAGTAATAAAAATAAGAAATAAGAAATATTACTATTATGTTTGGAAATATACAAACACATACATATTATGTTTTTTTTTTTATATATATATATATATATATATATATATATATATATATATATATATATATATATATATATATATATATATATATATATATATATATATATATATATAATGAAAACAAAATATGTATATGTATATGATATATTTAATAAAAACAGTTTTTATTTTTATTTTTTATTTTGTTCATATATAATAGATTTAAAATTGAATTTGTATATATATATATATATATATATATATATATATATATATATATATATATATATATATATATATATATATATATAAATTCTTTTTAAAATATATAAATATAATATATATTCTGTTTTTTTAAAATATAGTATAATATTACTCATTATAATAAATAATATATATAATAAAAATTAAAAATGAAAACTTTATAATATATATAACTATTATATTAGTTTTGAATATATTAAATTTGTTTAAGTTACTTCCTTGGTCTAGATGGTGACCTATGGGATCTGCTGATGGATGGTTACAAACATCCAGTGAAAGCTACTGGTGTAAAGCTTACAAGACAAGAAATGAATGATGATCAAAAGAAGCAATTCAAAAATCATCATAAGTGTAGGACTGTTTTGCTGAATGCTATCTCTCATGCTGAATATGAGAAGATATCTAACAGGGAAACTGCCTATGACATATATGAGTCATTGAAAATGACCCATGAAGGAAATGCCCAAGTCAAGGAGACTAAAGCTTTTGCCTTGATCCAGAAATATGAAGCCTTCAAGATGGAGGATGATGAGAATATTGAGAAGATGTTCTCAAGATTTCAAATGCTAACTGCTAGATTGAGAGTTCTTGACAAGGGATACACAAGGGCTGATCATGTCAAGAAGATCATCAGAAGCTTGCCAAGAAGATGGGGTCCTATGGTGACTGCTTTCAAAATTGCCAAGAATCTGAATGAAGTCTCTCTTAAAGAATTGATCAGTGCTCTGAGGAGTCATGAAATTGAGCTGGATGCTAATGAACCTCAGAAGAAAGGTAAGTCTATTGCGTTAAAATCTAATTATAAAAAATGCACTAACGCTTTTCAGGCTGAAGAAGTAGATT
Source organism: Vicia villosa (assembly GCF_029867415.1). Classification (NCBI taxonomy): domain Eukaryota; kingdom Viridiplantae; phylum Streptophyta; class Magnoliopsida; order Fabales; family Fabaceae; genus Vicia; species Vicia villosa. Next base: position 1,449,974 of record NW_026706811.1, on the reverse strand, counting down.
CTGAAGAATCAGAATCATAAGAAGAAGATGAATTGTCCATGATCTCCAGAAGGGTAAACCATCTCTGGAAGAGCCAGCAAAGGAAGTTCAAGAGCTTCAGAAGTTCAAAGAAGCCTGAAAGAGGAGAATCTTCTGGAGGCAGAAGATCTGATAAGAAGAAGGTCATCTGCTTTGAATGCAATGAGCCTGGACACTTCAAGAATGAATGTCCAAAACTTCAGAAGGAGAATCCCAAGAAGAAATTTCATAAGAAGAAAGGTCTTATGGCAACATGGGATGATTCAGAATCAGAATCAGAATCAGACTCTGAAGGCGAGCAGGCAAACCTTGCACTGATGGCCACAGTGGATGACAGATCAGAATCTACATCAGAATCAGATTCTGAAGAGGTATTTTCTAAACTATCTAGAGAAGAGTTAGTTTCTAGTTTAACTTAACTTCTGGAACTCAAGGCTCATCTTAGTATCAAATACAAAAAGCTGAAAAAGCTATTTGAATTTGAAACTAAGAAGCTGGAAGTGGAAAATTCTGAACTGAAGGAAAAAGTTTTAAAATTATCCAAAGATATTGGATCTCCTTCTGAATCAGAAAAATCCATTCCTAGTCTCAATCATATTCTGAAAGAATATGACTCGAGCTTCAGGAAGTTTCTATCTAGAAGTATTGGGAGAAGTCATCGTGCTTCTATGATATATGGTGTTTCTGGAAACAAAAGGATTGGCGTTGGCTATGAGGGTGATACCCCACACAAATTTGAACCTGTTGATGATTTGAAAATCACATACAAGCCATTGTATGATCAGTTCAAATATGGCCACTCACATGATATTAGGCTCACTTCACATGCCAAAAGCTTTAACACTACACACAGCAAGAAGCATGTGACACAACCTAAAAAATATCATGCTGCCAAACCTAAAGAATATCATGTTGTTCCTCCTGTTACTTATCATGCTAAACCCAAGTTCAATCAGAACTTGAGGAAAACTAACAAGAAAGGACCCAAGAAACTGTGGGTACCTAAGGAGAAGATAATTTCTGTTGCAGATATCCTTAGCAGCAAAGAAGACAAAGCATAAAATGTCATGGTACCTGGACTCTGGGTGCTCGCGACACATGACGGGAAGAAGGTCTATGTTCTAAGACCTGGTGCTTAAATCTGGTGGAGATGTCAAGTTTGAAGGAGATCAGAAGGGCAAGATTATTGGCTCTAGAACCATAAGTATTGGTAACTCCACTTCCATAACTAATGTACTTCTTGTAGAAGGATTAGCGCATAACTTATTGTCCATAAGTCAATTAAGTGACAATGGTTATGGCATAATCTTTAATCAAAAGTCTTGCAAGGCTGTAAGTCAGAAGGATGGCTCAATCCTATTTACAGGCAAGAGAAAGAACAACATTTATAAGATTGATATTTCAGATCTTGAGAAGCAGAAGGTGACTTGCCTTATGTCTGTTTCTGGATAGCAATGGGTCTGGCACAGAAGATTAGGACATGCTAGTTTGAGAAAGATTTCTCAGATTAACAAACTAAATCTGGTCAGAGGACTCCCAAATCTGAAATACAAATCAGATGCTCTTTGTGAAGCATGTCAGAAGGGCAAGTTCTCCAAACCTGCATTCAAATCTAAGAATGTTGTCTCTTCCTCAAGGCCGTTAGAACTTCTGCACATTGATCTGTTTGGACCGGTCAAAACAGCATCTGTCAGAGGGAAAAAATATGGATTAGTCATCGTAGATGATTATAGCCGCTGGACATGGGTAAAGTTCTTAAAACACAAGGATGAGTCTCATTCAGTGTTATTTGAATTCTGCACTCAGATTCAATCTGAGAAGGAGTGCAAAATCATAAAGGTCAGAAGTGATCATGGTGGTGAATTTGAGAACAGATTCTTTGAGGAGTTCTTCAAAGAAAATGGTATTGCCCATGATTTCTCTTGCCCTAGAACTCCACAGCAAAATGGAGTTATAGAGCGAAAGAATAGGACTCTACAAGAAATGGCCAGAACCATGATCAATGAAACCAATATGGCTAAGCACTTCTGGGCAGAAGCAATAAACAATGCATGTTATATTCAGAATAGAATCTCTATAAGACCTATTCTAAATAAGACTCCTTATGAATTGTGGAAGAACAGAAAGCCCAACATTTCATATTTTCATCCTTTTGGATGTGTTTGTTTTATTCTGAATACTAAAGATCATCTTGGTAAGTTTGATTCTAAGGCACAAAAATGTTTCCTTCTTGGATATTCTGAATGCTCTAAAGGCTACAGAGTATACAATACTGAAACATTGGTTGTAGAAGAATCAATCAATATCAGATTTGATGATAAGCTTGGTCTTGAAAAGCCAAAGCAGATTGAGAATTTTGCAGATATAGATATTGATATATCAGAAGCTGAAGAACCAAGAAGCAAAGTTTCAGAAGCTGAAAATCTCAGAAGCAAAGAATCAGAAGATCAAGTTGCTGCATCTTTAGAGAATCTCAGAATTTCTGAAGAGCCAATCGTCAGAAGATCTTCCAGACTCATCTCAGCTCACTCAGAAGATGTGATCCTTGGAAAGAAAGATGATCCTATCAGAACCAGAGCATTCCTTAAGAACAATGCAGAATGTCAATTAGGTCTTGTTTCTTTGATCGAGCCAACTTCTGTTGACCAAGCTCTAGAAGATCCAGACTGGATAATTGCCATGCAAGAAGAACTAAATCAGTTTACAAGGAATGATGTATGGGATCTTGTTCCTAGACCAAAAGGATTCAACATCATTGGTACAAAGTGGGTTTTCAGAAACAAGCTTAGTGAGAAGGGAGAAGTGGTAAGAAACAAAGCCAGACTGGTGGCTCAGGGATATAGTCAACAAGAAGGAATTAACTATACTAAAACCTTTGCACCAGTGGCCAGGTTAGAATCCATTCGCTTATTAATTTCTTTTGCCACTCAGCATAACATCACTCAGTATTAGATGGATGTTAAGAGTGCCTTCTTAAATGGTTATATAGATGAGGAAGTCTATGTCCACCAACCTCCTGGTTTTGAAGACTCTAAGTCTCCAGAACATGTTTTCAAACTTAAGAAATCATTGTATGGATTGAAGCAAGCTCCTAGAGCTTGGTATGAAAGATTAAGTTCTTTCCTTCTGGACAATGGTTTCACTAGAGGACAAGTGGATACGACTCTCTTCTGTAAAACATCTAAGAAGGACATTTTAATTTGTCAAATTTATGTTGATGATATTATTTTTGGAACATCTAATGCTTCACTTGGAAAGGAGTTTGCTAAGTCTATGCAGGCTGAATTTGAAATGAGTATGATGGGTGAACTCAAGTATTTTCTTGGGATTCAAATCAATCAAACTTTTGATGGAACTTATGTTCATCAAACGATGTATGTGAAAGAACTTCTGAAGAAGTTTAATCTTTCTGAAAGCAAAGAAGCCAAAACTCCTATGCACCCAACGTGTGTTCTAGGTAAGGATGAGGTAAGTAAGAAGGTAGATCAGAAGTTGTATAGAGGTATGATTGGATCTCTTCTATGTTTAATTGCTTCTAAACCTGACATTCTATTAAGTGTTTGTTTGTGTGCTAGATTCCAATCAGATCCTAGAGAATCTCACTTAACTGCTGTTAAGAGAATTCTGAGGTATCTGAAAGGTACTACTTATGTTGGTTTAGTCTACAGAAAATCTAAAGAATACAACTTAGTAGGATTTTGTGATGCTGACTATGCTGGAGATAGAATTGAAAGGAAAAGTACTTCTGGAAGTTGTCAATTTCTAGGAAGTCATCTGATCTCCTGGTACAGCAAGAAGCAAGCTACCATTGCCCTCTCAACAACAGAAGCAGAATATGTTTCTGCTGCTGGTTGTAGCACACAAATGCTCTGGATGAAGAGTCAGCTAGAAGATTATCAAATATATGAGAGTAACATCCCTATCTTCTGTGATAATACTTCTGCCATATGTTTATCTAAGAATCCTATCTTACATTCCAAAGCTAAACATATTGAGATTAAACATCATTTCATTAGGGACTATGTTCAGAAGGGTGTTCTCTCTTTAAACTTTGTGGATACAGACCATCAATGGGCTGATATCTTTACAAAACCCCTTGCTGAAGATAGGTTTAAGTTCATTCTGAAGAATATCAGTATGGATTTATGCCCAGAATGAGAAGACGAGAAGATCTTATGTATGGTTAAATTCTGAAATGTGTTGGGATTTTGTGTATATAAGAAGTTCTGATAATGATCAATTAGAAGTTCTGATTTTGTTATTACTAACGTTTCATTATCTAAGTTGATTCAGAATCTCTTTTAAAGTAAAACAGCTGTCACCAGTTTTTCCAGAAAATGAACACGTGTTCACTATTTTTGGACAAGCATGCGTGCAGTTGAGGAGACGCCGCCCTAGGTAACTGTGCAAATCATTTCATTTTGTCACTTTATCTCTCCTAACGTCATATCTCATTAAATGCAAATTGATGTCATGTTTTTCTGTAATCATTTCACTTAAACCATTTTGCAGTTTTTTTTTACCCAACCTTTTATATACTCCCCTTCATCTTCATTTCATCTTTTTCACTCTCTCTCTTCATTCGTCCCTCTCTTTTTGCATTCATCACATAAACCCTAGTTTGTGTCTGAAACTTAGCATCTCATCATGAATCCTTCGTCAAGTTCCTCAAATCAAGCAGAAATGTCTTCCACTCAACTGGTTTTGAGCAAGCGTGGTTTTGCTCCACTGAAGACCTGTTCCATTCCTACTGCAGAGATGGAAGTTCTTTGTGAGTCTTCAGTGGACTTTGAAAATCTGAGAGCACATGGTTTCAAACCTGAAGCAAAGACAATTGCACAAGGATGGTCAAACTACCTTGATAGATTGGTTGGACCAATTTATCCGGCTCTTGTAAAAGATTTCTGGGCTCATGCAACGGTTACTCCAACTGCAATCATCTCCTTCGTGTTAGGGCATGAAGTTGTGATTACTGAGAAGTTGATAAGGAAGATGTACAACCTAGATGATGAAGAAGGATGTACTGGTCCACTTCCTGCCAGGGTTAGTTGGCCACAGGTTGAAGGACAAATATCTTATGCAACTGGTCTTTAATCTCACCAAACTGGTACATTGAGGGCGTTCTATCAAGTCTGGGCTGAAATTATTCTGGGATCTCTTCATCATAGAAGAAGATCATTATCCTCCATGTACATTAGTCCTGATCACAAATACACTCTCTTCTGCATTGGAAGAAGAATTGAACTGAACATCTCCAACATTCTGTTTCAGAATCTGAAGATGGCTATTGAAGAGTCAAGAGATGAAGAACGTGAGAAGTATCCTCATCTTCAAAGAAATACTATTCCTTTCGCTAGAATGATCTCAGACATTCAGATAGAAAGTGATTTGATGGACTCTCTAAGGACTATTGGAACGTTCAAATTCTTTGGAGCCATTCAAGGGCATGTCATCAATGCTTTTGATCTGCTAAGACTGGAACTTATCACGAAGGTAACTTCGGTTCCTGTAATCTCCCCAGATATTCTGACCAGAAGAATTCAGGTGGAAGGCTTCGCTACCTTGTTCCAAGCAGAACTTCACAAGGCTGTTAAGCAATATTTGGAAGCTTTTGTAAGAACTCAATCTTCTGTTGATCCTGCGTGGATTTGTGGAAGAGTGCTTCTTTCTCTGGCTGACCTTCAGAAAAAGGATCAGAAGAAGCAAGAAGCAAGGCTGAAGAGAAAGGCTCAAGAAGAAGAAGCCAAGAAAGCCAAGAAGCAAAGGGTCACCTTTGATCCTGTCAAAGTAAACTCTCAAGAATTTCAAGATCAGCGCATCAGGGAATCTTTCCGTACTATAAGAACTACAAATTTTCCCAGGCAAGTATACCAACCACCTCCTTCTGAACCTCAATCTTCTATCCAACCTTCTCCTTCTGAACATCACAACACCTTCACCATTCCAAATCCTCCTCAACCATCTCTTTCTACACCTGTTTTGAACCCCACTCCACTAAATGTCTATCCTCCCACACCCACTGATATACCATCCTCATCAACCATCTCCACAGATATTCCATCCTCTTCAACCACAACTGCTCCACCTTCTCTATCCCATCCCTTTCCTACCAGAAAATCCAACCCATACTGCCTTCTCTACCCTGACTACAAATTCACTTTCAATCCTCCTGAACCTGAACCTCATATCTACCTGGAGTTGTTCAGACAAGAAGTTATCAGTAGGCTGGATCTCTTGAAAGATGCTTTCTTCAATGACCTTGATGATGTTTCTACTAGAAACCTCTGGAGAAGCTTTCGCCAAGATTTTCAGGTGGGAGCTATGGCTGTTCAGAAGAGACTAGTGGCTGCTGCTCCTGGTTATGCTGGATATCTTCTTGAAGTTGATGATGGTGTATATTATCATCCCATCAGAAACAGGAGAGTTCTTGAGGAGAAGATGTTTGCTGATGAGTTGCTGGACAATCCTTGTAGGGATATTGTGGTCTGGAGACCTAAGTATCCAGTTCTGACTGGAGACTTCAAGTCACTGTTTGACTTTCTGAGGGAAAATCCTTCTGAGGAAGACCCCAATTTGGTCATTCCAGAAGTTGTTGACCCGCCAGAAGTTGAAGGTCCTTCTGCTCCAAGGAATCTTGCTGCCATTCTTCAAGCTCTTGAGAATGGAGATTCTGATCTTCCTGCTCCTGAGTATGAAGAAAATGCTGATATGGGAGAAGCTGATACTGAAGATCATCCTGCTGAGTCTATTCCTGTTGAGGAAAATCAAGATGATGATCTAACAATGGAAGCTGCTGTTGAGATTGATGTCCCTATGAACAGAAGTGTGAAGCTTCTTCTGGTGAACCCTCTCTTCTGGTGAAGACTCTAGAGGTTATTCAGAAGAACCAAGCTGAGCTAGCTTCTCGCATGGACAAGCAAGAAGACACCAATGCTGAGTTCCGCTCTTTCATGGAGAGGCAGACTGAGAGCAATGCTGGGATTCATGACATGCTGGCCAAGATTATGTCTAAGCTAGGGTCGTCTTATTCCTTTGAGTCTTAGTTGTTTTTCTTTGTTTCTTGCATCTGTCTTCTATGCATCTTCCTTGTACTTTCTGATAATTCTCTTTTTGCAATCAATGAAAGTTATCCTTCTTTTCTCTCATAATTGTTTTGTTTTTCATCTGAATCTTTTGTCTTTCGTGTTTTGGTCTATGGAAGCATCAGAAGGACTTGAGATCAGAAGCAGAAGCACTGAAGTTCTCATGGTATCACGCTCAGAAGCACTTCAAGGTCAGAAGACAAGAAGATGCTCTGCACCAAGCTGTTTGACTCTGATGATATTCAAACGTTATTTACACAAACATCAGATCAGAAGCAAGTACAAGATGGCAGGCTATGCTGACTGACAAAAGGAACGTTAGTAGCTATTAAAGGCAACGTCAGTAGACACAGCGAAAGCAAGGCTCGAGGTAGTTGACAAAAGAGTGAAACATTAAATGCAATGCTGTACGGATCACACAAAGCATTAAATGCTCCCAAAGGTCATCTTCTCAAACGCCTATAAATTGAAGTTCTGATGAGAAGCAAAACAACCAACTCTGAGTAATATCCAGAAACGCTGTCAAATTCAAAAAGCTCTCAAACTTCATCTTCAACCTCACTACATTGCTGTTGTAATATATTAGTGAGATTAAGCTTAAACATAAGAGAAAATCACAGTTGTGATAATAGCTTTATAAGAAGCATTGTAACTCTTAGAATTTGTTTACATTAAGTTGTAAGAACTAGAGTGATCAGGTTGTTGATCAGTATACTCTAGAAAGTCTTAGAGGGTATCTAAGCATATTGTTCCTAGAGTGATCAGGTTGTGATCAGTATACTCTAGAAGACTTAGAAGTTGTTTAAGTGGAAAACCATTGTAATCTTGTGTGATTAGTGGATTAAATCCTCAGGTGAGGTAAATCACTCCAAGGGGGTGGACTGGAGTAGTTTAGTTAACAACGAACCAGGATAAAAATCATTTTGCAAATTGTTTTTATCTTACAAGTTTTAAAGCTACACTTATTCAAACCCCCCCTTTCTAAGTGTTTTTCTATCCTTCATTTTTCACATAACCCAATGCCTGACTTCTGATTACTTTATGGCTATAAAGTTATTTAATATTGGGTTAAATAAGTTTTTGGTCCCTCTAAATATCTCAAATTTCGTTTTTAGTCCCTCAAAAAATTTCCTTCAAAGAATGGTCCTCATAAAGTTTTCCGTCCACACTTTTGGTCCCTCATGTCCAACACCGTTAACAGAAGCTGACGTGGCATGCCACGTGGCAATGACAGGGTGGCAAGATGATGACGTGTCATGCCACGTGGTCAAGGTCAACATCACACTTGAACCCTTAAAATTTCGTAGCTAATCGATAGCTAAAATCGTAGCTAATCTGTAGCAAATTTATTTCAAAAATTTTGATTTTAAAAGAATGCAGTATGTTTATGTTGATAAACCCTAATATCTTTGTTGACAAAATGACAAATTAATTCCATTTGCATCTCTCTCAAATGCTTAAGTCAACTACTTTAAGTGTCTAACCTTAAAACAAATCACCTTTACAATATTATGCATGTTATACTCCTCGGAAAACTTAATAAAATTAAGCATGCTTAACATTACCTACCATTACCTGTCATAATATTATCCAGAAATTTACTTTAGTCAATTTAGATTCATTAATTGAATTTAATTTAAAAATTTACTTCACAGGCAAATGCTCAATAACAGTGCCAGTAACAAGGTTATATTCTACTTATTAACACAGGCTTATTAAGATATCTTTATCTAAAGATTTGAATGGTGAGTATTTATTTAGTAGGCAATGTAATGGGGTTTAGTGATAGATAACTCTCATGAACCACCACATGGTTAACCTCTAAGTTCAGTGGAAGCTCCTCTCTCAATTGAAAATTTACCACACCTCGCTTCAATTGTGAGACATGAAAAACGTAAAAAAAATTTAGACTATTCTATAAGTTGCAGCTTGCAAGATACCTCCCTTACCTTTTAATGGTGAGTCCATTGCACCATAAACCACTTCGTGTGTGGTATTAGTTTGAGAAAAGCTGAATTATCAAAAAGAAGAGGTTGTGATCACTTAGTATTGACTTTGGAATGTTGTGCAGTCCCACCACTTCATTAATGAAAATATCTGCAATAGAACGAGTAGTAAATGGATATTTGAGAGTAATAAAAGGGATATACACAAATATGTGATTACAAGTAAGGATGTGTTATACCCCAAAATTTGCCCACATCTTTTTTAAGAAAACTCCAATCTGAAAGTTAAGAGTCTCATATAATCATGGATTTTTATTTCAACAAATATCCTGACATATGAAATACTTAGTTTTTAGAATTTTTCTTATACAGTAATTTGGCTTGCAGTTGAATTCATTCTTACGCAAACGCCAAAATACTGTTTAATACTTCACACATGCTATTTATTTATTTACAGATAAATAGTACTGACACAATTGGTACAGAGTTAAATCTTTTTGCAGGCGCAGAATCAGGAAACTCAGACTGTACTGGTAACAAGTAGATTATTATTATCTTTTGTTTCCCACTAACTTTTGTACTATATTCCATTATTTTCAAAAATCTTTTCGAATCTCTTTTTCAAAAATCAAATCTCTCTTTCCCAACACTATCATCCACTTTCTTTCAAATCTTACTTCCACTCAAATTTTCCTTTTGTACGGAATCACATCATTCCCCAACGTCTCTATCCTTCTTTCCATAAATACCTCTCATTTTCTTCCATAAAATCTCACATCAAATTCTAACTCATCTTTCAAATTCCTACCTCATATCTATTTTTCTTCTTCCCTGACAAGAATGGCAAAGTGGATAGAGACACTGTTTCTTACAGTCATCACCATTGCTACGGTGATCATGACTTTCTTCTGCCTGCATAGTCCTGAAGAGTGTGGACCTGCAATGGTTGCACTCCCAATCATCTACATGTTATTGTTCATAGCATGGGTCATTAATCGTCATTCTTAAAATTTGCCGTATTTCTTATTTCTTAAATGTACCGTTTATTCGTCGTACTGTTCAATATAGTATGTGATATTTGTACTGTCAGTATTAAATGTTGTACTATTTGTCATAATATTGCTTAATTACTAAGATAATATTTTGTGTGTTTTCTGCCAGTCAAATATTCCTATTTCTGTGCATTAAATGATTTTCAGGGTTATTATCAGTAATTTTGCCCGCATACCGTAAATATTAGTTATTTATTATGTCTGTGTTTTTTTAACAAGTCATGTAAATAAACTTTCATTTTTCACATAAAACAAAAACAAAAACAACAAAAAAGAAAATTAACTTTGACTGTTGATTTTTCACTCTAACTGCTACCTGAACAGTCAGTCGACAGCCAAACTGCTGGCAGTACAATTCTCAGTGTTTTGTACCATCAATCAAATCAATCTTTCACAATTCAAAATTCCAAGATCTTTTGTGCTAGAAGTCTTCTGAATATCACGCGATTAGCAGAAACTCAACACTGCACAAAAAAATCAGGTACGTTTAACTGTCTCCTACACAAACAGTCCCTAATCAGGGTTTTTATTGTTTTTACAGGAGCAACAAGTTTTTGAGAGCTCAAATGGATTTCATACACATCCATATATCTCAAAGTACCATCATACAAATTTTCAAACTTCAATTCACTCAGACGCACCGTCAGCAGCTCAAACAGTCAACAGACGACCCGTTTGACCAAAAAAGTCAACAGACAGTCAAAAATGAAATTTTTTGTCAAAGTCCATATTTTGTCAAAGGATTCATCATTTGATCATTGGATGATCATAATTCATCAAGGAAAGATCAAAAATCAACAAAACTCTAAGATTCAAAATTAGGGTTTTTGCCTGAAAAGTCAACTCAACTTTGACTGATCATAACTCTCTCATCCTTCATCCAAAAAATTCAAACCAAAGCTCATCTTGAAGGAAATTCAATTATCTTTCAAATTCCATTGATCCCATGGTCATTGGATTCACCATTTGAAAAATATGACCAAAGACATTACAGGTCATTTTCAAAGTCAACAAAAAGACACTTTTTTCAAAAGGACACACAAGGAGCATCAAAAATCATTTTGACATGAGACCAAAGGCATTGGTTAGAGGATTCTTTGAGGTTTCCAAAAAGTGCAAGATCTCCTTCATATGACAAAAATTGAAGGATTTACACCTTGTTGAAGTTGGCTAAATTTTGGGAAAATACATGAAATCAACATTGCTCAAAAATGTATTTTTTCCAAATGGGGCCAAGTTTTCAGCATTTAAACATCATTTCCATGATGTTATGGGCCTCCCACGACCAAGACTAAGCCCACACCTTTTTTTTATCCATTTTTGGCATGATTTTATCTTACTTTAAGATTAAAATTAAAAGGAAAATGCATGGATAATGGTTAGCTTACAAATCAAGCATGACTCACCCAAGGAATCTCTACCTTTCTGCAGAGAATTGAAGAGCAAGGCAGGTGCATTGAAGGCAAGATGACTTGGTCAAGAATTCAAGGTTTTTAATATTAAAAAACCAAAGTTTCAACAAAGGCAACTAAAGACACTTCTTAGCTTCAATTGTAAGCACTCAATGCTTATAAATAAGCTATCATAGTTCAGTAACAAGAAGAGGCGAGTTCAGAAGCATACATAAGCTCATAACACTTGTAATCACTTGAAAAAAATTCAAAGAAAACTCAAATTCGAATTTGTAATTTCAGTCCATTTCAATACAAACTAAGCATTCATACACCTTCCTTGAACATCACTGAAACTATCCCAATCAGTTACAAGCCTTGAAGCTCACTGAATCGAGCTATACAGGTCCAAATTTGTTCAAACTAAAATCAATTCGTATCTGGTTATTCACACATGTTTAACAAGATGTAGACATACTATTAAGTTTGGTTTGAAGTGTAGATCATTTCTGGAAACTTAATTGAAGTTTGGACACGTATAAACGAAACTACCATTTTAGGGTTCATAGCTTCAAAATTAGGGCTTTCAAAATTAGGCCAAATTACAAGTTCTAAATAGCACCATTAGGTTCGTATGGATCAGACGAATTGAATGGTACCATCGCGCCAAATTTCTCTGCACGTTTACCCCTATTCGCTATTTTGCAGGTTTGAGGTTCATCAATTACAGCGCATGTTTCATAAAAGCGCTGTAAAAACCCCTGGCTGAAGGTTGAAGACGATGAGGTGTCTCCCCCTCATTGGTTCAGCAGCGCGCGTACCTTTTTAAATTTTCCTCTAATTCTGTGCTTTGCAGGTGCAACGTGTCCCATGAGCCTCAATTTCTGGACCACTTGATTTCATTCAATGAGTCATCCAACGCTCCAGATCACGCGTGCACATCATACTCCCTCATAAATTTCCACACAGGATCAGTATCCTTTTATTTTCTATTTTATTTTCTATTTTATTTTTAATTTCTTTGTTAAATTAATTAAAAATAGTTTTAAAAATCCAAAAAATACACAAAAAATATTTTTAGACTTCTAAAATAATATATTATTTTCTGAAATAAAAATATTTTATTTTTCTTCAAAATTTTAATATTTTGCATAATTAATTAGTATATATTTATATATTTGCTTTTTAATTATTCTAACCAATCAAAAAATCATAAAAAAAATTTGTTCTTTATATAAAATATTGTTTATATATTATAAACTAATTTTGTACATATTTTGAATAATTTTCTTTTTAAGTTTTACTTATTTGTATAATTATTTACATAATTATGTTTTAATTAACTTAAATCAATTCCAAAAATTCTAAAAAAATTAGTTTTGTTTTAAAATTAATTGACAAATATTTTGTACATATTTTAAACTTAATTTTTAGGTTTAAATCTATTTTCATCTTTTTTCTTCATTTTAATTTAATTAATCATGCATTAATTATAATTAAAATCAATCATAAAAATCCAAAAACAGGCCTTTTATTTTCCTTGCAATTTAAATTCCTAGATAAATGTATAGGATGTCAAATTCATGTAAATAGGCTAGTTTACGTTTCCTGCAAAATCGATGTAATAGCGTAGATTTACTTTCCGCACTTTACATTTCTGCATTTTACTTTCCAGCAAATATAAACTGCGTGTATGTCAAAGATAAAATTGAACCGTTAGATCACTAACTTCAAAGATAAAATATCTGAATCCAATCACAATCACACTTGCACCTTTTCAGGTAATCCCTTTCTCATTCTTCTCAAAATCAAAGTCAAAATTCTACTATTTTGAGTACAAAATCGAACCTTGCGTTTATATCCGGTGAAAGGATAGATTTTTAAAGGAAATAGGATAAAGACCTTACAACTCAGGGTAGATCTCCTAGTTTGCTTGCTCAAATCAAAACAAACAAAATTCTCATACACTGTTGTTTTTTCAAAACTTTCCAAAAGACAATACTTTGTATACATCCAAACACGGGTTATTACAAAGTTAACGTTCTTTTCAAAACATCTTTCGAAAGATAAACAAGCATTTTGTATACATCCACACACGGATCATTACAGAATTCAAATTACAAAGGTATTTGAAACCACATATGAGCAATTTCAGAGCAATTGAAAAGTGATCGAAAAACAAGTGAGCTAAGCAAACTTAAGAGCCCATGGATAACCATGGATACAAAGGGTGCTAACACCTTCCCTTTGTATAACCTACCCCCTTACCCAGAATTTCTTAAAGGTCTTTTTTCTGTTTCTTTTATAAACCTTTCCTTAATTGGATAAAATAAAAGGTCGGTGGCGACTCTGTGAACTTTCAAAAATGCGAAAGCATTAAGCGATAAAAAAGAGTCAGTTCACGTATCTCTACAGAACAGAGGTATGGCCCGGGATTAAAAAATCGGAGGTCCACAGGATGCTTATAGTCGGATAACTCACATTATCAAAATCCATAACCAATTCATAATCATTTAACACAAGTCATTATATCCATAACCAAAACTTTTAATCGATTTTAAAGTTTATAACAGGTTCTAGTTTAAAACTGGTTTCAGGTGTAAAAATCCAATTTTCAAAACTGAGTTTTATTTTATTGGTTTTTCAAGTTAAATACTAGTTTGAACATATAAATAAAATGTCTTTACCAAGTTTTCATGTTGTCACACTAACAACTTTATTCTCCACTACAACCTTATACACCACCTCAAAATCAATATTATAATCCTTTTTTTTTTTTTACAATTTTCCATTACAAACAAGATATAACAGTTGCAATATTATGAATTTATCATCTTAGATTCAGGAGCCTCTATCAACTTGGAGTGTCCTCATGTAATGTTTGCTCAATAAATTTGTGGAGAAAATCTTGAGTTACATTTAAATAATAAATTTATTTTCTTTTTTATTCTGCAAAACTGAAATGCAAAGGTATAAGCCATATAGCTACGATACCACTGAAATGCAAATGTTAAGCATGCATAATTTATTTTCAAAGGAGTATAGCATGCATAATATTGTAACGGTGATTTGTTTTAAGATTAGAGATTTATAGTAGTTGACTTAAGAATTTGTGAGAGATGCAAATGGAATTAATTTGTCATTTTGTCAACAAATATATTAGGGTTTATCAAGATAAACATACTGCATTCTTTTAAAATCAAAATTTTTGAAATAAATTTGCTAAAGATTAGCTACGATTTTAGCTGCCGATTAGCTACGAAATTTTAAGGGTTCAAGTGTGATGTTGAAATTGACCACGTGGCATGACACGTCATCATCTTGCCACCCTGTCATTGCCACATGGCGTGCCATGTCAGCTTCTGTTAACGGTGTTAGACATGAAGGACCAAAAGTGTGGACGGAAAACTTTATGAGGACCATTCTTTGAAGGAAATTTTTTGAAGGACTAAAAATAAAATTTGAGATATTTAGAGGGACCAAAAACTTATTTAACCCTTTAATATTTAAAAACACCTTGCGAAGTGATGTTCACGTCGCTACAGGAAATTTTGAGCCACGTGTTTTCCACGTCGCTAATATATGTCGCTGGGGTGAAGATTTCTTGTAGTGAAAGAGGATCTCGGTGGCTGGCACGTGAGGGTGGATCGATGGGGAGTGGAGATGGGGAGGCTTAGGTTTATCCGCGGCAATGTTGGTCAATTCGGACAACTTGGCCGATTTTGAGTCTTTGCGGGTTCGGCTAGAGGTTTTTGGAAGAATGACGAATGGAAAAGAATCGGTTGAGTGGTCCTCCAACCGAGAGGAAGGTTTTTTGGTAGCTTCGTGTTACGCGCTTTAGGCTAGTTCCTGCATTCTCTTTGGTCCTCCAAGTAGGTTTGATGAGGCCATGAGGTTAGTTTGGATATCGGATGTGCCAATTAAGATTAAGTTATTTGGTTGGAGACTTCTTGTTAACAGGCTTCCAACAAAGGACCTTGTGGTGTATAAAGGTATTTCTTTTCCCATTGATACTTTAAAGTGTGTTTGTTGTGGTATTGTTTTGAAAAATCGGGATCATTACTTTTTTAATTGTTTTGTGGTTAAGAAAATTTGGAGGGAGATTGCTTTTTGGGTTGGAAAATCGGATTTGGAGGAGGATGATTGTTTGTCAAATTTTATGGGTTGACACTCGTTTTGCCGTGTACAAAAGGTTAAAGAGAGTAAATTAGGAGTTATTTGCCGTGGACAATATGGTTGTTAAGGAATGAGGTTTGTTTCTGGAACGAGGCTTGAAATATTAACAATACAGGGTGGAATATTAAAACTGTGATATGGAGGTGGTCTTTTTTGTGGAGAAATTACCCGCTCCAATTGTTCTTTTTACGAGTTTAGCAAAGACTCTTTCTTATTTCTTTCGTAATTATAATTGATCTGTAATATCTTTTTGTCGGATTATCCCGTTTCTCAGTGTAATCAGGAGAATTCGTAGTTCTTCCATATACATAATATCTTGCTTAAGAAAAAACAAAAAAAAAACTATATATTTTTTTTTAAAAAAATAGATTAACTATTTTATACAATTAACTTAATCACAATTATACATGTAATTAGTTCGGTGTTATGCAGGTTAAAAAGATAGAGTTAAAAGGTAGTGCACTGACGGTGTAAAACTATTTTACACTGTCATCCAATAGGGAGTCATGAATGTGCCATGTCATTAAAGTTTTTTTTAAATAAAAGAATGTTTTAATTGGATGCATGGTGGTGATTGGTTGACAGTGTAAAAATATTTTACACTGTCAGTGCATGATCCCTTTTCTCAAAAAGATATACATGAACATTTCTCATAAAATAAAACATTATTATATATTATATATAACAAGAGAAAAAGGGTGATGCACTGACAGTGTAAAATAATTTTACACTGTCAACCAATCACCACTCATGTATTCAATTAAACCATTTTTTTATTTAAAAAAAACTTAATGACATAGCACATTTATGATTTTTTATTGGATGACAGTGCAAAATTATTTTACACTGTCAGGGCACTATCTTTTAACTCATAACAATTATAAGTTATAACTATATTCTTGCTATCAACTAATTAATACGGTTGACGAAAAATCCTCTCTCAAAAGGGGAAGGATCCTCTACTTTATCTACTTTATGGAAAGAAAAGTAGAGTAATTTTAGTCAAAATGAAAATGAATAAGACAAAAGAGAAATGCTATTTATTTTAGAGAAAAATAATGTGAAAGAAAATAAATTATGAAAAAAATTAAAGAGTTGAAAGTTAGAGAATCTTACCCTTCTCAAAAACATATAAAAAATATGAAAATTAAAAATGAAAAGTAAATCAACCTTAATTAGCAAGATAGAATAATATTATAAATACTTTATTTCACTAGGAGACAAATGCATAGATATTTTCTGGTGGAATACATTAATTAATACATACTCAAACACAAAATACTAAAGCTAAATTATAACTTAGCGCACACACAAAGTTGTATTTTCACACACTATAACACAGCAATATATAGAAGTATTTATGGACTATGTCCCTTATTTAAGTGATAGTAGTAATAATTAACTTTGTTTAATTCAGTGAAATTGGTTTCACCATAACCCTTAATCCATCTTTAATTTTGACCTAATAAACATGCCCGTATCCACCACCGGAGCGACTATCACCACCACCATCCCTACCGTACCCTCTTCCAGAAGGTTCATCACCATATCCACCACCAGAGTTCCCTCTATATCCATAGCTTCCACCAGAATAGTTTCGTTCTTCATAACCACCACTTGATCGTACTCCGTCACCATATCCACTCTCATAACGGTTATCACCACCACCATAACCACCACCACTAGAACGTCCAACTCCATAACCGCTCTCAGTAGTATTATTTCCATAACCACCATCAGAACGTCCACCTCCATACCCATAACCACCACTACCACCGTAGCGTTCACCTCCATATCTACTCTCATTATTATTCCCATAACCACCGCTAGCACCGCCACCATAACGTCCACTTCCATATCCACTCTCAGTAATATTACTCCTATTATTATAACCACTATCATAACGTCCATAACCACTCTCAGAATGTTCAGCAACCTTAACCTTATTTCCATAACCACCACTTCCACCGAATCCACCACCAGAGTGACCAGTTTTTCCTCCATAGGAAGAGTCGTGTTTATTAAGATAAACAGCGGCTTTGTCAACGTACATGCCAAAGCCCTTACTGTCATCAACTCCAGCTGCATCTAAAACATTGGAAGCGGCAATAGCAACCTTGGCCTTGTCCATCTTGCCAGGCTCATGGTTGTAAACGGATTGTGCTGCATCCGACAACACCTTAGCAGAGTAGATAAGCTCGCCTTTGGAATGGTTCTGGCCGGGCCGGTGTTGTTTCCCTTGACCACCATAGGAACTGTTGCTGTAGTAGTTGTCCATAATTTCTTGTTTTGAGATCAATATCAGAAATTAGCAAAGTGTTGTTATTGTGAATTGTGGTGAGGTTTCTTGGGTATTGGAGAGGTATTTGTAGAGAAGATTATTCCTTGAAAACACACCATGTCTTTATTATATATTAAAGTTATGATTCTTTTGTTTGTGTGTGTTGGAAACGTGTTGGTCGCTTTGGCTAATGTTACCACTAATTGGTTTCTTATGGTAACTTCGGTCATAGGGTGATGTTGATTTTTTGTTCCTTAGCTTTATGATGAGGGAACTTTAATTATTTATTTATTTATTTATTATTTTTTGGTTATACTTGAAAGAATAAACAAACTAAAAATATTCCTAGGGAATAAATAATGATTAAAAGTATAAAGAAGGCTTATGGTTAGAAGTGTTCAATTAAAAACCATCCAAATAAAAATTATAAGTTAATTCAAAAATTGCATAAAAATTAATATTTTTGAGATGTATTTGAATCTCCTTTTCTAAAAAAAATAGCTTGAATTAAATCCGATTTTTAATTGAATTAAAGAAAGCAAACTAAATAAAACTGCATGCATATATTTTACTATTATTATTTTATTTTTATGCTAGTATGATTTATTATTACATATTTACATTAATCTACTATATGATATATTTTATATCAAACATATTATTTTACTGCATATTTATAATATTATTAGTAATTAAAAAAAGGCAAAATACCAACAAATGGGTGTACCATTGGGCTATGATAAGTTACTTGATATTTTTTCCTTCTGAAGCTACTTATTAATTACTCCATTAGTTAATTTTTTTTCTTTTACAACTACTTATTTAACACATTAATAATAATAATAATAATAATAATAATAATAATAATAATAATAATAATAATAATAATTGTAATAATAATACCATTATTATTATTATTAGTATTATCATTATTATTATTATTTTGCTTCATTATTTAATTTCTCCATTAGTTAATTTCTTTTGCTTCTATTAACTACTTCATTAGTTAACTTTTTTTGCTTCTATTACTATTATTTTTATTAGTATTATTAGTTTTATTAATATTATAATTATTATTATTATTAATATTATTATTATTACTATTATAATTATTACTATTATTATTATTACTATTATTATTATAAGTATTACTATTATTTCCTATTCTATATTACTTTTAACCAAAGACTATCCTCATTTTATTAACTTGAATTTTTTAATAGTGAAATGAAAAAAAGAATGCAATGAAGAAAATAACATGAAAAAGAAAAATACACTGGGTGCATTCAAATTGTTTCATAAAGAGAGATGATTCTGAAAAGAAATAAAAATTAAAATATTGCTATTTTGGATGGTGTTCATTTTGTATGGCGTCCTTTTTTCTTTTTTCATTTTAGAGAGTTTACAAATATAATGCATGTCTTTAATGTATCTACTTAATATAAATCCAAGGTTGTCATGATGGCAACCCTAGCCACATGTCACCTTGGTAGCAACTCTAAGCATAAACCCTAATTGTGTGTTTACTAATTTATCCCTACATTTAAAATAAATAATAATAATAATAAACAAAATAATAATATTATTTATAATATAATTAATAGTATAATATTAATGAAAAAAATTAAGTATTTTTTATTGATTATATATATATATATATATATATATATATATATATATATATATATATATATATATATATATATATATATATATATATATAATAATAATAATATTAATGAAAAAAATTAAGTATTTTTTATTGATTATATATATATATATATATATATATATATATAAATATATAAATATATATATGTAACAATAATAATAAACAAAATAATAATATTTATAATATAATTAAAAGTAAAATATTAATGAAAAAATTTATTAATGGATAATTTATTTATAAATTTTTAATAAATCACTCAACCATAATTTTTTGAGTTACAAATCTAAAAATTAAATATATAATTTCTAATATCATTAAATTTTTAAAATTATAATGAAAAACTAAAATTTTTACTTATTTCATTTATTAATTAATTTTATAAAAATATCATTGTCATAAATGATTAAAAATATTTTATTTAAATTAAAAAATAACAACTGTAAGTAATAATAATTGGGCGGAATAAAATCTCACAAAAAAAACGGTGGAATATAAGATGCTATAATTATGAATTTTGTTAAACAGAATTTAAGCATCATTAATCAACTCACCTCATATTTTGTTGAATTGGTAGAGTATTATCTCACCCAAAAAATAACGGTGTATTTCATTAATCACATTAATATAATATATAATTCATATTAATTAATATTTTATAACTCCCAAATATTAATTCATATTTATACTAAAAAACGTTGTATTTCATTAATCACATTAATATAATATATAATTCATATTAATTAATATTTTATAACTCCCAAATATAAATTAATTCATATTTATACTAACATTTTTTCTTCTTTATAAATACCTCTTTCTTTATCTCTATTTGGCTATCTCATCATACACATATCTATATTTAGTCATCCCATCACACACGATAATTTTTTAAACGATTACATTATTTGAATTAGTCAAGATGATAACAATAGTTACATTATTTGTATTTTTATTTTACATGATAAATTTTTTTCTTTATTGTTGTTTTTTTGTTTGTAGGTATCTTTTCATGACAACTCCAGAATATGAAAATTTGGGTGTCAAACTTGAATTAACATGCATAAAGTGAATGAAATAGATGCATCGACAAACTGGCAAACTAATGACATATGCTACAAAGTTTTATCGGATGGAACATGCTACCACATTTTATCGAGAAAATTTTCTCAAGAGCCGTTTGGACCTCTCCGATTTAGATTTTTATTTATAAATTCTCTTTTCAACTTTTATTTGTTTTCTTTTATTTTTTGTCTTTTATTTTATTTTTATTTGTTAATATAGTGGAATACGAGTTGTCCTTCCACTATTGTAATTTTTTATTTGTTAATTAAGATTATAATTTTAATAAAAATATTATAGATTTTTTAATAAGATGGATTGATTTTATTATTAATTTAAATATAATTAATATTGATATGGTATAAATCAATTTAAAGTTATTTATATTATATTAATATAATACTTTTAATTTACTTTTTAAGTTGATTCTATTGAAGAGAATTATATTAATATTTATCTATTTTTTCTATATTATGGATCAATTATACAGTGCAGGAGATTAAGATGTTTGTTTGTTGTTTTGTAGTTTTTTTTTGTTTATTTTTTATTTATTTTGGGTCTTGACCCTCTATCTTATCAAAATAAAAGAAGAAAGATGTTTTTTTATAATGTTCAATATTATTATAATAAATTTTTGGCATTAAACATATTTATATTATATTTAAAATTTTATATATTTCTAAGTTGATTGTATTGAACATGTTTATATTTTTAACCTAATTATATTTTGTGTTTGCTTTGATAGGAACTTGGATTAAAATACTTTTACTATAAAATATTTTATTGTATAGAATTAAAAAAAATTATTTAAAAGAAATATTCTATAATTTTTACTATAAAATACTTTCTATAATTTTTTTTCTGCTGAATTGAAAAATTTCATTGTATTAAAAGTGATAAGTTACATTTTTTATTATTCATATTCTAAATACACTTTTATGTAATTTAGACAAATTATTGATTTCCCATTCAATAATAAATAATAATAATAAATAAATTATCTGATATTCTTATATATATCACTTCGTCCTTCATCATATTTCGTCTCAATTGTATTATATGTTGTAATAAGTATTTTATATTTTTTTTTATGAATTATTCAATTTTAAATACAATGTATATTTCGTCTCAATTGTATTATATGTTGTAATAAGTATTTTATATATTTTTTTATGAATTATTCAATTTTAAATACAATGTAAAGAGAATGGTAGACCACAAAATATGAAATATGTAAGATAAAAATATATTGTATTAAATAAAAATAAAAAAGTTGTGAGTTGAGGAAATAAGTGTATTTTTAAAATGGAGGTAATTTGAAAACATGTTAGACTTATTTAATGAGATTTTAATACATTGATATTATTTTTCATGTTGTAACTTCTTTGATTTATAAAATTCCACCGAAAACACAGCAAAGTATAAATTCATAATATTAATTATAATTATTATGAGTATAAATTATATGTAATTATATTTACTAAAATATATATTTTTTATTTAATATAATATTTGAGATAAAGATAAATGAATCCGTGCAACGCACGGGCCACATATCTAGTTATATGAATCTATGAGTAGCAAGTGTGAAGTTCAATTCAACACTGAACGTGAACATGGAGAGGCAGTTTTAATTCCACATATACATATAGCAGTTACGGTATGCAGTGGTTTGCACATATATATATGGGTGGTTTTGAAATAAAGTGAGTTACATAAGGGTAAGTTTGGAAAAAAAATAGGCCAGCCCAAAATAATCTATCCTCTTTATATATATATAGGTATAAATATATAGGTATAAATTATTATTATTTTTATTAAAATTATTATTATTATTATTATTATTATTACTAATGTGTTTAATAAGTAGTTTTAGAAGCAAAAGAAATTAACTAATGCATTAGTTAATAAGTAGCTACAAAAGGAAAAGACATCAACTAAAATTTCATAGCCTAATGGCACACCAATTTGTACTAGTACTAATGTGTCTTGAGTTCAATCCTTGGTGTTGCAAAATTTTGAAATAATTTTTAGAATTTTATGGACCTTGCAAAACATTTCCGCGTCAGATGCCACACATACAGCCTTTTTGCACGTCAGATGCCACACATACAGCCTTTAACGTCTGTTTCCAACAAATTGACGGAAAGGACTAACGTGCCACTTTTTTAATAGATAAAGGATCTATCTGAACATTTTAAAAATTAAGGGACCAAAATGGACCCCGAGGTAAAGTTAAAGGACGAAAAAGGGTATTTTGCCTTAAAAAAATATAATTTGTAAATTTTGATATCCATTAATCAATTAAAAATACATTGTAATAAATTGATACAATTTGAATTAGATTTTTTTTAGTCATCCAAAATCAAACTGAATTGCTTATACTTTTATATTTGGACCGGATAACCAACAAAAATTTGCTGCATTGGTCATTCAAGATATGGTGAGGGTTTTGTAAATAGTCCTACTCCCCAACCTTCTACAAATGTATGTTGTAGGTCCTTCTCAAATGATACCTATTGTTTTAAATTGTGGTTGTAGCTGCGGATACGGCTGCGGTTATTGAAGGTGGAGAAAAACACAAGAAAGGGGGAGTGAATTGTGTTCTTTATCAGATTTAAATTCCCTTTCTTTAAATTATTTTCTTTCTTCTTTGTATCTCTTCTTCTGGATATGCTTTTGCATTGCGAAGGCATGCTTGGAATGGAGTTGCATAACCAAAGAGATGTTCATTTAAACTTTTTATGTATTATCAGAACTTCTGACTTGCTCAGTACAATTCTGAATATGTTTACACGACTTGGACGGAGTTAAATGAATTGAACAGAAGGTAAAGAACACGTTTATTTTTATCCTGGTTCACCTTCTGAATAAGGCTACCTCCAGTCCACCTTCTTCAGGTGATTTGCCTCTCAATAGAGGTCTTAATCCACTATAACCAAACTTGATTACATCTGCACGATCCTCCATCGTGACTAACAACCTGCACAGCCAACTGTTGTGACTAACCCTGCACAAGCTACCCGCGAGTAACTAACCCCTAGATGACTGAACCGTTCATTAATCCCATCTAGATATAACGTTCATCAATCTAGTATCCTGCACAGCTACCTGCTGTGACTAACCCCGCACAAGCCAACTGCTCGCGACTAACTGCAATGGACTGTTCAGTGACCTCTACGAGATATAACATCCATTGACTCTTGGACTTCTGACCATCACTTGGTCTCCAAGAGAATTTCCACAATGATCATCATCATTGTCTTCTCAAGCTTCTGACCATTTCTTGGTCACTCAAGGCATCATCACCAATTTAGATTGGCTTTAATACAATGCTTCCTAATAAGCAGATATTCTAAGTACAAACTATATGACAAGTAATTGTTTTAAGTGAATATTCATTGAACTCTTCTTGTCTGCATCTTCTGATGAGATCCTAGCTTGATATGAGTAGGCAGTATAAGAGCACTGGCTTCAGTTGTTGAAAGCTCCTTCTAGTTGATCTTCATCTTTAATTCTTCTTCAAGAGCTTGGTGAGAACATAATATCTATTCTGAATTGCCTTTTGTTTTGATCTCTCATTCTTCTTTTCAAGCAGATAGAGAACAACTGTTCTTATTCGGAGTTGCTTCTTGCCTTGATCTTATATTCTTTTCTTCAAGCCGATTAAGAACATCAATTATTATTCAGGATAGCTTCTTGCTTTGATCTTTAACTCTTTTCTTTAAGCAAATTAAGAACACCAGTTCTTATTCAGGATTTACTTCTTGCTTTGATCTTCAACTCTTTTCTTTAAACAGATTAAGAACATCAGTTCTTATTCAGGATTGCTTCTTGCTTTGATCTTCAACTCTTTTCTTTAAGCAGATTAAGAACATCAGTTCTTATTCAGGATTTGCTTCTTTTCATATTTTGACTATTTTAGTGATATTTCAATTTTGAGCCCCTCATCTTTTTGAGCCACACACTCCATGATGAATATTTCTTCTATTTATACCCTTTTCGATTGTATCCGTTATCTTGATCTTTGGAGAGCACATTAAATGCTCGCGTGTTGCTTTTTATTTTTGTTTTCTTCAACAAGCTGCATGTGGGTTGCTTCTTCAATCATCCTCGGGAGTTGTTCCATTAACTTGTTGCAGCCGTTTTGTTGATGATGATGTATGTAACGACTTTTATTTTCTTTGTCCACGTGTGCCTTTGCTGTCAAGAGCTTTCTGTATGTCACTACGTTACTCTATCAGAACTTATGATCTTCTGTTCCTGTGATCTTCTTGCTGAAACGGATCTTCATGTATATTGATGTATCCTTGAAGCTTCTGATTGTACTTTCTGATTATGTGCTTGTTGTATGTGAGTGTTGGTATTTCTGTTTAACTCTTTGAAGATTGTCTTGTTGAAATCTAGCTCCTTGTGATACTGTTGTAGTTGTATGTTCTTCTAAGTGGGCTTGTTTTGCATGTTCTTAATCAGAACATCTGATGAATGATGTTTTCACTCTTCTGGATGTTTGATTTCATATCTGAGCTGGTTTCTGGTGACTCCTGTAAAGGACTTATAGCATAGTATTTGCACATTAAATGAAATCATTAGTATTAAAATTGTTATTCACAAATTATATGCTTGTTATCATCAAAACCAGATTCTGAACAAAGATTCTCAATCTTGTTCTAACAGTTACGACCATTGTGGTTGCGGCTATTGCGATTGTTGCAGCGTGATTTATATTTATGAACAAAAAGTATTATATTTTACTATTTATTTTTATTTCACATATATTTCATTTCCTGTCTACAATTTTTATATATATTTCTTTAACAATTCGCCATCATTTTGAATATCACTAATGAATTTCTTGATCCAAAAAGTTTTCTTTGATGCATTTGAGGCAACAATATACTCGACCTCGATTGTAAAATCAACAAATATATCTTGCTTTGAACTTTTCCTGCACACAACACCACTATTTAAGCAAAACACAACCAGATTTTGATCTAAAGTCACACCAAAACACATGTAACTAGATTGTGATATAAAGTTATCCTTATCTATCTGAAAGTTAGAATCAGTGTATCCAATTATAGCGAGCTCTTCCTGACCTCCATATATATATATATATATATATATATATATATATATATATATATATATATATATATATATATATATATATATATATATATATATATATATATATATATATATATATATATATATAAAAGAGTCCTTAGTCATTCTCAAGTACTTAAGGATATTTTTGACAGCTACTCAGTGAGCATCATCAAGATCAAATTAGTACCTATTTATTGCACTTAAAATATATAATACATCGGGTCGAATACATAACATGGCATGCATAATAGATTCTATTACAGATGCATATGGAGTCTTATTCATGTGATCCCTGTCTTCCTTAGTTGAAGGGGATTATGTTTTTGATAGACACGACTCATGTTGCATAGGTATGATTGATTTACTTTGGTAGTTTCATTGTTAATCTAGGGTCATCTGAATTTGGTGGTCTTTTGAGAAACTCTTTTGTGGGTTGATTCACAAATTTTGCAGAAAGTTGTGGTAATGTCGAGCTTTAAGAAATTTCTCATGATCTTGATATTGCTTGGTATCATGGTTTCAGAGATGTGATTTACGAGTCTGACTCTTAAACGACTCTGAAGTTTCTTTAAGAGGGTGTGTCATCTACTCATCATTATGAGTTTTTGGTGGATTATATTCAATCTCTTATTCATAAAGAGTGTTAGTTTGTCCTTGTTCACATCTTATGCTAGGGAATGTTTGTGCTAATTGACTTGCTAAATTTGGAGTCTTGCGTTTAAGTCAAAAACAAGTTTATTTACCACTACACTAAGTAGTTTACATTCTATATTAAGTAGAACAACTAATACTTATATATTTATTTCAGTTTTATAAATTTTTTTTTTAAATTGTGACTCATATTATTTGAAGATTCTGGACTGTGAATCTGATTGTCCTTGTTCAAGGCCGATCCTGGAAAAAAAAACTAAAAAATAATTTTTGTTTGTTCATCTCCTTTAACTAATATTTGTTTATGACTTATGAGACTATGATAATTCAATTTTAAAGAATTTATTTTTCCGTTGTTCATTTTCATCGATATAATGGTATAAGACCAAATGAATTGGTTACAAGTATGACGAGAGTAAGTCATTTTATGACCCCAGATATTTAGTTCAAGAATCAAAGGGTGTTAACAGAAGTTTTTATCAACTTTTGCTGCGAATATGGTTAGAGGAGAATAAACGAGCCTTCGCTGGATTCATTTGCTTATCTTGTTAGATTCGGTGGAGAGAGAATATATATAGTTTCAACTTTCAAATCAACTTTCTACATGACCATTTACAACGCATATAAGAAAGAGATTTTTGTACCCAAAAACGACATCAACAAAAAAAATTATTAACAGACCAAAAAAATATTTATATTATTCATTTTATATATACAAATTTAATAAATACACGTGATTAGTAGAAACTAAAAAAAAATGTGGGATACATCATTTTGCGATACCTATAATGGACATGCGTATTAATATGATTATAAAGCTAGAGAAGTAATTACAATTATTTGAAAACATAGGGAATATAAATTTGCAAATATTTGTTAATTAGGAGCTGGTTTACCATTCGAACCAATTGTTTGGGTAGAGAAATTTACTTTTTATATTCAATAATTATAAGAGAAATTTATTTTTTATATTTATTAAATAATTAATTTATTATATATATATATATATATATATATATATATATATATATATATATATATATATATATATATATATATATATATATATATATATATATATATATATATATATATCAGATATATTAATTATTCAATGAATCTAAAAAGTAAATTTTTTTTATAATATAGGAGAGAGGAAGTAGCAAATAGAAATTCCAATAATTCAAATGTTGTAATCGGTTATTAATATATCCGATATCCATTATAAACAAATTTAAATAAACTGAAAAAAGTGATGTTATCTATTAATTTTTGAAAAACCAATCCATAACCATATCCAAATCGTATTGAAAAAGTAATATGCGGTTGTTATTGCATCCATTTAAATTTTTAAGATTCAATTTGATTTTATCTATTATCTAACTAACTAGTAAGAGATCTGTGTTGTCGCACGGGTACATATTTATTTGATGTAGTATATTTTGAATGATATGAAAGTCAATGTTAAATGTCACTATGAGCAATATTATTAATTATTATGTAAATTTATTAAACATGAAAAAAATATAAATTTTGATAGAATATTTATTTATTATGTAAATTAATTAGACATGCAAAAATATAAATTTTGATAGAATATTTACTTCATAATATTATAAGAAATATAAGTGCAAAATTTAAAATATAAATGAAAAATATAAAATTATTTACTTAATTGTAAGTTGGACAATAATCATATAGATTTAAGTGCATTTGAAAATAGTAATTTTGTCTTTAAATAAAGGTAATAATTTGATAGTCACCCGTAACATAAAAAGTTAGTTGTGTGAATGACTATATACTAATATCCAATAAGATAAAATACAATTCTAAAAGCACTTCTATCATTAGAAACATTTGAATTTTATTATAACCACTTCTATAGGTATACATAATTGATAGTGATATATTAACATAGTAAAACTTCATACACTTGTAGTGCTTGAAAATTAAACTCTAGTAGTGCTTGAAAATCATATTATTCTTATTTTAAAGTAATATATATGTATGCTTTTTTACTTGAATCCAACTGGTAGTGTCCCGTGTTATTTCAAGAAGTATTTCAATTACATTTGTAAAATAAAGGAAAAATTATTTAAATATTAAATATAAATAATTGAAAATAAATTTAAATATGATTAATAACATTTTAGATCTCATATATAAAAAAAATTATGAAATATTGGTGCTCTCTATAAAAAATGAGAATAAAAATGAAGAGATTCAAAAATTAAGAAAAGTGAAAATGGAGAATACAAATAGTTAAATACTGTATTATTTAAATAGATGATCAAAACTTTATTATTTTAAAAGTAAGAGCTAAAAATATATTTCAACATAATTAATATAAATGTATACAATCATAACTCTTTTTAATTGATTTAAAAAATAAAAACAAAGGGAAGGTTGAAATAAGGAAGAGAAAGAAAGCTGAAAATTAAAATGATTTTAAATAAACCAACCAATGAAATGAGAACACATGGCAGTATAGAGAAGTGGGAAAGGTGAAATATTGTATTTATCAAAGGGTTTTATTTGGTAGTTTTGTTAGCTGAAGATTTCGTTTAGAAAGAAATGTCCTTCGATGGTTTGAAATTCGAAGGAGGTGGTTACTGATGACCATCTTTGAAGATAGAGAATGGCTACTGATGGCCATGCTTCGAGAATGATGTTTAAGTTGAAACAAAGATAGTGAGCATCGAAGCTAAATTTGAGAATAATAGTCTTTGGGACTTAGACGTTTTTGCGAAATATGCGAAGTACTGAAGTTTAGCGTGTTTTCGTGGCGTTCTCGATTGTAATTATGTTGCCACACGTCGAAGGAGGATTCAGGCGGGATGATTTGAATTTCGAAACAGTTTATGTAACCGCACGAAGACAGATGGCATCCCTGGATTTTCTATGGGCAACGTGGCATTAGATTAGTGTAGGACCGTTAGGGTCGAAACTAGTATAAATAAGGGTCTTAATATTAGGATTCCGTGTGTTCATTTTGTACAAATCACTCACATATTGCTCAAGTATCAAGTGTTAAGAGAAAGAGTTCGCTGAGAAATGTACGTATGACACCAACACCAATTTAAATACATGTGTATTTTCCTTTATTCAAGTATCTTTCAATTCTACTGCGTTTCATTTACTTTTTGTCGATTACATTCCTGCACCTTTTATTTTCATGTCATTTATCTTCGAAGCATTTTACTTTTCTGCACTTTAAGATTCCTGTACGTTTACAGTTTTATCTTATGTTTTTATCTTTAACTTACCATTCGCTTATGTTATATTTACGTGTATAACAAGGTGATTGCTAATCTTTATTTGCTTGATCAAGTATTTCTTATTTCGAGACACACCAATCATAGACATAATTCGAATCATCATGAATAACAACCTATTTGACTATGTCCTAGGATCAATCTAGTCGATCCTGCGAGTAACCAAATCATATTTATTATAGTTTGGAAGACTAGCGGTTGTTTATCGGAAATCACCGTAAACAAATTGGCACGCCCAGTGGGACAGTGTCAAACAGATCGTTATTAATCGATTGTTTTGTTTTGTCTAGAAAATATCAACACCTTGTATGAACCTTAGGAACGGTAAATTAACAAACAATGCACAACCGATTCCCAAACGAAGGTACAACAAGAGAATGGTCGTTACGGCCAGTGCAGGGGGAGATCAGGATCCCCCACAAGGGTCAGGAACCGGAGCGGCAAACTCCACGCATGTTTCGACTTCTACACAAGGAGCGCAAGAGATACCGGGTCCGACTGGATCAAGACCCACGGATAGTTCCCAGGCTATACCTGAAAATAATGCATCAACGACAGGGACTATTCCAGTTTCAATATCGACTACCGCGCCCTCATCTTCGAATGCTGGCGGAACACAGTTTGCTTCGACAAATGCTGGAAATCAATTGTTTACCCCAGGATCATCCGCGTTCGAATGGGGAACAAATAGTCAATATGGCATGCCAAATCCTTACATGACAGGTACACGGGGGGCAATACCCACATATACCAGGAATCCAACACCGTTTTTGCCAAATGCTGGTTCGGTGGGTCGAAGCGCGCAAAATACTGGTTTCTCTGCCCAAATACCCAATTTTACTACTAGCAATCAAGCAGCATTCCGACAAGAGATGGACGCAAGTAATCACGACATGTTAGGAACCCTGGCCAGAGAATTATCGTCAATCTTACATCCATTAGCAATTAATATCTCTAATGCTAGTCGAGAGAATGTGGAAACTTTTCAAAAAATATCCTCCCAAATGAATCGAATGGCAGACTTCATGGGTGTTCCACAACCCAAACGGAGAAATAACCAATCCTCCTATCGAGAAGGAGAACCCATTCTAGAACGCATCCAAAGTACGGTGCCTCCGCCTGGTGCGACCACTGCTGGCGTGACTCCTCCGTCTGGTACAACCACCGCTGGCATAATTCCTCCACAAAGAACAACAACGGTCGAAAGGAATCGGATAATAGATTTAGAGGCTTCGAACCGAAGAACCGTCCCTGTTCAGCAAGAGTTCGAGGAGGAAAGACCCAGGTTAAGGATAGTAGGTAGGGACGAACATCCAGACGAAGTAGTTCAGAGAGTCAGAAGGGAAAACCTGGCCACTGAGAACAACCTAACTGCCATGATAGAGAGGGTTATGGCTAATAATGGCCTCAGTACTGGACTTCGACGTCCAAATTATACATTTCCCATAGCGGATTATATCATGCGGACAAAATTGCCTGAGGCACCAAAGTGCCAAAATTTACTAAGTTTTCAGGGGACACTAATGAATCAACGGTTGAACATATCGCCAGATATCTGACGGAAGCTGGAGATTTAGCAGGAAACGAGGATTTAAGGATTAAGTACTTCCCTAGTTCGCTGACAAAAAATGCGTTCGTTTGGTTTACTACCTTACCTCCAAATTCCATTGATGCATGGGCCCACTTGGAGAGATTATTCCATGAACAATTTTACATGGGTCAAACCAAGATAAGTTTGAAAGAATTGGCTAGCATCAAGAGGAAATTCACGGAGTGTATTGATGATTACTTAAACAGGTTCCGCTTGCTGAAATCAAGATGCTTCACGACTGTCCCAGAGCATGAATTAGTTGAAATGGCTGCAGGTGGCCTAGATTACTCAATCCGAAAGAAACTGGATACACAATACCTAAGGGATATGGCCCAATTGGCAGATAGAGTTCGACAAGTCGAACGATTAAAAGCGGAAAAGGCCAGAGCAAGTAAGAGTTATAAGAAGGAAAGAGTAGCATACGTCGAAGCAGACGAAGTTGATGGCGAAACTTTCCAAGACTCATACGACATGGAAGAGGTCGAAATAGATCTTGCTGAGCTAAAGGAAGCGCCACCCTATGCTTGCAAATTACTCATCCCTTCTAATGGGAGAAATCCAGTAGATAATAATAAAAATGATAAATTTCCCAAGAAAACTTATACGTTTGATGTCACTAAGTGTGACGAAATATTTGATTTACTAGTAAAAGATGGCCAAATGATAGTGCCTCCTAATTCTAAAATTCCTCCGTTAGAACAACGGAAGTAGAGAGGTTTTTGTAAATATTATGGTTTCCTAGGCCACAAAACCTCACAGTGTTTTCTTTTCAGGGATCTAATCCAGAATGCTATCAAGGATGGACGTTTGAAATTCGCTGATAAAAGCAAGAACCCTATGAAGGTTGACGCTGATCCTCTGAACATGGCTGACACTAACTTGTGTGAACCATTTGGTGTTAACATGGTGGAGGTATCTGAAATTCATGCTACTGAGTCAAAGATAACTTCAGATGGAAAGCAGGCTACTGAAAGCCTAAATAACAATTTGATCCTCAATACTGATGTTGAAGGATCCTTCGAGGCTGAAATCACTGAAGATCCGAAAGAAAAAACAAGTGAGGCCGCTGAAGACCTCACAACAAAGCTTCAGCAGATACAAATTTATGAAGTTCCTCCGGCGGTTGTTAACATGGTCAATGCTAGATGTCCCTTATCTGAAATCGAAGAACTAGAAAAATGGTTGATGTGCGAAAAAGCAAACCTCGAGATTCCGCCTAGGGGAAACAGTTTGAAAGATTATCTTTGGAATTGCCATATAAAGAATGGTGGAAAAAGGGTAATGTGCCCAAGATGCTTAATTATGACAAATCGAAGGATCCAGGCCAATTTCGAAAGGGCTTTGCGAGAAAGATTAGAGCAACCTTGGAGAGGAGGAAACCTGCTATTGAAAGTATACCCAAGGTCTGAAGAGAGCTTGGTTGGTTTCTTGGTTAGGTGTCACAGTGACAATTCTGAAGTTGCACTATGCCCTAGATGTGGTGCAGTCTATGACGAATTGCTAGCAGGATCACTCGAAAGGGCGTATCTTTACATGGGCCGGGAGACTCAGGGTCTTCGTCCTAACTTATTTGGGTTCGATAATCGAACCCCATCGAGAAAGCATGACAGCCCACACCCTAGAGCTCGAAGGGTTACATTCAAGGTTCCTGCAAACATACCCAGGGATAGATGGATGCAAGCTGGTGCCAGAACCAACAAATGGCGAAGTTGGGACCAAGGAGGAAGAACTGCAGTGGCGTATAGAAAGAAATTCCAGACTTCCAATCGAGAGATGTATAGGTTGGAAAACTACAAAGGTAAGAATCCTATGTCTAGATCCCAATGGAGAAGGCATCAGAGAATGAAGAAAGCCCAAAGGGAATTCAAACCAAGGGAGGTTGGAGAGACAAGTAGCAATCAAATCCCAATGCAGGGGGCAAGGACAAGCAAGCCTCCGCTCGAGCGCAAGTTGTTCGATTCTGAAAACGAGAAAGAAGAGGAAAGGGGCCATTCCAGCCTTTGGAAAGAAGATGATAGAATGAAAAATGATTTTAACTCTGATGGCGTATCATCTATAAACATGAACTGCAATGTTGTATCTGTACTCCCTCATGAGTTTAATCAAGAAACTGAAGTAGAAGATTGTGAAGAGGCCGACGTCGAAGAGATGGCAAAACACAGACCTGTGTGTTACTATGTGCTGAATAATGGTGTAGTTGAGGAGCAGAATGCCTTCTTCGAAAGACCTGATGAAGGTATGCGAAACCATCTGAAGCCACTCTACATAAGGGCTAAGATTGAAAATGTTGGAATTAATAAAGTCCTGGTAGATGGAGGGGCAGCAGTGAACCTAATGCCCCAATACATGCTGAAAAGAATAGGTATGTTCGATACTGATATAAGGCCACATAATATGGTTTTGTCTAACTACGAAGGCAAAATAGGGAAAACCTTGGGAGTTGTCCAAGTAAATCTCACTGTGGGTTCAGTCACAAGGCCAACTATGTTTATGGTCATACCGGCGAAAGCAAATTATAATCTCTTGCTCGGAAGGGAATGGATCCATGGAGTTGCTGCTGTGCCTTCGACAATGCATCAAAGGTTAACCATTTGGAGAGAAGATGGCATAGTGGAGAATATTGAGGGAGATCAAAGTTACTACATGGCTGAAGTTAACCAGGTTAATAAGACTAACTTCGATAGAAACTTGGCAAACATAGGACCTTGCCACGCTGCGGAAGACATATATACCCCAAACAAGAATGCATTGTATTACTTGTCTTTGCACACAAATGGTTTCCAGTGGAATAGGGAAATAATGGATGGCCCAGAAGACGCCTCACCAACGGAGCATTATCCGACAATACGGCCAACAGGCTGGCACGACGAAGTCGATGATGTCTGAGTCATCATTCTTCGAAAAGATTTTGGCTTACGTAGCCGAGAGCAAAAGAAAGATGGCTCTCGAAGCCGAATTATCAAACATGTTGGTTAATGCAGGTCTAAAAAAGGAGGAAACTCCAGATTGGGGGATACATATGACCCCTCGACTACCTGAAGATTCAGTTCGGGTCGAAGAGATTTCAGGTGAGGAGATAAGTCAAAGATTGGATGCAATCTACGACGAAGAACCTTTGGGTTTCGAGAAAGACCCAATGGGAACAAATATCAAAATGTTGGCCCAAGATCCACTCGAAGAAGTGAATCTCGGTGATAGAGATCAAAAGAGGGTAACATACATCAGTGCGAAACTAGCACCGACACTGAAGTCAAAAGTCGTTACGTTGTTAAAGGAGAACAAAGATTGCTTCGCATGGGATTACGATGAAATTCCCAGTTTAGGGCGCGACTTGGTTGAATTAAAGCTGCCCATAAACGAAGGGAAAAAGCCCATCAAACAAACTCCTAGAAGGTTCACACCAGAAATTCATTCGAAGATCAAAGCAGAAGTCGAAAGGCTCCTACGATGTAAGTTCATCAGAACCACAAGGTATGTCGAATGGATTGCTAATATTGTACCAGTTATTAAAAAGAATGGTTCATTAAGAGTATGTATAGATTTTCGTGATCTAAATGCAGCAACTCCTAAGGATGAATATCCCATGCCTGTGGCGGAAATGTTAGTAGATTCAGCCGCAGGCTTCGAATATCTAAGTATGTTGGATGGGTATTCTGGATATAATCAGATTTTCATTGTAGAAGAGGATGTGTCTAAAATAGCTTTTCGTTGCCCAGGGGCAATAGGCACCTATGAGTGGGTTGTAATGCCTTTCGGTTTAAAGAATGCTGGGGCAACCTATCAGAGAGCAATGAATTCTATATTTCATGATTTTATAGAAACATTCATGCAAGTATACATAGATGACATCGTTGTGAAATCTGTCTCAGATTACGATCATCTCGATCATCTAAGCCAATCATTCGAAAGAATGAGAAAACATAGCTTAAAGATGAATCCCCTCAAATGTGATTTCTTTGTGCAGGCTGGAGATTTCCTGGGCTTCGTGGTTCATAAAAAGGGGATAGAAATTAATCAAAATAAGACGAAGGCTATTATGGAAACCAAGCCTCCATCCACGAAGAGAGAATTGCAGTCCTTGCTAGGGAAGATAAACTTCTTAAGAAGGTTCATCTCTAATTTGAGTGGACGCGCGCAAGCTTTCTTCCCTCTACTTCGTCTAAGAGAATGGAAGTTCGAATGGCGTGCTGGATATCAAGAGGCTTTTGATAAAATCAAGCAGTACTTGATCCATCCACCAATCTTGTCTCCCCCAAACGAGAAGAAGCACATGCGCCTGTATATTTCAGCTTCAGATAATACAATAGGCAGTATGTTAGCACAAGAAGATGAAAATGGCATCGAAAGAGCCATTTATTATTTAAGTAGAGTACTCAATGATGCAGAGACTAGGTATAGCGCAATAGAAAAACTCTGCCTTTGTTTATATTTCTCTTGTATCAAACTTAAGTATTATATAAAGCCAGTTGATGTTTATGTTTCGTCTCATTGTGATGTTATCAAACATATGCTATCAAAGCCAATATTGCATAGTCGAATTGGCAAATGGGCTTTAGCCCTTACTGAGTACTCACTGATATTTCAACCTCTTAAGGCAATGAAAGGACAGATCGTATCAGACTTCATTGTTGACCACGCAGTGGTTGAGAGCCCTCAACAATATGTAGATTTGAAGCCTTGGAAACTATACTTCGATGGTTCGACTCATAAAGAGGGAACTGGTGTTGGAATATTGATAATTTCTCCTGATGGAATTCCAACAAAGCTCAAGTACAAGATTGAAGGCCCTCTATGCTCCAACAATGAAGCTGAATATGAAGCACTGATTGCTGGACTTGAAGCTTTGTTAGAATTGGGGGCAACCAGAGTCGAAATTAAAGGAGACTCCGAACTAGTGATTAAGCAACTAACAAAAGAGTACAAATGCATCAAAGAAAAATTGATCATGTACTTTGTTATAGCAAACAGGCTACTCAAAAAGTTTGAATATGTAGAGTTAAATCACGTTTCGAGGACCAAGAATCAAGAAGCAAATGATTTGGCACAGTTAGCCTCAGGGTACAAGGTATCAAAAGAAAAATTAGAAGAACTGATCGAAGTAAGAGGAAAAGCAATGGCTACCAAACTTTCCCCAAGTGACCTGGAGAATTCACAATTAGGCTTTGCCAGTAGAGAAGAATTCGAAGTGTTAAATATAGACTCCTTAGCAGACACAGATTGGAGGAGTCCAATTGTGAACTACCTAAAAGATCCTTCGACAGACACGGATAGAAAGGTGAAGTATAGAGCCTTGTCATATTTCCTGATGGGGAACGAATTGTTCAAGAAAACTCCTGAAGGGGTCTTGTTGAAATGTCTGGGCGAAGCAGAAGCATATTTGGCTCTCTCCAATGTACACAGCGGAGCATGTGGGGCACATCAAGCAGGGCACAAAATGAAATGGCTTCTGTTTCGATATGGAATGTATTGGCCTTCTATGTTAAAAGACTGCATAGAATTTGCAAAAGGGTGTCAAGAATGTCAAGAACATG
Organism: Vicia villosa; assembly: GCF_029867415.1. Lineage (NCBI taxonomy): Eukaryota > Viridiplantae > Streptophyta > Magnoliopsida > Fabales > Fabaceae > Vicia > Vicia villosa. The sequence goes on along the minus strand of NW_026706811.1, from coordinate 1,413,137 downwards.
CAGGTATTCAACACGCTCCAGCAAATGAGTTAAGTCCAATAATAAAACCATGGCCTTTCAGAGGTTGGGCACTAGACTTAATCGGAGAAATTCACCCTAAGTCCTCTAAGGGTCAAAGATACATACTAGTAGGAATAGACTACTTCACAAAATGGGTCGAAGCGATACCACTGACAAATATGGACCAAGAGGCTGTGATTGAGTTTATCCAAAAACACATCATATATAGATTTTGAATCCCAGAAAGTATAACCACATATCAAGGATCAGTGTTCACTGGGCGGAAGATGCAAGACTTCGCCAAAGAAATGGATTTCAAGTTGTTCACGTCTACACCTTACTATGCTCAGGCAAATGGACAAGTCGAAGCAGCGAACAAGATAATAATAGGTCTCGTAAAGAAACATGTGGGAAAAAAACCTAAGAGTTGGCACAAAACCTTAGACCAAGCACTTTGGGCTTGTCGAACATCTCCAAAAGAAGCTACAAACACCACGCCTTTCCAATTGACATTTGGGCATGACGCAGTGCTCCCAGTTGAGATATACTTGCAGTCAGTTCGGATACAAAGACAGGCAGAAATTCCTCCTTACATGTATTGGGAGTTAATGATGAACGAATTAATAGACCTGGACGAAGATAGACTTCGAGCGTTGGAGATGGTAAAAAGACAAAAGGAAAGAGTCTCCAGAGCATACAATAAAAAGGTGAAAGGTAAAACTTTTAGCAATAATGATTTAGTTTGGAAAGTTATATTACCTATAGATCGAAAGAATCAAGCACTTGGTAAATGGTCCCCACACTGGGAGGGTCCTTTTCGAATTTTGAAAGTATTCTCGAATAACGCTTACGAGATAGAATAGTTAGCGGAAGATCGCAGGATTTTGAGAGTAAACGGGAAGTATCTGAAGAGATACAAACCAAGCATGCATGAAGTAAAGATTGCAAAAACGTAGATATTGAAGTATACTACGTAAGCCAAAATGGTTGAACTAACACCAAAATGGCTTTGTTATCCAAACAAGCATGTATAGCAAAATTAAAAGAGGAAGACGAAGAAATTTCAAAATATCTTCCATAAATATTAAGAGGATACATTCATGACAGGAGATTTGGTGTCCAAAACATGGAAGATTACAAAAAGAAACTAAAGCAAATAAAGACCTAAACTAAAACACCTCCTAGTTGATCCTCTGGTCTAAACCTTCCAAAGGCAGCAGGGGCAAGCTCTCCGCCTCGAACATATTCATGGATCCAGAGTTGCGCATCCTTCTCACTATTCCCTTTTTAAGGAATATGTAGGACAAGAGCCTTCCATATGGAAGACAGGTCACAACCCCTTGACGGGCAGCAGCCATGGAAACGGCTTCGACAAGCCCTTTGAAAATCATTAGGGGGAAGTTGATTTTCTTCCCACTAAGGGCACAGAGGATAAACTTAAAGTCTTCCACCATGATGCTGTTTTGGTCATGGTTTCGTGGTTGAAAGTTACCCACGAGCAGTTGATGCCAAACCCTGATGACTTTGGCGCTGTAAGGATCGTTGTCCATGAGAGTCCTCAACAGAAGGTGAGTCGTCATGTTAAAGCTATTATCGTCAAAAGTTTCACCAGAATTATTACACCTCATCAAGTTTGAGATGGTAGAAGGAGTGATTCTGATTTGGGCACGTCGAACTTCAGAGACTATGGTAGTTCTGCTTTCTTGATCTATGCGTAAAGACGCAAACATCCAAAAATCAGCCAGCATGTTGGGATAAACTGGTCCTTCCAGGATTTCATAGTAGAAATCAAGTTCTTGATTGGCGAAGAGAGCACCAATGCTGATGAAGTTTTCATCAAACTCTTCTTCAGAGAGTTTGAACTCTTTCTTTATGCAAGCTCTGATGTTGTTATAGGTAAGAGGTTGCGCCATGAAGAGAAGAAAAAAGTTAAAAAGGTTTGTTTTTTTAGGCTTTGTGTTTCTGAGAAACGGAGGAAGAGAAACAAAGTTTTGAGCAAAAGGTTTCAAGCAAGTGTGGAGAAAGAAGTGTGATATTGAGCCTTTATATAGACCTGGGGCAATAGAAGAACGATTTAATTTTTAATGATTGATTAGACTGCGTTTGGTATTCCAAAGAGGAGTTATGGCTTCCGCCGTTTCCCGCCCTTGGAAGTTGAGATGTAATCATGAGAAACTCGTGCACGCACGTCTTAAAAAAGACGTTTTGAAGAAAGTGACGTCATCTCTTAATGATGGTTACGGCTAGGGGAGTGGAAACGTCAAGTCTAGACTGAAAGGAGTGCGAAGGATAGTCAGGTCACGTGCTTATGTTTATTAAGATTACTGTGACAATTAAATATATGTTGACAAGATTTGAAGAATTGCCAGAGTATTACTCATGATCATTTCAAAAATACAATAGAGTGTGGAAATTGGCAGACAAAAGGTTCACATATATATGTTCCTGATGGAATTCGATTACAAGACAAGTCGATGTGCATTACAAAAAAGGGATTACAAAGTTCGAAAGGACTAATTAAAATCTCTAGGAAGAGTATCTTTTATCTTCGAATATTGAACCTCCCAGGAAGACATGCGAAGGTCAATCAAGGCCCGTTGTTTCTTCAGTTCTTCAATTTCGGTAACTAGTTTTTGCGCAGCTTCAAAATGTTGGATTCCTAGACGCGCAACTTCAGTCAATTCCTGCTCACTGGACTGTTGAATTGTTGCCTTGCGAGATTCAGCCTCTTTTATCTTTTCTTCAAGCTGGACAATTTCCTGCATCCAAGATTGGATATTTCGCTCACATTCATCTTACTCTTTCTGGTTCTCTGAGCGTTTAAGCTTGAGAGCATCACCTTTTTTTCGACGCATCAGTGGCATCTTTCCAAGATGAACTATGAGAAGCCACCTTCGTAGTAAGTTGCTCTTCAATATTGCAACGTCGAAGAATGTTTGATTGAAGTTGTTCGATCAGGGAACTCAGCAAAACAATCACCTCAGAGACTTCTTTCGAAACCAGAAGTAGATCCACCTTTTTCAGAAGTTGATTCAAGCTATGACTTTTGGTAGGATCCTTGCTAAGAATTTCGACGAGGTTTGTTTCGAAGAACTTTTCCTTTATCTGATGGAGAAGGATAGAAGTATCCTCTTTATCACCAGATTCTGGCTGGACAGCTGGAGAAGTTTCGAGCTCAGAAGGCGAAATGTTATCAATATCCATCATAGCCTTGAGGAAGCTGAGAGGATCAGTTTGTTTGAGCTGCTCCAATTCTGAAGGAGTAGGCTTTGCTAGGGCAGGAGTTGAAGTAGTTTCAGGAGAAACTATGGTTCCAAAAGATGTGGTTTCGTGGGGAACTATTGTGGCTAACTTAGATGTTTCTTCCATGACATCTTGTTCAGATAAAGTGTCCTCACTGCCAGTTGGATGACCAGCTGCATTGTTGCTACCAGAACATTGTTGGTCTGCCTTTTCGCTCTTGTGGGTAGGTGGAGAATCATCAGTTGAATGGCTCCCTTCGACTGCTGTACTAGGAATGATAGTCGCAAGAGGCTGAGCGTCTTCGATCACTGGAGAAAGCACATGAGATTTACCTGCATGAAGTAATTGGAATATGTTATGGTAGGAAAGTTGCAAAAAATCTCTTTGCCATAAGAAGAATACGCATTTACCTTGGAGGTTATCGAGATCAATATTAAGAGTGAAGGATTTGAGGTCAGAAGTAGCTGTGCCAACATCATCCTACAATCATAAGGTGAAACGTTAACTTAATTATTTTAAGTTAAACATTTATGAAGATGATTAGGTGGGGAAATCCAAATACCTTAGTCAAGATGTTATTTGGGCTCGAATTATGGCTCTCGACAACAAAAGCATTACTACCACCTTTCAAAGGTGATTCTTCAGAAGACACCTTGTCACCCGGTGAAGTAAGTTTCGAAGACCCAGATCCCTTTTCTTTCCCTGAGGGAGTAACGGCCTTCTGCCTTTTCTTTTGAGCTTGTCTGGTTCGAGGTGGCGATTTGTCATCATCATCTGAAACAACTACTGGAGAGGTTTTTCGCTTCGAATGTGGTGGAGGCTTTGAACTCTGAAAATATAAATTGGGTAAGATAAGTATGATTCATGCAACATACAAATGAAAGATAAGGTATGTGTATACCGTGGGTTTCTTGTCAGCGGTGATAGAGTCACTCTCACTGGGCTTGTTGCTCTGCGAAACTTCAGAAGCTTTCTGCGCAGGGATTTGTTTGATCTTTTTCTTTCGAGCAACAGCTGTAATTGAAACCAGAATTAGTATTTCAGTGGAAAAGGAACGTTAGTCAAAAAAATTTGTCTAAACCCAAACCTTCAGGTATTGGAGTCAAGATGCGAACATGTTTAAGATCTATATGGAGATGTCCTTTGAAAGTATCCAGGGTATGCTTAGTCGGGACCACTCGTTCAGCGCGTTTTTTAGTGCTTTCCTGAAGAATTTTAAAAACATTCCCACACACGAACCAGTCTGGGAAAGGAGGGCTTAAAGCCACACCAAAATCAGCGCTTGGCAGTGGAGGGAATTTCGGAGGATTAAGTTTGAAAGCCACTTCATAACGCAGTTCTGGTCAAACAGACGAAGGCAGTTTCAACTTATCCAGTTTAGCAGAAAACTTTTCGCGTAAAGTGACTGCAGCTTCACGAATGGTCCGACTAAGATCATCAGGCATGTAAATGGTTTCAAAGAACTTTTGAAAGGCTTGTATTTCTTTAATATGAGTCGAAGTACCTTTTTTAAATTTTTCCTGCACATCAGCAAAAGCTTCAGTTAGTTCGCGAGTAAGACTTTCAGCGTCGAAGATTTGCATGGTGTAATAGTTCGTCCACCATTGTTGGAAATCCGGAGTAGAGTAAAATGCGGGTTCGAAAGGAATAGGTGAAAGATTGGCCACACCAGCATATCTGGCAATTTTTGATTCACATTCTTCTTCAGTCAGATATAAAGTGTGTAAACACATATGGTTCCTTTTCTCGTACAGACATTTGGGTTTCACTTGAACCAATCCAAATTGACTTGATACCAGATTTGGTTGGTAGCAGAGGAGAACATATTGGCTTTTAGAGGAACGAAGACGGTGATGGAATAACCTTGGGGTAAGAAAAGCTCCCCAAATAGTCATGGATTCAGCCTCTTGATCCTGAGATGTTGGTGGAAACTTTCGAGTGAACCATTCAGGACCCACTGTCCTGTTTACGAACGGAGCCATCAAAGGGCTGAATTGATGACACCGAGCAAACATCATAATGAAGGATAGAAAAACACTTAGAAAGGGGGGGGGGGGTTTGAATAAGTGTAGTCTAAAAACTTGGACGATAAAAATAAATTGCACAGTTATTTTTATCCTGGTTCGTTGTTAACTAAACTACTCCAGTCCACCCCCACGGAGTGATTTACCTCACCTGAGGATTTAATCCACTAATCGCAACAGATTACAATGGTTTTCCACTTAGCCCACGACTAAGTCTTCTAGAGTATCCTGATCACAACCTGATCACTCTAGGAACAAATGCTTAGACACAAGCTAAGACTTTCTTAGAGTATCCTGACCACCACGTGATCACTCTAAATACAACTGCTTAGACACAAGCTAAGACTTCCTAGAGTATCCTGATCACACTTGATCACTCTAGTTACTTACAAATTAATGTAATCAATTCTAAGAGTATTACAAATGCTTCTGAAAAGATATAATCACAACAGTGATATTTCTCTTAAAGTTTAAGCTTAATCTCACTAATATATTACAACAGCAATGTAGTGAGCTTTGATGAAGATGAAGTTTCTGAGCTTTGAGTTGAACAGCGTTTCAGCAAGTTAATATTCACAGAATTGGTTCAGAGTTGTTAACCTTGCTTCTTATCAGAACTTCATACTTATAGGCACTTGAGAAGATGACCGTTGGGAGCATTTAATGCTTTGCGTGTTCCGTACAGCATTGCATTTAATGTTTCACGCTTTTGTCAACTACCTCGAGCCTTGTTCACGCTGTGTCTACCGACGTTGCCTTTAATAGCTTCCAACGTTCCTATTGTCAGTCAGCGTAGCCTGCCACCTGTACTTTCTTCTGATCTGATGTTTGTGTATACAACGTTTGAATATCATCAGAGTCAAACAGCTTGGTGCATAGCATCTTCTTGTCTTCTGACCTTGAAGTGCTTCTGAGCGTGATACCATGAGAACCTCAGTGCTTCTGCTTCTGATCTCAAGTTCTTCTGATGCTTCCATAGACCCATGTTCTGATTCTTCCTTGACCATCTTCTGATGTCTTGCCAGACCATGTTCTGATGTTGCATGCTGAACCTTCTGAGACAAAGCTTCTGAGCGCTGACTTGTGCATACTCTTTATATATTTCCTGAAAAGGAAATTGCAATGTATTAGAGTACCACATTATCTGACACAAAATTCATATCCTTGTTATCATCAAAACTAAGAATATTGATCAGAACAAATCTTGTTCTAACAATCTCCCCCTTTTTGATGATGACAAAAACATATATAAATGATATGAATTTGCGATCAGAAAGAGCAGACAGATAAAGACAATTACACAGCTATAACATAAGCATGTGAATATGTCTCCCCCTGAGATTAACAATCTCCCCCTGAGATGAATAATCTCCCCCTGAAATTAATACTAGAAGAATTTTATAAATAAAAGACTTCCCTGAGTATTTCAGTAGAGACGTTCACAGTGCTTGATCTTCAGAACATTCATGACTTCTGATTTCTGCTTCCATAGGACAGCTTCAGAACTTGAATTTCTTTGATCTTCAGAATTTTCACAGCTTCTGATTTCTGCTTCCATCGGACAGCTTCAGAACTTGAATTCCTTTGATCCACAGAACATTCACAGCTTCTGACTTCTGCTTCCATCGGACAGCTTCAGAACTTGAATTTCTTTAGATCTTCAGAACATCAATAGCTTCTGATTCTTGCTTCCATCAGGACAGCTTCAGAGCTTGAATTTCTTCTTACATCATTTCATGCTAGATTGTATCAGAACATTGTTGAATGTACCAGAGCATCTCTACATCCTGAAATGTTACAGAACAAAACTAAACGACAACAGTCAGCATGAATGATTCAGAACATAGAATATGTTTCAGAACATATAATATGTATCAGAGCCAAGAACACATAATATGTATCAGAGCCATATGGTATGTGTCAGAGCATATAAACAATGTTTCAGATCATATTCTATCATCAGAATATCTGAACATTCTTCCTTCTGATTCAGAAGCTTCATAGCACTCAGCTTGCTTTAAGAATCCAAGAGCTTGATTTATCTTGTTGCTTCTTATGTTGATCTTGCGTTCCTGCAACGACACAACTAAAAACATACAACTTTGCAAGTTCTGTTAGTAAAGCAACTAATTAAATCAAATCATTTATCACATATTTCTCCCCCTTTTTGTCATAACATCAAAAACATAAAAGATTCAGATGAAAAACAAAAAGAAACACATGGAAGAAAAGGATAATTTTCATTTAAGCTCAACAAGCCAGAAGTATAGAAGTACAAGGAGAGAAGGAAGGAAAGATGCATAAAAAACTGATGCAGCAAAGCAAGAACAAAACAACTAAGACTCAATCTAAGATGGCCCTAGTCTTGACAAGATCTTGGCCAGCATCTCTTGAACCCCATTGTTGTATCCATCTTGCCTCTCCATGAAAGCTCTAAACTCAGCATTGACTGAGCTTTGCTCATCCTGTTTCTTCTGAATATCTTCCAGAGTCCTTGTAAGACGGGAAGGTTCATCAGAAGAAGCTTCACAGCTTCTAACCACAGGGATGGCATTGTGATCTACAGATTCCATTGATAAGTCATTTGCCAGATTTTCCTCAACAGGAACTGTTTCAGCAACATGATCTTCTGCATCTGCTTCTTGCATAGAAGTATCTCCATAATCTGCAGCCGGAATCTCAGAGTCTCCATTCTCAAGTGCCTGAAGAATGGCAGCTAGATTCCTAGGGGCAGAAGGAACTTCAACTTCTGGTGGGTCAACAACTTCTGGAATGACCAAGCTTGGGTCTTCCTTAGAAGGATTTTCCCTCAGAAAGTCAAAGAGGGTCTTGAAATCCCCGAGCAGGACTGGATATTGAGGTTTCCAGACCACAATCTCCCTGCAAGGATTAGCTTCTAATGCAGCAGCCAATCTTGCTTCTTCCAATTCATCCACAAAGTGCTTCTCCTCAGCAGCAACACAATTTCTGAGAGGATGGTAGTATATACCATTATCATCCTCCAGAAGGTATCCAGGGGAACCAGGGGCAGCAGCCACTAATCTCTTCTGTACTCCCATTGCTTCTACTTGAAAATCCTTACGAAAGCTTCTCCAGAGACTTCGTGTAGAAACATCATCCAGACCATTTAGGAATGCATCCTTTAGAAAGTCTAGACTGCTAATCACTTCATGTCTGAATAATTCCAGGTAGGTATAGGGTTCAGGTTCAGGCGGATTGAAGGTGAATTTGAAGTCAGGGTAGAGAAGACAGTAGGGTTGGGATTCTCTGGTAGGTAAGGGATGGTCTATAGAAGATGGAGGTGCGGTGGATGAGGAAGAAGAGATATCTGAGAGAGTGATTGATGAGGATGGAGTATTTTTAAAGGGAATAGGTGAGAAAGGTTTAACAGAAGGAGTTGGGGGAAGAATACTTAGAGGTGTGGGGTTTAGAATGGGAGAGGAAAGAGATGATGGAGAAGGATTTGGTAAAGTGAAGTTTACTTTTGGTTCAGAAGGAGGTGATTGGGGAGAAGGTTTAGGGACAGAAGGAGGTGGAGTAAAAACCTTCCTGGAGGCGTATTCAGAAGAAGCATGTGAAGATCTGGTTATGTGAAAGGAGTCTCTGATCCTTTTCTCCCTGCGTTCAGAAGAGTCCACCTTGTCAGGATCATAGGTGACCCTCAACTTCTTGGCTTTCTCAACCTCATCTTCTTGGGCCTTTCTTTTTAGTCTAGCCTGTCATTCCTTCTTATCTTTCTTCAGAATATCAGCTTTGGACGGGAGTACTCTGCCACGGATCCAAGCAGGATCAACATCTGATTGCTTCCTAACACAATCTTCCAGGTAAAGCTTGACTACCTGATCAAGTTCTTTATGAAACAAGGAGATGAATCCTTCAACAGCAACTCTTCTTGACAGAATGTCAGGAAAACTTGTGCACACAAAAGGTACATTCTTAATGAGTTCCAGTCTGAACAAATCAACACCATTGAAGATGGGACCTTGAACTACTCCAAGAAAATGAGATGCATTGAGTTTTCTGATGGAGTCCACCACTTTGCTTTCAATCAGAATGTCTGAAATCATTCTTCTGAACGGAATGGTTGTTCTTGAAATATGAGGGTACTTCGCCCTTTCATCTTCTCTTGAATCAAAGATAGAAGTCTTCAGATTATCAAACAGAATATGAGAGATGTTGATCTCAGTCTTTTTGCCAATACAGAAAAGAGTATACTTGTGAGCCGGACTGATGTAGGAGGAAGAGAGCATCCTCTTTCTATGGTGAAGGGAACCCAGAATAATCTCAGCCCATGCTTTATAAAAAGGCCTTAAGGTGCCCGTGTTATGAGAATCAATTCCAGTAGCCAGAGAGATTTGTTTTTCAACTGGAGTCCAGTCAACTGTTGCGGGTTGAAGACCAGACCAACCTTCTTCATCATTAAGATTGTACAGCTTCCTGATGAGTTTTTCAGTGATAACTACTTCATGCCCTAGCACGAAAGAAATAATGGCAGTTGGAGTAACCATTGCATGTACCCAGAAATCCTTCACAAGTTCAGGATAAATTGGTCCAGCCAATCTATTAAGGTATCTAGACCATCCTTGCTCAAAGATTCTTGCATCACACTTGAAGCCATTTGCTTTTAGATTGATGATGTCCACAGTAGATTCGCATAGAACTTCCAGTTCTTCCGTGGGTATTAAGCATGTTTTCAATGGAGCGTACTGATATTTACGAAGCAGAATCTGTGAAGAGGTGAGTCTTTCTGCAGGGTTTGATGAACTTGAAGAAGAGTTCATGATGATTATGCTTTGAGATCAAATCAAAAACTAGGGTTTGAAAACAGATGCAACGAAAGAGATGTGCAAAAGAGAGAGAGAGAGAAAGGAAATGAATATGAAGCGGGTTGTTTAAACAATTTGAAAAGAAAGAGAGATAAAAGAAACTGTTTAAAAAAAATCATTATGCATTAAATGAGACATGACGTTAGGAGAGAGAAAACGTGGTAAATGAAATGATTTAACACAGTTACCTAGGTCGGCGTCTTTTCAACTGCACGCTTTGTACCATCTGTACAGACACGTGTTCATCATCAGAAAGTAGATGACAACTGTATCTTTCTGAAAGACTTTACGCCTTCAGATTCTGATCACTGCTTCTGATTGTCATTCTTAAGAAATGATATGGTTCTGATAGGATCATCTTTCTTCCCAAGGATCAGATCTTCTGATTGAGCTGAAGCAAGTCTAGGTGATCTTATGTTTGTTGGTTCTTCAGAAATCCTGAGATTCTCTAAAGATGCAGCAACTTGATCTTCTGATCCATTGCTTCTGAGACTTCCAGCTTCTGCAGCTTTGCTTCTTGGTTCTTCAGCTTCTGATATATCAATATCAAAATCTGCAAAATTCTCAAACTGCTTTGGTTGTTCAAGACCAAGCTTATCATCAAACCTGATATTGATTGATTCTTCTACAATCAATGTTTCAGTATTGTATACTCTGTAGCCTTTAGAGCGTTCAGAATATCCAAGAAGGAAACACTTTTGTGCTTTAGAATCAAACTTACCAAGATGATCTTTAGTATTCAGAATAAAACATACATATCCAAAAGGATGGAAATATGAAATGTTGGGCTTTCTGTTCTTCCACAATTCATAAGGAGTCTTATTTAGAATAGGTCTGATAGAGATTCTATTCTGAATATAACACGCAGTGTTTATTGCTTCTGCCCAGAAATGCTTAGCCATATTGGTTTCATTGATCATGGTTCTGGCCATCTCTTGTAGAGTCCTATTCTTTCGCTCTACAACTCCATTTTGTTGTGGAGTTCTAGGACAAGAGAAATCATGGGCAATACCATTTTCTTTGAAGAACTCCTCAAAGAGTCTGTTCTCAAATTCGCCACCATGATCACTTCTAACCTTTATGATTTTACAATCTTTCTCAGATTGGATCTGAGTGCAGAATTCAAAGAACACTGAATGAGACTCATCCTTGTGTTTCAAGAACTTTACCCATGTCCAGCGGCTATAATCATCAACGATGACTAATCCATATTTCTTCCCTCTGACAGATGCTGTTTTGACAGGGCCAAACAGATCAATGTGCAAGAGTTCTAACGGCCTTGAGGAAGAAACAACATTCTTAGACTTGAATGCAGGTCTGGAGAACTTTCCCTTCTGACATGCTTCACAAAGAGCATCTGATTTGTATTTCAGATTTGGGAGTTGTGGACCTCCGTTTTCGGCCATACCTCTCGCGGAGAGATACGTGAACTGACTCTTTTTATTGTTTCTGCTTTCGCATTTTGAAAATTCAGAGAGTCGCCACCGACCTTTTATTTTATCCAATTAAGGAAAGGTTTATAAAAGAAACAGAAAAAAGACCTTTAAGAAATTCTGGGTAAGGGGGTAGGTTATACAAAGGGAAGGTGTTAGCACCCTTTGTATCCATGGTTATCCATGGGCTCTTTAGTTTGCTTAGCTCACTTGTTTTCGATCACTTTTCAATTGCTTTAAAATGCTCATATGTGGTTTCAAATACCTTTGTAAATTGAATTTGTAATGATCCTTGTGCGGATGTATACAAAGTGTTTTTATCTTTCAAAAGATGTTTTTGAAAAAAAGAACGTTAACTTCGTAATGATCCTTGTTTGGATATATACAAAGTATTGTCTTTTTGGAAAGTTTTATTTTGAAAAACAACAGTGTATGAGAATTTTGTTTGTTTTGATTTGAGCAAGCAAATTAGGAGGTCTACCCTGAGTTATAATGTCTTTATCCTATTTCCTTTAAAAATCTATCCTTTCACCGGATACAAACAAAAGGTTCGATTTTGTACTCGAAACAGTAGAATTTGACTTTGATTTTGAAAAGAATGATAAGGGATTACCTTAGGAGGTGCAAGTGTGATTGTGTTTGAATTCAGATATTTTATCTTTTGGAGTTAGTGATCTAACGGTTCAATTTTATCTTTGACATACACGCAGTTTATATGTGCTGGAATTTAAAATGCGGAAATGTAAAATGCGGAAAGTAAATCTACGCTATTACATCGATTGTGAGGGAAATGTAAACTACGCTATTTACATGAATTTTGACAGCCTATACATTTATCTAGGAATTTAAATTGCAAGAAAATAAAGACATGTTTTTTGGATTTTTTATGATTTATTTTAATTATGATTAATGCATGATTAATTTAATTAAAATGAGGAAAAAAGATGAAAATAAAATTTAAACCTAAAAATTAAGTTCAAAATATGTTCAAAATGCTTTTTAATTAATTTTAAAACAAAACTAATTTTTTTGGAATTTTTGAAATGGATTTGAAATTTATTAAGTTAATTAATACATAATTATACAAATAATTACATAAATAATTAAAACTTGAAGAGAAAATTATTCAAAATATGTACAAAATTAGTTTATAATATATAAACAATATTTAATATAAAGAACAATTTTTTTTATGATTTTTGATTGGTTGAAAATAATTAAAAAGCAAATATATCAATATAAACTAATTAATTATGCAAAATATTTAAATTATGAAGAAAAATAAAATATTTTTATCTCAGAAAATAAAATATTATTTTAGAAACTTAAAAATATTTTTTGTGTATTTTTTGGATATCTAAAACTATTTTTATTTAATTTTATAAAGAAATTAAAATAAAATAGAAAATAAAAAGATGAATGATCAGATGTGGTTAATTATGAGGGACTATGATGTTCATGCATGATCTGGCGCGTTGGATTGAGAGATGGATGGATCTGATGGTGGAAAGCATGAGGGACCATAGCACGTGGAACACCTGCAAAACACTGAATCCAAGGTCTGTTTTAAAAATCAAGCGCGCGCCCTCCAGCCAATCAGAGGACGCCACGCATCATCTTCTTCCTCAGGATGGATCTTTTACACCCTTCAATTGCAGGTGGTGTAAAAACTCCAACCTTTTACACCTGTTGAAAATAACGAATGCAAGCAAACATTAATATAAATTTGGCGCGATGCCATGGTTCAGTTCGTCTTGTTCACGTGAGTTTAATGGTACTACTTAGAGTTCATAATTTTGTATGGATCGTAAAACCCCAAATTTAAAGGTAAGAACCCTAAAATGGTGGTTCTTCGTATGAGTGTCCAAACTTCAATTAAGTTTCCAGAAATGACTAGGACCTCAAGCTAAACACAAATATATGTCTACATCTTGCTAAATATGCATGTGTTATGAGATACAAGTTGATTTTAGTTTGAACAAACCGTGGCTTGTGTAGCTCGATTTATGAGGTTTCAAGGCTTGAAACTGATCTGGATAGGTTCAGTGAAGTTCAAGGAACGTGTTTGAGTGTTTAATTTGTATTGAAACTAGCTTAAACTTAAAATTCGAATTTTAAATTTCTTTGAATATTTCAAGATGTTACAAGTGTGTTACAAGCAAGGATTTGGCTCTGATTTCGTGTTCTCTGGTTTGTGAAGTGTTATAGCCTTTATATAGGCTATGTTGTGCTTAGAATTGAAGCCAAGAAGCCTTTAGTTGCCTTTGTTGAATTCTTGATTTTTTTATATTAAAACCTTTGAATTATTGACCAAGTATTGCTTCTCTTCAATGCTCTTGCCTTGTACCTCAATCTTCTACAGAAAATTGAAGATTCTTGGATGAGTCATGCTTAAGATTTAAGCTATCCATTATCCTTCCATTTTCTTTTTTCATTTAATCTTAAAATAAGATAAAATTAAGCCAAAAATGGATAAAAATGGTGTGGGCTTTGTCTTGGTCGTGGGAGGCCCATAATATCATGGCAAACATGTTTGAACCATGAAAACTTGGCCCCATTTGGAAAAAATACATTTTTGAGCAATGTTGGTTTTATGCATTTTCCCAAAATTTAGCCAACTTCAACAAGGTGTAAATCCCTCAATTTTTGTCATATGAAGGAGATCTTGCACTTTTTGGAAACCTCAAAGAGTCCTCTAACCAATGTCTTTGGTATCATGTCAAAATGATTTTTGATGCTCCTTGTGTGTCCTTTTGAAAAAAGTGTCTTTTTGTTGACTTTGAAAATGACCTGTAATGTCTTTGTTCATATTTTTCAAATGGTGAATGTGATGACCATGGGATCAATTGCATTTGAAAGATAATTGAATTTCCTTCAAAATGAGCTTTGTTTTGAATTTTTTGGATGAAGGATGAGAGAGTTATGGCCAGTCAAAGTTCAGTTGACTTTTTAGGAGAAAACCCTAATTTTGAATCTTAGGGTTTTGTTGATTTTTGATCTTTCCTTGATGAATTATGATCATCCAATGATCAAATGATGAATATTTTGACAAAATATGGATGTTGACAAAAAAATTCATTTTTGACTGTCTGTTGACTTTTTTGGTCAAACGGGTCGTCTGTTGACTGTTTGAGCTGCTGACGGTGCGTCTGAGTGAATTGAAGTCTGAAAATTTGTGTGATGGTACTTTGAGATATATGGATGTCCATGAAATCCATTTGAGGTCTCAAAAACTTGTTTCTCCTGTAAAAACAAGAAAACCCTAGTCAGGGACTGTTTGTGTAGGAGACAGTTAAGCGTACCTGATTTTTGTGCAGTGTTGAGTCTCTGCTAATCATGTGATATTCAGAAGACTTCTAGGACAAAAATCTTGGAATTTTGAATTGTAAAAGATTGATTTGATTGATGGTACAAAACACTGAGAATTGTACTGCCAGCAGTTTGGCTGTCAACTGACTGTTCAGGTATTAATGTAGCAGTTAGAGTGAAAAATCAACAGTCAAAGTTAATTTTCTTTTTGTTGTTTTTGTTTTATGTGAAAAATTAAAGTTTATTTATATGACTTGTTAAAAACACAGACATAATAAATAACTAATATTTACTATACGCGAGCAAAATTACCGATAATAACCCTGAAAATCATTTAATGCACAGAAAAATGAATATTTGACTGGCAGAAAACACACAAAATATTATCTGAATAATTAAGCAACATTATGACAAATAGTACAACATTTAATACTGACAGTACAAATATTACATACTATATTGAACAGTACGACAAATAAACGGTACATTTAAGAAATAAGAAATACGGCAAATTTTAAGAATGACGATTAATAACCCATGCTACAAATAATAACATGTAGATGATTGGGAGTGCAAGCATCCCAGGTCCACAGTGTTCCGGGCTATGTCGACAGAAAAAAGACATGATCACCGTAGCAATGGTGATGACCATAAGAAAACACGTTTCCCACCACTTCGCCATTTTGTCGGGGAAGAAGAAAGGATGGATATGAAGTGGAAATTTGAGAGATGAGTTAGAATTTGATGTGAGATTTTTATGGAAAAATGAGAGGTATTTATAGAATGGAAAGAAGGATAGAGACGTTGGGGAATGAAGTGATTCCGTACAAAAGGAAAATTTGAGTGGAAGTAAGATTTGAAAGAAAGTGTATGATAGTGTTGGGAAAAAGAGAGATGTGTAGAATAAAGTTAGGATTTGATTTTTTGAAAAAGAGATTTGAAAAGATTTTGAAAATAATGGAATATAGTACAAAAATTAATGGGAAACAAAAGATAATAATAATCTACTTGTTACCAGTACAGTCTGAGTTTCCTGATTCTGCGCCTGCAAAAGATTTAACTCTGTACCAGTTGTGTCAGTACTATTTATCTGTAAATAAATAAATAGCATGTGTGAAGTAATAAACAGTATTTGGCGTTTGCGTAAGAATAAATTCAACTGCAAGCCAAAATACTGTATAAGAAAAATTCTAAAAACTAAGTATTTCACGTGTCAGGATATTTATTGAAATAAAAAATCCATGATTATATGAGACTCTTAATTTTTAGATTGGAGTTTTCTTGAAAAAAAGATGCGGGCAAATTTTGGGGTATAACAGGAGTCCTCTGACCAGATTTAGTTTGTTAATCTGAGAAATCTTTCTCAAACTAGCATGTCCTAATCTTCTGTGCCAGACCCATTGCTCCTCAGAAACAGACATAGGACAAGTCACCTTCTGATTCTTAAGATCTTGAAGATCTGTCTTATAAACATTGTTCTTTCTCTTGCTTGTAAATAGGATTGAGCCATCCTTCTGACTTACAGCCTTGCAAGACTTTTGATTGAAGATTATATCATAACCATTGTCACTTAATTGGCTTATGGACAATAAGTTATGCGTTAATCCTTCTACAAGAAGTACATTAGTTATGGAAGGAGAGTTACCAATACTTATGGTTCCAGAGCCAATGATTTTGCCCTTCTGATCTCCTCCAAACTTGACTTCTCCACCTGGTTTAAGCACCAGGTCTTGGAATGTAGACCTTCTTCCCGTCATGTGTCGCGAGCACCCAGAGTCCAGGTACCATGACATTTTGCTTTTTGTCTTCTTTGCCGCCAAGGATATCTGCAACAGAAATTATATTCTCCTTAGGTACCCACAATTTCTTGGGTCCTTTCTTGTTAGTTTTCCTCAAGTTCTGATTGAACTTGGGTTTAGCAAAATATTTAACAGGAGGAACAACATGATATTCTTTAGGTTTGTCAGCATGATATTTCTTAGGATGTGTCACATGCTTCTTGGTGTGAACAGTGTTAAACTTCTGTGCATGTGAAGTGAGCCTAATATCATGTGCATGGCCATATTTGAACTGATCATACAATGGCTTGTATGTGATCTTCAAATCATCAACAGATTCAAATTTATGTGAGGTATCACCCTCATAGCCAAAACCAAACCTTCTGTTTCCAGAAACACCATATATCATAGAAGCAAGATGACTTCTGCCAATACTTCTAGATAAGAACTTTCTGAAGCTCGAGTCATATTCTTTCAGAATATGGTTCATGCTAGGAATGGATTTTTCTGTTTCAGAAGGAGATCCACTATCTTTGGATAGATTTAAAACTTTTTCCTTCAGTTCAGAATTTTCCACTTCCAGCTTCTTAGTTTCAAATTCAAACTGCTTCTTCAGCTTTTTGTATTTGATACTAAGATGAGCCCTGAGTTCCAGAAGTTCTGTTAAACTGGAAACTAACTCTTCTCTAGATAGTTCAGAAAATACCTCTTCAGAATCTGATTCTGATGTAGATTCTGATCCATCATCTTCTGTAGCCATCAGCGCAAAGTTGGCTTGTTCTCCTTCAGAGTCTGATTTTGATTCTGATTCAGAATCATCCCATGTTGCCATAAGACCTTTCTTCTTATGAAACTTCTTTTTGGGATTCTCCTTCTGAAGTTTTGGACACTCGTTCTTGTAATGTCCAGGCTCATTGCACTCATAGCAGACAGCCTTCTTCTTGTCAGATCTTCTGTCACCGGAAGATTCTCCATGTTCAAATCTCTTTGAACTTCTGAAGCCTCTGAACTTCCTTTGTTTGCTCTTCCAGAGTTGGTTTACCCTTCTGGAGATCATGGACAGTTCATCTTCTTCTTCTTCAGATTCTGATTCTTCAGGATCTTCTTCTCTAGCCTGAAAAGCGTTAGTGCATTTTTTTAACATTAGATTTTAATGCAATAGACTTACCTTTCTTCTGAGGCTCGTTTGCATCCAGCTCTATTTCATGGCTTCTCAAGGCACTGATAAGCTCTTCCAAAGACACTTCATTCAGATTCTTTGCAATCTTGAATGCAGTCACCATTGGACCCCATCTTCTGGGTAAGCTTCTGATAATCTTCTTTACATGATCAGCCTTGGTGTAGCCTTTATCCAGAACTCTCAATCCAGCAGTTAGAGTTTGAAATCTTGAGAACATCTTCTCAATATCTTCATCATCCTCCATCTTGAAGGCTTCATATTTCTGGATTAGAGCAAGAGCTTTAGTCTCCTTGACTTGAGCATTTCCCTCATGGGTCATTTTCAATGACTCATATATATCATAGGCAGTTTCCCTGTTAGATATCTTCTCATACTCAGCATGAGAGATAGCATTCAGCAAAGCAGTCCTACATTTATGATGATTCTTGAAAAGCTTCTTCTGATCATCATCCATTTCTTGCCTCGTAAGCTTTACACCACTAGCTTTCACTGGATGTTTGTAACCATCCATCAGAAGATCCCATAGTTCACCATCTAGACCAAGAAAGTAACTTTCCAGTTTATCTTTCCAGTATTCAAAGTTTTCACCATCAAATACTGGTGGTCTAGTATAACCATTGTTACCATTGTATTGCTCAGCAGAGCCAGATGTAGATGCAGATGTTTGAGTTTCACCAGCCATCTTATACTGAAGCGTTTTTCTCTTCCTGAATCTTTTCTAAACAAGGTTAAGTGCTTGCACCTTAGAACCGGCGCTCTGATGCCAATTGAAGGATAGAAAAACACTTAGAAAGGGGGGTTTGAATAAGTGTAGTCTAAAAACTTGGACGATAAAAATAAATTGCACAGTTATTTTTATCCTGGTTCGTTGTTAACTAAACTACTCCAGTCCACCCCCACGGAGTGATTTAGCTCACCTGAGGATTTAATCCACTAATCGCAACAGATTACAATGGTTTTCCACTTAGCCCACGACTAAGTCTTCTAGAGTATCCTGATCACAACCTGATCACTCTAGGAACAAATGCTTAGACACAAGCTAAGACTTTCTTAGAGTATCCTGACCACCACGTGATCACTCTAAATACAACTGCTTAGACACAAGCTAAGACTTCCTAGAGTATCCTGATCACACTTGATCACTCTAGTTACTTACAAATTAATGTAATCAATTCTAAGAGTATTACAAATGCTTCTGAAAAGCTATAATCACAACAGTGATATTTCTCTTAAAGTTTAAGCTTAATCTCACTAATATATTACAACAACAATGTAGTGAGCTTTGATGAAGATGAAGTTTCTGAGCTTTGAGTTGAACAGCGTTTCAGCAAGTTAATATTCACAGAATTGGTTCAGAGTTGTTAACCTTGCTTCTTATCAGAACTTCATACTTATAGGCACTTGAGAAGATGACCGTTGGGAGCATTTAATGCTTTGCGTGTTCCGTACAGCATTGCATTTAATGTTTCACGCTTTTGTCAACTACCTCGAGCCTTGTTCACGCTGTGTCTACTGACGTTGCCTTTAATAGCTTCCAACGTTCCTTTTGTCAGTCAGCGTAGCCTGCCACCTGTACTTTCTTCTGATCTGATGTTTGTGTATACAATGTTTGAATATCATCAGAGTCAAACAGCTTGGTGCATAGCATCTTCTTGTCTTCTGACCTTGAAGTGCTTCTGAGCGTGATACCATGAGAACCTCAGTGCTTCTGCTTCTGATCTCAAGTTCTTCTAATGCTTCCATAGACCCATGTTCTGATTCTGCCTTGACCATCTTCTGATGTCTTGCCAGACCATGTTCTGATGTTGCATGCTGAACCTTCTGAGACAAAGCTTCTGAGCGCTGACTTGTGCATACTCTTTATATATTTCCTGAAAAGGAAATTGCAATGTATTAGAGTACCACATTATCTCACACAAAATTCATATCCTTGTTATCATCAAAACTAAGAATATTGATCAGAACAAATCTTGTTCTAACACATAACATATGCTAGAAAGTGTTCGCGAAGTTTCCCAGTCTCTTCTTTTGGGGTTAGCGAAGCCAACCTGGTTCCTTCTATAGTTCGATTTTTAATATCTGGATCTTCTTCGTTCACAACACCTCGAAATGGGAATTGAGTCTCGAAAGTAGCGTTGAGCCACAGTTGTAGCAGCCAGAAGGGACCAGCGAAAAGCAAGGAACCTGCCTTATAATTCTTTACAAGGTCTGTTGCTTCACCTAGGTTTTCATAGAGAAACCCTAGAATTAACTGGCTCAGGTTTAGTTTTGTTCCAGCATGGAGTTGATTGGCCATACAGAGATACCTTTTTGCCACTTGTATGGATCTAGAACAGAAGACGCATCTCGAAAGCCATAAGGCTAAGAAAGCAATATGCTCTTCGTCTGAGACTACCTCATTGTTTTCGTCATGATACTTTTGGATGAACGCAGTATAAGTAACAGTCGCTTCATTGAAATTAATAGTATCAGTATCCATGACGTTGGGGTCAAAAGTTTCCCCGGTTGGTCGAAGCCTTGTAATAGTAGCTATGTCGAAAAGCGTGGGGGTGATCATTCCACATGGAAGATGGAAAGTGTTGTGGGAAGCATCCCAGAAATAAACTGACGCAACTAACATGGTTTGGTTGTATTCTAAACCGGTCTTGGACAGTTAAATTAAATCATAAATGCCCAGTTGTTGCCAGAAAGAAGCCTTGTGTTTCTCTACTCTTGCCAACCAGGCATAATCCAGTTCAGGGTCTTTTGCTAAGGGAATTGACCTAAAAACTTTCACAAAATTGGTTACATAGTTTAACCTAATTTTCTCTAGGGATGGAGGGGTTACAGTCGAAGTGTCTTCTGTATCATCAGGATTGGCTGAAATAGGACGGCCATCTTCATCTATCTTGTTCTTACTAACTAAAGGCATAGTTTTATAGTAAGCAGGAAAGAATTTATTCAGAGAAGGGTTAGTTTCTCCTGGTAAAGGACCCATGAAGGCATGAGTTTTCCCAGAAAGTTCAAAAGGAATAATTACCTGAGAAGTGTAAATGGCGCGCACTTCCGCAGAATTTGGGTTTGGTATGCACTCTTGATCCCCCATCTGTGTAGATTGTTGAAATTTCAAAGCTGGTTGAAGAACATTTGAGGAAGATGCCATGAGCAAGGTTGATTTTTTGGAATGGGTTTGAATATAGTCAGGAATGTTCTTTTCTGTGAAGAAATAAGGAAATAAGAGGTGAAAGTTATGTGAAGGTGAAAGTTCTGGTATTTAAAGGTTTAACGGAAACCCTTTCAAATGTTTTGGGTAAAAGCCACTAGACACGCGGCAGGCGTTGATTTCATCCAACGGCGGTCGAATAGTTATTAGCTTTACTCCTAGTATATAGGAGTAATGATCAGGGAGTAAGACCAGAACGTGGGAATGTAAGTTATGAGTAGACATCTTTGAAAATGACAAGACGTTTTGGAAACAGAGTCATAAAATGATTATGACGTCAGTCAATGATCTTGGAACTCTAAAACGAAATCTTGTTACAGCAAGAAACGCCTATTTCTCTTGTTTTTCGAAACAGGCATTTATTGGGGGCAATTTGTTAGCTGAAGATTTCGTTTAGAAAGAAATATCCTTCGAAGGTATGAAATCCGAAGGAGGTGGTTACTGATGACCATCTTTGAAGATAGAGAATGGCTACTGATGGCCATGCTTCGAGAATGATGTTTAAGTTGAAACAAAGATAGTGAGCATCGAAGCTAAATTTGAGAAGAATAGTCTTTGGGACTTAGACGTTTTTGCGAAATATGCGAAGTACTGAAGCTTAGCGTGTTTTCGTGGCGTTCTCGATTGTAATTATGTTTCCACACGTCGAAGGAGGATTCAGGCGGGATGATTTGAATTTCAAAACAGTTTATGTAACCGCACGAAGACAGATGGCATCCCTGGATTTTCTATGGGAAACGTGGCATTAGATTAGTGTAGGACCGTTAGGGTCGAAACTAGTATAAATAAGGGTCTTAATGTTAGGATTCCGTGTGTTCATTTTGTACAAATCACTCACATATTGCTCAAGTATCAAGTGTTAAGAGAAAGAGTTCGCTGAGAAATGTACGTATGACACCAACACCAATTTAAATACATGTGTATTTTCCTTTATTCAAGTATCTTTCAATTCTACTGCGTTTCATTTACTTTTTGTCGATTACATTCCTGCACCTTTTATTTTCATGTCATTTATCTTCGAAGCATTTTACTTTTCTGCACTTTAAGATTCCTGTACGTTTACAGTTTTATCTTATGTTTTTATCTTTAACTTACCATTCGTTTATGTTATATTTATGTGTATAACAAGGTGATTGCTAATCTTTATTTGTTTGATCAAGTATTTCTATTTCGAGACACACCAATCATAGACATAATTCGAATCATCATGAATAACAACCTATTTGACTATGTCCTAGGATCAATCTAGTCGATCATGCGAGTAACCAAATCATATTTATTATAGTTTGGAAGACTAGCGGTTGTTTACCGGAAATCACCGTAAACAAGTTTGTAATGAAAATGTGGTTTAATTAGTAAGTTACGAAATTGTCCTTTTTGTAGTGTAAATTTATTTTTTATAATTATTAAATAATTAATGTATCTGGTGTGTATATATATATATATATATATATATATATATATATATATATATATATATATATATATATATATATTCATCACAAAATTCCATGGTTGTCTGGAGATACATTTATCACAAAATTCCAACTGATAACAACTATGCTATTAGAGGATTCTCTCTTCCCTCCATGTGCTCTCTATGTCACTCCTCCTCTGAAATGATAGATCATTTATTCTTCCAGTGCTCTTATGCCTCGAAGATTTGGAATTGGCTCAAGGCTAAATGTGAGATCAACTTTCATATTCATAGCTACGATGATTGCTTAAAGCTTCTTGACTTTCCCTAGTCTGCTCAGGCTAGTGCAGTCATCAAAGCTAGCTTGGTTGGTATTTTCTATCAAATTTAGAGATCGAGGAACAAGGCTAGACAGGAAAATCTTAACATCCATTGGAAAACTTGCATTGTTGTAGTTGCAGCTCAGGCGAAGTTGGCTGGGAACACTTTCTGTAGAAAATCAAACTCCACAATCTCAAACTTTGCCATGTTAAAGAGGTTTGAGGTTAATTTGAACCCTCCTAAAGCTTCCTTCAATATTGACGTGCTTTGGTCGCCTCCTCTTTCGGGTTGGATAAAGTGCAATGTGAATGGTATAGCTAAGAGCTCTCCTTGGAATTCCGCTAGTAGAGGCATTTTCAGGGACTGTCAGGCTAATCACGTGCTCAGTTTCAATGTCTTTCTTGGTTGTGAGCTACCTACCAAAGCTGAGCTTTTGGCTACCATTGTTGCTATGGAAAAAGCTATGGAGCTCCAGTTCAAAAGTTTCTGGTTGGAATCAAGTTGCACTCATGTTGTGAAAGCTTTTTACAACCATGCTTTAGTTCCTTGGGATATCCGGTCTCGTTGGCTAGTTTGTTGGGCGTATATGATGAATATAGATTTCATGATCTCGCATATTTTTTGTAAAGCCAATTTTTGTGCGGATATTCTTGCTAGCATTGGTTTAGATTGCCACTCTTCTATTTGGTTCCACCATGTTCATGATAGTATTAAGAAAGATTACTTGCTAGATAAGACTGGTTCTCCTAGAACCAGATTTTGTTTCTAAGGGTTTTGGTCCAATCCCCCCTTCTTTTGTACTCCTTTTTTATTTTAATGATATTTCTACTTTTTGTTTTAAAAAAAAAAGTAGTAGGAACTTATAGTATCAGACTACCATTGCAACTTCGGTCGGATCTAGATTTTATTGGATCAATTTTTAACATCCGTGCCCGACCAATTAATGCATTTTTTTAATTTTATGTGCATCTTATACCCTTTTCTTATTGATGAAAAAATTTAAATAACAATGTTTATAAAAAAAATTACATAAAAAACAAGGTTTTCAAAAAATTTACCAAAATGTCTAGGTTTTGCAGGACCCCCTAGAGTATGCGCCAAACCATTTGGCGCATTAGTATAAAATTTTTTGAGTTAGCCAATCCATTTGGCGTAAATGTTGAAAAGTAAAAAAAAAAAAAAAATTTCACATTTGCGCCAAACCATATGGCGCATACTCCTAATTTTTATACTAATGCGCCAATTCATTTGGCGCATACTCCAGGGGGTCTTCAAAACCTAGACACTTTGGTAAATTTTTTGAAAAACTTGTTTTTTTGGTAATTTTTTTTTTAAACCTTATTATTTAAATTTTTTTTCTTTCTTATTCATATGTATGTTTAATTTCTATAAAATCAAATGTCCTAAACATATGCTATATATTTGAATTGACTAATAATTTTTTTAATTTAAATAAATTTTTTTATTTTATGGGTCGCTATCAATATAATTTTTATTTTTTATTTTTTTAATTTGAGAGATAAATTTTTTATTTTTAAATATTATTTAATACATTTATATCTATATGATTATTGTTCAATTTACAATTAAGTAAATTATTTCATATTTTGCATTTATATTTAAAATTTTTACATTTGAATTTGTTACAATTTTATTTTTCATGATCATCTACTATCAAGCAATTACTATTTAATTGACCAAATTACCTATTACGCACAAAATTAGTAACACATGAATACAATAATAAAATATTTAATCTTACGGGTCACTTTCAACATAATGCCTATTTTATTTTAATCAACAATAACTTTTATTTAAAAACTAAAGTCTTTATTTTCATATTTCCCTTTTTCTTTTTATTTTATATGATTATTTAATAGAATTGAATTTTATGATAACTGTTTATTTTACAATTAAATATTACACCACAAATAATGCACCTGACGACAGCACGGGTCTCTGACTAGTAATTTTTATCCGACTAAATAAAATATTCATTCATTCCAATCGATGGAGTACATTGTTGAAATACAAATTAAAAATGCCAAAAACAAAAAGGATGAATCTGCAAACAAACTCGCAGCATCCATGTTAATAGCATAAAACGGAAAATTGCATATGCCTACGAATATAACTATGACTATATTGAAATGTCTGAAATATTCATGCCTCCAGATGTGTAGCGTTAATGGCACCAAAGTCATAGATAGGATCTGCACTAGATCGAAACTCATCTTTCAACCTGAAACAAATGAGCACTGTGCACAACGACCGAAAAACAAAATACACTGCACAAAGACAGGAAATCAAAACAAACAACGACACACTAAAATGACGAAATCACAAAAAAACACTAAATATATGTGAAAACCACTTATTTAACTAATAGAGAAATAAGAACGATTTGGAGGGGTGATTTTGTATCAAAATCGATCATAAATCACCCCTCTCTAAAGGATACAGAAGAAGAAGAAAAGATACGACTGCTTGGCAATAGTGACGACGGCTTGACAATAACTAGTAATTGATTTAAAAACAAGTCTTCTGTAACCAAATTTTTACTGTTTCATTTTATTTTAACATCCAATTGCAATTACCGATCGATGACTTTTAATGTGGGCGTGGCTTTCATAGTTACATTTTAAACAAATTATTAATAGAAGGTTTATTGTTTTTGTTGCCACAGTAATAAAAAATTTAATAAAAAAATATTTTAAGATTGAATTTGGATGATGCCATAAATCAACTGTCTTTGTAGGTGGTGTAGGGCAAAATACCTATTTGTGATAAAAAAAAAGTATAAGAGATTTTAAATAACAAAATGATTTAAATAAGAAAATAATTTTGATTAATTTTATAAATTTGTTCCAACTTTTAGTAATGGTTTCATTAAAATAATTATATATAAATTTTATTATGTTAAATTTTGACAATAAGAATTTAATTGAAATACTCTTTACACAGTCAGTTAATCATAGCCGTTAAATATTTAAAAAAATTGACTTATATTTTAACCATCTATGAAGAAACGGATGTTGGTGATAAATTGACCGTGTAAATTTTTGTACATTAACAGTGCACAATATATAATTTTTAACAATAAATATCTAAATTACTGAATCAAAAATACTTTTTAATCTATACCAATTGAATTCTTGATATTTTCTACTTTCTACAAATATTATTTTATACAAATCAGCTTAAAAATATATATGATTAAAATGATTTTTTTAAACTTTTAACCAATAAGTCTCTATAACTTATGTAAAATTTGAGTTGTTTTGCTGTCAAATTTTAAAGCAGAACAAGCTTAATCAAACAATTTTTAACAAATTTACTTTCACCTTATTTTGCAAACTGGTTAATTGTTTAAAAATTGGTTATGTTTTTCTTAAACCGGTTTTGAAAAATGATTCCTAAATTCAATCTATTACATTGGTTATCATGTGGATATGGTTTGGATAGTGCAAATTCCAAACCATGAACACCCTTAGGTATAGGTTTTGTTTAATTGACTACATGAACGCAATTTCAGCTTTTCAGTTTATGTTAGGTTGTTACTTGTGTTTCAGTCCACTTGTAATTGTATATGTACCTTGGAGGTATTATGAATGAATATTAATGCATATTCTCTCTCTCTCTCTCTCTCTCTCTCTCTCTCTCTCTCTCTCTCCACACTCAATTACTCAATTTTCACCAACCTTGTGATTTCAAGTTCTAATATTTGTCATCAAGAGCCTAGTTTGATCCACCAAACACCTAGTGTGTAACATGAATTTTGTCTCCAATGAAAGAATTCCTACAAATATACTCATCCTTGATGCGAAGAATTACGACAAATGGTGCAAGAAAATGAAAGTGTTGTTTGGCTACCAAGATGTTCTTGAAGTGATCAAGAATGGGGTGAGTCCTCTTGTCGAAGGTGCAACATATGCATATCGAGCAACTCATAAGGAAGAGCAGAAGTTAGATTTCAAGGCGTTGTTTTTAATCCATCAATGTATGGATGGTGATAACTTTAAGAAAGTTGGTGATTATGAATCATCAAAGCTAGCGTGGGAAGTCTTGGAGAAGGCATATGTAGGGGATGACAAGGTGAAGATTGTGAGGTTACAAACAATTTCATGACAATAATTACTTGATTGGTGATCCAAGTAAAGGCATGTGGAGAAACTATCACGGAGTAGAATTTTGTCACGAACATCTTGCGTTCTTTAGCGCCAAGATTTGACAATGTGGTCGTAGAGATTGAGGAATCAAAGTATCTTACAACAATGAGCTACAAAGTTCTCTTGAGGCTCATGAGCAAAGGATGGAGGAGATAAATAGTCACAAGGCAAAAGCGGAGATAGCTTTGCAAGCTTGTTTCAATGAGAAAGACAAAAAGTCAAAAGTAAAATGGACCATAAAGAGTAAATGGAATATTCAGAATTTTGGTGGAAGAGAATCCCAAAATTCTAAGAATTTGTCTTGTCAAAAGGGTGAGAGCAACTGCAACAAGAATGGTGGTTAAGGAAACTTTAGAGGTAAAAGGAAAAGGATTGACAAAAGCAAGATGCAATGGTTTATTTGTCAAAAGTTGATCATTTTATAAGAGAGTGCAATGTGAACCAGAAAGAACCTCAAGTGGATGAAGCCAAAGTTGTAAGATAAGAGTTTGATAAGGATAACACACTCTTGGCCATGATCAGAAAAGAGGAATGCAGCAGCAACAAGTTGCGGGACAACAACAATATTAGTTTTGGAAACGCTGCAGAAGCATGTTGTAACCGGTTACGTAAAAGATGTAACTGGTTACATGCAAAAGATAACTTAATGGTGACAGTGAGTGAAGTATTTTAATACAGCGAGAAATGGTATTTGGACTCTGCATGTTCTACGCTTATGAAGGAGAGGAAATATTGGTTTGTCAAAATCAATCGTGCCATGAAGAACAAAGTGAAGTTCACGAATGACACCACTCTAGCGGCGGAAAGGATCAGTGATCGATCGAGAGAAGGGATGGTATGTGTAACACCCTGAATAATTTGATTAATTATTCAAATAATTATTTATGAATTATTGGATGAATTGTGAATTATTGAGTTTAAGTAATTTCATTGGAATTAACTAATTTATTCGCAATGGAGAAATAAGGAAGTAATTAATTAATTGGGCCTTGGTTGTGTTGTTAGTAGTGAAGAAGGGTATGTGTAGAAACAAGCCCAATAAGAATACAGAAAAACAGTGTTTTAAAAACCGGACCAGACCGGCCGGTCGGACCGGTCGAACCGGGAATCGGCCAGGTAACCGGTCTGGTTCAATAGTCAGATCGGATATGCCATCAAACCGGTGGGAACCGGTGAAAACCGGGAGAACCGGGAAAACCGAAAAACCGGCGGTTTAATTGCTTTTTTTTTAAATTTTTTTTTAAACTTTTTTTTAACATTTCTTTTAAACTTTTTTTTTAATATATTTAGTAGTGTATTACTTAAATAGCATTCTCACATAGTTTTTTTCGTCAGTGACAAATTAAAAACTTTATTGTCTATTTGTTATCTTTGCTAATAAATTTTCTTAAATAGCATAAACATATTAAATTTTATTTGATTTTCTTTTTAGGAGGATTCTATTTTGAATTAAATTTGGTACACATTGGAGTTATTTTGTTATAAATTATTCAATTAGATTATGTTGTAATTAAACTTTGTTTAGATTATGTTGTAATTAGACTTTGTTTGCAATTAGACTTTGTAATTTTTTACTATTTTGTTATGTGTGATACATTTGTTTAAAATTTGAATTTAAGTTATGAAATTGTGAACCGGTTTTATACCTATATAATGACAGGTATATTCAACCGAGTTATCCGGTTTAATCCGGTTTGGTTGTGCGGTTCGACCAGTGACCTAGTGGTTCGATCGATAAACCAGTGACGCAGTACCCTCACCGGTTCGATGACCGGTCCAGTTTTTAAAACACTGCAGAAAAGTAGTGTTCTCATTTTATTGGTTTAAGTGAATAAAAGTAAAATTAGAGGTACCAGTAAGGGATTAAAGGGCTATCAGAAAAAGAGGAATAAGGGTTTTGGAGAGAAGAAAAATTCGTAGAGTAGCTGTGAAGAGGAAAAGTTGTCGTTGTCGCTACCGCGAAAAATGGATCAGAGTCGCCACTAATATATTTATCCCATAAGGGAAAGGAATACCAGGAACCTAACTCAGAACAAGAACAAGGTCTTTCGACCAGAGAACAGGGCACGGGAGTCGGTTACGCAAGGGGAAGGTGCTAGCACCCCTCACGCCCATCGTACTCGATGGTATCCACCTATGTTTGTTTCTATCTAAAGGGTGTATCTATGTCTAAACCTGAATGCAAATGAATGAAAAAGAAATACGGGGAAAAGAAGGAATTATTTACAAGTGTGCTCGCTTAGGCCCCGCGATCCAATGCCTACGTATCCCTTACCAGGAATCAGAGCGACCGTAGTTCGGCTTCATAGTTTCCATTTGTTTTGTGTTTTTTAGTTGAACAGAGGTTAAAGTCGCACTCCATGATGCTCGACCTTTGGAGACTTATACGCCTAATTATGGAATGGATTCAACATGTTCTTAAGAATGCCACGAGGGCGAGAGATAGAAGAGAGTTTGAGCGTTTCGAGGAAATCCCTTAAGCAAGGGAAACTCGAGTTACTCTTTGGTTTGTGTTTTTTAGAAGTTGGGAACTTACGCCTGAATGGCACCCTTAAGCAAGGGAGATCCAAGCACTCGAACGTTCCCTTAAGCAAGGGATGTTCAAGCTTCCATTCCCTTTTTTAAGAATTTTCACTTTGATTATTAGTGTTTTAAGTGTTTTCTTGGTATTTTTTAAAGGGATTTTATTCAACTATTTATTAGTGTTTTAATGTTGAAAAGAAAAAGAATGAAAAAGAGGGGGACTAGCCTATTTTCTAAACCTAGAGTTATTCTAATTCCTATTTAATATCTAAACTAAAATCTAAAGGGAATTAACTAAAAAGAGTTGTTTTAACAACTAAGGGGCATTTTTGGTATTTGCAAAATATAGAAAATGTTCACAGAAAAGCAAGAATTAAAATCTAAACTAAACAAGAAAATATTCACAAGTATATTGTATTTTTATTCATGTTGAAACTATTTTTAAGAATTAAAACTAAAAACTATGTATTTTTTATTATCATCAAAATTAACAAAAATTCACCAATTAAATCTAATTAAAGCAATTATTCCTAAAAATTTTAATTAGTCAAAAACTATTTTTATCATTTTATTTATTTAAAGGAAAATTCAATTAGCAAACAAAAGAAAAATAAAAGAAACTATTTTTATTATTTCTTTTTATTATCAGCATGGGGTGAGAAAGTAAAAGGAAATGAACTGAGAACATGCTTCTGGCGCTTTGGGCCTGATAACGAGAGGTGTGAGAAGCAAAAACGCTTCAGGCCCAGTCTGAAAGTATGTGGGCGCTAGCAAACTAGATGTATGCCTCAGTAAACGTGTGAAGCCCATACACCATGACCCAATCCAATCCCTTTTCTTTTATTTTCTTTGTTCAATTATCAATCAGCATTTTATTCAGCATGCATGTATGTATCTTTCGTCACATGGTTTATATGAAAAAAAAGAAAAAAAGAAGCAACGTGACATGAAGCAAAATATACCAACATAATATCAATTGGTCAGCAAACAACTTAAACTACTAAAAGAAAAAAACAAACACTCAGCCAATCAGAACTGCACACATCACTAGCCAATGATTATAATAAAACAAAATTGCCAAGAAATGGAAAAAACGGACCAATCGCAGCGTGCCACGTAAGCTATCGGTGACAAAAATGTAACAAACAGAGACGCCGGAGCTAGGGCTCCGGTCGTCTTCTCCGGCCACTCTCCACCGGAGTCAAAATGCATTTTCGCCCAGAAATTCAAGACTTTACCCTTAATCCACTCGGAATTTTATGCTGAACACAGATCCGGTCTCCATTTATCTTATCTCCTCTCTAACGCCATAACCGATCCATGTCTCTAAGCCCTAACATTCAAGATCTTCACTAAATCTCGTTTCAGATTCAAATTTAAATTCGTACGCATTCAGAGAGCTTAAGCATATGATCTAAACATGTAAACCACGTTCATAACAAACTCAACCTCAAGAATCCATAAACAGAACACACATACAAAAAGATCCAGCTTAGGTATTTGCAAATGCACATGTTGGCATTAAGATGCTAAAGAAGATATGAACACTTACCTGTTGACGGATCTTGAACGAAGAGTGGGAAGATCCAACACTTTGGCTCCGAATTCAAACACACGCCATTGATCACGAAGCTTCAATCTTCTGTTGAACTCTGAAGGTGGAGGAAGAGATAACGAGGAATCTTTGACGGAAACAGCTCAATGAAGATGATGATTGGAGTTGAATGTGAGCAAGGGTTGTTCAATTGGAGTAAGTTTATGGTGAGCTTTTTGAGCACAACAATGCTGCATGGTTAAAACGAGGTACTGCATGGATATTTGGGCGCATGACTTAAGAATTGGCCTGACTTTCTCGCTAGGATGGGCTTTTGCGAGGGCACTACTTTAACGCTCTACATCTCAATAATCCTTTGACCAAAATCACAGACCTTCAACCCATTGGATAGAGGAGATTGCAAGGAAGGATGTTGTATCAAGCTTGATCCCATTGGAGACTTATGGACCTCAAAAATTTGTGTTTGAAACAGCACGCCAACTGTTTGATCAAATGCCGCGTGCATGCCCTGGATCCGTTACCCTGTCTTGGTCAACATGTGACTTGGCGAAGTCACGACTTTAAGGCTCCATAGATGATTCAATATCCAACCAAATTGCAAGATTTTTGTCTCATTGCATCGAGGGCATGGAGGAGAAGAGATTCATACCAAGTTTGACCCTTATGGATCTTTGTAATGCTCTCAAATTAACTTCAAAAGAGACCCACCATGTGTTTGATCTATTGCCTGCGTGGGGCCTGGCACATGACTTAGGTTATGGCTCATGATCAGTGACAATTTGCAAATTTCCAATGAATATATATCTTGATTCAAACCTCAGTTGGAGAAATGTCCAACTACAAAGTTGTTCATCCCCATGAGATGAACAACATTGATGTTGACATTTTTCTGAAATGATGCCAAATGCCACGTGTAAATGTGCCATAAAGTCAACTGTTCAATCAATCTTAAGACCCCAAAATTTTTCTAAGTATTGAACATAGATTCAGTGTGTTTCTTCCAACTTCCCATCCTTTTATCTCTCTAACCAGGCCTCAAATGAGAAAACTTCCAACTAGAGAATTGTAGCATGCTATGATCTGAGGATTTTTCATGTTGAAATCTTTCTGAAATTATGCCCAGTTCCATGTGTAAAATAGCCATGAAGTCAGCTGTCCAGCCATTGCCAAAGTCTTCAAAATTTCTCTAAGTATCAAAGTTTCCTCTTTTAGAAATTTCATTTTTTAACTACTTTCCACATTTGGAAAGTCTTGGCTATCTCATGATTTTATTTATTTCTTTGACTTTTCTTTGACCGATTTTCCCACCAAAAGTCAACACCTGAATATTAACCTTGATTTTGACTAAAAAAGTCAACTGTTCTGATTTTCTCCGATTCCAGATGAATTTCCCGATTAAATTGTTTCTGATCCCATTCTCAATCAACTCTCAACCAAAGGAGCTCCAGTGAATGATATTTTTCCGGGCAACCACATTTTCGTATCCACGGTCAACTCCTGACCAAATTTTGACCAGAAAGTCAACAGGGTTGACTTTGATCAAAAACCCTAATTTGACGACCCTGATGAACCTGAGATTTGTATCCTTTAACCTGAGCTTTGACTCGGAGAGAATAAAACCCTGACTTTAAGAGTATGCTGATGGAAATGATCCTCTGTAATCAGACTTCAAATCCCTTCTTCTGAACCAAGAAATTTTCTCAATAGGAGCTCTGTTTGTCGCTCTTCTGGAACGGTAACTGTGATATGGATGAATGAAATGGATGAATGTCCTATATGAGGTATGCACATGAATGTAAAGTGGAAGCCAGTTATAAATAAATAGGTGGGCAAATTTTGGGGTGCAACAGCCGTGAAGAGAAAAACTGGAAGAAATAGGCAAAGCCCAAAAGTTAAGAAATTAAATCAGAAATTATAGAGCGGTCTCCAATCCAAGGTAAGGGTGGGGTTCAACTCTATAACCGGGATTATGATGAATGATATGTGGGATTTTGGGTGTTGAAATTTATACCGTGATTGGTATTGTTATGGTCTGTGTCGATGTTGCTATTGTTTGTGTTATTGTTGTTGTTATGATGTTGTTGGAAATCGATAAGAATTTAATTATGTAATTTCCGTTGTTTTGATTTATTGTGATTGATGTTCAAGTGAATTACTGTGATTGATATTCATGTGATTTTCGATTATTGTATTGCGAGTTCGTTGGAGAAATTATGAATCGTAGGAAGTCTGGAAACTAAATTAACAGAACAGACAAGGAGAACAAGAGGAGTTGGCTAAGGGAGAAAGAAAAAGGGGTTATGGCTGGGGCCCCATATACAAGGGGTAGGCGCCCTAAGTTACTAGTAAAGAAAGAAAAAAAGAATTAAGGGACGGGGACCACAAGAACACGGGGTGGGTGCCCCATATACAAAGGGTAGGTGCCCCATATTGAAGAAACAAGTTGTGCGGGAGGTTCACATTAGTGGGGGTGAAGGCCAATCATTTTATTGCCCTATTGTATTATTTTATTTATTTCTGTACATGTGGCTAGGAGAAAGTCATGTTATAAACTACTAGATAAAATACTATAGTGATAAATGCTAGTGAATGATGATTAGTGATGTAGGCACTTGGTAATTAAGGGAAACGAAATCACTTAGTTGCATACTTTAGTAACAACAACAAAGACGAACAAAGAATTAGCAGAGAACATAATGGAAACTAACATAATAATCTAGTAGTGAAGGTTGATAAGGAAATAAATTAGTGGGAGAATAATACCGTAACTAGTTGCAAGAATCAATAAGTAGGTAATATCAATTAAAATAATAATCGAAGGTGGAAATTAGAATGGAGTCGTTGACAGTAATATTAACTAATATAGAAGAAGAAAATATAGTGTCAATTGGTGTATTTTAGAAGTGAATATCAGGGGAAAAACTTGAAGTATTTGGAAGTAGAATAATGGATAAAATAAGAGACTAATACATAGAGAGTTAAGGGACTGTTTTGGAAATACTTTATTATGCTATTTTTGTTAGTTATGTATTTTATGATCGGCAAATTTTTGTAAAACAAATAATATGAAATAAAAGATAGGACATATTTGCTATTGAACAGGTACAGAAGATGTCCTACAAGATGTCATAACATGTTAAGTTGAAGATCTTCAACATCTGGAACAACATGTTGTTAGAAGAAGCGCAAGACATCATGCCTGTTGAGTTGGAAGATTCAGTCTATTTTGAATAATGCAGAATATTCAGAGAAAATTATGCAATCTTTGAAAGGCATAATTTTAAAGGTCGGAAGAATATTGAAGAATAAAGACTTTCTATAATTGGGTGCAATTTAGAAATATTTGATTGAAGACCTATTTTTTAGCAGTAGTTGTTACTGATATGTAACATCAATTATGCTGCAATTAGAAGCCCAGATCCAGTTGGGTATAGGTTATAAATAGAAGCATTGTAACCTATAAATTTAGGCCAGTCGAGAATAGAAATGATGTAATCATTAGGGTTAGGTCAGGTAAACCTCTCGCCCTGTGGGAAGGTTACTATTGTGATCCTCGAAGCCTGTAGGCAAGAGGAGTATTGTTCTTGAAGGAAGCTTTGAAGCAACTTCAAGAAAGGAATCTGAATAATGAAAATAATAGAAGAAGAGAAGGATATTAAGTCGTTGATACAGTTCCTGGGACTGGAAACTGTACAACACCATTGTGATGGTTGGGAATGAGCAGAGGTTCTCATGTCTTAGATGTGGGATTCTAAGATAACGATGTCATTGGGTAGGGACTAGGTAGACCGGAGGTTGTTTACATAAAATAGTACTACTGATAGTGAATCTTCTTCCTGGCTTGGTATGCCTCCAGAGTAGGTGTGATTTCACCGAACTGGGTTAACAACTCTTGTGTTGTTTATTGTTTTTCTGATTACTATGTCTATACCTTGCTACCTAAATGTTGGATCAGATGTCTTAGCATCCTGTGTGACATCTGAAGTCTGACTTACCAGAATTTCAATTTTCTTTATGATTATTGTCTTGTTCTGTGATGTTTTGTCGATACTGTGATGCTGCTATATTTTGTTGACAACGCGAAGTTGAGTACCTGTTGATGATATTGTTGTGACGATGTTGTTTTGATTTTTGCGATGTAATTATATTACTGTGTTGTTATTCTGATGATGCTATGGCGAAGATGAAGCGGTTTATAATTATATAGGCGTATGCCTCTTGACGAGTTTCATTGTGATTTATGTATGTGATGTTGCATTCATCGAGTCACATGCATTTTCATTTTTTTGTGACGACCTGGATTGACAATAGTATCGAAGGCTTACGCCTTGTTTGATGCCTCTATTAATTGGCAATTGACGATGGGGGTTGAAGCTCTGGGTACCACATGCATGTGCATTATTAGCGTCTCATTTTATGATGCATAAGTTTGATTTTGATGTGAATTATTGTGACTTAAATTGTGACTTGAATTGCTTGTTGGATATAATAATGTAAAGTGAAGTGAATTATAAGATGTTGATGTCGTGAAGTGGTGATATTAATTACTCGGATTCTGATATATATTGTTTATCATACACCTGTTTATATAGTTAGATATCTCACCTCTTCTGTTTGAATGTTACCCCTATGTTGGTAACGCACAGATTAAGAAGATTAGTGCGCTTTCGAAGTGGCTTGGAAGATGTTAATCTTCTGCTATTTACTTCGAGTCAGATCATGCTCTGATATGTAACACTCGGGAAGGGATGAACGTTTGGTTGTTAAGATTAGATGTAAAATGTTTCGATAACATTAATACAAATATTTTTCGCTGTGTATTAAAATGTTAAGTTTGATATTTAAGAAAGTTTACTTTGGTTCATCCAAATATAAGTGTTACATATCTATTTAATTAAAATGAGAAGGTTGTGTTACGATGTATGAGTTAATGTGAAGTGTGACATCCTGTTTGTTGTTAAAAAATTTATAACTCTGATTTTGATTATAATTACCGAGGGTAGAATTGGGTGTTACAGTATGAAGGTTGAGAAAAATGCAAGAAAGGAGAGTTTGAATTAGATTTTCTAAAAAATTACCCGCCAAAGTGATTTCTCCTTAGAAAATGACTTAATCCACTAATCTTGAAAGATTACAGACAACCTCTAAGACTCTAGAAAGACATCATAGCCCTCTCTAGTATACAGCCTAACGACCTAGTCACTAGAGTAATACAAATCTCAACAGATTTACATACGGAATGTTTACAAGATATTGCTTCTAAAAGATAAATTGAAACATAAACAGTTTAGCTCAAATGTTAACACAATCTATGACCAACAGCTCTTGTGTTCTGACAGGCTCTTAGAAACTAGATTTTTCACAGAGGAGTGTTTTGTGCAGTTTCTCTAAGATATTTTTTTCTCTCTTTTTCTCTTTTTCTCTTTGAAGTTTATTTACTAAGTTTGAAAATATTGCTTGAGCAGCGTTTTAGATCGACAGCTTCTTCAAATGAGGGTGTCTCAAATATTTAGTCCCATGAAAAGATTACCGTTGAGAGAGGACAAGACAAAGCTTTCCTTGAAGTAACGAATCCAAAAAGTCTTGGGAATAGTCAGCACACAAACAATGGAATCGTACAATACATTATGCAAAAGTGGAAAAGGTGATGTACTGTTGTACCATGTTGCTTCTTTTGCAAGTTTCTAATCGTCCTTCATTTGTGATGTACTTCTTATTTGAAGTAGAGAATGCAGTGAAGAGATCAAGTAATTTAGACGTTTCAATGTTGAAGCTGTATAGCGGCAAGCAGCAAAAGATTTGAAAGTATTCATCCGGGATTTATCGTGTCCACAGAGATTGGTGAGAAGAACTGCCGTTTGACTATCTCGCGTTCTAAGTTTCATGATTTTGGTGCGGAAAGGTAAATGCGGGAAAAGTAAATAAAAGCAGATAAACAATCTCAATAGCCTAAGAGAAATAGTTATGGAATTGCATTTCGTTCTACCCGTCGAATACTTAAATCTGAAGATCTATCGCTCGACACTCACAATACGCATCAACATCACCGGACATCACTCGAGATGCCACATCGGTGTCCATGTCTGCAACACCGACGAAAGCTCAGCCGTACTATTCACATCAGCGATTTCTCCACCGACACAAACAACACGGAGGCATTAGACT
Organism: Vicia villosa; assembly: GCF_029867415.1. Classification (NCBI taxonomy): domain Eukaryota; kingdom Viridiplantae; phylum Streptophyta; class Magnoliopsida; order Fabales; family Fabaceae; genus Vicia; species Vicia villosa. Next base: position 1,375,992 of record NW_026706811.1, on the reverse strand, counting down.
CGATACCCACAATGATTGTTAGTCCTAAATCCATGTCTGCAACCCAGAAACTAACAATTATCATTCCTAATCAAGATCTATGGTGTCCATGTCTGCAACAACACAAATCCAGAGCATTTAAGCAAAAAGATCAAGAACAACAACAATGATGATTTGTAAAGCGAATATATAAACGATCCCAAGATCCACAAATATACATACAATAAGAGTAGAAATATACATACAACACCCACCATTGGAATGAAACAAAGGGAAGAGAGAAGATGAACCGGAAAGATCTCACCGGTACAATGAAATCGAGACAGATCCATGATCAATCCACATGACGTCGCACCCAATGGTGTTTCCTAAACCTCTAAACCACCAAGAAAGGATTGGAGCTCAACTTGTCAAGAAGAGGTGATAAAAAACCTAAAATAAATCTGTTATAAACTATTTATACAAACTTATTTACGCACAGCGCGCGACGCGCTGGATGCAGCGCGCGTAGCACGCTCTCACTTATGTACCAAACCGCCCTAACGCGTGAAGCGCCCTAAAAACCGCGCGACACACCCAAACTTCTGCCAGCTTATGTTCTGCAAACTCAAAAAGCGCGCGAAGCGCCCTGCACCAGAACAGCAGGATTATTTCCTCTTGCTATCGCAACCGTGTCCTCGACACTTTATTCCTCAAGACTCCAAAAACGCAAGAATACCTACAAAAATACAACAAAACTATCAAACGGTATAAAAGTGTATGAAAATACAAGTATTCGTAAAGTAAACGAAATTACACAAAAACGGGGGATTATTCAAACGGTATTAACAAAAAGCATCGATAAGTGCCACTATTTACATACACAAAATAACTACAATTTGGCACTTAACAACTTTCCCCAACTAGAATTTGTTTGTCCTCAAACAAGGCCAAACACTCAAATCGCAAAAGTAAAAATCCAAAGAATCAAGAATCAACAAGATTTAGAAAAACGAAACAATTGTACGGTTCAAACAAAAATGTACGAACAAAGTAAATACTTACCACTATCCTACAACGACAACATGAAAATGAAACGATTCCTAAGTACAAAAAGTCATACAAAACATCCTAAAACAAAACAAGCTCAATAATGAATCACGCCTAGCAAAAACTCATCGGTAGATGAAAAACACCGAAAGGTGAGGACTTTGAACACTCATCCAACAATCTTGCAAAAAAAAGACAATTATGCATTCATCCAAAAATAGTATCGAAAATGCAACGGCACGAATCACAAGGGCTTTCAAGGTTGTAATGTGGCTCGGTTAACAAACAAGTGATAAGTCCTAAAGTTAATCGAAACAAAAACTTGCCTAAACCTAAGGGAGTAATCACTTCCACAAAGTTTCAAACAATATAATTTCAATCCAACTTTTCTCTTTTATCACAAATTTTACACCAAACACAAAACTTATTAGCACACTCTTATTCATACTCTTTTTGTTATTTTTCTTTCTTTTTCTTTTCTTTCTTTCTCACTTTTTTTTCTTTTTCTTTTTCTTTTCTTAACCTCACATCAATTACAACATAAGCACGCAAACATCCTCTCCCCAACTTGAATTCAACCATAACATAAAGTGAATACTCCCTACTTTCTACGGCAAGGTAAAAATACAACTAAACATCATAGTTAAGGTCAAGTAAAGATAATCAAAATCCATCAAAAAGGGTGAACTATGTCTCAAGTTCAAAAACAAAATGGACAATGACAAAAAGGCTCAAAGGGGGTACTAATGGTCACACACTCACAAGGTAAAATGACATTTAGCTTAAGGTAGTTGTGCTCAAAATCAAACAAGTGCCTTGATCACTTTCGTGCATTCACAAAATCAATACAGACGAAAGATTAAACATAATAATATCCAGTTAAAACAAGAAATGTCGGTCACTCACATATATACACAATGGAAAGCCACCTCACATTTATGGTAAAAAGATAAAACTAATTGTGATTCAAGTCATGAGCAAGTTATGCAAAAAGAATGAATAGTATGAAAATTGTACAAATGAAAAGTCTCCTAAACATGCTATGCTATAGAAAGCGATAAAAGAGTACCTTGCAATGTACAAATTTGAACAATCATTACCGCACAACCGCCATGTTGAATCAATCACAATCGAAGAATTACCAAATGCGACTCCAAGTAATCGGGCCAAAACTTGAGTCTTAAACACAAACAAAAGAATTAAATATAAATCGATAAAATACTATACTATAAAGCCTTGGTGTAAGTGGGAAAAAGGATAGCCGAGTGACCCGTTAAAAAGAGGTCACTGGCCAAAAGCAACCCAGCGCGCGACGCACCCATGAGCGCGCGACGCGCGCTACACCAGAAAAACCAGACCAGTTTAAAAAGACAGATTTTCCAGTGAGCCACCACTTAACACCTACACAACTCAATTACAGAAAAACAAAAAAATAAAACCGTTGGGGTGCCTCCCAACAAGCGCTCGTTTAACGTCGTTAGCTCGACGCCTTTATTGTTTCGCGAATGGTAAGAAACTTCCTCGCAGTACGCCAATGCTTTCGCTTCAAACGCAACCTAAAGAAAATGACATAACCACACACTTGAACAAATGTTACGAAACTATAAAATTTACAACAAAACATAAACAACACGTATGTGCAAATACTCAAACAATAAGAAAAACACAATTACAACGGAATGGTGAAATTGACTAAACAAGTTGAAAAGTGAAGATATGTAATTTAAGAGCTAATCCGAGTTCAACTTGTTTAGTCAGTTTACCAAACAAAACGAAACAAGTATAACTATACAAGAAAATACAAGTATGAGTTTATACACAAAATATACGCTATGGACATATATACGAAACTTAAAACATAAAACCATCGCAATGCGATTAATCTCAACCAATCACCGGCAACAGCGCCATTTTGTTGAAGCGGCATAGCGGCAAGCAACAAAAGATTTGGAAGTATTCATCCGAGATTTATCGTGTCCACAGAGATTGGTGAGAAGAACTGCCGTTCGACTATCTCGCGTTCTAAGTTTCATGATTTTGGTGCGGAAAGGTAAATGCGCGAAAAGTAAATAAAAGCAGATAAACAATCTCAATAGCCTAAGAGAAATAGTTATGGAATTGCATTTCGTTCTACCCGTCGAATACTTAAATCTGAAGATCTATCCTTCGACACTCACAATACGCATCAACATCACCGGGCATCACTCGAGATGCCACATCGGTATCCATGTCTGCAACATCGACGAAAGCTCAACCGTACTATTCACATCAGCAATTTCTCCAACGACACAAATAACACTGAGGCATTAGACTCGATACCCACAATGATTGTTAGTCCTAAATCCATGTCTGCAACCCAGAAACTAACAATTACCATTTCTAATCAAGATCTATGGTGTCCATGTCTGCAACAACACAAATCCAGAGCATTTAAGCAAAAAGATCAAGAACAACAACAATGATGATTTGTAAAGCGAATATATAAATGATCCCAAGATCCACAAATATACATACAATAAGAGTAGAAACATACATACAACACGCACCATTGGAATGAAACAAAGGGAAGAGAGAAGATGAACCGGAAAGATCTCACCGGTACAATGAAATCGAGACAGATCCATGATCAATCCACATGACGTCGCACCCAATGGTGTTTCCTAAACCTCTAAACCACCAAGAAAGGATCAGAACTCAACTTGTCAAGAAGAGGTGATAAAAAACCTTAAAAAAATCTGTTATAAACTATTTATACAAACTGATTTACGCACAGCGCGCGACGCGCTGGATGCAGCGCGCGTAGCACGCTCTCACTTATGTACCAAACCGCCCTAACGCGCGAAGCGCCCTAAAAACCGCGTGACGCGCCCAAACTTCTGCCAGCTTATGTTCTTCAAACTCAAAAAGCGCGCGACGCGCCCTACAGCGCGCGAAGCGCCCTGCACCAGAACAGCAGAATTATTTCCTCTTGCTCTCGCAGCCGTGTCTTCGACACTTTATTCCTCAAGACTCCGAAAACGCAAGAATACCTACAAAAATACAACAAAACTATCAAACGGTATAAAAATGTATGAAAATACAAGTATTCGTAAAGTAAACGAAATTACACAAAAACGGGGGATTATTCAAACGGTATTAACAAAAAGCATCGATAAGTGCCACTATTTACATACACAAAATAACTACAATTTGGCACTTAACATTCAACAGAGAGAATCCTTCAGATACCGAAATAAGTCTTCAGAATCAAGAGTAGCAGCCTATCTGAGCGACGCATTTTGATTTATAAAATTTAAGCATTAAACATTTCAAAAATGAATTATGATTTGTGAATATTCTCTTTGCTGCGGAACATTTGTAGACCTTTTTTTGATGAGTCATTCAACATTCTTCAGAACATCTGACGTCTCTTCGGAATTGAGATGAATAATTCTTCTGATGTGTGATGAAATTGATTATGATGATTATCTGGACAACAATCATAATCAATCAAAATAGTGAATCTGCACACTTAAGAAACTATTAGAGTACAATTTTTTTCATACAAATATATGTATTATTATCATTAAAACTTAAATATTGAATGCATAACCAAATCTTGTTCTAACAATCTCCCCTTTTTTTATGATGACAAAACTATGTATTTTGATGAAACAATTTTACATGGTTATATCACAAAAATAAACAAATCAGAGTTTAGATAGAGACAACTCCCCCTGAGTCAAAGATTTACAATTTTTAGAAAGAAGGCATAACTGAGAATTGTTTGGAAGACTCCACCTGAGTTAAACAATCTCCCCCTGAATCTAAAACTTAAGACTTTAATAGAGATGAAGGGTTTTTCTAAGTCATGTTCACATTTCATATGATCTTGTTATAAGTATTCACTTTAGTTAAATCATAAGATATCATAGTATTTAGATCTTTAAATGACGTAGCTTGTGATTATTCATAAGTTAGAGTATATATTTCTCATGCATCTTAGAACTTGGTGAATTAAAATAAAGCACAATAAAGTCAGATCATGCTTGATAGAATAGTATCATAACATTTGATTCATTCATATTAGAGTATTAGAATATGCGAATCCTATTTTTCTGATCACCAGAGTTTGATACAAAAGATTTTATCATATCATATAAATTGAATATCATATACTCTATTTCTTTAGATATTCTGAACAACATAATTTTTATCAGATATTTTTAATTGACTATTAGAAATTTTCTCATATCATTCAGGATATAATTCATGTACCAGAATTAGTGCATTCCTGAATCTCATTTGTTAATTTTAAAATGTAAGCAGCGAGATTTGTTGAAAATAGATATTATCAAAATCATCATTTTATTTCTCCCCCTTTTTGTCATGATCAAAAAGTTAAAATAAAATAATCAATAATTGATTTTGTCTTTAAGAAAAATTCGAGAGAAGGTTTTGACGAATGAAATGGTCTTGTTACATGACCGACCTTTCTTGAAAAACTCAATTTATTTTAAGCAGAAAAATAATTATTTTCAAGAACCTTGTCAGAGAAATAAACGCAACGAGACACAAACTAGTAAACAAATAGATGACTGTGATTAATCAGATTCATCTTTTACTTAAAACGTGTAAAAAAAGGGGTGAAATATAGATAACTCTTAGATATTCTCAAGGATATTTCACATTGTTTGAGGTTATGTTTAAATAAAATAATATGATATAATTGACATAATTCAAATCATATACTCTTATTTGAGAAGCCGCAGCCTATTGTTCTCCGAGTCAGGAAACCAGTAGATTTCTGACTGAAGGTGTTTCTGATCAAGACATCTTTTAACTTGTAGAAGTATAGTTTGTCTGAAAAGCAAGCTTTCGTAAGATTAATATCTTATTTTAGATAGAAGAAGAAAAACACATATATATTCAAGATTCATTCTTGACAGTACTCCATTTTTAGATGTTTCAGAATGAATAGAAATCTATCTTCAACTAAGGGTTTTATAAAAACATCAGCCCATTGATGGTTTGTATTTATGAATTATAAAAGAAGGTTCCCTTTTTAAACATGATCTCTTATAAAGTGATGCTTGATTTTTATGTGTTTAGATCTTGAGTGTAAAATAGGATTCTTACTTAAGCAAATAGCTGAAGTAGAATCACAAAAGATAGGAATATTACTTACATATATTTGAAAATCTTCCAGTTGACTTTTCATCCAGAGCATTTGAGTGCCGCATAATGATGCTGATATGTATTCTGCTTCAGTAGTAGATAATGCAATTGTTGATTGTCTTTTGCTTGAACCTGAGATAAGATTTTCACCCACAAATTGATAGTTTCCAGATATGCTTTTGCATTCAATTCTATCTCCTGTGTAGTCTGCATCACAGAAACCTGATAGCTTGTATTCTGATGTTTTCTTATACATCAAGCCAAGGTTAGTTGTTCCTTTAAGATACTTTAGGATTATTTTAACAACTGTTAAGTGAGTTTCCCTAGGATCTGATTGAAAAGGAGCACATAAATAGACACTGAATATAATATCTGGTCGAGAAGTAGACAGATATAGAAGAGAGCCTATCATACCACGATAGAGCTTCTGACAAACCTTTGTGCTTACTTCTTCCTTTTCAAGAATTCAAGTAGGATGTATATGAGTAGGGATGGCTGGCAGACCCAAACCTGTGGGGCCCAACCGCACCCAAACCTGAGTCAATGGGTGAAAATCCGAGTTGATTGGGTCCGGGTGCCACCCGGTATTTTGGGTGCGGGTTTGGGTAGTGTATAACCTGTTACACCCTAATTTTTGACCACTGAGATCCCACCATAGCCTAAATATTAGGATCATCATTGTCATCATTATCATCATGCATTTATCTTTTATAAACCCAAAATACAAAAGTTGGTGTTTGTTGCTTGTGTCCTAAAACAGGAGACTGCTCAAGAAGAAGTTGAACAAATTAGGGTTGTGATGCCCACCAATAAATTCAACATTCTTCTATGATTCAAGGGGTTCTTCAATCAAAATCAAAACCCAAGGACGGGTCAATGCAAATCAATCACCTTCAAGTTCATCAGAAGCTCCAATTAGGGTTTTTTTACCTAATTTCTATGGAGGGTTGACTTTTAATTAGGAGGTAGTTCCAAGACTCAAAATATGATTCAAGGGAATCACAAAACTCCAATTCATCTGGAAAAAGTCAACTGTGCAAGTCAATCTTTGACTTTTGAGGAAAATAGTCAACCATGGACTTTTAAGGATCCAAATCATCATCATATGGATATTGAATACATTTGATCAAATAAAATTCAAAGAATTCATCAAGAATCAAAAAGTCAACAAAAAGTCAAACTAGGGTTTTTAAGTGTATTTTGACCTAATTCACGGATCTCCAAATTTTGCCTACACACTCAAAAATCTCCCAACATGAAAGTTGTAGATCTTGGCAAAACAAACAACTTATCACAATGGAACTTTTTTCAAAAAGTGATTATTTTGAGAGATATGGAATTAAGAAGATAACTTTCAAAAGACTTGGAGAAATTTTCAAGTGTTTTACTTGGATTTTTTCTTAACTTTATGGTCATTTTTCTCAATGATCCAAAAAGAGTTTGAGGAAACTTTTAACTACTCATTTGAAGTATGTAGCAAGGGCTTTCCAAAGATCTAAGTAGCATGAAATTTCATGGCTTGAGCAAGGAGATATGATTTTGTCAATATGCCACCATGAACACTTGAAAATGAAGAAGAAACGTGAAGAAAGTGAAGAAGTTATGAACCAAACTTGTTCAAATTTAAAATATTCCTTTCTTGCAGCCCATATAACTTATTAAAAGCACCATAATCAGAAGATTACACTTGCTTTTGAGCTATAATCCAAGTGTTTAAGCCATTATCCAATTGATCATTCCATTAATGGAACAAAGTTAACACATCCATTCTAGTAAAGTTAGCTTTATGAACAAAGTCCACTCCTTGAGCCACTACAATTTCTCTTATGCCTCAAAATCAAGTCAAAACCCACAAGCAAGCCTCTCAGATCAAATCAAAACCTTGCAAGCATGCTTAAAGCTTTGTACCTCACCATTGAAACCATAACTTTCTCACTTCTTCACAAACAAGCAAGATGGTACACAACTCACATGTGAACTTAAAAATCTGAAATTTTTCCATACATAAACCCTAATTCTTGCCTATAAATAGAGGACCTTGCCTCTTGGATCATTGACACCATAATTCTCCAAGTCCACCTTCACTTGAAATTCTCCATTTCTTGATCTTTTCAATTTTATAGTGAATTCTTGTTCTAAGAGTTTTGGTGTCAACCGATGGTTTAGACAACTTCTAAACATAATTTAGAAGGTTTCTATATCTTCCTTAGACTTTCAAAACCTCCATAACCAAAAAACACTTTTCAACCTCCATTAAAGGTCTTTTAAAGGTCTTAACTTGCCATTTTTCAAACCAAACACTTTTAAGCCAAGTTAACCCTTCAAACAACTTCTAATAACTATATAGAAGTTGTAAAATACCTCTAAACACTTGCCAAGAGCCCATAATCTGAAATCACCCTTCAAATTTTCCATTAAAGAACCTTTGAACTCAAACTTGCCAAAATCAATTCCACTCGTGCGTTTTGAGGCTTTATGGTTTAGATAGCTTCTAAACATCATATAGAAGCTATCCAAAAACCTGTTCTTGATCTGTAACACCATTTTCATAGTGTACTCACCATAACTTTTTTAGTTTCAAGGTGAAATTATGTTCTTAGTTGCAGGCACTTCCAAGACTTTTTGAGCATTGTAAAAGCTTCCATGAGGTTCATAGGAGCTATCTAAATACTTGAGGCATTCCCACATCCCCTAATTTGTGCTCCAGACCTCAATTTTCAGAGGTATGTAACTCCATTTTGACCTCCCATAAATGGAGCTCAATTCATGTGCTTCTTGTTACCAAAATGTTCCATTATACATGCTGAATGATAGCCCTAAGATTTTAAGGCTTAATTATATGTTTACAACATTTAATTTGATTTTTGATTTTTATGGTTCATCATTAATTTCCATAAATTCACATTTATCTCTGATTATTAATGTTAGTTAGTTACCTGGTTAGATTCGTGGTAAGAAGCTGATCATTTTAGGGTTTTAAAATGTAAAAAAGATTGAGTTTTGAGAAAGTTATGATTTGTCCATGGTGGTTGTTGTTGTTTGCATTCTGAGGAAGAAGATGAAGGTCTTGGCGCCATTCATCATCTTTTAAAAATTTGTTTTAAATAAAATGAATTAGGGTTAATTCACTTATGACTAAGTCGTTTCAGCACAATTGCAATCTCCCTTGTACCTAGCGCGCTCTTGACCCTTAGGTCTGGGGTTCGAATCCCCCTCGCCCCAGACCTTTTTCCTATTTTTTTTATTTTTTCAAACTTGCTTGTTTTTACATAAAATCAATTGAAGTTACTTCCTTATCACCACACACGCACTAGCCTGATGGGGTTTGTTCTTGAAGTGATTAAGGGTGCGTGGGTTCAAGCCTTGGCTCCCACAAATCAATATCTTTTTTATCACGTGTTTACTTACTTTTAATTTTACTTAAAAAATCACTAAAAATAGTAGATTTATTATTTTTAATCCCTTCTTTTTTTTGTGATTTATTTATTTCATGTATTTTAATACCATGTTAAAAAATCCAAAAAATATTTTATTTATCATTATTTAAAAATTAATCAAAAACATGTTCTTTTATGTTTTAGAAATCAACTAAAAATTGTTTTTATCTTATTATTTCTTTTATAGAACTTTATGAATGTTTTTTAATATTTGTTTAGGGTTAGGTTAGAGTGTCCTTCACTTATTCATGTACCCTTAGACCAATTCTCTTAAAGAATTTGGTATTTAACAATTAAAATCAATTAGGTCTAGATATTTCTTTAGAAACCCTAAATCAAAACCCTAATTTAAAAACCTTAGGTTTAAAACCCTAACCAAAAAATTTGCAACATGTAGATCTTTGTTTATCCATGTTTATTTGTGCTTGTACATACCTGTTGATTTTAATCCATGCTTTGTACTTAAATGTTAAACCTTGTCTTGTACATATACTTGTTGATTTTATATCCATGTGATTTGTACTTATTGTTATATTTTGTTTATCTAACCCAATGTTTAATCATCACATTAATCATTCATCATTCATACATGATTTGAATCCAAGGGTTTAGATACATTCACCTCTTACTTGTTAATACTCACTTGTTTGTTCTTGTACATACATGAGGTATTTATTGTTAATTGTTTAAGCTTGATGTTTTATGAAAAGGGTGAGAATGATATTGACTAAATTGTCAAGGTACTTAAATTCTTTTCCAATCTCTTTTATGTTTGTGCTAAGTATTTTAAAGCTTTTCACTTGTTTATGGTTTAGTATTGTTAAAGCTTTAACCAAACCCCTTTGTTTTAAAACCTTGGTATTAGGAATAGAATTATTCCCGGTGAAACTATTCTTGATCCATTGATCTTGTTTTTAAATCTTGGTGTTAAGATATGAATTATTCCCGGTGAAACATCTCTTAACCCATTGACCTTGTATTTTAAAGCTTGGTCCTTCTTTGATTTGTTTTAAAGTTTTTTAAGTATTTGAAAGCTTAACCCTTTTAAAACTTATTATGTATTTTAAAGCCTAATTCCTTTTCTAAATTGTTAAGTATTTTAAAGCTTAACCTTTTAAACTTATTAGGTATTTTAAAGCCTAATCTTCTTTTAAACTTTTTAAGTATTTTAAAGCTTAACCCTCTTTTAAAAACTTGTGAGTATTTTAAAGCTCACACCCAAAAATATTTTGGCCACTTTGACCCCCTTTTCCCCTTTTTTATTTTAAAAAAAAAAGGAACTACAGAAGCTCTGACTTCCCTATTTCACTTAAGGGGTATGTAGGCCTAATATGCGATATCTTATCGAGCTCACTTTTAAAAACTTCTCTTCCCATCCCCACCCTCTATTTCAAACAAGTTTTTCATATAGGATTTTCACAAAAAAGGGTTATTCGCAAACAAAAGATAATAAAACAAAAACAAAGAGGTTCCCATGGAGTACCATGGATATGAGGGGTGCTTAAAACCTTCCCCTTGTATAACAAATCCTCCGTAGCCAGAACTCTGATAAGTTTATTAGTTTTGATTTTAAAAACTTATGTGGATTTTATTCTTTCTTTCACCCATTCCTTTTTGGAAACAATAAAGCGTAGTGGCGAATCTATTTAAAATGAGCCAAGTCTTCCCATGAGTTTAGTCTCACCAATTTCACCGCTACAGAACCCACACCCGAAAACCAAAACCACATCTGCTTAGACCTAAAATTACACAAGTGCCCCTAAATATATATAATTCTATGTTATATTATAATGTTGTTGTTGTATTTTATGCCCCCTAAATATATTTTAATTCTACGATGTTTTTCCACCCGTTTGGATTGATGGAAAATTTCAATGTTGCTGTTGTATTTTATGAGTTTTGCCGCGGGTTCGGGTGGAAAGAACCGGACCCAACGGGAGTGGGCGTGGGTGTTATTTAGCCACCCGAATAGCCTTTAAGTTTGGGTTTAGGTTCGGGTGATGATTTCGGGTGCGGGTTTGTGTAGTGTGAAATCCACACCCGACCCCACCGTTGCCATCCCTATATATGAGTCTTTGAAGGTTTACATTTTCCATGTCAAATTTGTTCAAGAGCTCTTTTGTATAACTTACTTTGATGAATGTAGGTAACATCTGCAGTCTGATTGATTTGTATACCCAAAAAATACTTTAAATCTTGCATCAGGCTCATTTCGAATTCGGCCTGCATAAGCTTAAAGAATTCTTGACAAATAGATGGGTTAGTAGAAGCAAAAATAATATCATCAACATATATTTGACATATCATAAGATCATTTCTAGAATTCTTACAGAATAGAGTAATATTTAATTTTCCTCTCGAGAAGCCATTCTCCAAAAAAAGGCACTTTGTCTATCATACCAAGCTCTGGGAGCTTGTTTAAGACCATAGAATGACTTCTTAAGTTTGAAGACATGTTGCGGAAACTTAATACTCTCAAAACTAGGAGGTTGATGAACGTATACTTCTTCAGAAATATATTCGTTCAGAAACTCACTTTTGACATCCATTTGATATAAGATAATATTATTATTAACAACAAATGATATTAAAAGACAAATAGATTCTAACCTTGCGACTGGAGCAAAGGTTTCATTGTAGTCAATCCCTTCTTGTTGACTATAACATTGTGCAACCAATCGTGCCTTTTTTCTGACAACTCCACCTTTCTCATTTAGATTGCTTCTAAATACCCACTTTGTTCCAATAATATTGATTCCCTTGGGTTTAGGAACTAAATCCCAAACATAATTTCTAGAAAACTTATTAAGCTCTCTGTGCATCGCTAATATCCATTCATTATCTTGAAGTGCTTATTCACATAAAGTTGGTTCTATTAGAGACATCAGTCCTAAATGAGTTTCTTCAGATTGTTTAATCATGGATCTAGTTCTGACAGGTTCAGTCTTGTCTCCCAGAATTAATTCTTTAGATACTGTTTGCCTTTGTCTTGGTCTTCTCTTAACTGATGTAACTCTAGAGGGTTCTGATTTATTGTTTCTGTCAGGAACATTTACTTCAAATTCCTTGACCTTTTGTTCGGAATCTTCGAGTGTAATCTCTAGATTTGCAAAACTTTCAAACATTATTTTGTTGAGAAGCATGGATCCCTTCACGACACAACATCAAGATACGAACCTACCAATCCTGAGAACCGTTTTCCCATTCCCATAGGATGGTTTGTTACTAGTAACAAATTTTCTTCCTCCAGCAGTCAACAAAAACATTATATCCTATGATGATCACATTTTTCTTTTTCTTCTAGTCAATCAGTATTGGATAAATCTACCTCTCACTATCTTCAATTTTCTGCAAGGCTCCATCAATTCCTCCAAAAACCTCAACAAGTCCTACATACCTTTTGGGAGAGTTATGTCTGAAATTTTCTTTAAAGAAGGGATTGTTAAAATTATTAGGGAAAACGGTCCAATAAATGGTTTGGTGAAAAGAAACTATGAAGTCTTTGATGGTTAATTGGCCGTGTATTCATTTGTTTTCTCTTGAATTTTGCAGATGAGTCGTATCTATACTCCCTTATATATAAATGTATTTCAGGTACAAAAATGAACCAAAAACTTCTAAAATTTAGAAGGTTCAAGTAATCAAGCTTTGATAAAGAACTTCAAATGCTGTGAAAGTTTTTGTTGATCAAACTCTGATAAAAGTTCTGCTGATTAGAATATTCTAAGAGATCGAGTGTTCATAATAAACTTCAAACATTGTTAAGGGTCTGATAGATCAAGTTATGAAAATGAACCTATCTGATGAATAGAAGGTTCTTAAGAAGAAAGAGTCTCTGATAAGCTAACTGTGATAAATCGTTTCCACTTGCTTAAATTAGAATTCTAGTCTTTGGTAATCAAGCTAAGAAAATCCTACTTTCTGGTAAAGTCTTAAGTTTTAGATTCAGGGGGAGATTGTTTAACTCAGGGGGAGTTCTCTAAACAATGCTAATATATCCCTTAATTCTAAGCTGCAAGCTATAGGCTAAGGAAGTAATGTGTTCTACTGTCCAACACCTACACTTTTATCCGTTGGAAAGTAACCGTTGGCTTTTAGAAAAAGACTCTTTTATCCTCACAATGTCTCTTTCTCTGAAGACTATAAAAGAAGATCAAAACATCAAAACAAAACCAGTTGTAAGGTGAACAAACAAAGCTGTTGTAAGCCAAATAGCCAAATCTACGGATTGCTACTACAAAAGCCAAAGATGATGCTAGTTGCAAATGCCAAAGCTGGAGATGTTATTTGTCGCAAATGCTAAAGCTCAAATGCTACTACAAATTCAAATAAGCCAAAGCTCAAATCAAAGAAAAGCAAAAGTTGTTGCAACGTTATGAAGCTGAAGAGGACAAAGAAAGAAGAGAAATAAGATTACTACAAGATGCAACTCAACATTTATTATACACATCTTTGTAGAATCTTGTAAAAGGAAAGAGTTGTTGCTCATATCTTGCTCAACAATTTTGTGTTGAATTTGTACTTAAATATTTTGTATAATATGATTTTAAGAAGCAATCTTGTAAACACAGTTGATAATCAATTTTTATTGATTGTTCCTTGAGTGACTAGTCTTATTCTGTATACTCAAGAAGACGGTGACTGTTTGTCATCATGGGAAATCTTCTTTAAGGGATCCGTTGGGTCAGAATTCTTAAAGGAGTCTCTAATCGTTATATCTCTTAGGGGACCAGTTGGGTTAGAATTCTTAAGGGGTCACTAACAGAACTGATTAACGTTTGGTTGTTAGTCACCGACAGTTATCCTGTACAATTGTAATCATTTATATGATTAGTGGATTAAGTCCTTTTCTAAGGCAAAATCATCTTGGCGGGTGGACAAGACTAACCATTTCTAAAGAGAACCTATATAAATGAATGTGTCATCTTTATCTTTATTGCATTCTCTAATGTTTATCTTAAACGAATACACTTATAAAGTGCAAAGTTTGTAAAACCCAATTTAAACCCCCCATTTCTTGTGTTTTTCTCTACCTTCAGTCAGTACCAAGATACCAAACATCTTAGTTGAAGTTCTAAGAAGGGTATGAGAAATACATCAAATGACACGTCCCCTGAGTTTTAACCACTACTTGATTAACCATAGTTGTATTTGACTTTTAGAGGAAGGCAACAAAAAAAAATTATTAAAATTAACTTTCCACATAAGAGACTTTTTAGTGATAGAGCATGAGTTTTTTTTATGCTTTAACATAATGATGAGACATTAAGATTGACATCATTGACTTGGCTTTCCTTTTGATAGTATCAGCCTTTTGTCACATGTGTTTCTTCATTACTTGTCAAAGCTTGAAAACTCAACCTCCTTTTAGACTTCCAATCTTTTTCCACTTAGATAACACTTCCTTTACCTGAGATGAACTATCCTTACAAGCTTGATTAGAATATCAAGTATGGAAGTAAATAGAGGTACCTCATCGTGTAGAAAATAGATGGTAGACAATCTTCCCTTATATTAAACCATAAGATAGGAAATAGCCACCTCATGTCTTCTTCATGATTGTCAACCTTTTAGGCTGGATGCACAGATCTTTGAATGGATCTGGTATCTTATCAAGGTAGAAATCTTCAGTATAGAAAACCTTATAAGTTTATCTTCCAATCAACCAGTAGACTCTTGGTAAGAAATATAATCAGAACTACCTTCCTGATTAGACCAAGAATTAGAGAACCTGTACAGTTGTTTCTGAGATAAGTAGGGCATTCTGCTCCACACAAGCCCAAGGTTTTCACACCCATAAACTTGAGTGTTCTGACATTGATTGATCTATACTTCAGTTCCATCCTTTTCTAGAGTATAGCAGACTTGTTGAAGTAAACACAAAGTCCTAGACATTCTGGCCTATCTCCTCGACACTTAGTTAGATTGCTTTTAAGGGACATAATAAGAAACCATTCATTAGAGACCAGGGCATAAGATCCTAAAATTTGGAAATAACAAAAAATTAGTCTTATTGATCTTCAAAGATTTGTCACGTTCATGTTAAATCCCTTAAGTAGAGACTAGAGAATCTTCTTTTTGATCATCTTTTCTTTTGAACTCTTTTTTTCAACTACACTTTATGAGTGGACTTGAGAAACTCCCATGTATCTTGGGTCACATCACTAAAAAAATGCAGAGAGTTCACCAATTCCATAGATAATGGAGTTGATGATATCAAATTGACATAGAGCCAACTCAAATATTTCCGTTTTATCTCTTTAATACCAGGATTCTCCTATCCTGATAATTCTTCAAGAATTGATGTCCATAGATAGCTGGAATGATAATACATCATCCTTCTAACAAGAACAGTAGTACCAAAAAAATACTCCCTTACGCTCATCCAATGGACCTGGCTGCCTTCTCTGATACCAAATTTCCGGTACAAAAAAAAACATGATAATATTGATGTCTTTATATTAGAACAATATCAAGACTAGGGGTGTTTGCGGTGCGGTTTAGGCGGTTTTGACGCTAAAAATCATCTGAACCGCAAGAGAAAAAATGTGTGGTTCAGTTTGGTTCAATTAGATTTCAAATATAAAATCAAACCAAACCAAATCAAACCAAGCCAAATCAAACTAATGTGGTTTGGTTCGGTTTTTACAAAAAAAAAAACTATTGAGTCATACATACACATATAGAGAAAAATTTAATTTTGTGTTTAATCGTTCATACATTACTATAAAAAGTTTATAATTGTCAAAATAAGTTTATGATTTGATACATAAAAATGCGTCTTACAATTTTACCTTAGGTCTAAAGAATGATATACATGAAATTGCATTCGTAAACAAATATTATAAAAAGAATATGATAAAATATATTTTGTCAAAATAGTATTTATAAATGAATAATATTTTGTTTTTTATGATATATAAATTAAAATAAATATCATACAAAGAATGTGATAAAATACACACATAATATTTTGTTTTCTATTTGGTCGGTTCGGTTTAGAACACCCCTAGTCAAGACAAATGTTAAGACATTTGTCTCCAAATTGAACAAATTCATCAGATTGAATTTGATACAGAAATATAAAATTGGAGAATGATAAATAACACAGAAAGGTTTTAACCCAATTTAGTGCAATAACACCTAATTTGGGGGCTACCAAGCCATGAAGGAAGTCCACTATCAGCAGTATTAGTTCAAAGTTAAATTGTGTCAGTTTATAACTTCTCACCTAATCACTACCCAGCGCTACTTCTTCCTAGAAGTCGACATCTAGACCTGAGAAATTGTCATCCCACTTCCAATCATCGCAGTGATAAAATAGTCACACACACACACACAGTGACCAAGTCAACCCAAATAGAAAGATCACACTTTCCAATCAAAGAACTTAGTCAAGAATCTTAACTAAGAATAAAACTTGATCTTGCTTAAAAAAATTTATCACGAACATCACTCAACTCTTTTGCTTACAAGCTTTAAGAGTGGGAACAACAACTCAACTCATTACCTAAAGGCTTCTGAGTGAGAGCAAAACGTCTACCACGAGTATCACAAGATACAAGGGTAACAAAACACCTACACAAGAGACTCTCAAACATGCAACTTTTTGCTTCCCCTAATTTACAAATTCTAAAATTTCAAATTACATTAGGTCAAGTCTTCTCTTTAAATACACCTCTGCAGTCCATGGGCTTCGAAATCTCCATCTAGATATTTCTTAATCCATAAGTTGATTGATGCACCAAATGTGTAGATAAGTCTCCTTAAATCTTGGAACACAAATATCAAGTTTCTTAAACTGTCTTAGCATCCAATTTTGGCAACTTGTACAGCTGGAGATACAAAAATTTATTCCAAATTAAATCTTCTTGACCTACGAAATAAACCGAGATATATCCAAAAAAATATCACAAAATAGAATTAAATTTGTCAAGATTTAAAAACACCATGTATCAATGTTCTGGTATAACATGCCACAACATATGTCAGGACATCTTTCTTGAGAAACATGTTAGAACAACTTCCATAAAATCTGTAGTAAACCATGTTTTAGCAAAATTGTGTCAATTTTAAAACCATGGTACTAATAAGCTATATCTTAACTTGATACTTGAGTATGTTCCCGAGATTGTCCATCATGTGATCAGGCACTACAACAAAAAGAATCAGAGGATGGTTGGATTTTTTTCACAAAGCTTAACTTGGTTTGTTTTTTTTAACATAACTTCAATTATTCATCATTTCAGGGTTTTTTTCTCTCTTCATTGTTGAAATGGCGAAAGAAAATCCAACCATAACACTAGAACGAATAGCATTATATTTTTTTGGTTTTCACCACCAGTATCTGGCCCATTGGACCGCCTAATCTAATTTGGGAGTCACTTCTAGAGTCAAGTGGGTAAAAAACTCGGTAAGTTCAATTCGGCACAACCTATCTTTGCACACACAAATCATCAATCAGAAGGTATGCATTCAAGTCAATCCCAAAACGGAAGCTATTTTGCAAAGATGATTACAAAGATGTTTTACGAGAGATTCAGATAATGTATTATTTATCCGAACTTTCACATGTTAGAACCGGAGGGACTTATGAGGATTCTACTGTTGTTTATATTGTTATGGAGCTTTGTGAAGTAGGTGAACTTTTTGATAGGATTATGCAAAAGGGTCATTATAGTGAGAGACAAGCTGCGACTTTGATTAAGACTATTGTTGAGGTTATGGAGCCTTATTTTTATAAACTTGGTGGGTGATTTTTTTGTTCTAAATTTAGTATTTGTAGTTTTTTGAATGTTAGTTGATCTAATTGGAGCTTAATTATTTTTTGTCTTATAAGTCTCCATTTTTTTACCCTACTATCTTAACCTGGTTCATGAACCTAGAAGAACATACACGTATCCTCAATTTGTTGTGTTTCCTGGAGTTACATGATCTGTGTATTTGTAGAAGAATTCTTGTTGTTTTTTTACACATAATTAACATTTTGCTTGCGTTTTTAACCTCCGATAAAACCTTTGCAGTTTAAACAAATATCAATTTTTTAATACATATGCTAAATCGACTTTTAACTAATTGTCTTGCTATCAAACCACATCAGCATAAATTAACGATTTTTCACAAAATTTGACAAAAAAATCAATTCAAATTAAAACAAGGAACTCCTGACTAACTATACATTTTGTTAGTACCTTGTGTATATCCTAGATTGGAATTGGAGACTTATTTATTTTTTTAGAAAAAAACTTAAATGCATTGAATAAATTAAAGAACAAGAAGTACTATCATTACACCATCGCTAACTCAATAAAACTCCATAAATGCTCCAACAACAAATTAAAACAGAATCACCAAACTAACAACATAAACAAAAGATACAAAAACTCAAACTACCAACTCCTATTCCAAATTTGAGATAAAAAATCCACAATTCAGCAAAGATGAGAAAATACTCCAGAAACACCATAGTGCTAATTGCTGCATCCACTTTCAAGTTACAATAACATTATTCTCATACTTTACTTTTTACACCTCTACTCCACACCTCCCTTTGATTACAAAGAAATACAAATAATCCCTTTTTTGTCTCTCTTTCTTTCCAATAAAAGGAAGGTACAGAGTATTTTAGTGTAAAAAATGAAGTATAGGAATAACATCATTGATATATTTATACCTTTCACACGATTTCAACTATTGTTTGAATGGAAACTTTTGCCTCCAAAGTAACCTGCAATATTTTCTCAAATCCTAAAACGAAGAAAATGGCTTAGTAGCAACATTATTATTTCATGACCATGGTATTAATTGTAACGATAATCTAAAACTATCCTTAACAAGGTTGATTCAAAGGGGTGACCTGAGAACACAAAATAAATTAACAACAAACAAATATACTACTAATTAATTTTGTGTTCTCAGTTTCACTCCTCTGAAATAGAACCATATGTTAGATAGATTGTAAGAATGGATGAAATACTTGAACAAAAAAGACAGCACAATTGATTTTATTTTGGTTCAGGATATTTCATTTTATATGAAATATGGTGATGATGACATTAGGTGTCATGTCTTGTAACAATTTCACTATGTTGTCATTTCTAACACAATAATTGGTTTCTATTTATTTCTTTCGAGTAATATAATAATATAAGTCATATATGTTGTCATTCTATCGACACCATTAGAGATATGTTATCATTTTTTGTTGGATGCATAGATGTTATCATTTTACTGACATCACAGTATTTTTTGTTGGATGCAAGACATTAGATCTAATTAGAAAGACAGAAAAATTAAGCAAATTTAAATTACAGTTTTAATTCCTATCTTGGTTTGCTTATATAATCAATCTATCTATTTTCTTTATTTGAATTACTTATATAATCAACCTATCTATTTTCTTTATTTTAAAAGAAAGTGCACCCCCATTCAAATATGAAATTCATGTCATATTACTGAGAATTAGATAATGTTTTTAATTTGAATGATCCAAATTTGAATTGTAAATGAAATCATTTTTTTTTTAGAGTTAATGCACAAGAATACACATAATAGTTTAGACTACTTCGAGTTTGCACAAGTTGAAAACTCGAGGAAGATGAAATTTAAAATTTTTAGTGAAGAGAATGTATTTTTGTTATGTGTTTTTCTAAATTTGAAATAATTAATTTATAGACTAAATAGTGTTGTTTCACAAGGTTGCGATCCTCGATGAAACACACTTTATTAACAATAGTTTTTACTAAGTGTTGCAACCTTATAATTACTTATAAGATTGGTTATTTATGATTGCTTACTACAACACTTCATGAAGCATTGTCTATTTCCGATTCAAAAAACAAGCTTAAACAACAACTATTAAAATAGGAGCAACGACCACCGTCGTGAATTTAAAAAACTAACTTAAACAACAGCTATCAAAACAGGAGCAACGACCACCGCCATATGGCAGCTTGCCGCCACGAGCGCCACCATATAATATTGCGAATAACCTGATTGCTCTGGGGCATAAGTGTTGCCTACAAGCCGCCATTAGCGTCTCTACGCCCCCACCCTTGGATTTGGTCCTGGAGTCGGAGCCACTGACGTTGATGGCGACACCAGCGATAAGGAATGTGGAGGAGACAAAAAACATAAGACTTGAGACCACCACACTCGTCCATGTGGCACTTTATCCTCTTTAGATCTTTTGTTGAGTTAATTAATGTAACTTTTTATAAGGGCTTTTAAAGTGAGTGATACTTCCTACGTGGGACTATGTCCCATGCATTTATTATTTTTTTCCTCACATATTTTCTTGTCGTTTTTCATATCATTTTGAACACTCCCATGGTAATTATTATTGTTATTAATTACAACAATGTCACACTTGTTCTAATAATGACCATATCAATTCTAGAAAAAGAGACAAAGAATGTTAATACACTTAAATATCTTTCGATTTAAACTAAATCTTAATAAGGGCAACAAAAAGTCAAATCAGGATTTTAAATAGCAATGTTTTGAACTTGTTATTTCTTATGATTAGACATGTGTTACCTTACACACACTATTTAATACTCCCTTTGTCCCATAATGAGTGACCCACTTGACCATTTCACACATATTAAGAAAAATGTATTAAAAAAAGAGAGAAAATAATATTTTTACTAGATTACCCCTTATCATGTATTCGGAATGATGAAAGTCGTATCAATTAGAGGGTAGAGTTAGAAAAAGTAATTACTATTGTATTGGAAATTGAAATCAATCATTCATTCTGAGACAATTTTATTTTACAAATAGATAACTTATTGTGGGACAGAGGGAGTAGTTATTCGCCTATATCTCTCACCTAACACTATTTATGGTCATGTTCTTTTCCTATTTCGTAAATTTTTTGTGAGAGAAACTCTAGTTCTTACTTTGAGACGACATCATTCCGAAATTCACAAGGTGAAGTTCATATTATATCTACCTTACTTGAGATGCATATTCTCGACATTGAACTTCATTAAGAGTTTGAAAAACTCAACCCTCCATATACAATAGTAAACATTATCACCTAGTATTACACAAACATCTAAATTAATGATTTTTTTTGTTACCCATTGAATCTTGATGTTAATGTTTTATTATTGTTAGATTGAGTTACCACCGTAGTTGGAACTCTTATTCAACGAGTTTCAGTCTCATACCTCTCAAGGTAGTCTTTACTAGAGCTCTGTCTAATGGCTTAGTAAATGGATCAGCTAAATAATAGTTCAATCGTATATATGAGTGAAATGATTCCATCCTTAATCATTTTTCTCACGAAAGAGTGTTTAAAATCTATGTGCCTAGGCTTTCCATTGTACACTTTGTTGAATACTCTAGCTAGAATGACTTGACTATTGTAATTTATCAACACTTTTGAAACATTTTCGTTAGTCAATGGATCTTTCAACAGAAGTTCCCTTAACCATTCAGCTTCTTGACCAACAAAAGCAAGAGCTACAAACTCTAATTTCAAGGTTGAAAGAGTAATACATATTTGTTTCTTGCTCTTCCAAGAAATTGCACCTCCAGCTAGTGTAAATATTCACCCGATTGTAGATTTATGATCTCCAACACTTGATATCCAACTTGCATTAGTATATACTTATAGTATGATGTGGAGATAAGGAAGATCGAAGAAGCACAATTGGTTATTTATTTCAAGTATTTGGTTCCTTAATCTCATGGTGCTCGAGAAAGCAACCTGTGGTGACATTATCATCATGTGAGGCTGAATATATAGCATGATTCTATGCCACATGTCAAGAAATTTGAATCAAATCTGTGCTGGAAAAGATGGAGATCAAAATGAAGAAACCTATAGTGCTGCATATCGACAACAAATCAGGCATGAATCTTGCAAGGAATCCAGTTCTACGTGGAAGGAATAAGCACATAGACGCTAGGTTTCATTTCCCAAGGAAGAAGGTAAGGGGGTATGTTGAGATATAATCCAAGTTAGTTACTTACTTAGAAAGTTATGTAGCCCGAGCTCAAGTTAGTTAGGGTTTGGAAGTCACATACTTGTATAAATACACATATTTGTAATTTAGTTTTTTCAATTTTCTATAATATAGTTTCTCCCATTAATTCTTCTCATTCTCTATCTTTTTCTCTCCTCACTAAAAATGCCTCACGTACTAATAATAAAACTAAAGACCCTCCGCAAGGGGATGCCACATTAACTCATCGGGCTTTCCGTGAATTGATTTAAGCCGAAGACCTCCATAGTGGGTGACCATGTGAATCCATCGCGCTCTCCGTGAATTGATTTACGCCAAATACCTCCTCAAGGGACGACCACGTGATCCATGACGGATCTTCGTAAAAAACCAAAGACTCAATAGGGGGCGACCATATGAACCCATCAAGCTCTCTATGAATGGAGTAAAAAAGACCTCCACATGAGGCGGCCACGTGATCCTTGTGGGCTCTCCTTGATAAAACCAAAGACCTCCAAAGAGGCACCCCTGTGAACCCATCAAGGCTCTCCGTGAATGAGTTTGAGCAAAAAACCCCAAAGAGGACAACCACGAGAACCCATCGGGTCCTCTGTAAAGGGGTCACAAGACCTCCAAAGATATATGTATGTCCCACTTAATAGGACGTCCAATCAAGATTTATTTAGGACGGAAAAATATTAAGACTAGGTTTGCAATCTTGGAGACTAAGTTCAAAACATTCATTGGTAAAATGCTAATACATTACTGATACCAAAAATCATTGATAAACAATGGAGACGACAAGTTAAACATTCATTAAGTACAAAACATAAAGAATAATGCATTATGTATATTGGCGGCCAGGATGACATTATCCTTCAAGCGTTTCACTCCTTTGGGCCTCGCGCTTGGGGGACTGTGTACATTGTGGAATATGACAATTTTTACATCCCAATGTCAGGGTCGGGTACACCATAAAATTCTATTTAAATCTCCAAGGGGTCAAGATATCTCTTACACGCCTTTATGAACATTTATCCTCGAGACACCAACGTGTCTAAACATGTTTCATAAAGTCCATAATGGGGGAATATCCATAGTCATGACCATTCAATGGCATTCAATGCCTTTTACCACCCTTGTCCCATATCATGGTAATGGGGTCTCTATAAAAAGGAAGATAGGTCAAAATAAAAAAAGGATTGAGAGCAATAATGCAGGAAAGTCACTCACTGTAACTCTTTGTGGCTTTGACCGACTAGCATCGATACAATTATCAAATAATGTTCCTTGCATGAACAATTTATATAGACAAAAAATAAACCATTTACAAAGACAAAAATAAGAGAAGAAATATAAAAAGACAATATCTCAATGCACCCCATGGATCTCTTACACACCGCGCGAATTTCCAATTTTGCCCCCAACTTCCGTAGATGCACTTTTGGAAGCACCCTGATTTTGGAAAAGAATGTGTTTTCTTCCGTATGTACATCTACGGAAGCCAATGATTTTAGTTGAGGAAGCCTTCTGTAGATGGATCTACGGAACCTGGTGAAAAGAGAGTGTTCTGTAGATGCACTCTACGAAACGTCATGTTCATTTCATTCCAAAACTAAATTTTGGTTACAAAAATGTAAAATTAAAGACAATAGTAGGTAGACCAAAAACATATATCGTATAAATAATGTCGGTCATAATGTCGGATACATCATCAAAATAACATAAGTAACATACATACATCATTAAAGAAAATACAAACATAAAAATATACCACGGGTATCACTACTGTGTGTGCCGGACATCATCTTGATGCTCTCCACCACGGCCTCCGCCTCCGCCTCCGCCTCTGCGTCCACCAAAGCCTCTCCTGGCTCTGCCTTTAGTGTCAAGTGCTCCACCAGTTCTGGCACGATTTCTACGGTATAGAAATGCCTCATGTGCCAGCCTAAGCATAACATCCACCACACGCCTCTATGTAGACCCCTCAGGGAATAAACCATCTGCAATGGCTCCCAGTCCCGTGTCATCTATCTCACGACACCGAGGAAGAAGATCGTGAGTATGGTCTAACTCAGCCTGATGAGCCTGCAAAATTTCCTCGTGGACTGGTCTGGGCGGATCTCCAGGTGCAGCGGGCAGCATGTACGGGTGTGACACCCTGTAGTACCAGGTGATGTACTCCTCGACACAGCTTCGGTCGCTCTCTGCTCTCGTCGCCCGAGCCTCCTCAAGAACCATGTGATGCTCCCAGTATGCAAAGACCACATCTTACTGCCGACGAATCATGGTGATAGGAGCGGAGACTATAGAGTCGCGAGGTATCGTCTGTGCGTAGCCAAATTGACGCATGACACGCTCCGGAAGATAACGTGCAAGGATGGTTGAGCTAGCGGCCAACCATCCAGAATACAGTGCTATCTCATCAAAGGGAACCATCTCCCGGTGCTCAGTATAGCAGTCATAATGTACGTCCTCGATAGCAATGCGATCAAGTCCGCGCATGTAAGGTAGAGGCTCCTGGTTCCCTCTACGAGGGCTGAATCTACTGGCACGCGGCATGAGCTCAGTGAAGGTTGGCACCTCTCCCCAGCCAATAATGTCTGGAAAGTGTTGTAGTATCCAAGCTTGAAAAAAAAAACAGTTATTTTAATTTACTATCACAAATACATAATAAGTAGAAGGGGATAAGATTTTTACCACTAAAAGGGTACAACTGCCTGCCACCGTCCTTGCCTTCCACAAGCATTCCTCTCCTAGTATGTAGTAACTATACGCCAGTACAGCCGCTCCCCAATTATACTCATGGATACATGTTGTATCCGATAAGTACATCAGGTAGACGGCGTCTGTGTACGATGAACTCGTGTCCACAAAGAGCTGAGTGCCTATCAAATAGGAAGTAACATCTCAACATCCGTTCTCTGTGTATATCCGCCTCCACCTCGTCGCCAGCAGCCTGATGTGCCGCAAAAAGCTCTGTGTCATATAACCTCTGTAAGATGTGAAACCTCACATGCGCCCCGCAGGTCCTCTCCACCTCCTCAAGTGCGTCATCCGGATCGCACCCCAGCTCAACAATCAGCATCTCCATCGCTTCCTCCTTCTCAGCCTACCGTGACCAAGGAGGGTACCTATGATAGGTAGATGTAGGAGGCATGCCACATCATCAAGAGTGATGGTAATCTCGCTGTGAGGAAGATGAAATGAGGAAGTCTCCGAATGCCATCTCTCTACAAATGCCATCAGCATCCATTATGTATTGCCGTGTAACCCACCAAATTCCATCAGCATCCGCCGTGTATCGCCGTGTAACCTCTGCGAATCCCTATCCTGAATTTTTTTTAAAAATAAACACGATTATTAATAAGCAAATTCAGAAACTGAAGAAAAAAAGTAATTAACAAAGAAAATTTACCTCTCCATCCCATATACGCCTAGCAGCATGATCGTCATACCCTGTCAAAAGGGATGCGTCTATAGGACCCTGTTACCCTAGGTTTTCGACTTACCAACAAATGGGCAACTGGGGCTCAAAATTGGTAATTGGGCCTCAATTTGGTAAAAAGGCCCTAAATTGGTAATTGGGCCTCAATTAAATAATTACATTGCCATTTGGGTCGAAGTGGTTCGACTAAGTAATGCTTAGTAGTCGAAGCTGTTCGACTAGAAAGATGATCAAAGGCTTTAGCGTTCGATCAGAAGTATGCGAAGACTTAAGAATTTTGCTGCAGAAACTGAAGTGGAAGTCGAGAGGTATTAGAAGTTAAGAGGCAGTTTCAAGCAGTTTTCTGGCAGTTCTTACAGGACGCGTGGAGGTCTCACAATTGATGATCTTGCATGTCGAAGACACGTGTTGACTGATAACCAGTCGACCGTTAGTAGTAGTTATTTTATTTTTACTATTTAAGCAAGTTCCATAGGAATAGTTAGGGGTCCGCATTTTCTACATAAACACAAGTAAACTCAAATCTCTGTGCAAAAATGAGTAACGAGTGCAACTTTGGAATGTACGTATGCGTACTAGTTTAATTAATGCAATCATTTTACGTTATATCTCATCTTTCAGTGCACATTTACTGCTTTTTTATTGCTTTGATTTACTTTAAAGCCTTTAATTTCAGTGTTTACTTTTATTTTAAAGTTACTGTTGCATTTAATACAAACCAGATACACATAATATAACAAAATAAAGCAATTAGTCCTGGAGTATTCTAGTTGATTCCGCAAAAGTAACCTTTAAAAAGGAAACTAGCGCTTGTTTACCATTTTTCTGGGTAAACAAATTGGCACGCCCAGTGGGACCCGTCAATTGCTGTTTGTTTTATATTTGTTAGTACAATAGTTATGTATGATATTAAGAAGTGGTCGGAAATTAACTAACATGGCTGAAGTTAATACAAATAATTCTGATCTTTCTGGAAATCAAGGAGGTGTTCTAACCGGAGCAACACCGCAAAATGCCGCAGATTCATCCCCAGTGGGAACAACAAATACTGGTGGATCGACGGCAGCAATAATGGTATCATCACCAACGAATGTACGGTCACCGTTGAATCCATTACGACCGTTGTTTCATGGAATGATGCCTCCACCAGGTTTTAACCCTCAGTTTGGAATGCCCACGTCTATGATGCAAGGTTTGCATACAAATCCTTCATTATATTCTGACAGCATGATGGCTACAAGCACATCAAATCCAGGGGGTCGACCTATAGGCATAGGATATAATCACTAGGTTTTGCCATCTTTAAATACTACATCAATGTTGTCAATTCGACAACAAATGGACGAAAGTAATCATGAAATGGTGAATGCCCTTACTCAACAAATGGGAACTGTTTTTACTCCCATGATAAATAACACGAATCAAAGTTATGAAATATTGGTGGGACAAATGGCCAGAATTGCAGATTTCTTTGGAGCGCCCCCACAACCAAACCTTTCGACTACTCAAGGGTCGAATGCGAGAGGGGTCGAACCTATAGGACAAGGAGATCAAATTGAGCCAGAGATCCCTAGAATAGTACAAAGGCATCAAGATGCTGACCAGGTTCTTAGGAACATCCAGCAAGATGTCAATATTGGACACAATAATATCTCTAATGTAGTTGAACAAATTTTAGTTCAGAATGGAATAAATGTAGGTTTGCATAGACCAAATTTCGTTTCCCCATTGTCAGAATATGTAAGGCAAACAGAATTGCCTAGGGGGTGGAAAGTCCCAAAATTCACCAAATTTGCTGGTGAGACTGGCGAGTCGACGGTCGAACATATTGCTAGGTTCCAGACAGAGGCTGGAGAAATAGCAAACAATGAAAATCTAAAGATGAAGTATTTTCCAAGTTCTTTAACGAAAAATGCATTTACTTGGTTCACGACCTTATCTCCCCAATCTTTGTTCTCATGGAACCAATTAGAACGATTGTTTCATGAACAATTTTATATGGGACAGTCGAAAATCAGCTTGAAAGAATTAGCTGGAGTTAGACGAAAGGGTACAGAACCAGTCGATGACTATCTAAACCGTTTTAGGTTACTGAAAGCTAGATGTTTTACACAAAGTCCTGAACATGAGTTAGTCGAAATGGCTGCAGGTGGGTTAGATTATTCCATAAGGAAGAAATTAGACACCCAACATTTGAGAGATATGACACAACTGGCAGATAGAGTACGCCAGGTCGAAAGGCTAAAAGCTGAAAAAGCCAGAGCTAGTAAATATCATAAGAAAGAAAAAATAGCTTATGTTACTACAAGTGAGTTCGACTCTAATAGCGACAGTGAATACGAAGAGGGAGAGGTCAACGTGGCTGAATTAAAGCCAGGGCCACCATATATCTGTAAATTGCTTAAACCTTCAAAAGATAAAAATCTGGTTGAAAGTAAGAATGAAAATTTTTCTAGTAAAACGTATTCATTTGATATAACAAAATGTGATGAAATATTTGATTTGTTGGTTTCTGATGGGCAAATCATAGTACCCCCGGGACTTAAAAATCCTCCTCTTGAACAAAAGAAAAAAAGAGGATTTTGTAAATTTCATAATTTCTTGGGTCATAAAACTTCTCAATGTGTCCTTTTCAGGGATTTAGTGCAAAAAGCTTTAAAAGAAGGAAGGTTACAGTTTGGAGAAAAGCCAAAGTAATCAATGCAAGTTGATACTGATCCTTTGCAAGTCGAAGAGGCTCACCATACTGAGCTTGCTGATGTGATGATGGTCGAGACTACTGATGGTTTCGTTAGAAAGCAAAACGGCGCTACTGATGGCAAAGTTTTGAACTTGGTTTATCCTGAACCAAAAGAAAGTCTTTTGAAATTCCTTGAGAGATGCCACAATAACAACTCCCAAGTTGGATTATGCCCAAGGTGTGATGCTGTTTTCAATGTCGATGCTGCAAACAAAGTGAGGTTCGACCCTCGTCGAGGCAAGAATCGTCAATTCATGTATATAGGAGAAAACAGTAGTCGAAGGGCTGGAGAATACAGGAAGATGTTTGAAAAACCAAGGACTTTCCGTCCCAAGACGGATGTCCCTGAAGACAAATGGGTGAAACCCATTAACTTCAGAGGTAAACGTCCAGAATGGCAGATTCAAGGCGATGGAACCAATGCTGAAGGTTCTTGGACTGATAGTGGATCTAAAAGAAAAGATTACATATCTCCAAACTACAAAGGAAAGAACCCCATGACTCGAACGCAGTGGAGACGTTACCAAAGAAGCCACAAGAATGGACAAGAAGGTTCGAAAATGGTGCAGGCAGGATTTTCTCACTATCAGTCAAAACCTTTTCACATGAAGTTGACTGAAGAACAGGCTAAAATAGCAAATGAAAGATTAGCTGCTGGGATGATCCTAGGAAAGAAACTCATCAAAGAACTAGTTGATGATGATGCTCCGACTCTCAATACGGGGAAAGAGCCTGAATATTCTCCACTGTCGGACGAAGAGGTCGATGACAACTTTGACATAGAGTCAGATGAGTTGCTAATCGACTGTGGAATTGTCTCTGTACTTCCAGCAGAGTTCGACAGAGTATCTGAGGTATCTGAGAACGAAGATGATTTTCTTCCTGACGAGAATGTGGAAGAAACACCTGTCTGTTACTATGTAATGGGAAAAGGGGTGGTAGAAGAGCAAAAGGCTGTGTTCGAGAGGCCAGGTCGAGGAATGATGTATCATTTGAAGCCTTTATTCATAAGGGCGAAAGTGGATGGTGTTCTAATAAATAAAGTGTTTGTCGATGGTGGGGCTGCTGTAAACTTAATGCCCTATTCTTCACTTCAGAAAGTGGGAAAGTCTGATAAAGACTTAAGACCCCATAATATGGTACTGTCAAATTATGAGGGCAAGACAAGTGGAATACTTGGAGTAATTCAAGTAAAACTAGCTGTTGGTTCGTCTGTCAGGTCAACCGTCTTCATGGTGATTGCATCGCAGGCAAATTTTAAACTGTTGTTGGGTCGAGAATGGATCCATGGTATTGGGGCAGTTCCTTCCACCTTACATCAGCGTGTGGCCATTTGGAGGTCAGATGGTATAGTGGAGAATATTGAAGCCGACCAAAGTTATTACAAAACTGAAAGTAGTCGCAGACACTTCGACCAGCATTTGGCAAATGTAGCTCCTTGCTACAAAGCAGAAGATGTATATCCTTCTGATGAAAGTGTGTCTAAGTATCTGAACTTAGACCCAAATTATGGTTTCATTTGGAATAAAGAAGATCCTAATGAACCATTGAACCATGAAAGTCCTCCAGAGCAGAGGACAACAATCAAAGACGATGACCACTGAGTCAGAATACCTGGCTCGAATAATGGCCTATTTGGCGGAAAACAAAGAAAAAGCGGCTTTAGAAGCCGAACTAGAGAAAAATATGACGATTGAGGCCATGATAGTAAAAAATGAAAACGATCAAGAAGTCGATCACCAAGTCGAACGACTTGACGGGATATACGATGACGAACCTTTAGGTTTCGAAATGGATCCATCAGGATCGGTAAAAAGGATGCAAGCTCAAGATCCTCTTGAGGAAATTGACTTAGGTGATGGAGTCATTAAAAGGCCTACTTATGTAAGTACAAGGCTTACAAGTGACCTAAAGACCAAGTTGATTCGACTTTTGAAAGAATACAAAGATTGTTTTGCATGGGATTACAATGAAATGCCTGGTTTAAGTCGACATGTGGTGGAACATCGACTACCACTAAACCCAGGGAAGAAACCTATCAAGCAGCTTCCTAGAAGATTTGCGCCAGAGGTTATGGAAAAAATCAAAATAGAAATTGAAAGATTGC
Source organism: Vicia villosa (assembly GCF_029867415.1). NCBI lineage: Eukaryota > Viridiplantae > Streptophyta > Magnoliopsida > Fabales > Fabaceae > Vicia > Vicia villosa. The sequence goes on along the minus strand of NW_026706811.1, from coordinate 1,345,139 downwards.
TGAAAAGCAAGTTTATTCGAACTGCGAGGTATGTCGAATGGTTAGCTAATATAGTGCCTGTTATAAAGAAAAATGGTAGCCTTCGTGTATGCATAGATTTCAGAGATTTAAATAAGGCTACTCCTAAAGATGAATATCCCATGTCAGTTGCTGAAATGTTAGTCGACTCTGCAGCCGGATTTGAATATCTCAGTTTATTGGATGGATATTCAGGTTATAACCAAATTTTTATAGCTGACGAAGATGTACCTAAGACGGCGTTTCGATGCCCAGGTGCTTTAGGAACTTATGAATGGGTGGTAATGCCTTTTGGTTTAAAAAATGCTGGAGCTACATACCAACGAGCCATGAATTCCATGTTTCATGATTTTATTGACAAGTTTATGCAGGTTTATATTGATGATATTGTAATAAAATCTAACTCTGAAAATGGTCACTTAGACCATCTTCGACAATCTTTTGAACGTATGAGGAAATATGGACTCAAAATGAACCCTTTAAAATGTGCTTTTGGTGTACATGCAGGGGATTTCCTAGGCTTCGTGGTTCACAAGAAAGGCATTGAGATAAACCAAAATAAGACGAAAGCAATCTTGGAGCTAAAGGCGCCAGAAACAAAGAAACAACTCCAGTCATTGTTGGGGAAGATTAATTTCTTGAGGAGATTCATCTCAAATCTAAGTGGCAAAACGAAGATATTTTCACCACTTGTGAAACTCAAGAACCAAGATCAATTCAAATGGGAACAAGAACATCAACAGGCATTCGACCAAATAAAAGCTTATTTAACTAAGCCTCCTATTTTGTTACCCCCCAATAGGACAAAAAGTATGAAGTTATACATAGCTGCATCAGGCTCGACAATTGGGAGTATGTTGGCCCAAGAAGATGATAATGGCGTCGAAAGAGCCATATATTATCTAAGTCGAACCCTAGTAGATGCTGAAACTAGGTATAATGATATTGAAAAATTATGCTTATGCTTGTATTTCTCATGCAACAAACTTAAGCAATATATAAAGCCTGTTGATATGTATGTGTCTTCTCATTTTGATATTATTAAACATATGTTGTCTAAACCAATTTTGCATAGTCGAATTGGTAAGTGGGCCTTAGCGCTAACTGAATTTTCCTTGACATATGTCCCTTTAAAAGCTATGAAAGGACAAGTTGTGGCTGATTTTATAGTCGACCATGGGTTAGTCGAATTGTCTGTAAATCAAGTCGAACGAACTAACTGTAAACTGTTTTTTGACGGTTCTAGTCACAAAAATGGATCAGGCATTGGAGTCTTGATTATTTCTCCCAAAGGACTTCCAACAAAGTTCCATTATAAAATGAAAGAAGTATGCTCTAACAATGAGGTCGAATATGAAGCCTTGATAACTGGTTTGAAGGCCCTAATAGATTTAGGGGCAAAACGAGTTGAGATTCGAGGTGATTCTGAGCTAATAATTCGACAAATCAAAAAAGAGTATAAATGCATCAAAGAAAATCTAATAATGTATTATGCAATTGTGATACGCTTATTAGAAAAATTCGAACATGTTGAGATCTTTCATGTACCAAGATCTAACAATTGCATTGCCAATGAGTTGGCACAAATTGCTTCTGGGTATAGAGTTTCTAAAGACAAGTTAGAAGATATGGTCGAGATCAAGAATAAAGAAACCCATGAAGTATTAGACCAGTTAGGTCAATTGTCGACGTCAAAATTTGAGGGGGTAGATGATAATGTTGAAAGTAAAGTTGAAAGTAAAGATTTGTATGCCTTGGAAATTTTTGCCATCGACAATATGACTGATGCTGATTGGAGAAACCCATTGGTCCAATACCTAAATAATCCATTCGGAGGAACTGATCGAAAGATTAAATATAGAGCTCTAAACTATGTGATATTAGGAAATGATTTATACAAGAAAACAGCCGATGGCGTATTGTTGAAATGCTTAAGTGAAGCTGAAGCATATTTGGCTGTGTCAGAAGTTCATAGTGGTGTTTGTGGAGCTCATCAATCAGGCCATAAGATGAAGTTGTTGTTGTTTAGACAAGGTTTATATTGGCCAACAATGTTAAAAGATTGTATTGAATATGCAAGAGGATGCCAAGAGTGCCAGAAATTTTCAGGCATTCAACATGTTCCAGCCAGTGGATTGCATGCCATTGTCAAACCTTGGCCTTTTAGAGGATGGGCTTTGGATTTAATAGGAAAAATCAAACCTGCATCTTCTAAGCAACAAAGATTCATTTTAGTAGGAATAGATTATTTTACTAAATGGATAGAGGCAATCCCACTAATTAATGTTGATCAAGAAGCAGTGATTAGTTTCATACAAAAACACATTATCTATAGATATGGGATTCCAGAAACTATTAATACTGATCAAGGATCAGTTTTTGTTGGTCGAAAGATGCAAGCTTTTGCAGCAGAGACAGGATTTAAATTGCTAACATCCACTCCGTATTATGCTCAGGCTAATGGTCAAGTCGAGGCTGCTAATAAAGTTATTATAAATTTGATAAAGAAGCATGTGGGGAAAAAGCCAAGAAATTGGCATCAAACGCTCGACCAAATCCTTTGGGCTTGTCGGACGTCACCAAAGGAAGCAATAAATACTACCCCATTTCGTTTGACTTTTAGGCATGATGCTGTATTGCCTGCAGAGATTCATCTACAGTCGACAAGAATTCAACGACAAAATAGTCTCTCGTCTGACGAATACTGGAATATGATGTTAGATGAATTAGTAGAATTAGACGAAGAAAGGCTAATAGCGTTGGATAGGTTAATAAGACAAAAGGAAAAAGTGGCGAAGGCTTACAACAAGAAAGTCAAAGAGAAGACATTCATGGTAGGTAATTATGTATGGAAAGTTATTCTGCCCATGGATCAAAGGAATAAGTTATTGGGTAAATGGTCCCCAAGTTGGGAAGGACCGTTTAAAATTTTGCAAGTGTTTTCAAACAATGCATATGAAATTGAAGAACTAAATTCAGATGGTCGAATCTTGAGGATAAATGGTAAATATTTGAAAAAATATAAAGCTATTCTTCAAGAAATTCACATAAGAGAGTAAAAACTAAGAGATTATATTAAATGGCCAAAACTTGACCAGTCATTACAAAAAGTTCCTTCATAAAATGCGCAGTCATTATAAAAAAAAAACCCCAAAGCCACTAAAATATCCAATATTAGTTAACTCTTCGGTCGATGTCTTCCAAGGATAATAGAGGCAGACTTTCGGCTTCGAACATATCCATGCGTCCAGTCTTGCGCATTTTCCTCACCACACCTTGCTTGAGAAATAGGTAGGATAAAAATCTTCCATAAGGAAGATGAGTCACCATTCCTTGACGGGAGGCAGTCAAAGAGACAGCCTCCACAAGTTGCTTAAAAATCAATAGAGGAAAGTTGATTTTCTTCCCCTGAAGGGCACAGGAAATGAATTCCAAGTCTTCCACCATGATGCTATTTTCATCATGGTTGCGTGGACGAAAGTTTCCCACCAAAAGTTGGTGCCAAATTTTGATTACTTTGGCACAAAAGGGATCATTGTCCATGAGGTCCCTTAACATATTAGAAGTGTTCATGTTGAAAATATTGTCATCAAAAGTTTCACCGGTATTGCTGCATTTCAACAAATCAGAGATTGTTGAGAGAGTGATGATGACATGAGCCCCTCGAATGTTAGAGGTTATAGTAGTCCTCCCTTCTGGATCTATGCGCAAAGATGCAAATCTCCAGAATTCAATCAGCATGCAGGGATAGATGTTACCATCTAAAATTTCAGGATAAAATTCAAGTCCCTGACTAGCATAAAGAGCACGAACATTGATGTGGTTCGCATCAAACTCTTCTTCAGAAAGTTTAAATTCTTTCTTGATGCAGGATCTTATGTTGGCATTTGTTAAAGGTTGTGCCATGGTGTGAAGACAAAGATTGAAGGATGAAAATGTTTAAGATGTTGTGCGTAGGGAAATGCAAAAGGAAATGGAAGGAATGAGGCTATATATATAGAGAATATGTAGTTACTTCAGCAAGACAAACGTGGGAAAGGAAGTTAGAAAATCAAAGGTCGTATTAAATATCTTGGAAACTGACACAAGCAAGCTGGGAGCAGTTATAGCCCACTAACCTAGTGTTTAGGTAATAATTAGTGCCTGGGAAAATGAAATGTAATCATGGCGTAATGGGAATTAACAAAAGTCGAAACCCAAGAAAGAACTGAAACGCCATCTTTTCTCTTTCCTAAAGTCAGTCGAAAGAAGTCGCTTGGGGGGCAATTTGTTACCCTAGGTTTTCGACTTACCAACAAATGGGCAACTGGGGCTCAAAATTGGTAATTGGGCCTCAATTTGGTAAAAAGGCCCTAAATTGGTAATTGGGCCTCAATTAAATAATTACATTGCCATTTGGGTCGAAGTGGTTCGACTAAGTAATGCTTAGTAGTCGAAGCTGTTCGACTAGAAAGATGATCAAAGGCTTTAGCGTTCGATCAGAAGTATGCGAAGACTTAAGAATTTTGCTGCAGAAACTGAATTGGAAGTCGAGAGGTATTAGAAGTTAAGAGGCAGTTTCAAGCAGTTTTCTGGCAATTCTTACAGGACGCGTGGAGGTCTCACAATTGATGATCTTGCATGTCGAAGACACGTGTTGACTGATAACCAGTCGACCGTTAGTAGTAGTTATTTTATTTTTACTATTTAAGCAAGTTCCATAGGAATAGTTAGGGGTCCGCATTTTCTACATAAACACAAGTAAACTCAAATCTCTGTGCAAAAATGAGTAACGAGTGCAACTTTGGAATGTACGTATGCGTACCAGTTTAATTAATGCAATCATTTTACGTTATATCTCATCTTTCAGTGCACATTTACTGCTTTTTTATTGCTTTGATTTACTTTAAAGCCTTTAATTTCAGTGTTTACTTTTATTTTAAAGTTACTGTTGCATTTAATACAAACCAGATACACATAATATAACAAAATAAAGCAATTAGTCCTGGAGTATTCTAGTTGATTCCGCAAAAGTAACCTTTAAAAAGGAAACTAGCGCTTGTTTACCATTTTTCTGGGTAAACAAATTGGCACGCCCAGTGGGACCCGTCAATTGCTGTTTGTTTTATATTTGTTAGTACAATAGTTATGTATGATATTAAGAAGTGGTCGGAAATTAACTAACATGGCTGAAGTTAATACAAATAATTCTGATCTTTCTGGAAATCAAGGAGGTGTTCTAACCGGAGCAACACCGCAAAATGCCGCAGATTCATCCCCAATGGGAACAACAAATACTGGTGGATCGACGGCAGCAATAATGGTATCATCACCAACGAATGTACGGTCACCGTTGAATCCATTACGACCGCCGTTTCATGGAATGATGCCTCCACCAGGTTTTAACCCTCAGTTTGGAATGCCCACGTCTATGATGCAAGGTTTGCATACAAATCCTTCATTATATTCTGACAGCATGATGGCTACAAGCACATCAAATCCAGGGGGTCGACCTATAGGCATAGGATATAATCACCAGGTTTTTCTGGGTAAACAGACCCCCAGGGTACCAGATAGGCTCTGGCACTAGCTCATCCTCGTGTGCCGCTGGAAGTGGCACTACAAATCCTGCACTGGCACAGGCACAAGAGTAGAAGTAGAAGAAGTGCCACGACAACGTCTACGGGGGGTGGCATCTGTGAGGAACCCTCAACAACATCCCGAGGCCTCCGTGAAGTAGTAGTAGACGGGGAAGGTCCCTCAACTGGGATAGATGGAAAAGGCCCACTGGAGCGGGTGTATCAACAAGAACATGCGTAAAGAGTCCTTCAACTGGGATAGATATAGAAGGCTTGGATGAAGCGGGTGTATCAGGTGGAACAACAGCTCCATCAGTCACCTTAGATACTACACGCGCTCGTTCACGCCGCACGAATGCGTGTTGTGTAGTCCTCCCATGTATATCTCTATTCAGACCGTGAGTCATAATGTTTGCATTGTGATAACATCTACTTAGGTACTATGTATCTATACATAAACAATGGTTTATAAATAAACAAGAAATTAAAAAAATACTCTTTCCGTAAATGCATCTACGAAAGCACCTTAGTTTCAAAATGTATGGTGCTTCCGTAGATGCACCTACGGAATGCCCTAACTTTCATCTCTTCCGTAGGTGCATCTACGGAATGCACTGAAGCTCAGAAACGCAACAATGGCGTAACTGCACAGTTCAGTCACCCAAAAACCCCATTTTTTTGCTTGATCGTCAAAAATAAACCACAAACAGCACCTAGATTGTCTCTAAACAATATCTCTAAACCTATCCAATCATTTCTACACCTAAATATCATATTCTAATTCGATTTCAAAATACTCTAAAATAAGTCAAAATGTTGAAAACTTACTGATTAAATAAAGATTTGAACTTGATGGAATGTGTTGATACTTGATGTTGACAATGTAGGCCGAACTCGGGAGAAATAAATTTTAAGTTTGATATTTGGGGTTTGGAGTGTTTGAGAGTGTTTGAGAGATAAAAGTTTGAAATGAAGAGAATGAGGGAGGGGAAAGGTCTGACGCGAGTTATAACGTCAAACATTTTCATAGATGCATCTACGGAAAAGTTCTGCAAGTGCATCTACGGAATAAGTGTTAGCTGAAGATTTTGTCTTGTAATATTTGTCCTTCGAAGAAGTGGAAAATCGAAGGAAAGATGGCTACTGATGGCCATGCTTCGAGAATAAAGATTTCTAAGTTCGTTATGAAGATAATGAATACTGAAAGCTAGCGAAAGTATGTGTCTTCGGGGACTTAGACAAAATTTATAAAATATATTCAAGTATTACTACTTAGCGTGTTTTCGTAGTGTTTTTTACACTGCCACGCGTCGAAGACAGACTCAGGCGGGAAGATTTGAAATTCGAAGACGGTCTCGTAACTGTCCAAGGAACAGATGGCATCGCTGGAAGTTCTTATGAGAGACGTGGCAGCAGATTAGTGTAGGACCGTTAAGGTCGAAACTAGTATAAATAGGAGTCTTAATGTTAGGATTCTGTGTGTTCATTTTGTACAAATCACTCACATATTTACTCAAGTATCAAGTGTTAAGAGAAAGAGTTCGCTGAGAAAATGTACGTATGACACCACCACTTTAATACATGTGTATTATCTTTCGTTTTCGAATATCTTTCAGAATTACTGCATTCCATTTACTTCTTGCCATTTACATTTCTGTATCTTTACTTTAATGTCATTTACTTTCGAATTACTTTCATGTCATTTATTTTCAAAGTCTTTAACGTTTCTGCATTCTAAGATTCTTTACGTTTTAACAGTCCTTTTAGTTTCATATGTTATGTTACTTATCTTTTCATTGAAATCATACTTACATATAACAAAGTGATTATCAAGATTACTTGTTCTTTAATCGAACAACGCTTATTGAAGAAGACGAATCATGAATATGGTTCGAATGAACATTGATAACAATCTTTTTGACTATGTGTCCTAGGATCAATCTAGTCGATCCTGCGAGTAACCAAATCATATTTATTATAGTTTGGAAGACTAGCGGTTGTTTACCGGAAATCACCGTAAACAAATTGGCACGCCCAGTGGGAATAATGGCCTTAGTATGAACCTTAGGAACGGTAAATTAACAAACAGTGCACAACCGATTCCCAAACGAAGGTACAACAGGAAAATGGTCGTTACGGCCAGTGCAGGGGGTGATCAAGATCCCCCACAAGGTTCTGGATCAGGAGCGGCAAATTTGACTTCCACTCAAGGAACACGGGATACAACGGGTCCAAATGGATCGAGACCTGCAGATAATTCCCAGGCTATGCCTGAAAATAATACAGGACCCTCAGGGACTATTCCAGTTTCAGTGTCGACAACCGCACCCTCATCCACAAGTGCAGAGGACATACCGTTTTCCTCGACAAATGCTGCAAACAATTTGTTTGGTCAAGGCACGAATTCGGCTTTCGAATGGAGACCAAATAATCCATATGGAATTCCATACCAATATGGAACAGGCGTACGAGGGGCAGGACCTATATATGCCCCAACTAACAATGCGACATTTTCACCGAATGTTGGTTCAGTGGGTCGAAGTGCACACAACACTAGTTTTTCTACCCAGATGCCCCACTTTACCACAAATAACCAAGCAGCATTTCGACAAGAAATGGATGCAAGCAACCATGATATGCTAGGGGCTTTGGCCAGAGAATTGACTTCAATTTTAAACCCACTAGTGACAAATATTGCTACTACAAATAGGGAAAACGTGGAGACTTTCCAAAAGATATCATCTCAAATGAATCGAATGGCAGAGTTCATGGGAGTAACACCACCTAGAAGGAAAGACAAACAACCTTCGAATCAAGAAGAGAGGCCCATTATGGAACGTATACAAGATATAGTTCAGTTATCTAGGACAGCCACTAGGGATGTAGGCCCCTCACGAAGAACAGAGACGATCGAAGGAACTCTAGTAATTAACTTAGAGGCTTCAAATCAAAGAACCATCCCCGTTCGACAGGAAACGGAGGAGGAGCGACCCAGATTAAGGGTTGTGGGTAGGAACGAACACCCAAATGAGGTTGTCCAAAGAGTCAGAAGAGAAAATCTTGCTACAGAAAATAACTTAACTGCCATGATAGAAAGGGTTATGGCCAATAATGGCCTTAGTACTGGACTTAGACGTCCAAATTATACATCCCCTATATCAGATTATATCATGCAGACAGAATTGCCTAGGGGCACTAAGGTACCCAAATTTACAAAATTTTCAGGCGAAACTAATGAGTCAACGGTGGAACATATTGCTAGATATTTGACAGAAGCAGGAGACTTAGCGGGAAACGAGGATTTAAGGATCAAATATTTCCCTAGTTCGCTGACAAAAAATGCCTTCATTTGGTTTACTACATTGCCACCAAATTCGATAGATGCGTGGGCATACCTAGAAAGGTTGTTCCATGAGCAATTCTATATGGGCCAAACTAAGATAAGTTTGAAAGAATTAGCCAGTGTTAAGAGAAAATTCACAGAAACAATTGATGACTACTTGAATAGGTTCCGTCTGTTGAAATCAAGGTGTTTTACAACAGTCCCAGAGCATGAACTTGTCGAGATGGCTGCGGGGGGTCTAGATTATTCAATAAGAAAGAAACTAGATACCCAATACCTTAGGGACATGGCCCAATTAGCAGACAGGGTTCGACAGGTCGAACGTCTGAAGGCAGAAAAAGTTAGGGCAAATAAAAGTTATAAGAAGGAAAGGGTAGCGTACGTCGAAGCCGAGGACGCTGATGATGAGTCTTTCAATGACTCATATAGCCCTGAAGAAGTCGAAATAGACTTGGCTGAGTTGAAAGAGGCGCCACCTTATGCCTGCAAATTGCTAAATCCTGCAAATGGAAAAAACCCAGTAGAAAACGATAAGAATGATAGGTTCCCTAAGAAAACTTATACATTCGACGTTACCAAGTGTGATGAAATATTTGATTTACTGGTAAAAGATGGCCAAATGATACTGCCTCCAAATTCCAAAATTCCTCCGTTGGAACAACGGAAGAAAAGAGGTTTTTGTAAATATCATGGTTTTTTAGGCCATAAAACTTCTCAATGTTTTCTTTTCAGGGATCTAATTCAAAATGATATCAATGATGGAAGGTTGAAGTTTGCTGACAAGACCAAGAGTCACATGAGGGTCGATACCAATCCCCTGAACATTGCTGACGCTAGCCTCTGTGAGGTAGAAGATATCAACATGGTGGAGGCATCTGAAGTCGAAGTTGTGGAAACTAAAACAATGTTCAATGGAAAGCAGGCTACTGAAAGCCTAAATGGTGACATAGTCTTCAATACTGATGTTGAAGAATCTTCCAAGACAGAGATAACTGAAGCATCGAAGGAAGAAAACAGTGAGGCCACTGAAGACCTCAGGATGAAACTCCAGAAAATCCAAATCTCTGAAGCTCCTCCAGCGGTGGTTAACATGGTCAGCGCCAGACGCCCAGTGTCTGAGTTTGGCGAACTAGAGACATGGCTGACGAGGCAAAATGGGGGCATCGAAGCTCCTCCAAAAACTGAGAGCCTCAAAGACTACCTCTGGAATTGTCATGAGAGAAATGGTGGTAAACAATGGATGTGTCCAAGGTGTTCGATCATGCTGAATCGAAAGGTCGAAGCCAACTTCGAAAGGGCTCGACGTGAAAGATGGGAACACCCAGGAAGAGAGCCAAATCCCCTACTACAACTGTACCCAAGGATGGAGGAAAGCTTAGTAGGATTTTTGGTCAGATGCCACAAAGGAAACACTGAAGTTGCTCTGTGCCCCAGATGTGGGGCAGTCTATGATGAAATGCTAGCACGATCATTCGAACGTGTGTACTGCTACATGAGTCGAGAAACTCAGGGGTTGCGTCCTAACCTGTACGGTTTCGACATATGGACTCCAACAGAGAGGCCTGATAGCCCACACCCCAGAGCTCGAAGGGTAACATTCAAAATCCCCGCAGATCCACCCAGGGATAGGTGGGTGCAAGCTGATGCAAGAACCAACAAATGGCGAAGTTGGGACCAAGGAGGGAGAACTGCAATGGCATATAGGAAACAATTTCAAAGGCCAAGTCGAGAGGCGTATCGATTGGAGAATTATAAAGGAAAAAATCCTATGTCTCGGTCCCAGTGGAGAAGGCATCAGAGAATAAAAAAGGCTCAAAAGGAATACAGGCCAAGAGAAACTGGAGAATCTAGTAGCAACCAAGTCCCACACCAGGGGGCAAAATCAAACAAACCTCCGGTGGAATGCAGATTATTCGAAGCTGAAAAACTCTTGGATGAGGAAGAAAAGATGCGTTCAAATTCCTGGAAAGAAGAGGATAGAATGACAAATGATTTTGATTCTGATGGAGTGTCATCTATAAACTTGAATTGCAATGTTGTATCCGTACTCCCTCAAGAGTTTAATCAGGAAACTGAAGTGGAAGACTGTGAAGAGGCTGATATCGAAGAAATGGCAAAACACAGACCTGTGTGTTACTATGTGCTGAATAATAGTGCAGTTGAAGAACAGAATGCTTTCTTCGAAAGGCCTGATGAGGGTATGCGAAATCATTTGAAGCCACTCTATATCAGGGCAAAGATTGAGAATGTTGGCATTAATAAAGTCCTAGTTGATGGGGGAGCAACAGTGAACCTAATGCCTCAATACATGCTAAAGAGAATTGGTATGTTCGATACGGATATAAGGCCACATAACATGGTTTTATCTAACTACGAAGGCAAAATAGGACAAACACTGGGAGTCGTTCAGGTCAATTTGACAGTAGGCTCAGTTACCAGGTCAACTATGTTTATGGTTATACCAGCAAAAGCAAACTACAACCTTTTGCTTGGTAGAGAATGGATTCATGGGGTAGCAGCTGTGCCCTCAACAATGCATCAGAGGATGACAATTTGGAGGGAAGATGGTATAGTGGAGAATATCGAAGGTGATCAGAGTTACTATATGGCTGAAGTCAACCAGGTGAATAAAACCAACTTCGATAGGAACCTGGCAAACATAGGCCCTTGTCATGCTGCAGAAGAAATGTATACCCCAAATAAGAATGCATTGTACTATTTAACTTTACACCCAAATGGATTCCAATGGGATAGAGAGATCATGGATGGTCCAGCAGATACAGCACCATTGGAGAATTATCCGACAGTACGGCCAACAGGCTGGGACGATGACATTAATCATGTCTGAGTCTTCGTTCTTCGAAAAGATTTCGGCCTATGTGGCCGAGAACAAAAGGAAGGCGGCTCTCGAAGCCGAACTATCAGATACAAAGATAGATGCAGTTCTAACCAAAGAAGGAATAACAGAATTGGAGATACGTACGAGTTTCGAACTCTCTGAAGACACGGCTCCAGACGAAGAGATCATAAGAGAAGAACCAAATCAAAGGTTAGATGCAATATACGACGAGGAACCTTTGGGATTCGAAAAAGACCCAATGGCGTCGAACATAAAGATGTTGGCCCAAGATCCACTTGAAGAAGTAAATCTTGGAGACAATGATCAAAAAAGGATAACATATATCAGCGCAAAACTAGAACCAGAATTAAAAACAACGGTCATCAAAATGCTGAAAGAAAACAGAGATTGTTTTGCTTGGGATTATGATGAGATGCCTGGTCTAGGAAGAGACTTAGTCGAATTAAAATTACCAATAAAAGAAGGGAAGAAGCCTATAAAGCAAACTCCCAGAAGATTCGCGCCAGAGATTCACTCGAAGATTAAAGCAGAGGTCGAAAGGCTCTTGCGTTGCAAATTTATCCAAACTACAAGGTATGTTGAATGGATTGCTAATATAGTACCTGTAATTAAAAAGAATGGCTCATTAAGAGTATGCATAGATTTTTGTGACCTTAATGCAGCTACTCCTAAAGACGAGTATCCCATGCCTGTAGCGGAAATGCTAGTAGACTCAGCCGCAGGTTTTGAGTATTTGAGCATGTTGGATGGATATTCGGGATACAATCAAATCTTTATAGCAGAAGATGATGTATCCAAAACAGCATTTCGTTGCCCAGGGGCAATAGGCACTTACGAATGTGAAGGATAGAAAAACACTTAGAAAGGGGGGGGATTGAATAAGTGTGACTTTAAATCTTGGACGATAAAAATAAATTGCACAATTATTTTTATCCTGGTTCGCTGTTAACGAAGCTACTCCAGTCAACCCCCGCAGAGATGATTTACCTCAACCTGAGGATTTAATCCACTAATCGCACGGATTACAATGGTTTTCCACTTAGTCCACGACTAAGTCTTCTAGAGTATTCTGATCACAACTTGATCACTCCAGGAACAACTGCTTAGATACCCTCTAAGACTTTTCTAGAGTCTACTGATCAACACGATCACTCTAGGCTTAGTTCACTCCTAAGACTTCCCTAGAGTATTCTGATCAACACGATCACTCTAGTTCCTTACAACTTAATGTAATTCTAAGAGTATTACAAATGCTTCTTAAAAGCGATAATCACAACTGTGATATTTCTCTTAATCGTTTAAGCTTAATCTCACTAAGATATTACAACAGCAATGTAGTGAGCTTTGATGAAGATGAAGATTCTGAGTTTAGATTTGAACAGCGTTTCAGCAAGTTTGATATTAGTTGTTTTGGTGCAGAATCGTTAACCTTGCTTCTCATCAGAACTTCATATTTATAGGCGTTGAGAAGATGACCGTTGAATGCATTTAATGCTTTGCGTGTTCCGTACAGCATCGCATTTAATGTTATACGCTTTTGTCAACTACCTCGAGCCTTGTTCACGCTGTGTCTACTGACGTAGCCTTTAATAGCTTTTAACGTTCCTTTTGTCAGTCAGCGTAGTCTGCCACGTGTACTTCCTTCTGATCTGATGTTTGTGAATACAACGTTTGAATATCATCAGAGTCAAACAGCTTGGTGCATAGCATCTTCTGATCTTCTGATCTTGAAGTGCTTCTGTTGCGTGATACCATCTTCTGATCTTCAGTGCTTCTGATCTCATGTTCTTCTGATGCTTCCATAGACCCATGTTCTGATTCTGCTTCGACCATCTTCTGATGTCTTGCCAGACCATGTTCTGATGTTGCATGCTGAACCATTTGAGACACAACTTCTGAGCGCTGAATTATGCGTACTCTTTATATATATTTCCTGAAAGGGAAATTGCATTGGATTAGAGTACCATATTATCTTAAGCAAAATTCATATTATTGTTATCATCAAAACTAAGATAATTGATAAGAACAAATCTTGTTCTAACAATCTCCCCCTTTTTGATGATGACAAAAACATATATAAATGATATGAATTTGCGATCAGAAAGAGTAGACGGCAAAAGACAAATTACACATCTATAGCATAAGCATATGAATATGTCTCCCCCTGAGATTAACAATCTCCCCCTGAGATAAATAATCTCCCCCTGAAATAAATACTCGAAGAACTTTGATAAAAGACTTCCCTGATTATTTCGGTAGAGACGATCATATAAGCTTCTGCCTTCAGAGAATTCATAGCTTCTGACTTCTGCTTCCATTGGACAGCTTCAGAACTTGAATTTCTTTAGATCCTTAGAACACTCACAGCTTCTGATTCCTGCTTCCATCGTGGACAGCTTCAGAACTTGAATTTCTTTGATCTTCAGAACATTCACAGCTTCTGACTTCTGCTTCCATTCAGGACAGCTTCAGAACTTGAATTTCTTTGATCTTCAGAACATTCACAGCTTCTGATTTCTGCTTCCATTCAGGACAGCTTTAGAACTTGAGTTTTCTGGATCTTTTAGAACATTCACATCTTCTGATTTCTGCTTCCCTCGGATAGCTTCAGAACTTTGAATGTCTACCAACATCACTTCATGCTAGATTTGTATCAGAACATTGTTGAATGTACCAGAGCATCATCAGAGCATCTCTACATCCTGAAATGTTACAGAACAAAAACTAAACGACAAAAGTCAGCATGAACGAGTTAGAACATAAAATGTATGTTTGAACACATTATATGTATCAGAGCCATATAGGCTGAAATAATGTATCAGAGCAAATAATGTATCAGAGCCATAACATTATATGTATCAGAGCAAATAGAATTTAGTCAGAACAGGATAGACAATGATATTCAAATTCTATTATCAGTGCTTCTGATTCATTCTTCTTTCTTGCTTCTGATCTCTGAAGCTTGACAGCACTCAGCTTGCTTCAGTTTCCAAGAGCTTATTCCTTTTACAGAATAACGCTTCTTATGGTTTTGCTTCTAGTGTTTGCTTCTGAAGATTCACTTCACTTCTTTGTACCTGCAAAACACTTAAACCATATAGAACTTGCAGTTCTTGTTAGTGAATGTGTGGGAGCTTTACCCAGCAACTGATAGATTTAATCAAATCATTTATCATTTATCTTCTCCCCCTTTTTGTCATAACATCAAAAAGAATATTTAAAAAGATTCAGATGCATAAAACGACAAATAAAATCACTGGAATGTAAATCAAGGACACTTTTTCATTGATAATCAGAAAGGTTTACAAAAGGTTCCTATGTTTAACAAGATGAGAAACATTCCTAGCAAATACAAAGTAGAATTTCCAAAGAGGAAATGACTACAAAAATTAAAAAAAAACAACATTCGGTCAAGAAACTCAACATAGAAGTTGAGCATATCTTCCTACAACTCAAGAAAGTCTTCTGTCTTTGGATGAAAGTTGATAACAACATCAAAGAAGGGTCTGACTTGAGAGGTATTAGAAGAGCCATCCCGAGATGCACAGAGATCTGTCGCCTTTGAGTCATGGAGCTTCAACAGGCTTAGGGTGAACGCTAGGTTTTGAGAGAAGAAATGAAAAACGAGAGAGAGAGAGAGAAGAAAAAGAACTTTTAAAAGGAAAACAAAGAGATAGGAAACCAAAAACCATTTTGAAGAGTATTTAAAAGAAAATAAAATGAAACGAGTGATGAAAAGCATTTAATGTTACGTGACGTGAGGAGAGATAATAAAGACAAATGAGGTCACTAGCACAGTTACCTATGGTCGGTGTCCCTTCAACTGCACGCACGTTTATCCATGAATAGTAACGACAGGTTTACCATCCCGAGATAAAACGTAACAGCTGTTTTGCTTTAAAAGAGGTTCTGAATCAACTTAGACAATGAAACGTTAGTAATAACCGAATCATAATTTCTAAAAGATTTCAATCAGAACTTCTGAAAAAAAATCCATTTTCATTTCAGAAGGTACTCATACATGAGAACTTCTCATCTTCTCATTCTGGGCATAAATCCATACTGATGTTCTTCAGAATGAACTTAAACCTATCTTCAGCCAGGGGTTTTGTAAAGATATCAGCCCATTGATGGTCTGTATCCACAAAGTTTAAAGAAATAACACCCTTCTGAACATAGTCCCTTATGAAATGATGTTTAATCTCAATATGTTTAGCTTTTGAATGAAGAATAGGATTCTTAGATAAACATATAGCAGAAGTATTATCACAGAATATAGGAATGTTACTCTCATATATCTGATAATCTTCCAACTGACTCTTCATCCAGAGCATCTGTGTACTACAGCCAGCAGCAGCGACATATTCTGCTTCTGTCGTTGATAGAGCAATAGTTGCTTGCTTCTTGCTGTACCAGGAGATCAAATGACTTCCAAGAAATTGGCAACTTCCTGAAGTACTTTTTCTTTCAATTCTGTCTCCAGCATAATCAGCATCACAGAATCCTACTAAGTTGTATTCTTTAGATTTTCTGTAAACTAGACCAACATTAGTAGTACCTTTCAGATACCTTAGAATTCTCTTAACAGCAGTTAAATGAGATTCTCTAGGATCTGATTGGAATCTAGCACACAAACAAACACTGAACAGAATGTCAGGTCTAGAAGCAGTCAAATATAGAAGAGATCCAATCATACCTCTGTATAACTTCTGATCTACCTTCTTACTTACCTCATCCTTACCTAAGATGCATGTTGGATGCATAGGAGTTTTGGCTTCTTTGCAGTCCAGAAGATTAAACTTCTTCAGAAGTTCCTTCACATACTTGGTTTGGTGAACATACGTTCCTTCTGATGTTTGATTTATTTGTATTCCAAGGAAATACTTGAGTTCTCCCATCATGCTCATTTCAAACTCAGCCTGCATAGACTTAGCAAACTCCTTTCCAAGTGTAGCATTAGATGTTCCAAAAATAATATCATCTACATATATTTGACAAATTAAAATATCCCTTTTAAAGGTTTTACAAAAGAGAGTAGTGTCCACTTTTCCTCTAGCGAAACCATTATCCAGAAGGAAAGAACTTAAGCGTTCATACCAAGCTCTGGGAGCTTGCTTCAATCCATATAATGATTTCTTTAGTTTAAACACATGATTCGGAGACATAGAGTCTTCAAAACCAGGAGGTTGATGGACATAAACTTCTTCATCTATATAACCATTTAAGAAGGCACTCTTAACATCCATCTGATAGAGAGTGATGTTATGTTGAGTGGCAAAAGAAATTAATAGACGAATAGACTCTAACCTGGCCACTGGTGCAAAGGTTTCTGTATAGTCAATCCCTTCTTGCTGACTATAACCCTGAGCCACCAATCTGGCTTTGTTCCTTACCACCTCACCTTTCTCACTGAGCTTGTTTCTGAAGACCCATTTTGTACCAATTATATTGAATCCATCTGGTCTAGGAACAAGGTCCCAAACATCATTCCTTGTAAACTGATTCAGTTCTTCTTGCATAGCAATTATCCAGTCTGGATCTTCTAGAGCATGATCAACAGAAGTTGGCTCGATTAAAGATACAAGACCTAATTGACAATCTGCATTGTTCTTAAGGAATGCTCTTGTTCTGATTGGATCATCCTTCTTTCCAAGAATGACATCTTCTGAATGACCAGAGATGAGTCTGGATGATCTTCTGACAGATGGTTCTTCAGACATACTTAGATCCTCCAGAGAAGCTGATACTTGATCTTCAGATTCTTTGCTTCTGAGAAGCTCTGCTTCTGATGCGTTGCTTCTTGGCTCAACAACTTCTGATATGTCAATATCATAACCTGCAAAATTATCAACCTGCTTTGGTTTTTCAGAACCAAGCTTATCATCAAACCTGATATTGATTGATTCTTCTACAACCAATGTTTCAGTATTGTATACTCTGTAGCCTTTTGAGCGTTCAGAATATCCAAGAAGGAAACACTTTTGAGCTTTGGAATCAAACTTACCAAGATGATCTTTAGTGTTCAGAATAAAACATACACATCCAAAAGGATGGAAATATGAAATGTTGGGCTTTTTATTCTTCCACAATTCATAGGGAGTCTTATTTAGAATAGGTCTGATAGAGATTCTATTCTGAATATAGCATGCAGTGTTTATTGCTTCTGCCCAGAAATGCTTAGCCATATTGGTTTCATTGATCATGGTTCTGGCCATTTCTTGCAAAGTCCTATTCTTTCGCTCTACAACTCCATTTTGTTGTGGAGTTCTAGGACAAGAGAAATCATGGGCAATACCATTCTCTTTGAAGAACTCTTCAAAGGATCTGTTCTCAAATTCACCACCATGATCACTTCTGACCTTTATGATTTTACACTCTTTTTCAGATTGAATCTGAATGCAGAAATCAAAGAACACTGAATGAGTCTCATCCTTGTGTTTCAAGAATTTTACCCACGTCCAGCGACTATAATCATCTACGATGACTAATCCATATTTCTTTCCTCTGACAGATGCTGTTTTGACTGGTCCAAACAGATCAATGTGCAAGAGTTCTAATGGCCTTGAGGTAGAAACAACATTCTTAGACTTGAATGCAGGTTTGGAGAACTTGCCCTTCTGACATGCTTCACAAAGAGCATCTGATTTGAATTTCAGATTAGGGAGTCCTCTGACAAGATTCAGTTTGTTAATCTGAGAGATCTTTCTCAAACTAGCATGACCTAATCTCCTGTGCCAGACCCACTGCTCTTCAGAAACAGACATAAGACAAGTCACCTTCTGACTCATAAGATCTTGCAGATCTGTCTTATAAATGTTGTTCTTCCTCTTGCCTGTAAATAGGATTGAGCCATCCTTCTGATTTACAGCCTTGCAAGACTTTTGATTGAAGATTATATCATAACCATTGTCACTTAATTGACTGATAGATAAGAGGTTATGAGTTAATCCTTCTACAAGAAGTACATTAGAAATGGAAGGAGAGTTACCAGACTTTATAGTTCCAGAGCCAATTATCTTGCCCTTCTGATCTCCTCCAAACTTGACTTCTCCTCCAGACTTAAGCACCAGGTCTTGGAACATAGACCTTCTTCCTGTCATGTGTCGTGAGCATCCAGAGTCCAGGTACCATGACATGTTGTGCTTTGTCCTTCTTGCAGCCAAGGATATCTGCAATAGGAATAATCTTATCCTTAGGTACCCACATTTTCTTGGGTCCTTTCTTGTTAGATTTTTTCAAGTTCTGATTGAACTTGGGTTTGACATTATAAGCAATAGGAGGAATAGCATGATAATTTTTAATATGAGTTTCATGATATTTCCTAGGTTGTGTCACATGCTTCTTGGTGTGTGTTATGTGAAAACTTTGTGCATGTGAAGTGTGCCTAATATCATGAGAGTGCCCATACTTGAACTGATCATACAATGGCTTGTATGTAATTTTCATTTCATCAACAGGTTCAAGTTTGTATGGGGTTTCACCCTCAAAACCAATGCCGACTGTTTTGTTTCCAGACACAGCATATATCATAGAAGCTAGCTGACTTCTGCCAATACTTCTAGATAAGAACTTCCTGAAACTTAAATCATATTCTTTCAGAATATGGTTTAGACTAGGAGTGGATTTTTCTGAATCAGAAGGAGATCCAACATTATTGGATAATTTTAAAAGTTTTTCTTTTAATTCAGAATTTTCCAACTCAAGCTTCTTTGTTTCAAATTCAAATAGCTTTTTCAGCTTCTTGTATTTGAGACTAATCTGAGACTTGAGTTCCAGAAGTTCAGTTAGACCGGAAACTAACTCATCTCTAGTAAGTTCAGAAAATACCTCTTCAGAATCTGATTCTGATGTAGATTCTGATTCGTCATCTTCTGTCGCCATCAGCGCACAGTTGGCCTGCTCATCTTCTGAATCATCTTCTGACTCATCCCAGGTTGCCATAAGACCTTTCTTCTTATGAAACTTTTTCTTGGGACTTTCCTTCTGAAGATTTGGACATTCATTCTTGTAGTGTCCAGGCTCATTGCATTCATAGCACATGACCTTCTTCTTGTCAAATCTTCTTTCATCAGAAGATTCTCCACGTTCAAATTTCCTTGAACTTCTGAAGCCTCTGAACTTCTGAAGCCTCTGAAATTCCTTTGCTTGGTCTTCCAGAGTTGATTTAGCCTTCTGGAAATCATGGACAGTTCATCTTCTTCTTCAGATTCTGATTCTTCAGGATCTTCTTCTCTAGCCTGAAAAGCGTTAGTGCATTTCTTGATATTTGATTTTAATGCAATAGACTTACCTTTCTTTTGAGGCTCATTTGCGTCCAGCTCTATTTCATGACTTCTCAAGGCACTGATAAGCTCTTCCAGAGAAACTTCATTCAGATTCTTCGCAATCTTGAATGCAGTCACCATCGGACCCCATCTTCTGGGTAAGCTTCTGATGATCTTCTTTACATGATCAGCCTTGGTGTATCCTTTGTCAAGAACTCTCAATCCAGCAGTAAGAGTTTGAAATCTTGAAAACATCTTTTCAATGTCTTCATCATCCTCCATCTTGAAGGCTTCATACTTCTGGATTAAAGCTAGAGCTTTAGTCTCCTTGACTTGAGCATTTCCTTCATGAGTCATTTTCAAGGACTCATATATGTCATAGGCCGTTTCCCTGTTAGATATCTTCTCATACTCAGCATGAGAGATAGCATTCAGCAAAACAGTTCTACATTTATGATGATTCCTGAAAAGCTTCTTCTGATCATCATTCATTTCTTGCCTTGACAGCTTTACGCCACTGGCATTTACTGGATGTTTGTAACCATCCATCAGAAGATCCCATAGATCACCATCTAGACCCAGAAAGTAACTTTCCAGTTTATCTTTCCAGTATTCAAAGTTTTCACCATCAAATACCGGCGGTCTAGTATAACCATTGTTACCGTTGTATTGCTCAGCAGAGCCAGATGTAGATGCAGGTGTAGGTGTAGACTTTTCACTTTCATCAACCATCTTTTACTGAAGCGTTTTTCTCTTCCTGAATCTTTTCTAAACACGGTTAAGTGCTTGCACCTTAGAACCAGGCTCTGATACCAATTGAAGGATAGAAAAACACTTAGAAAGGGGGGGGATTGAATAAGTGTGACTTTAAATCTTGGACGATAAAAATAAATTGCACAATTATTTTTATCCTGGTTCGCTGTTAACGAAGCTACTCCAGTCCACCCCCGCAGAGATGATTTACCTCAACCTGAGGATTTAATCCACTAATCGCACGGATTACAATGGTTTTCCACTTAGTCCACGACTAAGTCTTCTAGAGTATTCTGATCACAACTTGATCACTCCAGGAACAACTGCTTAGATACCCTCTAAGACTTTTCTAGAGTCTACTGATCAACACGGTCACTCTAGGCTTAGTTCACTCCTAAGACTTCCCTAGAGTATTCTGATCAACACGATCACTCTAGTTCCTTACAACTTAATGTAATTCTAAGAGTATTACAAATGCTTCTTAAAAGCGATAATCACAACTGTGATATTTCTCTTAATCGTTTAAGCTTAATCTCACTAAGATATTACAACAGCAATGTAGTGAGCTTTGATGAAGATGAAGATTCTGAGTTTAGATTTGAACAGCGTTTCAGCAAGTTTGATATTAGTTGTTTTGGTGCAGAATCGTTAACCTTGCTTCTCATCAGAACTTCATATTTATAGGCGTTGAGAAGATGACCGTTGAATGCATTTAATGCTTTGCGTGTTCCGTACAGCATCGCATTTAATGTTATACGCTTTTGTCAACTACCTCGAGCCTTGTTCACGCTGTGTCTACTGACGTAGCCTTTAATAGCTTTTAACGTTCCTTTTGTCAGTCAGCGTAGTCTGCCACGTGTACTTCCTTCTGATCTGATGTTTGTGAATACAACGTTTGAATATCATCAGAGTCAAACAGCTTGGTGCATAGCATCTTCTGATCTTCTGATCTTGAAGTGCTTCTGTTGCGTGATACCATCTTCTGATCTTCAGTGCTTCTGATCTCATGTTCTTCTGATGCTTCCATAGACCCATGTTCTGATTCTGCTTCGACCATCTTCTGATGTCTTGCCAGACCATGTTCTGATGTTGCATGCTGAACCATTTGAGACACAACTTCTGAGCGCTGAATTATGCGTACTCTTTATATATATTTCCTGAAAGGGAAATTGCATTGGATTAGAGTACCATATTATCTTAAGCAAAATTCATATTATTGTTATCATCAAAACTAAGATAATTGATAAGAACAAATCTTGTTCTAACAGAATGGGTTGTGATGCCTTTTGGTTTGAAAAATGCTGGGGCAACTTATCAAAGAGCAATGAATTCTATATTTCATGACTTTATAGAAACATTCATGCAAGTATATATAGATGACATTGTGGTAAAATCTACCTCAGGTATGAGTCATCTCGATCATCTGAGCCAATCATTTGAAAGAATGAGGAAATATGGCTTGAAGATGAACCCCCTCAAATGTGCTTTCTTTGTGCAGGCAGGTGATTTCTTGGGTTTCGTAGTCCACAAGAAAGGGATAGAAATTAACCAGAACAAGACAAAAGCCATTGTGGAAACCAAGTCTCCATCCACGAAGAAAGAACTTCAATCATTATTGGGTAAGATAAATTTCTTAAGGAGATTTATCTCTAACTTGAGTGGACGCACGCAAGCTTTCTCACCTCTACTACGGCTTAAGCAAGGAAAGTTTGAATGGCGTGCTAAACATCAAGAAGCTTTCGATCAGATAAAGCAATACTTGACTTGTCCACCAATTCTGTCTCCCCCAAATGGGAAGAAGCACATGCGCCTATACATTTCAGCGTCAGATAAAACAATAGGCAGCATGCTGGCACAAGAAGATGAGAATGGCATCGAAAGAGCCATTTATTACTTAAGTAGAGTACTCAATGATGCAGAGACTAGATATACTGATATAGAAAAGCTCTGCCTTTGCTTGTATTTCTCCTGTATCAAACTTAAGTATTATATAAAGCCAGTTGATGTTTACGTTTCATCTCATTGTGATGTTATTAAACATATGTTATCTAAGCCAATACTACATAGTCGAATTGGCAAGTGGGTTTTGGCCCTTACTGAATATTCATTAATATTTCAGCCTCTCAAGGCAATGAAAGGTCAAATTGTGTCAGACTTCATTGTCGACCATGCGGTGGTTGAGAATCATCAGCATTATGTGGAATTAAAACCTTGGAAGTTATACTTCGATGGTTCAACGCATAGAGAGGGTACTGGAGTTGGAATGTTGATAATTTCTCCTGATGGAATTCCAACAAAGCTCAAGTATAAAATCGAAGGTCCATTATGCTCCAACAATGAAGCTGAGTACGAAGCATTAATTGCTGGACTTGAGGCTTTGTTAGAATTGGGGGCAACCAGAGTCGAAATTAAAGGAGACTCCGAATTGGTCATCAAACAATTGACAAAGGAGTACAAGTGTATCAAAGAGAATTTGATCATGTACTTTGTCATTGCAAAAAGGCTACTCAAGAGATTCGAATATGTGGAATTAAAACACGTATCAAGGGTGAATAACCAGGAAGCAAACGACTTGGCACAATTAGCTTCAGGATATAAAGTATTAAAAGAAAAGTTGGAGGAATTGATTGAAGTAAGAGGAAGAGCAATGTCGACTAAACTTTCTCCAAGTGATCTAGAGAACTCACAATTGGGTTATGCCAACAAAGAAGAATTTGAAGTACTAAATATAGACTCGTTGGCAGACACAGATTGGAGGAGTCCAATTATTAACTATCTGAAAAATCCTTCGACGGATACAGATAGGAAAATCAAGTATAGAGCCTTGTCATATTTCCTGATGGGAAATGAATTGTTCAAGAAAACTCCTGAAGGGGTATTGTTGAAATGCTTGGGTGAAGCAGAAGCATACTTGGCTCTGTCGAACGTACATAGTGGGGCATGTGGTGCACATCAAGCAGGGCACAAAATGAAATGGCTCTTGTTTCGTTATGGGATGTATTGGCCTTCGATGTTAAAAGATTGCATAGAGTTTGCGAAAGGGTGCCAAGAGTGCCAAGAACATGCAGGTATCCAACACGCTCCAGCAAACGAATTAAGTACGATAGTAAAACCGTGGCCTTTTAGGGGATGGGCATTAGATTTGATTGGAGAAATTCACCCCAAGTCATCTAAAGGTCAAAGGTACATTTTGGTAGGAATAGACTATTTCACAAAATGGGTCGAAGCAATACCACTGGCAAATGTGGATCAAGAGGTTGTGATTGAGTTTATTCAGAAACATATTATATATAGGTTTGGAATCCCAGAAAGTATAACAACCGATCAGGGATCAGTCTTTACTGGACGAAAAATGCAAGACTTTGCCAGAGAAATAGGTTTCAAGTTATTTACTTCTACACCTTACTACGCTCAAGCAAATGGACAGGTTGAAGCAGCAAACAAAATAATAATTGGCCTTATTAAGAAACATGTGGGAAAGAAACCCAAGAATTGGCATAAGACTTTAGATCAAGCACTCTGGGCTTGTCGAACATCTCCAAAAGAAGCTACAAATACAACTCCTTTCCAGTTGACATTTGGACATGATGCAGTACTCCCAATTGAGATATATTTGCAATCGGTGAGAATAGAAAGACAAGCAGACATTCCTCCCAACGTGTACTGGGAGTTAATGATGAATGAGTTAGTAGATTTGGACGAAGACAGACTTCGAGCACTGGAAATGATAAAAAGGCAAAAGGAAAGAGTGTCCAGAGCATACAACAAAAAGGTGAAAGGTAAAACTTTTGTTAATAATGACTTAGTTTGGAAAGTTATTTTACCTATAGATCGAAAGAATCAGGCACTTGGTAAATGGTCCCCACATTGGGAAGGACCCTTTCGAATCTTAAAAGTATTTTCGAACAATGCTTACGAAATTGAAGAGTTAGCAGAAGATCGTAGGATCTTAAGAGTAAACGGGAAATATTTGAAGAGATATAAACCAAGTATGTACGAAGTAAAGATTGCAAAAACGTAGATACTCAGGGTACTACGAAAGCCAAAATGGTCAGGCATGTGTCAAAACATATATGTCGCATTGATCAAAATGGCTTTACAATCAGAATAGATTGTTAAATGGAAGGAAAAGAGTCTAAAGAGACACCAAAATATTTTTCATTCATAATAGAGTACGTGCATTACAAAAAGATCCAAAGAACAGGATCTGAGATTAAAAAAAAAAAAGGGCAAAAACAAAAAAAAAACCTAAGATAAAAACTTGCTAGTTAATCCTTTGGTCTAAACCTTCCAAGGACAGCACAGGCGAGGGTTCAGCTTCGAACATATCCATGGCTCCAGAAATGCGCATCCTCTTCACTACACCTTTCCTAAGGAAAATGTAACTGAGGAGTCTCCCGTATGGAAGACAGGTCACACTCCCTTGACGGTTGACACCAATAGAGACAGCCTTAACAAGTCCTTTAAAGATCATCAAAGGAATGTTAATTTTCTTCCCTCGAAGACCACAGAGGATAAACTCCAAGTCTTCAACCATGATGTTGTTTTCATCAATCCTCCGAGGCTGAAAGTTTCCCACGAGCATCTGGTGCCAGATCCTGATAACTTTGGCACTGAAGCGGTCGTTATCCATAAGAGTTCTCAACATGAGATGAGTAGTCATGTTGAAACTGTTGTCATCAAAAGTTTCCCCAGAGTTACTGCATCTCATTAGGTTGGCAATAGTGGTGGGAGTGATGCTAAGTCGAGCATGTCGAATAGAAGAATCAATGGTGGTCCTACCTTCAGGATCTATGCGTAAGGACGCATTCATCCAGAATTCTGCCAACATGTTGGGGTAGATAGCACCCTCCAAGACTTCTTCAAAATAGAAGTCCAGTTCTTGATTGACAAAGAGGGTTTCGATGTTGATGAAGTTACGAACAAGTTCATCCTCAGAAAGTCTGAACTCGTTCTTGAGGAGGGCTTTGATGTTATTAAAGGAAAGAGGTCCAGCCATTGCAAGGAAAAGAAAGGTTTTTGAGAAAGAAGTTGTGTGTTTTCTTTTTCTGTGTTTAGTTTGGAGAGAAAGCGCATGAATGAAGAACTGAAGGCAATATTAGACCCTTTATATAGACTGGGGATACTGAAGGGTGGTTTTAAATTGTTAATGATTGATTGGACTGCGTTTGGTTTTCCAAAGAGAGAAGTTATGGCTTCCGCCGTTTCCCGCCCTTGGAAGTTGAGAAGTAATCATGAAACTGATGCACGCACGTCTTAAATTGATGTTTTGGAGGAAGTGACGTCACTATTCAATAATGATTATGGCTAGAGAAGTGGAAACGTCAAGTCTAGAGGAAAGGATGCTGCGAAGGATGTTCAGGGTCTATACGTTGCATTAAATAAAAGCACTGTAGAAAATCTAAAGATATATTTTGGCAGAAATTGAAAGATTCGCTAAAGTAGTGTTGGCGAACATTGTAGATATAAACGAAGAAAATAGAAGTCAAGCATACAAATAGATGTTTCTACAAAAAGCTTCGATTACAAAACGAAAATGCAACAAGTTACAGGATTGGAGACAGCTAGTTAAAATCCTCAGGGAGATTGTTTTTAATCTTCAAGTATTGAGTTTCCCACGAAGACATACGAAGCTCAATTAGTGCCCGTTGTTTCTTCAATCTTTCGATCTCTGGCACTAATCTCTGTGCAGTCTCGAAATGTTTAATCCCCGACTGCACCACTTCGAGCAAATCCTGTTGGTTGAATTTTTGTATGGCTGCCTGACAACGTTCAGCTTCCTTTATCTTGTCCTCAAGTACCTTTATCTCTTGTTTCCAGGAGTGGATGTTCTTCTCATAATCATCAAAAGCCTTCTGATTTTCTGAATGCTTAAGCTTGAGGGCCTCACCTTGTTTCGTTGCATCCACAACAGAGCTCCATGAAGAGTCATGAGAGGCCATTGTCTCAGATAGCTCTTTTTCGACATTTTGCTTTCGAAGAATGTTGGCCTGGAGTTGATCAATCAGAGAACCTAGCAGAACAATTACCTCTGAAACTTCTGTGGAGACTTGAAGCAAATCTACTTTCTTTAAAAGTTGATTTAAGTTGTGACTCTTAATAGGTTCCCGGCTGAGAACATCCACAAGATTGACCCCAAAGAATCTCTCTTTTATTTGTCGAAGGAGGCTAGGAATATCTTCCTTGTCACTAGATTCTACAGTCACAGCTGGAGAGACATCAAGTTCCGAAGGCGAAGAAGTATTCACATTCATGATAGCTTTTAAGAAACTAAGAGGATCAGTTTGCTTAAGTTGTTCCAACTCCGAAGAAGTAGGCTTCGCAGGGGCAAGCGTCGAAGTTGTCCCAGGAATGGCTTTTGTATCAAGAGCCGAAGTTCCTTGAGGATCTTGTTTTTCTGGTTTAGAAGTCTCCTCCATAGCATCTTGCTCCGATGCAGTATCTTCACTGTCATGTGGTTGTAGGTTCACATTGTCGCTGCCTGAGAATGGGTGATCTTCTTCCAAATTTTTGTCTTGGTGAGTAGGTGGGGATTCGTCAGTGGATTGGCTTTCTTCAATTGGTTCATTAGGCAATATGGTGGCGATTGGCCTAGCATCTTCGAAGACTGGGGAGAGAACATGAGTTTTGTTTTGAGAGGTATCTGTATTAAACGGAGCAGAGTTAGTCATAAAGATAAGCCTTTGAGGGGTTTATTGACGAAAGTTAAAGATTGGCGATTACCGTAAAGTTTGTCAACATTAATGGTAAGGCCATGATCCTTAAAACCTGAAGTGGCAGTGCCAGCATCATCCTGCAATAACAAGGTAAAATGTCAGTTCAATCATTTAGTTAAAATTACAGGATAATATGTGGGGTGAAACCCAAATACCTTGGTTGGGATATTATCTGGACTTGAGTTATGACTTTCAACAACGAAAGCATTGCTGGCAACTTTTAAAGGAGATTCTTCAGAGGATGCCTTATCGCCAGGAGAAGCAGCTTTAGAGGGACTTATCTCTTTCCCTTTTCTTGAAGGGGTGACAGCTTTTTGTTTCTTCTTGTGTCCTTCTCTAGTACGAGGAGGGGATTTATCTTCGCCATCTAAGGCAGCTGTCGAAGAAACTTTCCGCTTCGAACCTGTTGGGGGTTTCGAGCTCTGGAAAATAGATGATAAGTAAGATGAGTACTACTCACAGATTGTACAAGATTAAGAATATGAGATGGGTATGTACCGTGGGCTTCTTGTCAGTGACGATGGAGTCACTCTCACTTGGTTTGTTGCTTTTAGATGTCCCAGAATCCTTTTGGGCAGGAGCTTCCTTAATCTTCCTCCTTCGTGCAACAGTTGTAGTTGAAACTGAAATCAGTATATTAGCAAAGAAAAGAAAAGTCAGTCGAAAAGATTGTCTGAATCCAAACCTTCAGGTATTGGAGTCAAGACACGAACATGTTCAAGGTCTATATGTAGATGTCCTTTGAAAGTATCCAAGGTATGCTTAGTCGGAACCACTCGTTCGGCGCGTTTTTTAGTACTGTTTTGAAGATCTTTTAGAACGTTGCCACACACAAACCAATTTGGAAAAGGAGGGCTCAAAGCCACACCAAAATCCGCACTTGGCAGTGGAGGGAATTTTGGAGGATTAAGTTTGAAAGCCACTTCATAACGTAGTTCTGGTCGAACATACGAGGGCAATTTCAACTTATCCAGTTTGGCGGAAAACTTTTCGCGCAAAATGACTGCAGCCTCACGAACGGTCCGACTAAGATCATCAGGCCTGTAGATAGTTTCAAAGAATTTTTGAAAAGCTTGGATTTCTTTAATATGAGTTGAAGTACCTTTGTGAAAATTCTCCTGCACATCAGCAAAAGCTGCAGTTAGTTCTTGAGCAAGACTACCGGCATTAAAGATTTGGGAGCTATAATAATCCGTCCACCATTGGTGAAAATCTGGTGTAGAGTAAAAAGCAAGTTCGAAAGGAATAGGAGAAAAATTGGTGGTGCCAACGTATTTGTTGATTTTTGTTTCACATTCTCCTTCAGTCAAGTACAAGGTATGGAAACACATATGGCTCCTTTTCTCATATAAGCACTTGGGTTTTATTTGAACCAACCCAAACTGTCTTGAGACCAAATTTGGTTGATAGCACACGAGAATACATTGACCTTTTGATGGTCGAAGACGATGAGAAAATAACCTTGGAGTCAGAAAGGCTTTCCAAATTTCCATAGACTCAGTTTGTTGATCCTGAGATGTTGATGGGAATTTTCGAGTAAACCATTCGGGACCTATTGTTTTGTGTACAAACGGGGCCATAGAAGGATCGAACTGATTACGCTGGGCAAACATCATTGAATACGCCAGAAAGTGTTCACGAAGCTTCCCAGTTTCTTC
The DNA here is from genome assembly GCF_029867415.1 of Vicia villosa. Classification (NCBI taxonomy): domain Eukaryota; kingdom Viridiplantae; phylum Streptophyta; class Magnoliopsida; order Fabales; family Fabaceae; genus Vicia; species Vicia villosa. Next base: position 1,315,969 of record NW_026706811.1, on the reverse strand, counting down.
TTTTGGAGTCAGGTAAGCTAACCTGGTCCCTTCTATAGTTCGATTCTTGATTTTGCTATCTTCCTCATTGACGTTTCCTCGAAAGGGAATATGAGTTTCGAATGTAGCGTTAAGCCACAGTTGCAATAGCTAGAAAGGACCAGCATAAAGCAAAGTACCGGATTTGTAATTCTTGGTAAGGTTTGCAGCTTCGCTGAGGTTTTCATAAAGAAACCCTAAAAGCAGTTGGCTGAGGTTGAGCTTTTTTCCAGCATGCAACTGATTAGCCATGCAAAGGTATCTCTTTGCAACTTGTATGGATCTTGAGCAGAAGGCACATCGTGAGAGCCATAGCGCTAAGAAAGCAATATGCTCTTCATCGGATACTGCCGTTTCGGTGGTGATATGGTGCTTCTGGATGAATGCAGTATAAGTGACTATCGAGTCATTAAAACCAATAGTATCAGTATCCATCTCATTGGGATCGAAGGTTTCGCCAGTTGGTCGAAGTCCTGTAATCGCAGCCACATCGAAAAGAGTGGGGGTAACCATTCCGCATGGGAGATGGAAAGTGTTGTGAGAAGCATCCCAAAAGTGAACCGCTGCTACTAGCATGGGTTGGTTATATTCTAGGCCTGTTTTTGACAGTTGAATCAAATCGTATATTCCTAACGATTTCCAGAAGGATTCTTTCTGTTTCTCTACTTTTTCTAACCAGGCATAGTACAAATCAGGATCTTTGGCTAAGGGAATTGACCTAAACACTTTTACAACGTTGGTCATATAGTTTAACCTAATTTTCGTCAAAGCCAAAGGGGTTACAGTTGAAGTTTCTTCAATGTTGGCAGATTTTCCTGAGGGAGAACAGCCATCTTCATCTATCTTAGTTTTGCTAACTAATGGTCTAGTATTGTAATAAGCAGGGAAGAATCTATTCAGAGATGAAATATTTTCACCTGGTAACGGACCCATAAAAGCAAGAGATTTTCCAGAAAGTTCAAAGGGAATGATTACCTGGGAAGCATAAATAGCGCGTACTTCTTCGGTGTTAGGGTTTGGAATGTGCTCTTGTTCCCCAGACCGTGTTGTTGATTGGAGCTTCAGAACAGGTTGAAGAACATTTGAAGATGAAGCCATAGAGAGATTTTGATTAAGAAAGCAAGATTTTGAAAAGATTGAGGATGTTGGTTCTTCTGTTGAAGAAGATGAAGAAATAGGAATGAAAGGTTGTATAGAAATGCAAGATCAAGTATTTAAAGGTTTAACGGAAACCCTTTTTAAATCTTTTGGGTAAAGCCCAAAGAACACGTGGCGGCTGGTGATTTAATCCGACGGTGGTTGAATAAATTGGCTTCACTCCTAGTATGTAGGAGTAATGATCAAGAAGTAAGGTCAAAAACGTGGGAATGTAAGTTATGAGAAGACATCTTTGAAAATGACAAGACGTTTCGGGAACAGGGTCATCAATGATTATGACGTTAGTCAGCAGTCTTGGAACTCTCAAAGATCAATAAGAAACGAAATCTTATGATGACAAGAAACGCCTATTTCTGTTGATTTTCGAAACAGGCATTTATTGGGGGCAATTTGTTAGCTGAAGATTCCGTCTTGTAATATTTGTCCTTCGAAGAAGTGGAAAATCGAAGGAAAGATGGCTACTGATGGCCATGCTTCAAGAATAAAGATTTCTAAGTTCGTTATGAAGATAATGAATACTGAAAGCTAGCGAAAGTATGTGTCTTCGGGGACTTAGACAAAATTTATAAAATATATTCAAGTATTACTACTTAGCGTGTTTTCGTAGTGTTTTTTACACTGCCACGCGTCGAAGACAGACTCAGGCGGGAAGATTTGAAATTCGAAGACGGTCTCGTAACTGTCCAAGGAACAGATGGCATCGCTGGAAGTTCTTATGAGAGACGTGGCAGCAGATTAGTGTAGGACCGTTAAGGTCGAAACTAGTATAAATAGGAGTCTTAATGTTAGGATTCTGTGTGTTCATTTTGTACAAATCACTCACATATTTACTCAAGTATCAAGTGTTAAGAGAAAGAGTTCGCTGAGAAAATGTACGTATGACACCACCACTTTAATACATGTGTATTATCTTTCGTTTTCGAATATCTTTCAGAATTACTGCATTCCATTTACTTCTTGCCATTTACATTTCTGTATCTTTACTTTAATGTCATTTACTTTCGAATTACTTTCATGTCATTTATTTTCAAAGTCTTTAACGTTTCTGCATTCTAAGATTCTTTACGTTTTAACAGTCCTTTTAGTTTCATATGTTATGTTACTTATCTTTTCATTGAAATCATACTTACATATAACAAAGTGATTATCAAGATTACTTGTTCTTTAATCGAACAACGCTTATTGAAGAAGACGAATCATGAATATGGTTCGAATGAACATTGATAACAATCTTTTTGACTATGTGTCCTAGGATCAATCTAGTCGATCCTGCGAGTAACCAAATCATATTTATTATAGTTTGGAAGACTAGCGGTTGTTTACCGGAAATCACCCTAAACAATAAGATAACGTTAAACAATAAAAGGAGTGCTTTTGAAAATGCCATCTACGAAAGCACGATGATATTTTGGTCAATTCAGTGGTGCGTAAGAAGGTCATTGGATGTGGGATGAAAAATTGTCATATAAAAATCATGATAAAAGTTATTTGTAAGAAATAAAACTAAATAAAAAATTACATAAACTAAAATACAAAATTGACCAAAATATAATTTAGGGTAAACATTTACATAAAAATACCTTAATCCACAAGAAAAAAACAAAACCAAAAGAGGAGGGATTGTTTGAGCAAAGTTGAAATCAAAGTAAAGTCCATGGAAATGAAAATGGAAGTAGACACTGAAAACAGAGAAGAAGAGAAGGATCTATTCAAAGCAGCTGAAGAAGGAAATTCTTCAATCTTCGAATCATTATCCCCTCAATCACTCTCCAAATCACTCTCTCTCAGAAACGAAGACGCTCGTTCTCTTCTCCATGTCGCCGCTTCTTCTGGTCACTCTAAGGTTCCCTTTTCCCCTTCCTCAAATGGGTCTCTTCCATTTTCATTCAATCTCATAAAAATTTAATCTTTTTTGTATTTGTATCAGAACCCTAAATTGGGGTTCTTAGTTAGGAAATTGAATGTTATTGTTTTCTATTTTGTGACTGTGGATGAGAATTTTTCAGGTGGTGAAGATATTGTTGTCTTCTGATGCATCGGTTGAGGTGATAAATTGTGGTGATGAAGAAGGGTGGGCACCGCTTCATTCTGCTGCCAGCATTGGGAATTTGGAGATAGTAGAGGCTTTGTTGAACAAAGGTCTATTTTTTTTTAATCTATTTTAATGAGATTTAGGGAATTTTTGGATTTAGGGTTTTAGAGGGGAGTATTCACATTTTATTCCTCGGGTTTTCGGGATAGCTCGTGAAAACAACTTATAACTTAGATGACAACTTATAAGTTGAGAAAATAGAAGCAATTGTATGCAATCACAAGTGTCGGTGTTGGGCACAGACACACCTTCAATTTGAAGTGTTCGGTGTTATATAGGTTGAAAGATTCATCAACCATCTTTACCGTTCTTATTCTTCATTTTTGGTAGGAGCTGATGTTAACATAAAAAACAACGGAGGACGCACTGCCTTACACTATGCAGCCAGCAAAGGTCGGATGGAGATTGCTGAAAGACTCATCTCTCATAATGCCAAGCTTAATTTAAAGGACAAGGTTGCAACATGGATTCATTTGATTTTTTTTGTTGACACTATGGTTTCAATTTCCCCGTTCTTCATTATAATCACATTATTAAAGTATGTATCCTGTAAATTGTGATATGATCAGGTTGGTTGCACTCCGTTGCATCGGGCAGCTAGCACTGGGAATTCTGAGTTGTGTGAATATTTGATTGAAGAAGGAGCAGATGTTGATGCTGTTGATAGAGCTGGTCAAACTCCTCTAATGAATGCTGTGGTTTGTTATAACAAAGAGGTATGCTCATTGGTGCAATGCTCAATTTAGAGGATATATAAATCATATTTCTTATCATGCTTTTGTTGATTACGTTGATGCCTAAGTTACACATGTCCCTAATTGATCGCAAGTGTCTAAGCATCAATTTTTTTGACACTAAGCTCGTGACATTAGAATATCTGAAATCACTATTTTACACAACCTCAACATTTCCTCGTGAAAAGTTTAAACAAACCGGCTCTTAGAACTTTCATCCCACTGTAATGGCCCCTTTCCGTGGTCCCAAATGCAGTTTTGCACCAATTTCATCATTGTTGGTGCAGAACTACTCATCGGTAATTAGGGTCTTGGATCCACCATTGATTGTTATGGTCTAAATATCTATCCTGCGTTCGGTTACAGGTAGCTCTCCTTCTTATAAGGCATGGAGCAGATGTGGATGTGGAGGACAAAGAAGGGTACACAGTGCTTGGTCGAGCTGCCGATGATTTTAGAGCAATATTAATTGATGCTGCCAAGACCATGATTGAGTGATCCAAGCAAAATATAATGAGAAAATTATCTGTAATGCAATATAGAGCATTATTATGATGTAAAAGAAACAAGTTTTTTGCTTAACATCTGTTTTATTTGTATGACCAGTTAGAGCATTGAATGTTCTGCATTTTCATTAACCAACCTTGCATTTGTCTCTTTTTAACAAGATTGGTGGTTTTTTATGACTAACACTTAGGGTCCGTTAGGTTGGAGGTAAGTTAGGTTGGAGGTAAATGGAGGGGAGGAGATTTTTAATAGTTTAGGTGTTTGATTCAAATTTTAAGAGGGGGAGGGGAGGTAGATGGAGGGGACCAAATTCCTTCTGAGTCCCTTTTTGCTTCCTCCGATTTGGAGGATTCGGAGGGGAGGGGAGGTGATTCATATTAATTATAATTATATTTACATATTTACCCTTGTTATAATTATAATTAAATTTTTTATTTTATTTTTTATATTTTTATGTTATTTTTTAACTAATGTAATTTTTTTTTGATGTTATCGAATTGAATACTTATAAATAGTAAATATCATGAATCTTATAGTAAATTTAGTAAAATTACAAGGTTAAAAATGTAAATTAGTTTTAAAATACCTCCCATTCTGAACCAAACATATTTGTAAATAAAATTCCTCCCCTTCCCCTTCATATTTTGAACCAAACATATATATAATTAAAACTGAGGGAGTACCTAACATTTCCTTTTCAATAGGGGTTGCTAAGCTTGGTTTTGTCAAACTTAAGTTTGACTTGCTAAAATATTTAAAATCTAAGTTTTACTTGCAGTTTGTCATAGGGTTATTTTTAGGTAGCAGTTCGATATTTTCGAAAGTTTGATTAGTCAGTTTGTCTACTTAAAAATTTATTTTACTTGAACATTTATAAATAAGAAATTTTAGGTAGCAGTTCGATATTTTCAAAAGTTTGATTAGTCAGTTTGTCTACTTAAAAATTTATTTTACTTGAACATTTATAAATAAGAAATTCATCTGATATTTAACTAACAAATTAAAAGACGTGATTAAATTTTTTTATTGTAGATTTATTTAATTTATCTAATAGCAAAAGTCTTTGTGATGTTATTAATTTGAAAGAACTTATGAAAATAATTTATAACATTGTGGATAAAAAATTTTAAACTTATTTTCATAAGTTGTTTAGAATTACTAAGTTCTATTTTTGAATTTTAATTTAAAATATAAAATATAATATAATCACAATAATAAAAAAGTTTTTTATAATTTTAATATGTTATTATCATATATAAAAAGACTGTCTAATCTTTTTACTTAAATAAGTTTATAAAATAGTTTACGGATTTATTATTCTCTCCATTTCAAAATAAAAGTCTTTTTTTTTTTATAAGAAAAAGTCTTTTTTTTTTGCTTTATAGCACCGGTTTAGTCCGGTTCGGGGGCGAGTTCTGACATCAAGTGGTTTCATTCCCCTCCCGATCGCAGTTGCGGGGATCGAACCGTGGTTCTCCCTACCAAGTCCAGCGCCAATCACCACTTTTAGATTAAGAAAAGTAATAATTAAATAATTAAATATAATAATTTTACAAAATTACTCTTAATTATTATTGATTCTCATAAAAGTAAGTATGATGTAATAGCTTGAAAATAGTAAAGACGATAAAAATTCATTAATATTATATTGAAAACATAAAACAACTCTTATTTTAAGACACTTTAGTTAGAAAGACTCTTATCTTAGAACAACAGAAAAAATATTTTAAAAAGAAAATTTAATTCGACTTGAATTTGTGTAGCTTATGTTAAAAGTAGGGGTGGCAAAACGGGCCGTCCGCCCCGCCTTATGCCCGCCAAAAAACGAGCGGGGCGGGCATGTCCGCCAAGTAAAATGGGCATCAAAATCATGTCCACCCCGCCAAGATGGCGGGTTGGCGGGCGGCGAGCTTACCCGCCTATTTTTATTTATATTTTTTTAATAGATTAATATGCTTTTTTTACCTTTTAATTAAACTTTTCACTTATTTTTTAAAATAATTTTTTATAAAAGTAATTTTTTAACAAATTTACTCTAAAAAATATTATATATATTTATAAATAAATATATAAAATAACCATCAAGGATTGCAATTACTAAAATTAACTAAAAAAATAGTGAGTTTTCGAGGAGGAGCGGGTTTTGGCGAGCGGCGGATTTTGGCGGGGCGGGTATGGCGGGCGGCGGGTTTTAGCGAACGGCGAGCCTAAAATCTCAATCCAACCCGCTATTTTTTAGCGGGTGCGCGGGGTGTCCGTCGGGCCCCGGCCCGTTTTACCACCCCTAGTTAAAAGAGGCTCTGATGGTCAACCCTACATGTGTCTCTGTATCACATCTTTTCTAGTAGAAATGCAAAATTAATTTGATTTTTATCTAATTAAATCTTATATGCGAGAACTTTGACTATTTTTTTTAATTAAATCTTATATTGCCTCCCCTTCTTTGTGTCTCTATATCATATTTTCCTCATAAAAATTAATTCGATTTTTATCTAGTTAAATTTTATACGGGAGGGTCTTAGCTACTTTTCTAATTAAATTTTATATTAATATCCCTATTTACTTTGTCGCAATACCATATCTTTTTTCTATAGTAGCAAAAAATGCAAAATTAATTTGATTTTTATCTAATTAAATCTTATTTTTTTTAATTAATTCTTATATTGTCCCCTTTACTTTTTGTGTCTCTATACCATAATCTTTTCTCTGTAGTAGAAAAATGCAAAACTAATTTGATTAATATCCAATTAAATCTTACTTTTTTTAATTAAATATTATATTTCACCCTTTCTTTTTGTGTCTCTATACCATAATCTTTTTTCTATAGTAGCAAAAATGCAAAATTAATTTGATTTTTATCCAATTAAATCTTACTTTTTTTTTTAATTTAATCTTACTTTTTTTTTAATTTAATCTTATATTGTCACCCTTACTTTTTGTGTCTCTATACCATAATCTTTTTTCTATAGTAGAGAAAATGCAAAATTAATTTGAAGTATATAGAAATTTTTTAACAACTTTTCTAATTAAGTCTTATATTTCCTATGTCTCTATACCATATATTTTCTCTATAATAGTAGACATATAAAATTAATTTGATTTTTATCTAATTAAATCTTATATAGGAAGACTCTAATCTAATTAAAGAACTTTAACTACTTTTCTAATATGAAAAATGAGTCACAAACTAACATTCATAGTAATTATTGGAGCATCTTTTACCCCTATTTTCTTTGTCATATTCATTTCCACCAACAATTCTTTTCTAAATTTTTTCAAAGGAGATCCTACCAACCACCCTTACGCTTACTTATCCCTTAACATATATTTTTTAGTAAATATTTCTTTTTTAGATTTATTGAGTAATGAATATATCTAGCCTATATAATAGACCAAATACATTCATTATTCAATGAATCTAAAAAAAAATTTGTTTAAAAATAAGGCCAGAGTGAGTATATATATATATATAGCCATCATCTTGATGACATTAAGGAAGAAGCAGAAACAAAACATTATTAAAAAAACATGTCTCTGCTTGTTCCTACAACTCATCATGTGGCACTCTTGCCAAGCTCTGGCATGGGCCATCTCACTCCATTTCTCAGGCTAGCAGCACTGCTTCTCCAAAACCAGTGCCATGTCACTCTCATAACCCCTCAACCAACAGTCTCAAAAGCAGAAGAGCTTCTTATCTCTCAGTTCCACTCTTCATTCCCTCAAGTCAACAAACTTGAGTTTCACCTTCTCCCTTCTCATGACACTGATGCTTCCACCGACCCTTTTTACCTCCAATTTGCATCCATTCGTAGATCTTCACACCTTCTCTCCCCTCTTCTTGCTTCACTTTCTCCGCCTTTATCCGCTTTCATCTTTGACATGACATTGATTTCACCTATTCTTCCCATTCTTGAAAGCCTTGGTGTTCCTCACTATATCTTGTTCACTTCTTCTGCTTCCATGTTCTCTTTCTTCTCTTACTTTCCATCTGTGGCTGCTTCTGTATCTTCTTCTGATGTCGTCGAGATTCCAGAAGTTGATACTATACCAAGATCATCAATCCCTCCCCCACTCTTGATTCCAAATAGTTTATTTTCTAAGATTTTCATGGAGGACAGTCCTAAGCTCAAGAAACTTCATGGAGTTTTGATAAACACTTTCGAAGGACTTGAAGGAAATGTCCTAGAGGCTCTTAACAATGGAAAAGTGGTGAAGGAGTTGCCACCTATCTATGGAGTTGGTCCTTTTGTACCTTGTGAGTTTGAAAAAATTGAGCAAAATGGAGTTACTAGTGCTACTCCAGTGAGCTGGCTCGACGATCAACCGGACGGTTCGGTGATTTACGTTAGCTTTGGAAGTAGGACTGCTGTAGGAAGAGATCAAATAAGAGAGATAGGAGAAGGGTTGGTGAGAAGTGGATACAAGTTTCTGTGGGTGGTGAAGGATAAGAAAGTTGATAGGGAAGAGGAAGGAGAAGAAGGGTTGGAAGAAGTATTAGGATTTGAGTTAATGAAGAGGATAAAGGAAAATGGATTGGTGGTTAAGAAATGGGTGGATCAAAGTGAGATTTTGAGTCACAAAAGTGTGGGAGGGTTTGTGAGTCATTGTGGTTGGAACTCAGTGATAGAGGCTGCATGGTTTGGTGTACCAATCATGGGGTGGCCTCAGATTGGAGACCAAAAGATAAATGCTGAGTTGGTTTCAAAAGGAGGGTGGGGTGTGTGGAAGAAAGAATGGGGGTGGGAAGGTGAATGTTTGGTGAAAGGGGAAGAGATTGGTGAGGCTATAAAAGAGATGATGAATGATGAATCTGTTGGTATGAAAGCAACACAAATTAAAGAGGCTGCAAGGGAGGCTGCAAGTGTTGGTGGGGGGTCTAAGGTTGTTATTCAAGCCTTAAAGGAAGTGTGGAAGAAAAAAGTTGAAAAGAACTGAGAGTTTGTTTATGATTTGGTTAAAGAAGTTGATTCTAGCATTTGGGATTGAGTATTGATTTTGTTTAGTATTTAGGATATGGTTAGGGGAAAATAAATAATAAAAATGTTTCATGAACACCACAATAGTCATTGCATGTGTAACATCTAGATTATTACATGCAAAATTGTGGTTTGTTCATTAGAATTCTGAATTTGTAAGAGGCAAACACATATTTTGGTATCAAAGAGAAAACAAAGGCTATGAATAAATGATCAGTTTTCTTATATGAAACTCTTTTTAATTTTTTTATTTTCTCTGTAATGTACTTCTTTTTAATAAAATATATGATATTATTTAAGTTTAATAAATATTAAGTTAAGCATCATAATATCCTAAAATTTAATCGAGTATAATATCTTTTTCGATATAAATCAGATATCATATATGTAAGTATAGAAATTAGTAAGTATAGAAATTAATCTCTTGGACCTTCTTTAAAAAATCTAACACTAATGCATCCCCATCAATGAATTTGAATCCAAATATTTTTATTAACTTTTGAGCGATTTCTAAAATGCCATTCTAGTAGTCTTGAATATTACCCAGGATATCTAACATTCTATTATTTAGTGTTACGTTAATTTTTAATATTTTTTTAAAACAAATTTAAAATTTAAATTAATTAAATTTTGAGTACCCAATACAAAAAAATTATAAAACACTAAAAAAACTCCACATTTTAAATAGGAATGTATATGGGTTGGGTTGGATTGGGTCAACTTGTTATCCAACCCGTTAAAACTTCAATGAGTTGAGTTCGCCGTCCAACCCGCAATTTCATTATCAAAATCAACTCGAACCGACCCGTTCATTTATGGGTTGGGTTGAGTTTGGTTTGTGGTTGTGTTTCAAATAAAAATATAATAATTTTTTTCAATTTAAAAATATTATAACACAACTCAATACATTTATACTCATTTCTAACGCACAAAATGATGAAGTACATCATATAATGGGCCAGCTTGTTCCAGCTTTAAAAAATGATTTTTTTTTTGTATTTTTGAAAATAGATTTTCTAAAACCGTTTTTCAAAATATTACAAGTTCTTTTATATTCGCTTTTTCTAAAATGAAACATTAGTTTTGACATCCTATAACATAAACATACATAATTGAAGACCAAAACTTTGTCAAAATCATAATTTTTTCAAAAAGTTATATTTCAAAAATGATTTTTATGAAAATCTATTTGAAATAGCTTCAAAATTAAGTGATTTTTTGAAATTTTGATATCCAAATTTTTCCCCATAAATAGATGAAATACCTAAAATCACATTTTAAGAATAACTATTCAAACAAAATTTTTATTTGAAGCTTTTATAAAAAGTTTCTTTGTAAAATTTTTTTCACAAAATTTGGTAACACTATAAAAATCATTTTTTAAAAAAAGCCAAAACAAACGGGCCCAATATCTAATAATATTCATTAACATGATATAACATTGGATAATAGTATAAAATTTCATCAGACACATTATTTTTATAAAATACATAAGTTAGAAATGATACAAAAGAAAATAAGAAACAACATTTAATCTTAGAATTATAGTTAGTATTGACATAATAATTTTATATATTTTTTTAAAATAATAATAAAAAATATGAAATTACTAATGTCACAGTTGGATCAACGGGTCTGCGGGTTGCAAAACTCAAACCCGATATCCGAACCAAAACTATATAGATTATTACGGATTGAGTTGGGTATACCCGTAAATGAACGAGTTCGAATAATTTATAAATTGATTCAATTTAAATTAGCAGGTTTGTGGGTCGACCCGCACTCGTGAACACCCCTAATTAAATGAAGATATAGAAGTCAGTTAAGCCATAAAATATATCTTAAAATTCCTAACTTTTTTTTATCATTAATTAACAAGAGAAAAAAGAAAGTCTAACTCTTGACAATATCACCAAGTAGCACAGGGTAAAGAGTAAAAGTGGAGCCATAATACAAAAATATAATAATAATAATAATAGAAACAATATCAGCCTTGTATTTCTGTTCCCCCTTATCTCCCTTCCAAACCAACTCTCCATCTCCTATACACAGCAGGAGTCTCCACAGGGGAAGCCAACCCAAGCCATGTCAATCATGGCTTCCTCTTCACTACATTCCTTCATTCAAATCCCAACCTTCTCTCAAAAACTCACTACCTCTCAAAACAATCTCCACTTTGCTATAACAAAAAGAGACAAAGAATTATCTTCTTCTCCTTCCCACAACATTCTTCAAAAATCACTTCCTTTAGCTGCTTCACTCGCAATTCTTCTCTGGTCAACACCTGGTAGAACACCCTATATCCCTCTTTCAATGTAGCATGCATTATTTCATTTCAACTCATTTTATTGCTTACTGTTTTTTTTTCTTTCTTGCAGCACATGCTGGATTCATGTCAGGAATCTCAGGACTAGAAGCTGTTCCTGGTCCTCAGCTTCCTAAGATTGATTTCCTCAACAGAATAAATGGTTACATATATCTTTCAAACTCTTATAACATGATTGTGATGATGAAACTAAAATATATATGTTTATCTTATTTTAACAGAAGAAAACCAGAAGAGATATGCTGAGAATGATGCAAGAATCAAAGAGTCTCCGTTGGTGAAGAAATTGCTTGAGCAATCTAAGTTGAATAAAGAAAAGTAATTCTTTAGCTCTTATTATGATGATAGTTGAATCTGTGTGTTTTTTTGTTAAAAGCATTCAGCAATAACATTTTTGAGTTTTACTTTACAGGAATAGTAAGGAAATAGAGAACAAGTACTGCTTGCGTGGTGCAGAATGGGGAGTTGGTGATTGTTCAGCAGAAGGAATGACAATAGAGGAGAGGGATAAATTCATAGCAATGTTGAAAGAGAAGGTTGGAGAAAAGTAATATGATGCAGCTAGGATCATAGAAAAGATACAAAATGTGAAAAGGTTTAGGCCTTTTGCAGAGATTCAAAATTTTGTTTTTGAATTCTACTTATTGTACAATGGACTATTATTATGTATGATTTAAAAGACAACACTTGCTATAAATTTTGTTACTAGTTTAAATGATTGTAGTGTTACTTGAAGACCCAATTTTTGATTAAGGCTCTGTTTGGTAAGATAACTTTTCGAGCTTATAGCTTATGTCTTATGTCTTATAAGCTCATATGATAATTTAGACCCGTTTGATAACAGTCTTTTCATCACGAACTTATAGCTTATTTTACTAGCTTATAGCTTATTTTTCAGACGCTATTTCAAATAGCGTTTTAACTTATGTCTTATAACTTATTATTTTTCTTCCTTTTTTATCCTTATTATTTCAATTAAAATCAATTTTTAACTCTTATAATTTTTTTAATTTAAAATAAAATAATTATATATTAAATATCTTTTATGTCATTTTACATTTATAAGTTAATTGAACCGCTAATTTTACCAAACACTTTGATGAGCTTATAAGCTATTAGTCTCAACCATCCGCTATAAGCTATAAGTCATCCGTCATCAGCCATCAGTCATAAGCTATAAGCTATCAGCTAACTTATCAGTCAACCACTATTTTTACCAAACAGACCCTAAGTATTTGATATTGTATATGATTGTCTCTATTTCAATTCAAATTATCCGCAATGTAAAAGTTGTTACAAGACTATCAAAGAAGTTACAAAAAAAAAAAATTAAAAAATTTTTCTCATGTTCTCCAAAACTAATTTATAATTTCTATCTCTTATTCTTTATATTAAACCCACACAAAGATCATAAGAGAAAACAAAAGAGAAATATTAAACCCTCTTTTAATTAAAACTGTCTAACACATGTATATGTATTTGTATTATATTTCTCACCCAATGATTTTTTTTTAATTATTTTTGTCAAACCCTCTTTTAATTTTTTCTCAAACTAATTCTTTTAAACTATTTTTCTCAAAAACATGTATACGTATTTTGTCAATGATTTAAGGGAAAATATTCATTTTGATGTTTTAAGTATACCTTTTGCGTTCAAATTGGTCATTTAATTTTTTTTTCGTGTCCTCTTGGTCTCTTAACTTTAAAAATATTTCATTTTCGTCCTTTTTGTCTAGCGACGGAAAAACTTTGAAATCAGTCGCTAAATCTATCTCTAATGAAACGTTTTAGAAGTTTAGGGACCAAGGTAACACGAAAAAAAAAAATTAAGGGATCAATATGAACCTAAGGGTAAGTTAAGGGACCAAAATAGATATTTTGCCGTGATTTAAAAATTGAACACAAGAATGAATAGACAAAACGTGCGGGTCAAAGTTCAATCGATTAAACTGTGGTTGAACTGAATATTAAATTTAAACTTAAAAGTTGAAAAAATAAATGATTAAACATTCTAATAAATTATTTTATATTTTTTTTTTACTAAATAAAATATTCATTCATTCCAATCAATAGAGTACATTGTTGCAATACAAATTAAAAATTGCCAAAAACAAAAAGGATGAATCTGCAAACAAACTCACAACATCCGTGTTAATAGCATAAAACGGAAAATTACATATGCCTACAAATATAACTATGACTATATTGAAATATCTGAAATATTCATGCCTCCAGATCTGTAGCGTTAATGGCACCAAAGTCATAGATAGAATCTGCACTAGATCGAAACTCATCTTTCAACCTGAAACAAATGAACACTGCACACAAAGACAAAAAAATAAAATACACCGCACAAAGACGAGAAATCAAAACAAACAACGACACACTAAAATGACGAAATCACAAAAAAAAACACTAAATATATGTGAAAATAACTTATTTAACTAATAGAGAAACAAGAACGATTTTGGAGGGGTGATTTTGGATCAAAATCGATCCTAAATCACCCCTCTCTAGAGGATACAGAAGAAGAAGAAAAGTGACGACGGATAGAGTTGAGAGATAAAAACCAACACTAACTTTTAGTTAGTTAATATAAATTATTTTATATTATAATTTATAAAATAAATTCTCAAACAAATATAATAAACTGTCTTACAAAAGAAAATAAATGTAATGTAAGGCCTAATAAAAAATCAAAAAACTAATTAATGCCTAATAGTTATATATTTATTTTAATTCCTTAACTCACACAATATGATTCAACACTCGTAAACACTAGTAAGTGTCGTTTCTGTAATTTTAGGTTCTTCATTAGCATAATTTTTATCATTTATTTCGAGATCAACATTATTTATCCAATGTCCACAAACACTACATTATTTCTTTTCCTTCTATTTGCATCTATATTATCTCTTGTCTTCTAATTTCATTTTTTATCTTTCATTTATATAATTTTAACTATTTGTTTTAATCAATTTTTTTAATCTAAACAAAGAAAACAAGAGAAGTAAAATATAAAAATTAATTTTTATTTTTTGAACCATCTGATTTAGCAAGATCGGTCCCAATTATGCATTTATTTTGTTTTTTTGTTGAAACAGATTTATTCCAGTTTTGCAGACTTAGCGGTTTGTTAGTCTAGACTGAACCAAATTAGATTACGGTTTAAAATTAAACCAATTCAATAAGAGGGTTCATCTAACTTTTAAAACATTAGTATTTGTATTATATTTTCTCACCCAATGAATCTTAAACCCTCTTTAATTTTTTAAATTATTTTTCTCAAACTATTAATAAAGGACAAACCTTTTAAATGATCTTTGTTTGCAACATAAAATAACATCACTTAAACCAAGCGGTTGAGCTCCATTGGCAAGGAGCCCCGTCCAAGGACGTACTCGGGGAATACCGAGTTCGATTCCCAGGCGGAACAATCTTGCTTGGCCAGTGCGCATGTGTTGGAGCGGTAGAGCGACAAGCAACAAAAGTTTTGGAAGTATTCATCCGGGAATTATCGTGTCCACAGAGATTGGTGAGAAGAACTGCCGTTCGACTATCTCGCGTTCTAAGTTTCATGAATTGGGTGCGGAAAGTAAATGCGGGAAAAGTAAATAAAAGCAGATAAACAATCTCAATAGTCTAAGAGAAATAGTTATGGAGTTGCATTTCGTTCTACCTGTCGAATACTTAAATCTGAAGATCTATCGCTTGACACTCACAATACGCGTCAACATCACCGGGCATCACTCGAGACGCCACATCGGTGTCCATGTCTGCAACACCGACGAAAGCTCAACCGTACTATTCACATCAGCGATTTCTCCACCGACACAAACAACACGGAGGCATTAGACTCGATACCCACTACGATTGTTAGTCCTGAATCCATGTCTGCAACCCAGAAACTAACAGTTATCATTCCTAATCAAGATCTATGGTGTCCATGTCTGCAACAACACAAATCCAGAGCATTTAAGCAAAAAGATCAAGAACAACAACAATGATGATTTGTAAAGCGAATATATAAACGATCCCAAGATCCACAAATATACATACAATAAGAGTAGAAACATACATACAACACCCACCATTGGAATGAAACAAAGGGAAGAGAGAAGATGAATCGGAAAGATCTCACCGGTACAATGAAATCGAGTCAGATCCATGATCAATCCACATGACGTCGCACCCAATGGTGTTTCCTAAGCCTCTAAACTACCAAAAAAGGATCAGAGCTCAACTTGTCAAGAAGAGGTGATAAAAAACCTAAAAAATCTGTTATTAACTATTTATACAAAACTGAGTTTCGCAGTGGGCGCGACGCGCCCTACTTCAGTGCGACGCGCCCTGTATAAATTTACCAAACCGCCCTAGCGCGCGACGCGCCCTTATCCGGCGCGACGCGCCCTAACTTCTGCCAGCTTATGTTCTTCAAACTCAAAGAGGGCGCGACGCGCCCTACAGCGCGCGAAGCGCCCTGCACCAGAACAGCAGAATTATTTCCTCTTTTCTCTCGCAGCCGTGTCTTCGACACTTTATTCCTCCAGGCTCCAAAAACGCAAGAATACCTACAAAAATACAACAAAACTATCAAACGGTATAAAAGTATATGAAAATACATCTATTCACAAAGTATACGTATTTACACAAAAACGGGGAATTATTCAAACGGTATTAACAAAAAGCATTGATAAGTGCCACTATTTACATACACAAAATAACTACAATTTGGCACTTAACAACTCTCCCCAACTAGAATCTGTTTGTCCTCAAACAGGGCTAAACACTCAAATCGCAAAAGTAAAAATCCAAAGAATCAAGAATCAACAAAGTTTAGAAAAACAAAACAATTGTACGGTTCAAACAAAAACGTACGAACAAAGTAAACACTTACCACTATCCTACAACGACAACATGAAAATGAAACGATTCCTAAGTACAAAAATCATACAAAACATTCTAAACAAAAATAAGCTCAATCACGAATCACGTCTAGCAAAAACTCATCGGTAGATGAAAAACACAGAAAGGTGAGGACTTTGAACACTCATCCAACAATCTTGCAAACAATAGACAAAATTATGCGTTCATCTAAAAATAGTATTGAAAATGCAACGACACGAATCACAAGGGCTTTCAAGGTTGTAATGTGGCTCGGTTAACAAACAAGTGATAAGTCCTAAAGCTAATCGAAACAAAAACTTGCCTAAACCTAAGGGAGTAATTACTTCCACAAAGTTTCAAACAATACAATTTCAATCCAACTTTTCTCTTCATCACAAATTTCACACCAAACACAAAACTTATTAGCACACTCTTATTCAAAACTCTTTTTGTTCTTTTCTTTTTCAAGCTTTTCTCTTTTTTTCTTTCTTTTTCTTTTCTTTCTTTCTCACTTTTTTTTTCTTTTTCTTTTTCTTTTCTTAACCTCACATCAATCACAACATAAAGAGGCAAACACCTTCTCCCCAACTTGAATTCAACCATAACATAAAGTGAATACTCCCTACTTTCTAAGGCAAGGTAAAAATCCAACTAAACATCATAGTTAAGGTCAAGAAAACAAAGATAATCAAAATCCATCAAAAAGGGTGAACTATGTCTCAAGTTCAAAAACAAAATGGACAATGACAAAAAGGCTCAAAGGGGGTACAAATGGTCACACACTCACAAGGTAAAATGACATTTGGCTTATGGTAGTTGTGCTCAAAATCAAACAAGTGCCTTGATCACTTTCGTGCATTCACAAAATCGATACAAACGAAAGATTAAACATAATAATATCCAGTTAAAACAAGAAATGTCGGTCACTCACATATATACACAATGGAAAGCCACCTCACATTTATGGTAAAAAGGGGAAACTAATTGTGATTCAAGTCATGAGCAAGTTATGCAAAAAGAATGAATAGTATGAAAATTGTACAAATGAAAAGTCTCCTAAATATGCTATGCTATAGAAAGCGATAAACGAGTACCTTGCAACGTACAAATTCGATCAATCATTACCGCACAACCGGCTTGTTGAATCAATCAAAATCGAAGAATTATCAAATGCGACTCCAAGTAATCGGGCCAAAATTTGAGTCTAAACACAAACAAAAGAATTAAAAATAAATCGATAAAATACTATACTATAAAGCCTTGGTGTAAGTGGGAAAAAGGCGAGCCGAGTGACCCGTTAGAAAGAGGTCACTGGCCAAAAGCAACCCAGCGCGCGACGCACCCATGAGCGCGCGACGCGCGCTACACCAGAAAAACCAGACCAGTCTAAAAAGACAGATTTTCCAGTGAGCCACCACTTAACACCTACACAACTCAATTACAGAAAAACAGAAAAATAAAACCGTTGGGGTGCCTCCCAACAAGCGCTCGTTTAACGTCGTTAGCTCGACGCCTTTATTGTTTCGCGAATGGTAAGAAACTTCCTCGCGGTACGCCAATGCTTTCGCCTCAAACGCAACCTAAAGAAAATGACCTGCCCAAACACTTAATCAAAACTATACGAAACTTAAAACATAAAACCATCGCAATGCGATTAATCTCAACCAATCCCCGGCAACGGCGCCATTTTGTTGGAGCGGTAGAGCGACAAGCAACAAAAGTTTTGGAAGTATTCATCCGGGAATTATCGTGTCCACAGAGATTGGTGAGAAGAACTGCCGTTCGACTATCTCGCGTTCTAAGTTTCATGAATTGGGTGCGGAAAGTAAATGCGGGAAAAGTAAATAAAAGCAGATAAACAATCTCAATAGTCTAAGAGAAATAGTTATGGAGTTGCATTTCGTTCTACCTGTCGAATACTTAAATCTGAAGATCTATCGCTTGACACTCACAATACGCGTCAACATCACCGGGCATCACTCGAGACGCCACATCGGTGTCCATGTCTGCAACACCGACGAAAGCTCAACCGTACTATTCACATCAGCGATTTCTCCACCGACACAAACAACACGGAGGCATTAGACTCGATACCCACTACGATTGTTAGTCCTGAATCCATGTCTGCAACCCAGAAACTAACAGTTATCATTCCTAATCAAGATCTATGGTGTCCATGTCTGCAACAACACAAATCCAGAGCATTTAAGCAAAAAGATCAAGAACAACAACAATGATGATTTGTAAAGCGAATATATAAACGATCCCAAGATCCACAAATATACATACAATAAGAGTAGAAACATACATACAACACCCACCATTGGAATGAAACAAAGGGAAGAGAGAAGATGAATCGGAAAGATCTCACCGGTACAATGAAATCGAGTCAGATCCATGATCAATCCACATGACGTCGCACCCAATGGTGTTTCCTAAGCCTCTAAACTACCAAAAAAGGATCAGAGCTCAACTTGTCAAGAAGAGGTGATAAAAAACCTAAAAAATCTGTTATTAACTATTTATACAAAACTGAGTTTCGCAGTGGGCGCGACGCGCCCTACTTCAGTGCGACGCGCCCTGTATAAATTTACCAAACCGCCCTAGCGCGCGACGCGCCCTTATCCGGCGCGACGCGCCCTAACTTCTGCCAGCTTATGTTCTTCAAACTCAAAGAGGGCGCGACGCGCCCTACAGCGCGCGAAGCGCCCTGCACCAGAACAGCAGAATTATTTCCTCTTTGCTCTCGCAGCCGTGTCTTCGACACTTTATTCCTCCAGGCTCCAAAAACGCAAGAATACCTACAAAAATACAACAAAACTATCAAACGGTATAAAAGTATACGAAAATACATCTATTCACAAAGTATACGTATTTACACAAAAACGGGGAATTATTCAAACGGTATTAACAAAAAGCATTGATAAGTGCCACTATTTACATACACAAAATAACTACAATTTGGCACTTAACAACTCTCCCCAACTAGAATCTGTTTGTCCTCAAACAGGGCTAAACACTCAAATCGCAAAAGTAAAAATCCAAAGAATCAAGAATCAACAAAGTTTAGAAAAACAAAACAATTGTACGGTTCAAACAAAAACGTACGAACAAAGTAAACACTTACCACTATCCTACAACGACAACATGAAAATGAAACGATTCCTAAGTACAAAAATCATACAAAACATTCTAAACAAAAATAAGCTCAATCACGAATCACGTCTAGCAAAAACTCATCGGTAGATGAAAAACACAGAAAGGTGAGGACTTTGAACACTCATCCAACAATCTTGCAAACAATAGACAAAATTATGCGTTCATCTAAAAATAGTATTGAAAATGCAACGACACGAATCACAAGGGCTTTCAAGGTTGTAATGTGGCTCGGTTAACAAACAAGTGATAAGTCCTAAAGCTAATCGAAACAAAAACTTGCCTAAACCTAAGGGAGTAATTACTTCCACAAAGTTTCAAACAATACAATTTCAATCCAACTTTTCTCTTCATCACAAATTTCACACCAAACACAAAACTTATTAGCACACTCTTATTCAAAACTCTTTTTGTTCTTTTCTTTTTCAAGCTTTTCTCTTTTTTTCTTTCTTTTTCTTTTCTTTCTTTCTCACTTTTTTTTTTCTTTTTCTTTTTCTTTTCTTAACCTCACATCAATCACAACATAAAGAGGCAAACACCTTCTCCCCAACTTGAATTCAACCATAACATAAAGTGAATACTCCCTACTTTCTAAGGCAAGGTAAAAATCCAACTAAACATCATAGTTAAGGTCAAGAAAACAAAGATAATCAAAATCCATCAAAAAGGGTGAACTATGTCTCAAGTTCAAAAACAAAATGGACAATGACAAAAAGGCTCAAAGGGGGTACAAATGGTCACACACTCACAAGGTAAAATGACATTTGGCTTATGGTAGTTGTGCTCAAAATCAAACAAGTGCCTTGATCACTTTCGTGCATTCACAAAATCGATACAAACGAAAGATTAAACATAATAATATCCAGTTAAAACAAGAAATGTCGGTCACTCACATATATACACAATGGAAAGCCACCTCACATTTATGGTAAAAAGGGGAAACTAATTGTGATTCAAGTCATGAGCAAGTTATGCAAAAAGAATGAATAGTATGAAAATTGTACAAATGAAAAGTCTCCTAAACATGCTATGCTATAGAAAGCGATAAACGAGTACCTTGCAACGTACAAATTCGATCAATCATTACCGCACAACCGGCTTGTTGAATCAATCAAAATCGAAGAATTATCAAATGCGACTCCAAGTAATCGGGCCAAAATTTGAGTCTAAACACAAACAAAAGAATTAAAAATAAATCGATAAAATACTATACTATAAAGCCTTGGTGTAAGTGGGAAAAAGGCGAGCCGAGTGACCCGTTAGAAAGAGGTCACTGGCCAAAAGCAACCCAGCGCGCGACGCACCCATGAGCGCGCGACGCGCGCTACACCAGAAAAACCAGACCAGTCTAAAAAGACAGATTTTCCAGTGAGCCACCACTTAACACCTACACAACTCAATTACAGAAAAACAGAAAAATAAAACCGTTGGGGTGCCTCCCAACAAGCGCTCGTTTAACGTCGTTAGCTCGACGCCTTTATTGTTTCGCGAATGGTAAGAAACTTCCTCGCGGTACGCCAATGCTTTCGCCTCAAACGCAACCTAAAGAAAATGACCTGCCCAAACACTTAATCAAAACTATACGAAACTTAAAACATAAAACCATCGCAATGCGATTAATCTCAACCAATCCCCGGCAACGGCGCCATTTTGTTGGAGCGGTAGAGCGGCAAGCAACAAAAGTTTTGGAAGTATTCATCCGGGAATTATCGTGTCCACAGAGATTGGTGAGAAGAACTGCCGTTCGACTATCTCGCGTTCTAAGTTTCATGAATTGGGTGCGGAAAGTAAATGCGGGAAAAGTAAATAAAAGCAGATAAACAATCTCAATAGTCTAAGAGAAATAGTTATGGAGTTGCATTTCGTTCTACCTGTCGAATACTTAAATCTGAAGATCTATCGCTTGACACTCACAATACGCGTCAACATCACCGGGCATCACTCGAGACGCCACATCGGTGTCCATGTCTACAACACCGACGAAAGCTCAACCGTACTATTCACATCAGCGATTTCTCCACCGACACAAACAACACGGAGGCATTAGACTCGATACCCACTACGATTGTTAGTCCTGAATCCATGTCTGCAACCCAGAAACTAACAGTTATCATTCCTAATCAAGATCTATGGTGTCCATGTCTGCAACAACACAAATCCAGAGCATTTAAGCAAAAAGATCAAGAACAACAACAATGATGATTTGTAAAGCGAATATATAAACGATCCCAAGATCCACAAATATACATACAATAAGAGTAGAAACATACATACAACACCCACCATTGGAATGAAACAAAGGGAAGAGAGAAGATGAATCGGAAAGATCTCACCGGTACAATGAAATCGAGTCAGATCCATGATCAATCCACATGACGTCGCACCCAATGGTGTTTCCTAAGCCTCTAAACTACCAAAAAAGGATCAGAGCTCAACTTGTCAAGAAGAGGTGATAAAAAACCTAAAAAATCTGTTATTAACTATTTATACAAAACTGAGTTTCGCAGTGGGCGCGACGCGCCCTACTTCAGTGCGACGCGCCCTGTATAAATTTACCAAACCGCCCTAGCGCGCGACGCGCCCTTATCCGGCGCGACGCGCCCTAACTTCTGCCAGCTTATGTTCTTCAAACTCAAAGAGGGCGCGACGCGCCCTACAGCGCGCGAAGCGCCCTGCACCAGAACAGCAGAATTATTTCCTCTTTTCTCTCGCAGCCGTGTCTTCGACACTTTATTCCTCCAGGCTCCAAAAACGCAAGAATACCTACAAAAATACAACAAAACTATCAAACGGTATAAAAGTATATGAAAATACATCTATTCACAAAGTATACATATTTACACAAAAACGGGGAATTATTCAAACGGTATTAACAAAAAACATTGATAAGTGCCACTATTTAGATACACAAAATAACTACAATTTGGCACTTAACAGCATGCCTCTCCGCACGAGCCGGATTAGTGGTCCACCTGTGGTGGGCCGTCACCGGTGCGAATAGCAAAATAAAATAAAATAACATCACTTAGATTCAAATCCCCCTCCACTTCCCTAAATTTAGAGTAGGTAAAGCCACTTGTAAAATTGATGAATAAAATCATTTAAATTAAGAGGATTTCTTAACCAACCTCATGCCCTTCTTACGCACCACTGAATTGACAAAAATACCCTCGTGCTTTCGTAGATGCATTTTCGAAAGTACCATTTTTTTGTTTAACATTGTTTTGTTCCGTAGATGCACATGCGTAAGACTTCCGTAGGTGCATTTACGGAAATGTTTGGTGTTATAACTCGCGCCAGACCTTTCCCCTCCCTCATTCTTCACATTTTCAAATTCAAACTCTCTCAAACCTCATACTCTCTCAACCCCAAACTATCTTTCCCCTACCTCAAAAGCGATATCAAGTTCGGCTACGTTGTCAACATCAACTTCAAATCTCTATCAAGTTCAAAGCGATATTTTAATCGGTAAGTTTTTGGAATTTTTAGTTATTTTAGAGTAGTTTTGAAATTGAATTAGAATGTGATATTTAGGTGTAGAAATGAATTGATAGGTTTAGCAATAGTGTTTAGAGACAATGTAAGGGTTGTTTGACGTTTTAAACGAACGATCAAGCCACAAAAATAGAGTTTGTAGTGGTTGGAACAGTACTCAGGGGTACCCTCCTTTGTCATAGTAGGCTGACGAAGGCGGAAGCTCAAGAGATGCTGATTGCTGAGCTGGGGGCTGATCCCGATGAGGCCATTGAGGAGGTGGAGATGACACAAGGGGCCTACGTCAGGTTTAGCTTCCTGCATAGATAGTATGTTGCAGAGGTCACTACGGCACGCCAGGCTGAGGGGGACGTGTTGGAGCATGCTACACACAGAGAGCGGGCGCTGAGATGCTACTTCCTATATTTGACAGGAACTCAGCTCTTTGTGGACACGAGCTCGTCGTTCACAGACGTCGTCTACCTGACGTACTTATCAGAAATAGCACATATATCCATGAGTATCACTGGAGAGCGGCTGTACTGACGTACAATTACCACATACTTGGAGAGGGATGCCTGTGGAAGGCAAGGACAGTTGCGGGCAGCTGTACTCTATTGGCGGTAACAATCTTATACTCTTCTACTTTTTTATATTTTTTTATAGTACTTTAAAATAACCGTTTTTTTTCAAGGTTTGATACTACAACACTTCCTAAATATTATTGGCTGGGGAAAGGTAGAGGAGTACACAGAGGTCATGCCGCGTGCTAGTGCTTTCACCCCCTTAGAGGGAACCAGGTGCCGAATCCCTACAGGCGCAGTCTTGACCGCATGGTCGTCGAGGACATCAAGTACTACTGCTATGCTGAGCACCGGGAGACGGTTTCGTTTGATGAGATAACTCTATATTCTGGATGATTGGCCGCCAGCTCGACTATTGTTGTACGCTATCTTCCGGAGCGCGTCATGCGTCAGTTTGGATATGAGCAGACAATACCTCGCGATCCTACTGTCTCAGCTCCTATCGCCATGACCCCGCAGGTAGTTAGATGAGGTCTTTACAGACTGGGAGCATCACATGGTCCCTGAAGAGGCACGGGCGACGCCAGTAGAGCACGACCGGAGCTGTGCCGAGGGGTACATCTCCCGGTACTACAGAGTCTCACACCCATACATGCTTCAAGCTGCAGAGGGAGGTCCGCCTAGACCAGCCCACGAGGAGATTCTCCGTGCGCATCAGACTCAGTTGGACCACACTCAGGATCTTCTTCCTCTATGTCGTCAGATAGCTGACAGGGGCATCAACGCATTGTAGAGAGTTTATTCTATGAGGGGAGTGTTTATAGGCGTGTGCTGGATGATATGATCCGGCTGGCAGATAGTGCATTTTTGTACCGTCGACATCGTGCTAGGATCCGTGGGACACTTGACGCTAGGGGTAGAGCCAGCAGAGCCCTTGGTGGACTCAGACGGGGGTAGAGGAGATGCGCAGGATGGTACGCAGCATGACACCCGACACACTCAGTAGTTATATTAGATGGTGTATTTATATTTCATTTTTGTATGTATTTGATGATGTACTCAACACTTTGACCGACATTATTTATATATTGTATTTTTATTGGTCTACCTACTGTTGTATTTTAAATGCATTACTGTTTAAATAACTCTCAATTGGCGAGAGTAAGATATGACAGACATGTCATAAAATTAACTTCAAAGAACCTGGCATAATATTGCCACTTCTATCTGTCTCTTTGTTGTTGACTGGAAAGAGACGAGTGTGATGTCTCTTTTGGACCACTATAAAAGTAACTTTAGGTAGATACCCTTCTTCTATTGATTTACAAGCCTGATAAACATATATAGAATTTAGTGGTGTATATTTATGATCAATAAAGCAACAAGAAAACATCTTTGAAAAGTCCTTAATTTCATCTACAATACATTCAAAAAATAGCAGACAGTCTCGTAGATGGATCTACGGAAGTACCTTTGTTTTAAAAATATTGGGTGCTTCCGTAGATGCATATACGAAAGTATTGATAAATTGAAAATAAGGTAAAATAAACTGTGTTTTCTTTTGTTTTATACGTTTTCGTAGATGTATCTACGGAAGAAATCAAATTATTTAAAAATATTAGGTGCTTCCGAATGTGCATCTACAAAAGAAAGGAACAAAATTGAAATTTTGCGTGGTGTATAAGATATCCAGGGCAGAGGAATGGTCTAAATTATTAAAACTCACTCCCATATTTTCTCTTTTTCATAAATATTAAATTAAATATACATTGAATATCTATTTAGCCCAAAAATGAAATAAAAAAAAAAATCAAATTTATAATAATTAACGTTAAGTGGTAGTTAATCATTATTGTTAATATTGAGACAAAACAAGATTTTCATTTTTCTCTTCTGTCTCTCGTCCCGCGGAACTTGCAATAACAGCACTGCACTTTTTCCCCTTCTCATTGATCCCAAAATATCAAACTTTAGCGACAAACTATACAAAAAAAGTGTTCTTTTTCGAAACCCAGATTTCAATTTCAGGTAATTCATGTTTTTCACATCAAATCAAGCTTTTTCCCTTTTCAATTATATAGATATATCTAAAATTTTCTATCACATTGATAATTCTAGTATAGGATTAGGTTTTTCCTTCAGCATATCTTAATTCGTTAAAATTTGATAGAATTTTCTATTTGTTAATTTGTTATAATTTTCCATCACATTGCCAGAAAATGTTAAATGTTAATTCTTGGAATTTATTTTGGAATCTTGTATATCTAGTTCTTTATTGTTGAGGTTGGTTATGGTAATTTGTTTATGTATTGCTACATTGTTTCAATTGTTACAGTGTTTGTGGAACTTGAAAAGGGTAATTTATAAAACTACAAGAAAAGAGTTGGAACATTGGAGTTCCGGAAATGTATGGGCATGTGGCGGCTTCGTCTGCCATGTCCCGAGGCGGATTGCCTAATGACAGTGGGGACTCTGTTGTGACATTAGACCAAGTTCCTAGGTGGATTGACGTCGAGCATTTGTTAGAGAGTGGCAATGGAGATTCATCGTTTGCCAGTCCGTATTTTCCTGATCCTTTGGCGTTTAAATCGGGAAGTGGAAGTGGCGCAGGTGGTTCGGAAGCTAGGTTTCCGGTGGACCATGAAATAAATTTGCGGATATATTTGTGGACAGGGAATCCTTGGAACCTTGAGGTGGATGCTGTGGTGAACTCAACAAATGAGGTTAGTCATAATCCTCGCTTACTGTCATATTAAGTGATAGAATGCTTGCATAAAGTTATTAAAGAAGGATCTGTATTTTAAATAAACTTGATAAAAGATCAATTAAAATATAATGCTGCTAATAAATTGTATTTTTCATCGGGGTTCGGTTTCTTGTCAATAGGTCATGGATGAAGCACACAGCAGCCCTGGGTTGCATGCTGCAGCTGGACCCGGTCTTGCAGAAGAATGTGCAACTTTGGTATATTTCGTATTAACTGCTTCTGCAGTAGTATATTGTTATGAGCTCAATGTTGATAACATTTTGTAAATTTAGTATTTATAATATAATCTTTTTGAAAAATATTGGAATTCATACTTGGAATAAGAGTTTGGCTGGGAAATTGGGATAAATATACATCAAACCTGGGAAGCAATTTTTGTCAATGATATATAAATATGATAAATTAAATGATATCATATATCTTATTCTTGACAGGGTGGGTGTCGAACAGGGATGGCTAAAGTTTCCAATGCCTATGACCTTCCTGCAAGGTTTGTATATATTGGCCACTTTAAATTTACATTTTCAAAATCAGAAAGTAGTTATCTCCATTTTCCATTTGGGAAGCCCCAAGGCCAATTAGCAATAATGGCTTACTTTTTTGCCTCCTGTCCGGAAAAAAAGGAAAACGGGTAATATTTTGAAGTTAATGTTGTTGCATTGGTGTAATAACGAGTATGGTATGGTAAGTAAATAAAGAGTGGGGTAGGCTACTTAGTTGGTAGGTTTGTTATGCCTTAGTAAGCTCGTAGTATAAATAGTGAGGCGAGTGAGTTCTGATGGCTACTATTACATAAGAATATTGGAGGGAACCGCCATGGTTAGGCAGAGAGAGTTTTCTCCATCGCTGAGGAGCGGGGCTCCGGAATAGATTGGGATTCTTTCCCTTCTACAGTTTTTCTTTCTTCATCAATTAAGTACATTCTATTTTCCATTGTTTGATTTATTTATTTTTACTTAATTTCTGCTTCTGAATTCCGGGTACCCATCATATTGGCACGTGTTTTCTATGTTATGGCGTG
Source organism: Vicia villosa (assembly GCF_029867415.1). NCBI lineage: Eukaryota > Viridiplantae > Streptophyta > Magnoliopsida > Fabales > Fabaceae > Vicia > Vicia villosa. The sequence continues at coordinate 1,288,329 of NW_026706811.1, read as the reverse complement.
TTTTATCTTTTTCTATGTTTTAGCATGAGAGATCGGTTATTCATATGCCGTGTTCAACCAATTATGCTAATGTATTCTTCCCCTTTTTACTGACCTATATTTCTTCCTTAGTTGCATGCAGCTCTCTTGGCTAGAAGTTAGATACCTAGAATATGATATTCTATGCCTTGATAAATTCTGGCAGGAAAGTTATCCATACAGTTGGTCCAAAGTATGCAATGAAGTACCACACTGCTGCAGAGAATGCTTTAAGTCATTGTTATCGTTCTTGCCTTGAGCTTCTAATTGAAAATGGGCTTCAAAGGTTTTTAAAAATTGTATTTCTTTTTTTTTGAAATAGTTGGAGCTTCTCCCATGTCACCTCAAATATCTAAAATTTGCTATTTTTTCTGCATATGTTAATGCAGCATTGCCATGGGCTGTATTTATACAGATGCAAAGAACTATCCCCGTGAGCCAGCTGCACATGTAGCTATAAGTGAGTTTTCTCCTCATGTTTTCAGTTTCTAAATTGACTTTGACTTTTTTTTTGAAAACTTGACTTGATAAATTAAATAGTTTAACATTAAGTGTTGTTTAAATTAATGATAAAGGGGACGACAACGTGCAGCATAAGAAGGAAAATAGATGCATGAGTATTTAGTTGTGTCCTTTCACATTTTCTTATGTCTTTTTATTTAGGAACTGTGCGGCGGTTCCTTGAGAAGCAGAAAAACAATGTAACAGCTGTTGTATTTTGTACTACCAGCACAATTGATATCGACATCTATAAAAGGTGTTTCTCTATTGCTGATACCTGCAATGTTTCAAATGAAAGGAACTTCTCTAAATATTATGCCAGTTTGTTTTATTTGCTTTTCACTTCATACTCTGTAAGTATTACTTATTCATTCTTTCCCGTTACAGTTTGCATTTTTTCCATGTAGGTTGCTTCCACTTTACTTTCCTCGGGATAAACACGAGGAGGAGGTGGCTCTGTCAAAGCTTCCTGCGGATGTTGGGGATGAGAATGGTGAGACTACCATAGATGAGCGTAAAATCAGAATAAAGCCTTTGCCTAAAAAAAAGGGTCCAAAACCATCTCTAGAACCAGTTGATCTTCCTGTTAGTGATGTTGGCATGTTTCGCAGGTCAGTAAATTTTTAGTAAGAGAGTTTTTCATATTTTATATTTCACTCTAGATTACTTTTTCATATTTTTTATTTTAGTAAGATATTTTATATTTCATTCAAGATTACTTTTATTTTTTCATATCTTATATATATCTCAGCTTGGCATGATTTTTTTTCGTTTTGATTATATTATATTGAAAGGTTCTATATATGGCGTGTATAGGTATTTATTTATTTTTAAATAGTATAAGGATGCTAGACAAGTTTACCTAAATTGTTGAGTTTGACAAATTGTCACATTAGCAGAGATTGCTGTCACATTATCCTAACATGATACATGAACATTTTTTTTGTTTATTAAGTAACAAGGTCAAGAGGACTAAATAAATTAAAGAAAGGTTGCATATATTTGGCACTAAAAGGAAAAAAATGTGAAGGGTTGAGAAAAAGCAAATGTCAGACCAAAATATGGTTTTACATTATAATTTAAAATTTTCTATTTCTTCTTTACAATGCTGCTGTGCTTCATCTTGTCAGAGTGTATTTCCAGCATTAACAATGACCATGACGATTTCTGCTTCATTTTTGTAGCTTTTGCAACAAAACTAACATAATGTTATTTTATCATTTCCCCAAACATTAGTTTTTCCGTTGATTTGAATGAAGGGATATCCATTACTAAAATTTACTTGATGAATATTCCTGATAAATGTTGCTTTTATAGGACTTCATCATATTTAGATTCATTTCTAGATCCTGCCTTCATGTCTTTGATTAAAGACCCTGATGAAAGACGTCTGGAACAGTGGGAGAAAACTGTTCAAGCACAACGAGGCTGGAATTTTGCTAATTTACTTGGATTCGGTGACCTAGGTGGACCACCATTGTCTGCCGCTGAAGAATATTCTCTGCACTCTAGATATCTTTCTAAAGCAAAATCCTTAAATTTATCTGAAATTGCAGAGATGAAGATTGTGTAAGGGTCCTTCTATTTCATCGCCTTTGTTTTGTATACTTTGATTACTTTCAGCTCCAAAATTACTTGGGATATTTGCTTACTTCATTATATGGATTCATGAAATTGAGAAGAAAAATGTGTTGCTATTGCTAAACATTATACACATGTATATCTTTTATTTATGGTATTAATCATTAATCATATAAGGGAAATCATCTCATAAGTTAGAGATAATCAGTACTAATCACCGATGATTCTGTAATAGCTAGTACTATTCACCTTAAATGTGATTGATTCTAATGCAATCAGTGAAATGTAAGGTTTCTGGGTTTGGGAGTTTTCTGCCGTTTGAACAATACATGATAAACTGACATTTGTGTCGTACATTCTTCAATTCTTGTTGGCTTCTGAACCAAAATTTTAAAGACTTTATAAAGAAGTCCTATAATGATGACAGTGATGTTCATCCACATAAGAGAACATAAAATATTTTAATAGATGATAAACAAATAATGAAGTTTTATGCTCTTTAAAGGTTAATATCTTTTTGTTTCTTAACCAATTGAAATGAAGTTTTCATGCATGTATTGAGAATGAAATTGACATTTATTTTCAAAGATGTTTGTGTTTTTCAGCTATCGTGGAGGGGTGGACAGTGATGGTCGTCCTGTCATGGTTGTTGTGGGGGCTCATTTTTTGCTCAGATGTCTTGATCTGGAGCGATTTGTGCTTTATGTGGTGAAGGTGATTCATATTTTCACCCTTCAGTTTGACATATTTCACTGTTGACATGCATAAGTGGGACTCATTTAATATTATCATTAATTTTGAATCCATATTTTTTTCCCTCACCCTGTTATGCTTTCAAGTATATTGAAAATTATCTTAATGTTATATTTCAGGAGTTTGAGCCAATAATACAGAAGCCTTATACTATTGTATACTCTCATTCTGCCGCATCTCTACAAGTGTAAGTGTTAATGGACCTCTAGGATTTAAGATTGGTTATTCTTTTATGCTAAAAATGAAGGTATAAAATAAGCCAACGGTTGTCTATGAAAAATACTTCGATGGTTGACAGAAATTGGCTAGCACTAAACCTTAATTAGGGGATTTGGAATTGTTCGCTTACTTAAATAAAAAATATTTTAAATTCTAAAATTAATTAAATTCACCTTTTATTCAATCAGAAATATAAGAGAACTAGAAATTCAACTCTCGATGTACGGGCGTATATAGCGTTTTACGTGATTGTTAAAAATCTCATTGTATCAGTGGTACTTTTTTTAGTTGCTGGTAAGGAAACATCTACTTACACTGCCACCGAACACGACACTGACACAAACACGTAAACAACGGTAATAGTTTGAGTAAATATAAATGATTGAACTAAACTAACCACATATGTTGGTGTTTCACACTGACACATGTTAGGCATTTGATACATTGTCAATCTAAACTCTCTGCTAAATAGTTTATAAGTAGCTTCTATAATTGGTAGCTCCACACTTTATGCAATGCTTGCTAATATGGTTTTCTAGAGATCAGTTGTCACCCTTCTCCACACTATTTTTGTATGCACAGGCAACCAGACTTGGGTTGGATGAAAAAATTACAACAAATACTTGGACGGAAGCACCAGCAAAACCTACATGTAAGCAGTATTTATGCTTTCCCGATGCAGTACTGTTAGACCTTTGTAGTCTTTGTTCTGATCTCAGTCTGATATGTCCAGGCAATATATATTCTTCATCCAACTTTAGGACTTAAAGTTACAGTATTAGCTCTACAGTTACTGGTGGACAATGTGGTATGTTAAGAAAATCAAATTCTTTTAATTGATTCATCCCTATTTGAGAACATCCTAATTGTGTTATATCCGTTGGTGTTTGATTTCTAGGTTTGGAAGAAAGTAGTATATGTTGATAGACTTCTGCAACTCTTCAGATACGTACCGCGTGAGCAATTGACAATTCCAGATTTTGTGTTTCAGTTAAGCCTTAATGTTTTCATTTGTTAACTAATTTTTGTCAATATATAACTTATGTTTAAATTATTGGTTATAATTTGTTTTGAACTAATATTTTGTAGGCATGACTTAGAAGTGAATGGAGGAAAGGGTCTTATTGTCGATCCCAGAACAAAATATGTTTATCATAGACCTTGAGCATTTCATCCGCATTTCTAAGATCAGTTGATAAAGAGCATCACTTGTTGTAGTTTCTGCATTATCTGCCTTGCCAATTACTCTCACAATCTCACTTTGTTATAGGCAGAAGACGGTCTATATGTCTGTATGTAAGAATCAAGATTTACATTTTGATAAATATTTTTTTCCAGTCGATGATGATGCGTTTCTCTGTAAGTAATATAATATTGTAAATTATTCTCTCTAATCTCTCCTAAGTGAGTTTTCTGAATAAAATTCAATGTGATTTTGATCGCTGTTGAAGCTATAGGTTGTTGTCTTTAAGCAAGTATCTTGTGCATTAAGGTAGGACTTGTATGCTGACTGTATTAGCAAGAGTGGAGTGGAAGAAAAAATAGAAACAGTAGTGAATAAATAAATACTGGCTAATTTGCACGCTGTTTATATAATATGAACAAATGATTGCAATTTTGGACTAAAGTATGAGAACAAGTCACATAAGCAAACCATGTTCGGGATTAGAAGCATGTTATGTTAATTTTCACTATATAAATAGCCTCCTCTAACACCATAGTTATTCAAATTATAAACAGCTCAATTTAAGTAACAAACTTGCATTTTATGAAAATGGCTAAGTTGGCAAATTCAGTTTCATTCTTCTCCATGATACTATTAGCATTAGCATATGGTTCTAATGCTGGCAGCATAGCAATTTACTGGGGTCAAAATGGTAACGAAGGCACCCTAGCACAAACATGCGCCACAGGAAACTATGAGTTTGTTATCTTAGCCTTTCTTCCATCATTTGGAAATGGCCAAAAACCAATGATAAACCTAGCAGGGCATTGTGATCCATACAGCAACGCTTGCACAAAGTTAACCCCTGACATTAAATCTTGCCAAGCCAAAGGGATCAAGGTGTTGCTTTCAATCGGAGGAGGGGCCGGTAGTTACTCACTCGCATCTCCTCAGGATGCAAAACAAGTAGCAACTTATCTTTGGAACAACTTCTTAGGAGGACAGTCTCCGTCTCGTCCTCTCGGTCCCGCCGTTCTCGACGGCATCGATTTCGATATCGAAGGAGGAACAAACCTTTACTGGGACGATCTCGCAAGGTCCCTTAAAGGATACAGCAAAAATGTGTACTTGACAGCAGCTCCTCAATGTCCTTTTCCTGATGCTTGGATAGGAAATGCCCTAAAAACAGGTCTTTTTGATTGTGTTTGGGTCCAATTCTACAATAACCCTCCTTGTCAATATAGTGCGGGTGCAATTAGCAATCTTGAAGATGCATGGAAACAATGGATATCTGACATTCCAGCCAAGAAAATCTTCTTGGGGCTGCCTGCTTCTCCCGAGGCAGCAGGGAGTGGATTCATAGCTGCAACTGATCTTACTTCTAAAGTGCTTCCAGCAATTAAGGATTCTTCAAAATATGGAGGTGTTATGCTTTGGTCTAGATACTATGATGGTCAGAGTGGATACAGTTCTTCCATCAAGAATCATGTCTAAAATCTAAACACCTATGAAGATATATATTTGTTGTATTATGTAATGTTTGATGTTTATTGTGTGTTTAATTAATGAATATTTATGTTTGGTTATGTAGTATATTACCTATTTCTATTCTAAACAACTATTTTATTTTTATTTAGATATGTATTTTACTATTTATGAGTGTCTATGTTCCTCGTAAAAATAAGGGAATTGCTCGATAAACTCTATGATTTACAGTGACACTTCGCCGACATTTCAAAATATTCTTAAATTTTGGATGCGTCAAATATGCAAAAATAAAAAGAAAACGTTATCTGAAACAATGTATACTAAATCTCTTGGAGTTTTGAAGTGTTATGTCGTAAAATATTGAAATTCTGGTATAGCAGAATCCTGATGTCTCAACATTTCATGTGACATCAGGTCTGACAGAACACACACATGGTCAGGCATATAGTATTTAAAATCAGCACTGAGAAACATTTCAATTTTGGTTCAATACTAATATGCTAAAAGATAATAAGAGTACCAGAACCATTTGTGCATAATGATAACACAGTTATCACAAACAGATTTTGATCTGTGTAAAAGCACAAGTTTTGGAAGTATTCCATGATGTCGTATTAGATGTTACGACATCTTATACCAGATTAATAAACAAGTGCAGAAAATAAATAACACATTGAATTGTTTACCCAATTCGGATTCACAATCCTACTCTGGGGGCTTCCAAGTCAGGGATGAAGTCCACTATTAGCAGTATCAATTTGCAGACCCTACAGCCAACACACCTGTTGACGATCTACGCACTTAATCTCTACCCAATGACCCTTCTACCTAGGTCCTCCCTAGATATGAGAAACTCCTATCACTCCCAATCATCGCAATGATGTCTAGCAGTGAACACCTCAGCCACTACATCAACAGCTCTTCACCAACATTCTAAGCACACAAACAAACACAACTTGGAGTTACTTCAAAGCTTCTTCCAAGAACAATACACCTTTTACCTACAGGCTTCAAGGTGGACACTACAACTTCTCTTGCTTCACAACTTTGAGAAGAACATACGGTGACCTTCCCACAACCCGGGAGGTTCACTTTTTCTAGCCCTAATGGTTACATCTTTGATAAATTCGGCTTGCTTATTACCTAGGTTACAAAGCTTCTATTTATAACATATACCCCAATGGACTTGGGCCTTCAATCACAGCCTTATTTGCTGTTACAAATCAGCAGAAAACTTCTGCTAAAAGAAAGGTCTTCAATCATAAGTTTCCTAAATTATCCCGATAATTAGAAACTGCATAATCTTCAATATTCTGACTTGATTCTCTTGAACTTTAAACCTGCGCCACATAGGATTGCATAATATTCCATAGAATATTCTGCATCTTTTGAGTACACATTGAATCTTCATATTCCAGCTCAGCAGGCGCGATGTCATGAGTTTCATCATATAACATCTCATAAGACATGTTGTCACAGAACATGTCTCAACATTCCATAAGACATCTTGTTGTTGTACCTATTTATATTTGTAAGTTCTATACATCATATTACATGTTGCTGCTACTATATTTTAGCCAAACATAAATGTCAATCACATAATTCAGAACATTAACAAATAAGATATTTGTTTAACTTAATTTGGCCGACATGTGTTTGGTCGATATGGAAGATGAAGAACTCAAATAAAAAATGTTTTGCTTATGATACTAATCATCTATGGACTTATACTAACATTTATTTGAGCGATTGATGAAAAATTTGAGTTTCATTTCTCTTCGTAAAAAAAAACAATTACAAATATATTTATTTTTAATAGGAAAATTGTTATTGTTTTAAAAGAGTATATAAAAGTTCTCACTCTATTTTTTATCGTTTACTTTTATGGTCTTTATCTCGATTTTTATGATCTTGACTAGAATCATGATAAATCTCAAAGTTCAAAAAGCAACTTTTCAGTGATTGACGTCAATTGAACTAAGGCTATGTACAATGGTTTGCATATTCAACACCCTTTTTTTTCACTTTTTATTCTCCACATCATCTTCTCTTTCTTCCACATAATAATTTAACACTCATTTAATTTTTACTCACTACAATGATTTTGTTTAATAAAATTTAACACCCAATCCCACCATTTTAAACAATCACAACAACCTATAAAATTTTGCAAAGTAATATATGTGGGCTCACACTTTCTCATTCAACATGTTGAACGTTTTCAACACATATTAATCCACATCACTTTCAACTCTTTATTCAACACCTCATTGCACTTATTCAACTATTGAATAATTTTTTCAACACCCCATTGTAAATGGTCTAACATTTCTTTAGGGTGTGTTTGGTTCGAGGTAGATGGAGGGGAGGGGAGGGGAGGGGAGGGAATATTTCTAATTAAATGTGTTTGGTTCAAATTTTATGAGGGAAGGGGAGGGGAGGGGAGCAAAACCCCTCCAAAACACATTTTTTGCGTCCCCCCAAATCGGGGGGATTTGGAGGGGAGGGGAAGTAATCTGAACATTGATATTTTAAAACTTATTATAATTACTATAATATCCCCAGTTTTATTTTAATATTTAAAAATTATTTATTTTCTTTTATATTACTGCTCTCTTTTGTGATTTTTTCCGATTGCTTCTATCAACTTATTATAATTATTCTCCACCTTCAAATTATTTAAAAAAATTTGTCCTTAATATTAATCATAATCATTGTAATTTTTTTTTTATTTTTTTATAACTCTTTTATGTTTATTTATATTTTTTTTCTAATTTTGTTATGTATCATATCATATTTTCTTTTATATCAAACTTTAAATCTTTTATTTTAATTTTTTTATTTATTTTATTAAAACATTTAAACTATTTATATTTAATAATAAATTATTTTATGTATATAATGTGTTGAATAATTCATTAAAATTTAAAAGTTGTTATAAACATATAATTTAATTTGTTTTTGAATATTTTATTCGAATTAAGTGAAATTAATGTTTTAACATTATATAGTAAATTATAACTTTTTAGTCACTCAATATTAGAATTTTTACTAACAAAAAAATATGTATACATTTTTCACATTTGAATATCACATTGTATCACTTATATAAGATAATAAGGATAAAAATGTAAATTATTAATAAAATCTCTCCCCTCCCCTCCTGAACCAAACATATTTTTAATTAAAATCCCTCTCTTCCCCTCCCCTCCCCTCGTTTGAACCAAACATCTATCTAATTAAAAAAATCTCCTCACCTCCCCTCCCCTCCATTAAAATCTCTCCCCTCCCCTCCCCTCCCCCTCATTTGAACCAAACGTATCCTTATTGTGTTTGAGTTTTTAAAGATGAAAAAACACATTATTAATCTGTTTTTATAGTTGAACTATAAAGATTTGCCGTGATAAAATAATTTGGTTGATAAATGTGTATGAATATCTAATCAGGATACAAATAACATTCCCTTCATAATTAGAAAGGTAAAATTTTCGCAATAAATTATTAAAGGAAAAAAATTAAATATTAACTTGAGAAACAGGGGTTTATGACTAAATTCACAATTATCCTTAAAAAATTATATTCATTTTTTTGTCTTGATATTATTATCTTCATTTTTTCTCCCTAAAACTCAACCAATCGTAATTTTAAGATTTTTACTAGAAAAATTTAGAAGTATTTAAGAATAATTGAAAATACAAACGCATTTTCGCATTTCCTTTTCTCGCTTCTGTTCTGTGACTGTGAAGCCATCGAATCTTCTGCTTCTACTTCTTTTTCCGCTAACCTTTTGGTAAACTTTCTTGAATACTTCTTGCACTTCAACCACATATATATGATTTTCTGTTAATCAAAATTTCATCTTCACACAATACCCACATGTTATTTTCTGCTTTCGTTTCTAATCCTCTAATTTGTCAATAAAATTTGTAATTTTTAAGGGGTAGTTGATTTTTTTAGCTTAATTTGATAAACCATGTTGCAAATATATGTGGATTTTAAGATAATTATACTTAAAGTTGATTTTTTTAAACATAATTTGATGATTTGAAGCTTCATAATTTCAATTCATGTATTACCAATAATGCAGGAACATTGTGTTCAGAAAAAAGGTGAATTTTTTCTGAAAAATCAATTTTTGGCTTCACAAAAAATGGTGCAGGGTGTGTCATTGACCACTCTAGCAACATTTGGAAAGAGCAGAATCTATGGTTCTTCACCCTTTGAGAGATTTAAAAGATCGCATATTACGTCTGCCGACGAAAAACACTTGATTTGGAACAAGTGTGTGCAAAGATTAGGCTTAACCGGGTACCCTTTTGTGTCAAGACAAAGAAGTGATTTTAAGGTTGAAGCGGGATGGATGTTTAGAGGAGGAGGAGGAGGAGGAGGAGGAGGAGAACAAGGGTTGGATGCAAGTGTAGAGCAGAGTGAAAGTGCGAATGAGGATGTCTTGATGTTCTTCTTTCAGCTGGATTTAGCCACAAGAGTGCAGGTTTAGCTGGTTTTAATCTTTTATAAATAGCATCAATTTAAATTGCGGTTGCAGATATGGTTGCGGCAGGAACCTTTTATATTGCAGGAAAATGTTTCCAGTATGGATGAAATTGAGGTTGCCATGCTGATACCTCAAAATATTTTATATTGCGGCCACAATTACAGTAGCAGACCACAAATTTAAAACCATGATAAGTTTTTTTGGAAGAATTCTTAATGTTTTGTTTGTTTGGAACTTTTGAATGTCAGTGTGCTTTAAACATGGAAGAGTATGACATTGCGCAGCAGCTGCGAAACAAACTTGCTGAGGTTAGATTAGTTATCGACTAATACTGTTCTGGTATTCTATACCTATGTGGATCATAATGTTTACAAGGCTTACTTGAACTGGTTATGTGCGTGTGTGTGTGTGTTAGCAGAGGTTATTTTCAATGAGCTCGATTTCGTAAATTGATTTCATTAAAGTTGAGTTAGAAGTGATAAGATTAAGTTTGGAAGCAAAAGCAATTCATATATAAAGTAATCAATTATGTATTGTTTATGAAAGGTGGAAGAAGAGGTAATCAAGCAACAACAGTCAAAAAGGGGACTGTCTTCAAAAAGTGAAGCACAAGATAAAGGTCTAAGTATTATACGTATTCGGTGAGATTTCTTCATCATTTGTATTTAGCTTACTTGTTCTTAGTGATTAAGCGTGTGTGTGTGTGTTTGAATTCCAAAGCATCCAGATTTGAAAATACTTATGAGGTGAACTGATGTTGGAGGGGTTGGTGTCAACAACGCAAAAACAAGCTTATTTTTTGTTTTTCGTCTGCTTGAACATTGATAGCAAATAATCCTGTTTCTCTTGCAGTTCAGACCTTCAGAGTGCTATCGAGAATGAGGACTATGCCTTGGCGGCTAAATTACGTGATGAAATATCCAAACTTGAAGCAGAGTCTTTGGCTGCGTCAGCTAAAGCCTTAGCACATGAAAATGCACAATATGTGTTTCGCTTGGGGCAGAAAGTAAAGCATAAAATATTTGGTAAGTAATTTAAATCTCTCCTATCAATACAACAGATTATTTTTAAATGCGTTTAGAGCTATGTTTTAAAAATAGGACCTGAAACTATACCTGAATTTGGGGGCGAGACCTTTGGTCATGGTTCAATTGATTCAATCATAGTTGAACCAGAAAACAATTGATAATTAAAAAAGTATAAAAAATGCAAAACTTAAAAACCGTTGAACCAAATGCCGTTAAATCTGGTTCAACCAGACTAAAGCACTACTGCAGTCAAACTAATCGTCGGACTGACTGGTTACCGGTTCAACTGGTTGAACCTGCTGATATGGTCCTGTTTTTAAAAACATCAAGTGTGCAATGCAACATGACAATAACAAAGGTTCTTGATTGTACTATGAAGCTTTCCAATAGCTAGAATTGTAATTATGGTGCTATAATTGCAAATGCAAACCCGAACTATTTTGGGAGTTTCGAATCTCTATAAAACAGTGGGAAAAATTTAATTGGCAACACATAGATATGTTTAATATCTAATAAAAGTAGAAAGTATGATTTCCTTTCCTCGTTATAGTTTATTACTCGATATACCTTGCAGGCTACAGAGCTATAATCGTAGGAATGGATCCAGTATGCAGTGAATCAAATTCATGGATGCAAAACGCGCAGGTTAAAAAGTTGTCTTGTGGTTCCACTCAACCGTTTTATCAGGTTTGTAAATATATAACTGTAAATGTGTTCATTGTTTCTTGATATATCGCCTCATCAACTTTTCTTAATTTGTTGATATCCAGAAAGATTTTGATTAAGAATTGTTCCTACCTTTAATCGGCTTCCCTATTTTCAAATGTCCAGGTTCTTGTCGACGTACGTGCTGAGCCAGATCTACTGGTAGCATATGGTAAAACTGGAATTATTGTCATTCACAAACATCTTGTTACTTACCTACAATTTCTTTTCAGTACTTTACAGTTCCATGTTTTTGGTTTCTTGCTGAAAACAAACAATATGTAGATTGATTTTTTTTTCTCATTTTTTTCAGTTGCAGAGGAGAATCTTTTAATACCTGACAAACCAGACAAAGTAAGTGGATCTGTAGTTGAAAAAAAACGCGCTATCTTTTATTTCTATTATTTAATCGGTGCTTTTAACTGATTTCAGGGAAGATTTGATCACCCTTACATGTCGTTTCTGTTCTATGGAATGGATTCAGCTGGAGATTTCATCCCTATAAAGCAACTGCGGGAGAAGTACAATAAACCACGCCACGAAATACCCTTTGACCCACCGACTGATGAAGATGGAAAGAAACCTTAGAGGACTCTATGCAATGCTCATGCCTGCTTCTGGTGATTTGAGATTGAAAATTTTGAAATGATATATTGAAAGAATTGGCCCAAGTGTAATGGAGAAAAGTAGAAAACTTATTGACCTGAAAGCATTCCTTGAGTGAGGTTATTGACATTAGACATTACACTTTGTTGCATGTTTTCATTCTGTAGTGACTACTGAAGCTGCCTTCATCATATGTCTGTACATAATGTTAATTATAAAAAGTTACCTCTTATTTCTATCCTAAAATGGCAGAGGTTGTGTTTATAATTGAGCATGTTACTCTATACACAACAAAATCCAGTAGTATATATAACCTTCAGTGTATTGGAATAATAGAGTATGCAAATAAAAAAAATTTAGTTACTGCAAATATATTTTTTTCAGGTTTTGGTCACTGTAGTTTTATTTTTTCAAAAACTAAAAACTATAACTTATTCAAACTAGTCTTGAATATATAGACTTGAATCCTCATCATTAATTTTTTTTCTCCCCTTTCTTTCCTCACTATCTTTCTCTCTTAATTTCACTCTAACTCATTATTAAAAACAAAAATTATCAAGAGAGAGAATGAGATTAAGAAAGAGATAAAGCGAAAGAGAGAAAATTGATGGATAGTCTGTAGGTTTCTGTTTGAGTGTTTAGGAGATAAGGGGAAAAGGGAGAAAACATAGGGGGAAGAATAGAGAGAGATATTTTTCACCTTATTTGAGAGAGCAATTTTGTAGAAAATTTTAAAATAATATTTATGAAAAATATATATATTTTTCACCTTTTAAAAGATCTTATTCTAGCACAAGATGTGCGGAAAATAGAAGAAAAAAAATTGAAGATGATATAATCTGAATTAGATAAAAAAAACTATCTTCAAATAATGAACCAGACGTAATAGGTAAACCTTCAATATCTTCGGAGATATATCTTCAATAGGTAAACCTTAAAGAATAAGAAAGGAGAAAAAGGTTCCTCTTATCTCAAATCTCATTTTTGCTTAAATTTTTCGACAGAAATTTCATTAACAAGAATTGATGTAGATGTTGAGCTAATACATTCCATGAACCATGGTTTTCATTTGGAAGAGAACCTTGTCTGGGAATTTCTTATAACACCCTATATATTCAAGAAACATCCTATATAATTCTTAAAAAGTTTTTCAGTTTTCGGAGATATATCTTCGGACGTACTTTTTTTTGGTGAATGTATGTTTATTCCGTAGATGTATATCCGTAAATGTTTTGGAGATGCATTTTCGAAATATATGCAGATAGTTCCACAACTTATTTCTCAATGATTCTCGTATAAACACTACAAAATGTAAAATGTTATAACATTTTCTCAGATTCGACTATAATAGCAATATGAATACAACGACATATATATAGATAATAGCCAAGACTACAAAATGTATCAAGAGTTACACCAAAGTCGATAACAAAAATATAATCCAAAATATATCAAGTGTACAAATGTCAAGACTATTGCGTATGTCGGACTATGAGTCGGCTCCGCACTCTCCACGCGTTCATGCGCTGCCTCCTGTACTACAGAGCCTCCCAAGCCTTCGCCATCATGGTATCTATAACACCTCTCGCGTCAGAGGCATCAAAAAAAAGTTCTCCATCAGTACTCATCTGTCTAGTCTCCACGATACGATGACACCTAGGAAAGACATCATAAGCATGATCAGCCATAGCCTACTCCTCCTCTAGAATCTCCTGATGAGCTGACCTAGGTAGGTGTCTTGGAGCATCACATACCAAATATGGATGAGACACCTGGAAGAACCATCAGATGTAACCTTCCACGTAGCTCCAATAGTTCGGTGCTATGGTACTCCGTGCCTCATGTGCTATCAAATAATTTTCATAATCATCAAACATGCCATTTATATCTCTGTGTTTCACCAGGGGAGGAGCAGACACATCAGGATTCCTAGGAATGTACTATATGTAGCCGAACTGGTGCATGACGCGCTCAGGAAGATGAAAAGTCGTCTTGCACGAACCGCAAGCCATCCATCCTGAGTATAATACAATGTCATCAAATGGAATTGTCACACAGTGGTCAACACAAGAATGAAAATGTATATCATCAAAGACCAAACAGTCAATATACACCCTGAACGGCTCTGTCGTCTGGTTCCCTCTGAGCGAGTCGAATGTAGAATTACATGGCTTATTCTCAATATACATAGAATCAAGTAACCAACCGGTGATACGTGGAAAATGTTGTAGGATACAGACCTGAAAATACAAGAATCATTAGTTAATAATGGCGTTTCAATAAATAATAAAAACAAATAAGACTAAGTGTCATACCCCAAAATTTGCCCACAATATTCAAATATTCAAATTATTTTAAAATTGGATTTTTTTTATAAAATTTTGAGGTCATTCACATTGACGTCTTGAATTTTATAAATATTCAATTTAAAGTCTATTTTAAAATATAATAATTTACTCTTAAATTATTTATATTTTAATAAATAGCAAAATGCTTTCTCATGCTTCATACACTTCCAATTGACTTTTATTTCAAACAAATAATATAACATAGTTGGTAAGGAGGTAAGGCTTGCAAGTACAAAGTCTCGGGTTCAAATCCCACTTCTAACACTTTTTTTTCTTTTTTTTCTAACTATAGTTTTAATTTTATTTTTATTAAAAAAATCACAAAAAATCATTTTTTTTATCATTTTATTTTTAATTTTCGCACTATTTAAATATGCATTTTTTAAAATAGTCAAATTTTCACTTTTATGTATTTTCTAGTCAAAAATCATCAAAAATCATAAAATATTCAAAAAAATCCAAAAAAAAAGTTTTTAATCTTATTTGTCCTATTTTTAGCACTTTTTATAACTTAGAGAACAAGTCAATCTTATTAAATTAGTTTGATTTAATTTTTTATTAAAATTAAAACAAATTGATTTTTGGGCTTTGATTTGGTCCATAGTTTTACTATAATTATTTTTTCTAACCTAATTCATGATATATAAATAAAACTAACAATTACAAATTTCTCAATTTACTCTCTCACAACTAAACCCTTATTTTTTTTTAACACCTTCAACCTTATTCTTCATTCCTAATTCCTACCTACAAAACAATTCACCAAGTTTCTTCAATATCTTTTGTTCTTCTTTTGCTTAGTTCTTGGCCAATGATTTCGTATGAGGCCTCATCTTCTTCTTTTTTTAAAGAAAAAATCTTTTTCTAAATCTTTTTATCAAAACTAAAAATAAACCTTTTGTTTTCAAAACCTTTTGGCCAATGATTATCATATGAGGCCCTTGATATATGTTTTTATACTAACTTTAGTTTTTGGCTAATGATGATACTTGAGGCCACCTTTTATCAAAATTCTTATGTTTTTGACATCCTCTTTATGTTTCGAAACATTTTCTTTCAACTCTCTTTTTTTAAAAAACCTTTTTCAAATACTTTATCTAGAATTACAATTTTTTTGGCCAATGATGATACATGAGGCTTGTTTTTTTTTAATCATTATTTTGGTCATTGTTGCTACATTTTAGTTTAAATTTATGTTTTTACAATCATAATTATTTTTTTTTACTTTTGAGAATTTTTGCCCTTTTAGCCATAATCTAACTTTCTGAACCTTTCTTTATTTTTTGGGAAAATTTAGATTATATGAGGTCAAACCTATTTTATAATATTTTTTATTTTATTATTGTAACTATTATCATTACTAACCCTTATTATTATTATTATTATTATTATTATTATTATTATTATTATTATTATTATTATTATTATTATTATTATTATTAACATTATTACTATCCTTGTTTGCAGGTACTTCCTTTGGCCATTAACCTTGTTTTGGCCAAACAATTTTGCTGGCCACTTTCTCACCATGTACTCTCAAGAGCGCACAACACCCAATCTGAGCTAAGTTTCTTTTTTTGTTTTTATTTTAATTGCATGAAATTTTTTATATATATTCCTTTCTTTTTTTATTATTAGTATAATTTTTTTCTTTTATTTATTTTTATTTATTTAACCAAATTAGTTTTTATATATAATAATTTCATAGTTATTTATTTTAATCGAAAACTCGTTTTTTAATTTTATCAATAATTATTTTTAAAACAATAAAAAATTTTATTTTTGTATATATTTTTAATTATTTAATTAGTTGAAAATTAATAATTAAAGTTTTTGTTAACCTTGATTCATTTATAAACCTTAAAATCTTCAGGCAGGTGTTCTCCACTAACGCATTGTTAGGCCTTATAAACCTTTTGGGTCACAATAAGTTTTCTTAAATAACCCTTTAGGGTTCGTAAACTTTTTAGGGTTTATAATCAATTAACGTTTAAATCAGTTAATGCACTAACATTTCTCTTCTTCATGTCAATTCTTTTCAGGGTTACCATCAGGGTTCGTCCGCCTACGCGCCACGCCAGATCAAAAGCTAAGTCCCTAATTTGATTATTATTTTAAATATTATTTTTGTCCTATAAAATAAATTATGATTTACTTTTAAATATCAATGAGTCAGCCATACACTCACTGCATCCTTTTTCTTTATGCCCATCTTTTAGGATTCATCACAATCTGGTCAGTGTCAATGCTTCATGCCTCAAGGCTAGCCTCTGCCCATCAACCTTCATCCATCAAAGATAAAAGTTTGTCAGACTGCCAAAGCTACGTTGGTAACCCTAAACTCTGTCTTTATTATTACTTATGTCAAACCCTATTAAGGGATCCGCTGGTTTCATTGTTCCCTTCCCCGTATTATTATGTAACTGTTCCCTGGTTGTATTGTTTGGCCTTGAAGGCACTTAAAACTGTTATATTATATTTACTGCGTGGTTAGTAATTTAGGGAGTGCAAACCATGAACTGAACATAGATCACCTAATTACAAGATAAATGTAATCGAAGTTAACCACGTGATTGCTGCACACACTCACCTTTAGGGTAACCTCTTCTGTTGCCTGTTGCCTTGCTGCCTCTAAGTGTACTAAATAGTCAAGTCCCTCGATTCCGAGGATACCTAAAGCAAAACAAATGTTGCCCTAAGTTCATTATCATCATCAAGTTTGTCCCTCGATGTTGCCTTATATGATGATTGTCCCAATTGCTAAGGTATCCTCGCATGATGCCTAAAAAGATTAATGACTATTATATCCTTCCCTTAGACTACCTGCCCTCTTTATGGCATGGGACAGTCTTATGGCGAACGATTACTCGATGACCCTTAAACATCCAATTGAAAGGCTTCCTGCCCTCTTATGGCATGGATAGATCCTTTCGCCTCGAAAAGCTAAAAGAACAAATTTTTAAACTTAGGGTAAGTTGCTAGTAATTGCTTGCTCCATTCAAATTCAAAATTCAAAATCAAACTATTTTCCCATTAATTTTCAAATACTTTTCAAAAAGACTACGCTTATTTACAAGCTAAAGTTCTTCTTCAAAGTTTACTTTTCACACCTCCTATTTCAAAATAATTTCAAACAAGGCTACGCTTATTTATAAGCTAAAGTCCTTAACGAAACCTTTTACTATTCGCACACCGCTTTTCAAACAAATCAAACAAACAAAGTGAGCTAAGCAATTAAGAGCCCATGGATAACCATGGATGCAAAGGGTGCCTTACACCTTCCCTTTGTATAACTTACCCCCCGAACTCAAAATCTTTCAAAAGGTCTTTCCTGTTCTTTTAGCCTTTCTTTAAATTGGATAAAATAAAAGTCGGTGGCGACTCTTGCTTACCGCGACATTATTAAAAAGTCAGTTCACCGTATTACAGAACTGGCGACTCTGCTGGGGATACTTTCGAATTAAAAGAGGGGTTACCTTAAAGTTTAGGATCACATAATTGTTTGTTTGATTGCTTTATTTTTCAAGGATGTTTTGGGTATTGAATGGAAGATGAATCCTACACCCGGATTCGAGTGCACCTTAAGATAGGAGCGGCATAGTCATGGAGACCTCCCTTGTGCATGCTTGGGATTGGTCAAAATGAAGTTCGCGCTTGAGTTAGGCCTCCACTGGTTATTGTGTACCTCTTTTGCATGAGAGAGGTTTACGCATGTATCTTTGGGTGCGTCGGAGCTCAAGGACCTTTAGTCACCTTTAACCCATCCTGACTTTTAGGAACGTAGTGGGAGGGCTATTCTTGGTGCTTGCCAAGTTATGGTCGCTACCCGATACTACAGCTCAGATAGGTTTCTTCCTAAAGTATCATTGCGTGGTATGCATGTACCATGTTCGAGGGTGCTTTAGAGGGGGCTGACAATTCTGAGTCACTTGGTAGAACCCGTTGCTGATATCATCCTTATCCTTAGAAGTACCTTTGGGGGAAGGGTAGTCACCTGGTCATACTTCATGCAAGCCTTTAAACTTAAGGACTCTTGTGTGACTTGCTTGTTATCTAACCTTTTGGTTTCCTTGCAGGATTTGCTTGTAGGACATTTCGTCCTTATTACCATATGCTCTACCTTTCTATTTCCTTGCAAGATTTGCTTGTAGGACATCTCGTCCTCGTTACCTTATGCTCTAACCTTTTATTTCCTCGCAGGGTTTTCCTGTAGGACGTCTCGTCCTTATGACCTTATGCCTTACTTAATGCATTGCATCTGCATGACATCATAACATCATAACATCACCTGTAAACTAACCCTTTCAAGGATCTTAGGGATTCAAAGTGCACAATCTCTTATCAAGGACGGAATTCCTAACTAGGGGCAAGAAGATTTACTTTCCTTTGGCCACGTACCTTCCAATTCAAAGACACCGTACCCATCAAAGGGGCAAGAGGATTTATTTTCCTCTAGCCATGTATCCTGAATCAGAGGCGATGACCCACTCGATATGGTGAGCTTGATTCTCAAAGAAGGATGTTCAAAGACAAAAGTCGTAATTCTTCAAACAAATATGCGACCGAATCACTCTCCAATGCTGCTAACTAAATTCCTTAAAGATCCTTGAAAACATTTCATTTGCATTCATGACATTGCATATTTCTAACTTTGTTTTCAGGTTCCGCCTCGACAATCATTCGTCTCAAATATAATCGAGCTGGAGATTCATTCTGACAAGCCCTTTTACATTCCAAAACTTCGTCGAATAACTCATCGACTCTAACAAGCAAGCATTCTCTATCAGATATGGTCTAATGTACGATTCGTTCTGACACCCTCCATCAGATATGGTCTAGTGTATGGCTCGTTCTGATGTTCTCTTCAGATATGGTTTAATGAATAACTCGTTCTGATTTCCTACTTCTAGATATGGTCTAATGTACGACCCGTTCTGGCATTCCTCTTCAGATATGGTTTCATGAATAACTCGTTCTGATGTCCTACACCAGTTCCACAACAACAACGCAAGCCAGATGCACCTAAGCGTCAATTCACCAAGATCAATATATCGTTGGCTCAAGCATTACAACATCTGTTGAAAATCAGATTGATTATTCTGAGGGATGCTCCTAAGAATTCTAACACCTACTATAAACCCAATGCGAGGTGCGCGTGCCATTCCAACAGTCTTGGACATTACATAAACGATTGCTGGACATTAAAGAATAAGATACAAGATCTGATCAATGACGGAGAAATCAAATCCAACCCTCTTGAAACCCCTGTGGTGATCACCGCTCCTATGCCTAGTCATGACAAGATTGATTGACATCTCGACGAACGAACTTTTGGATCATTAGATCTACTTTCATTTGCATGTTTCTTCTCTGTTTGTTTAAACATTCGAATTATGATAGACATTATCTGTTTTAATAATCATCATCAGTGCATTGCATATATTTGTCTTGAATAAATTATTTCGTTATCGCTCATTTTAAATTACGTCTTTACTTTGCATATGTTTTATGATACTCAACTCTGGCTAAAGCTGTATACCTTTTGAGGGAGGATGACGAAAACGATACCGCAACCTCATACAGTATGCTTTTGAGCGGACTATGCTGACGATGTACAGGCATTGTTTCAATTCCTAAACAGTGGAGATATAAGGATGTTAATCCCTCGTCAACCCCTTTGAGCCTAAGAAGTAGAAGTTTATTTCTTGTACTAATTAAAACCCTTGATCATAACCTGGGGCATGGTAGTTCTCATTTAATTTGGCTGTGCATTCTAGTTTAAGAGAATCATTCAGTACACCTTTCAACAAAGGCTTCAATCACAAACGGTCATCCGCACACATCAAAGAAGTGTTGGAGATGTCAATCAAAAGACAATGATGGTTCGTCAATCATCAAACAAGACAGTCAATATCTTCAAAAGAAAAAATGAAAAATATATATACAAAGAAAAGCCTGCTAAGTCAAAAATCAAAAGACGACTTAGGCAAAATCAAGGCATCCCGCTGACTGTAAGCTCCGAAATAAACAGTTCAGGCAAAAGTTAGGGATATCAAAAAGATGAAAAAAGAGAAGTCAATATACAACACAATGTTGTGACTACCAAAGGAAGAAGCGACTGCCATCTCAAAAGCTTTCCTTGCTTGTGAACCATCATCATTATCAAAGGTGCAAATCCAAAAGTCTCTTGGAACCTGAATGCATAAGTTGAATTAACTGAGCTTAGGATCGAAGATCATCACGAAGAGGGGTGGGTACAATCAAATTTTGAGCCTTTATCCTTCGTTTCTTAAACCGTGAACCAAGCCACGTTACAACCCTTAAAAGTCCTAACTGAAGCATGGTTAGTTCGAAAGTACCATTCAAGTTGAGTTCCAGATAAACTCTCTTGGAAAAAGTGGATCCATAGCTTCTTATCAGCAGTATGAGGTTGAATCTTCCTCACATATGATTTCAAGTGCAGCTTAGGACAAGAGACTCCATCGTATTTTGCAAAAATTGGAACTTTGAATTTCGGAGGTATAACAACTCCAGAGATGAGTCCTAGATCTTCAAAATCCAGTCCAGGTACCTTTTGAATTTCCATGGCTTTCATACGTTCCTCCAGCAACTTGTATTTGTCATCCGGATGTTCGTCCTCATGGTAATAATCTTCTTCTTCTTCAGAAGGCTTGGCAGTATCATGGTCAATTTTGGCCTCAGTCTTGACACTAGCATCATCATCTTGCTCATCTTCGTCACTATCTTCAGAGGCTTCGGCATCTCTGAGTTGTAAGATCGGTCTAAGCTTTTTCCCCAGAGTCTTCTTGCCTTTCTTCTTCAGCATGGTTTTCAGCTCTTCTTGCCCCTTGGATAAGTTCAGGATCAAATCTTGAAACTGTGCATTCTGAGCTTGAAGGTCTTTGACTGATTGCTCGAGATTCATGATGCTGAAATAAACAGCGAGGAGGTGAGAAACCTGTGGTGGAAACCTGTGATGCGATGTTATGATATGCAAATGCAAGGCTTTCGAGGATCTTTAAGAAATTCAGTTTGCAGCCTTAGAAAAAGAGTTTATTGCATCTTCGTATGAAGAATTTTTCATTTTGGACGTCTTTCTACGAGAATCAAGCTCACCATATCCAGTGGGTCATAGCCTCTGATTCGGGATAACTCTGAATTTGACGGTATATTGCTAGAGGAAAATAAATCCTCTTGCCCCTTGATAGGTACCAAGTTTTTGAATTGGAAGGTATGTGGCGAGAGGAAAGTAAATCCTCTTGCCCCTTGATAAGAGTTCAGTCCTTGATAAGAGCACCTGAAATTGTGCGCCCTAAATTCCTAAGATCCTTGAAAGGGTTAGTTGAATCATGTTATGCGTATGATGTCATGATGTCATGATGTTATGCAATGCATCACACAATGTGTGAGATAGTAAGGACGAGTGAGTCCCACAAGAAAAACCTGCAAGAAAACCAAAAGGTTAGTAGCAAGCACAAACAAGTCACACCAGTGGCCTTAGGTTTAAAGGCCTGCGTGAAGTTTGTAGGTAAGTATCCTCCCCACTGAAGTTAAGTTGGTTCAACCTGTCCTAGAATAGTAACCGGGTTCTATGGTGCTCATATCCCTGATCTTTCTCGCAGGCATTGTCTCAACATGGCACTCGATCGGCCAGCCAAAAGCATCCCTAGAGTCCAATCTCAATGAGTGTAGCATCGAGTATCAACCGGCTTCAGTCAGGAATCCAAAGCCAGCTATCTCGCTACATCCTATAGGCCAAAGTCAAGTTCAACTAGGGTTCTAAGGGCGGATTAGTGCTTATGACACCACGCGGTAGCCAAATGTCTCCTCGATCATATTCAAGGGCCATCAGGACAAACCAAAGCATCGCACTAACGATGGCCACCAGTTCAACCATAACGATACATGTCGTACAGTCTCCCTAGTCTCATGCCACATACCTAAGGTACACTAGATCCGGGTGTAGGATCTTTCACACAAGAACATTCCCGAGCAGTACCCTTTAAAAGTAAAGCAAACAAAACAAACAAGCAAGTATGAACTAAGCTCTAAGGTAACCCCTCTTTTAAATTGTCCCCAGCAGAGTCGCCAGTTCTGTAACACGGTGAACTGACTTTAATTTAATAAAAGCAACAATGTTGCGGTGAGCAAGAGTCGCCACCGACTTTTATTTTGTCCAATGTTAGGAAAGGCAAAAAGTACAGAAAAAGACCTTATTTGAAAGAAACGGGCTCGGGGGGTAAGTTATGAAAAGGGAAGGTGTAAGCACCCTTTTCATCCGTAGTTTTCTACGGGCTCTTAACTTGCTTAGCTCATGTTTGTTTGTTTTGAGTTGAAAAGGGACGTAAGGACTTTAGCGTAAATGCGTAGCCTTTGTCTTTGAAAAAGTTTTTGAGAAGATTTCTTTTATTGAGCAAGGCAGGTTAAGAGAACTACCCTAATAAACTGGTCTTTTCCGTAATTTTTACAGTTCCCAGGACCATCCATACTATATAGAAGTAGGAAATCCTTGTTATATTGGACGTGCGGGTCATCGAAGGGTCATCGTATGGTCGTTGAAGGCAACAAGTAGAGGAACCTTAGCATTTTAGCGGGACTATCATCATTTTCCGAAGGGACTCCGAGGGACAAGATCTTTTACCGTAGGCAACAATCGAGGGTCATCGAGGGACTAAGATCTTTTCTATGATGATATTTTCAAGGGTCATCGTTTGCTAAGATACCTCTACATTCGAGAGACACGACCATATAATCGTAAGGCAACCGAGAGGGGCGTACCCTAGAGGTGAGTGTGTGCAGGTGTGTTAGATTCGAATATTTATTTATCTTGAGTTAAGGTTAACTAACGGTTGATTTAATCTTGAACATACCATCCTAAACCATACATCTAAACAGTTAAATTTGCAGAAAATTAAAAGTGCAGAAAGTAAAAGCGGAAAAGAAAGAGTTCCTACGCTATTACAAAAATACCCATGCGACCTATACATCGATTTCTAGAATTTAAAAAAAAGTAAATGGATAATTAAATAATCAAATAAACATACACGCGACATTCATTGGAATTTGGGATGAGAAGAAGAACCGAATTGAAGAAGTTAGGGTTAGTAAAATATTTATATTAATGAGAGACCTAATTATAATTAAATTAAACCTTAACGAGTAATTGATTTTATTTGTCAAACTCTAAGAGTTAATCGGGACCTAATTCGTCATAACAAAATTATATACAAAATCGAATTAATTAAACAAAATAAAACCTAATTAAAACTAATTACTTGTAATGATTTTAAAATTAACTAAGTATCTAATTAAATCAATCAAGTTATTTAGAAAAAATAATTATGTAAAAAAAAGTTGGTTGATTATTTAATCCTAATCCTATTTTTTATGATTTTTTAATTAATGGTTAATGGTTGGTTAGTGTTGGTTTTAAGGTTAATATAAAAGAAAATTAAGTGAGTTTTAATAATTAAACAAACAAAACAAAACTAAACAAAATAAATAGATAAAAGAAATAAGGGGTACACAGGCGTGGATCCTGTGTGGTTGATTTCCGGGAGTCTACGGTGGGCTACGCTTTTCTGGAGCGATGGATCAAATGTCCTGGAAATCTGATGGCTGAAGAGTGGGGGCATATCATGGGTATGCATAGGCTGAATGCATGTAACCTGCAAACAAGAGTTATTAAAGAAAAATAGAGAAAAGCAAGTGCAAGGGGCGAGATTCGAACACACGCCCTTGCCTAGAAGAAATTCTCGTCACTGCTTCACCACTTGGCCATGGTTATCAAGTTGTTAGTGAAATAACAAAAACGAAAAATATACAAAAACAAAAGCCTAATTGGAAACGGTCAAAGCCAAAGGAAACTGGGGCCCACAGTATCCTGAAACGGTGAATCAACAAAGGAGAGAGGGAGGCTGAATTGTTGACCAGCAAGTGATGGGGTGCCACGCGTGGGGAGACTTCCAAGGCCACTATTCATCTCCTCCTACCTCCAGCCCTGCGGAGTTTCCTGCGAAATCCTCCATGAATTTTCCTGCGGATTTTTCTTCGAATTCCTGCAAAAATCAAAACTCACAAAAGACAGTGCATGAGCGTTAACGAGATCCATGGTTCGACTGTAATGATCTTCTGAACGCGATGAAACTGTCCGTAAACATGAGCACGAAAGCTTTGAGTTTTCTTGCCCTACCAATGGTGTGCTGTGTTCTAGGATTCAAAGCTCCAAACCAACGATCCAAACCTCTTCCATATTGCATCAGAAACTCAAACAAATGGTTAGATACGAATGAAATGCATTAAAGCATGAGATATAGAAATCACAATATGCATGAATATTTGACAATTGATATGCACATCATAGGTACTATAAAGGCTCTAGTAACGATACAATTTCACCCTATATTACCTCCAGAACGAATTAGAATGGTTGTTTGATCTTAAAAGTGGCTGGAATAAAGAACACGATATTGCACCTTTTCTTTGATTTTTTGTAACTTGTGAACAAGGTCTCCATTTATATTGAAAAAATTCAATTATGAAGATCTTTGACTGATACAAATAGGAAAGGCTTGATATTGATAGTAGAAATTGATTGTATGAACTTGGACAATCTCTACGGTCTTATGCAAACAATTCAAAACCTTTCCCTTTTTGATGTTGATTTGGTTCTCAATTTGTATTTCATGAAATAAATGCTGGAATAATTGTGAGGTGTAAACATTCCGATCTTGATTTGATTCACACGGTTTCTTTATATGTTATGGACTTGGCATGTTTGGATGATCATTGAATTTGGATGGATTTGGTCCCTCTTTTGTCTTGCTCTGATTCCGGTGCTTTTGTGGTAAATCTCTTTTTGCAGTTTTTGGACATTTTCCTTATGATAATAAAAGTGACATACAGCTAGCTAGTAATGAACCTGAAAAACTTACCTATTACAGGATTAATTCCAAACTAAGAAACAAAAAGTGACGAAAATCTACTTGAAATAAAAATTAACTAAAGATTTTAGTAATTATAAAATTATAAAATTAAAACTATACTAAACCTATACTTAAAACAAAAGAGTTTATCTAGTTTTTTTTTTTTTTTTAATTATTTATTTTTAATAACAATAATAATAACATTCTAATCCTAATAATAAATATTAATAAAATCAAAACTAGTTCTAATTTATAAAAATCTGAAAAAAATTGTAAACTAATTATATAATGTTAAAATATGTAAGGAGGTGAGATTCGAACCCGGGACCTCTCGCTCTTGTACATTTTCACCTCAAATACTTACCAACTGTGCTATGTCATTTATACGAAATAAAATAACATTTGCAAATATATGAAGGCAAATTTTGGGGTGCAACAGCTGCCCCTGTTCAATCTTCTTAAACTTGAAGAGGTAGATTGACATGTTTGTCGGTCGTGATCTGAAGGTAGAAGATGATTGAACACTTAAGTGCCCTAAAATTTTGCATTCGCTGGTGCAGGAAGCAGTGTCATTGGAGATGGGCTTAAAGATGCCATTCAGATGTTTTTAACAAGATGTTTGTTTAAAGCAGATGCTTTTCAGACTGAATCATATGCATTGATTATATCTGAAGGAGAGATTCATCAAAATGAAGTAATGTCTTACAGAAGACTATCTAGAAAGGTTCCTGAAAAGGGTAGATCATTGGCTGATGTAAAGAAGATTAGGCTTTAAGCAAATCTCGGGAAGAACTGTCTTGCAGAAGATTAAATGATAAGCTCCTTGAAAGGGCGAGAGATGTCTTTGAAAAGATTGGATAAATATGTTAAAGAAGATTACCTAAAAAGGTGGAGACATGTCTTAGAGAAGACTACCGAGAAAGACTATGATAAACAAGACTAACCTAGAAAGGTATGATATGTCTTAAACAAGACTGGCCTAGAAAGGCTCCTAGAAAGGACATGATATGTCTTAAACAAGACTACCTAGAAATGCTGATAAACGTCTTAGAAAAGACTACCTAGAAAGGTTGATAAACGTCTTAGAAAAGACTACCTAGAAAGGTTGATAAACGTCTTAGAAAAGACTACCTAGAAAGGTTGATAAACGTCTTAGAAAAGACTACCTAGAAAGGTTGATAAACGTCTTAGAAAAGACTACCTAGAAAGGTTGATAAACGTCTTAGAAAAGACTACCTAGAAAGGTTGATTAACGTCTTAGAAAAGACTACCTAGAAAGGTTGATAAACGTCTTAGAAAAGACTACCTAGAAAGGTTGATAAACGTCTTTAGAAAAGACTACCTAGAAAGGTTGATAAACGTCTTAGAAAAGACTACCTAGAAAGGTTGATAAACGTCTTAGAAAAGACTACCTAGAAAGGTTCCTAGAAAGGATGAGTAGTTTTTTGATTGTTCCTGAATTATCTTTAAAGAAAGATTCAGGATGAAGCTTTTGAATTGTATTTGCGTCTTGAATGAGCGTTAAGATTGAATCATTGACACGACCGTCTTTGTACCGTATTTGAATGATAGAGTTCTTTTGATTGTGAATTGACCTGAAAAGGCAAAATTAGTTTTATACAATGTCATGATGCATGCATTGGTGAGATTCTCAAAATAAACGAGAATGATGAATGTTATGTATGTAATGTGAATGATGCTAGGATAAACTATATAGTCGAAGCATATTGATAACTTTGTATAGGAACTGTTGGTTGAGAAAATAAATCTCTGCAAGCTGCTAGAGATAATGACAAGAGTATTGAGAATTCCTGTCTTTCATTCGAGGATATCCAGCTGGGGATTTTCATCTTCGTTTGGGGAAGAGAGTAACTTGAGTGATCTGATCCTGATGTATCCTCGGGACAAGAGAGAAGAATAACCTTCTGACGTATTATCTGATCGAGTTCAACTGTGAGTGTCAACTTTCATGGAAATAATGAGTTTGGATAAACCATGTCGGAGAAGAAGATTGTGTCGGAGAACCGGCAATGTCATAGGTGTAAACTTCGTTGGGGAACCACGTCTTTGTTGGGAAGAGATTATTTGAAGATAACTTCTTGAGGATTGCTATGTGGGGATATATTGTGAACACTGCTCTGTAGGGAAGATTCCCAGAGATTCCAACCTTTCATTTGCCCCATGCTTTTGGGTACTTGCTGTTAGAAAACATTTTTTAACCATACATGGTCCTTCGCTCGCGGGAGTCTATCTGCCCCTGGATTTAGTAACCTGGTACGCTTGATGCTTGAGTTTGCTGGAATTAGAACTTCGAAAGGGAGACAGATATAATACCATCTGATATTTGTAGCTAAATAGCTTTTGCTGAGATTTGTGACTGATGCAACGTGCCCTTAGTGATGGACTAGCCTTTCTGGTTATTCAGCACCTTTGAGAGATTCTATAGATCGTGACTCGATTGCCCCTGGTAGATGGAATAATAGTGTGTCATGCTCCTTGTATATACAAGCCTTTGAGACGTCTCTGCAACTTTATCTGTCGGGAGGACTTTTAGTCATTAGTCATGCCCCATGCAGATTCTTCCTGATGCCCAAACATTTGAAATTATGTAGACAAAATTATTTGTAATGACACTTATAAAAATGCAATGCATATGTCTGTCCCGGAGTTTAAAAACATTTTCAGTGAAACAAAAAAATGTAAGAAAGTGATATTTGTAAAAACATGATACCAACTCAGGATTTGTAGTAGACCTCAAGGAGTCAGGATACCTTTGGTAATAGTACGCTTTCGAACTAACCATGCTTCAGTTAGGACTTTCAAAGGTTGTAACGTGGCTTGGTTCAGGGTTTTAAGAAATAAAGGATAATGGCTCGAAGTGTATTTGTACCCATCCCAATCTTCGTGATGTTCTTCAGTCCTATGCTCAGCTAATTGTGTGCTCGTGCTCCCAAAGACTTTGGAATTGTATCATTGACATCGGTGAAGATTCAAAAACCTGAAGTTTATTTAAAAGGCAGTCATCTATCTCCTTTTTCTTGTAATATTCTTGTCGAGGATTTGTAGTGACCTCTTTTTGACTTTGGTTATCCCTAATTTTTGCCTGACTGTTTATTTTGGAGTTACAGTCAGCGGGATGTTTCTCTTTTCACTAAGTCACCTTCATAGGTTTTGACTTAATCGTCTTTCTTTTGATGGATATTGACTGCCTAGTTTTTTAATGATTATAAGAACTCACCACCGATCTTGTAAAAGAACTACTAGCATAATTGAGTTAGCTGAGTAACTACCCTGCCCCAGGTTATGATTAAGGGTCTTAATTTGTACAAGAAAGAAAAACTCCTACGCCTTAGGCTCAAAGGGGTTGACTAGGGATTAACATCCTTATATCTCCACTGTTTGGAATTTTAAACAATGCCTGTACATCGTCAGCACAGTCTGTTCAAAAGCATACTGTATGAGGTTACGGTATCATTTTCGTCATCCTCCCTCAAAAGGTTCATAGCTTTAGCGAGAGTTGAATATCATAAAGAAAACCCAGTAAAAACAAAGTTTTAAAATAACGGTACGAAATAAGTCAAGACAAACATATGCAATGCATTAATGATTATTGTAAAATAAAATAGAGTCTGACATAAGACGAATGTTTAAACAAACGGGAAAGAAATTGCGAATGCAAATAAACTAATGATCTAAAAAGTCATCCGTCTAGATATCAATGCATTAGACTTTATGAGGCTTTTCTGGCTGGCCGAACTCAATAGCTCCTTCATCAATCAAATCTTGAATTTTATGCTTCAACGGCCCACAATCTTCTGTATCATGACCAGGACTGTTTGAATGATAAGCACATCTTGCATTATACTTGTACCCAGGAGCAGGATTTGCTGGAGCTGAGTATGGAGGCAGCAGAGTTATCAGGCTCTTATTGAGAAGATGTTGCAAAGCTTGAGACAATGGCATATGCAGTGGAGTGAATGACCTCTTGGGTTTGGATTTCCAAGTACGTTGGCCACCTTGTTGCTTACGCTGATCTTTTGGTGGTTGTCGTGTTGGTGCCTGACTAGAGACCAGGACTGCCCCCACAGTGTTGGATTTGTTCTTTCTATCGTAAGGCTTTTTCATAGCGCCAGAAGATGTAGCCACATGAATTTTTCCGCTTCGGATACCATTTTCAACGCGCTCCCCAGTTAATATGAGGTCGGTGAAACCAGAAGAGGAGCTTCCAAGTAAATAGCTGTAGAAAGGACCAGTCAGTGTATTCATGAACATATCGACCAATTCTCTGTCAGTCAAGGAGGGTTTCACTCTGCCAGCTAGATCTCTCCATTTTTGAGCATACTCCTTGAAGCTTTCCTCGGGTCCCATAGACATGCTTTGTAGTTGCATGCGAGTTGGTGCGAGGTCAACATTGTATTGGTATTGCTGGTAGAAAGCAACAACCAAATCTTCCCAGGTACGGATATTGGTACTTTCCAATTGATAGTACCATTCAAGTTGAGTTCCAGATAAACTCTCTTGGAAAAAGTGGATCCATAGCTTCTTATCAGCAGTATGAGGTTGAATCTTCCTCACATATGATTTCAAGTGCAGCTTAGGACAAGAGACTCCATCGTATTTTGCAAAAATTGGAACTTTGAATTTCGGAGGTATAACAACTCCAGAGATGAGTCCTAGATCTTCAAAATCCAGTCCAGGTACCTTTTGAATTTCCATGGCTTTCATACGTTCCTCCAGCAACTTGTATTTGTCATCCGGATGTTCGTCCTCATGGTAATAATCTTCTTCTTCTTCAGAAGGCTTGGCAGTATCATGGTCAATTTTGGCCTCAGTCTTGACACTAGCATCATCATCTTGCTCATCTTCGTCACTATCTTCAGAGGCTTCGGCATCTCTGAGTTGTAAGATCGGTCTAAGCTTTTTCCCCAGAGTCTTCTTGCCTTTCTTCTTCAGCATGGTTTTCAGCTCTTCTTGCCCCTTGGATAAGTTCAGGATCAAATCTTGAAACTGTGCATTCTGAGCTTGAAGGTCTTTGACTGATTGCTCGAGATTCATGATGCTGAAATAAACAGCGAGGAGGTGAGAAACCTGTGGTGGAAACCTGTGATGCGATGTTATGATATGCAAATGCAAGGCTTTCGAGGATCTTTAAGAAATTCAGTTTGCAGCCTTAGAAAAAGAGTTTATTGCATCTTCGTATGAAGAATTTTTCATTTTGGACGTCTTTCTACGAGAATCAAGCTCACCATATCCAGTGGGTCATAGCCTCTGATTCGGGATAACTCTGAATTTGACGGTATATTGCTAGAGGAAAATAAATCCTCTTGCCCCTTGATAGGTACCAAGTTTTTGAATTGGAAGGTATGTGGCGAGAGGAAAGTAAATCCTCTTGCCCCTTGATAAGAGTTCAGTCCTTGATAAGAGCACCTGAAATTGTGCGCCCTAAATTCCTAAGATCCTTGAAAGGGTTAGTTGAATCATGTTATGCGTATGATGTCATGATGTCATGATGTTATGCAATGCATCACACAATGTGTGAGATAGTAAGGACGAGTGAGTCCCACAAGAAAAACCTGCAAGAAAACCAAAAGGTTAGTAGCAAGCACAAACAAGTCACACCAGTGGCCTTAGGTTTAAAGGCCTGCGTGAAGTTTGTAGGTAAGTATCCTCCCCACTGAAGTTAAGTTGGTTCAACCTGTCCTAGAATAGTAACCGGGTTCTATGGTGCTCATATCCCTGATCTTTCTCGCAGGCATTGTCTCAACATGGCACTCGATCGGCCAGCCAAAAGCATCCCTAGAGTCCAATCTCAATGAGTGTAGCATCGAGTATCAACCGGCTTCAGTCAGGAATCCAAAGCCAGCTATCTCGCTACATCCTATAGGCCAAAGTCAAGTTCAACTAGGGTTCTAAGGGCGGATTAGTGCTTATGACACCACGCGGTAGCCAAATGTCTCCTCGATCATATTCAAGGGCCATCAGGACAAACCAAAGCATCGCACTAACGATGGCCACCAGTTCAACCATAACGATACATGTCGTACAGTCTCCCTAGTCTCATGCCACATACCTAAGGTACACTAGATCCGGGTGTAGGATCTTTCACACAAGAACATTCCCGAGCAGTACCCTTTAAAAGTAAAGCAAACAAAACAAACAAGCAAGTATGAACTAAGCTCTAAGGTAACCCCTCTTTTAAATTGTCCCCAGCAGAGTCGCCAGTTCTGTAACACGGTGAACTGACTTTAATTTAATAAAAGCAACAATGTTGCGGTGAGCAAGAGTCGCCACCGACTTTTATTTTGTCCAATGTTAGGAAAGGCAAAAAGTACAGAAAAAGACCTTATTTGAAAGAAACGGGCTCGGGGGGTAAGTTATGAAAAGGGAAGGTGTAAGCACCCTTTTCATCCGTAGTTTTCTACGGGCTCTTAACTTGCTTAGCTCATGTTTGTTTGTTTTGAGTTGAAAAGGGACGTAAGGACTTTAGCGTAAATGCGTAGCCTTTGTCTTTGAAAAAGTTTTTGAGAAGATTTCTTTTATTGAGCAAGGCAGGTTAAGAGAACTACCCTAATAAACTGGTCTTTTCCGTAATTTTTACAGTTCCCAGGACCATCCATACTATATAGAAGTAGGAAATCCTTGTTATATTGGACGTGCGGGTCATCGAAGGGTCATCGTATGGTCGTTGAAGGCAACAAGTAGAGGAACCTTAGCATTTTAGCGGGACTATCATCATTTTCCGAAGGGACTCCGAGGGACAAGATCTTTTACCGTAGGCAACAATCGAGGGTCATCGAGGGACTAAGATCTTTTCTATGATGATATTTTCAAGGGTCATCGTTTGCTAAGATACCTCTACATTCGAGAGACACGACCATATAATCGTAAGGCAACCGAGAGGGGCGTACCCTAGAGGTGAGTGTGTGCAGGTGTGTTAGATTCGAATATTTATTTATCTTGAGTTAAGGTTAACTAACGGTTGATTTAATCTTGAACATACCATCCTAAACCATACATCTAAACAGTTAAATTTGCAGAAAATTAAAAGTGCAGAAAGTAAAAGCGGAAAAGAAAGAGTTCCTACGCTATTACAAAAATACCCATGCGACCTATACATCGATTTCTAGAATTTAAAAAAAAGTAAATGGATAATTAAATAATCAAATAAACATACACGCGACATTCATTGGAATTTGGGATGAGAAGAAGAACCGAATTGAAGAAGTTAGGGTTAGTAAAATATTTATATTAATGAGAGACCTAATTATAATTAAATTAAACCTTAACGAGTAATTGATTTTATTTGTCAAACTCTAAGAGTTAATCGGGACCTAATTCGTCATAACAAAATTATATACAAAATCGAATTAATTAAACAAAATAAAACCTAATTAAAACTAATTACTTGTAATGATTTTAAAATTAACTAAGTATCTAATTAAATCAATCAAGTTATTTAGAAAAAATAATTATGTAAAAAAAAGTTGGTTGATTATTTAATCCTAATCCTATTTTTTATGATTTTTTAATTAATGGTTAATGGTTGGTTAGTGTTGGTTTTAAGGTTAATATAAAAGAAAATTAAGTGAGTTTTAATAATTAAACAAACAAAACAAAACTAAACAAAATAAATAGATAAAAGAAATAAGGGGTACACAGGCGTGGATCCTGTGTGGTTGATTTCCGGGAGTCTACGGTGGGCTACGCTTTTCTGGAGCGATGGATCAAATGTCCTGGAAATCTGATGGCTGAAGAGTGGGGGCATATCATGGGTATGCATAGGCTGAATGCATGTAACCTGCAAACAAGAGTTATTAAAGAAAAATAGAGAAAAGCAAGTGCAAGGGGCGAGATTCGAACACACGCCCTTGCCTAGAAGAAATTCTCGTCACTGCTTCACCACTTGGCCATGGTTATCAAGTTGTTAGTGAAATAACAAAAACGAAAAATATACAAAAACAAAAGCCTAATTGGAAACGGTCAAAGCCAAAGGAAACTGGGGCCCACAGTATCCTGAAACGGTGAATCAACAAAGGAGAGAGGGAGGCTGAATTGTTGACCAGCAAGTGATGGGGTGCCACGCGTGGGGAGACTTCCAAGGCCACTATTCATCTCCTCCTACCTCCAGCCCTGCGGAGTTTCCTGCGAAATCCTCCATGAATTTTCCTGCGGATTTTTCTTCGAATTCCTGCAAAAATCAAAACTCACAAAAGACAGTGCATGAGCGTTAACGAGATCCATGGTTCGACTGTAATGATCTTCTGAACGCGATGAAACTGTCCGTAAACATGAGCACGAAAGCTTTGAGTTTTCTTGCCCTACCAATGGTGTGCTGTGTTCTAGGATTCAAAGCTCCAAACCAACGATCCAAACCTCTTCCATATTGCATCAGAAACTCAAACAAATGGTTAGATACGAATGAAATGCATTAAAGCATGAGATATAGAAATCACAATATGCATGAATATTTGACAATTGATATGCACATCATAGGTACTATAAAGGCTCTAGTAACGATACAATTTCACCCTATATTACCTCCAGAACGAATTAGAATGGTTGTTTGATCTTAAAAGTGGCTGGAATAAAGAACACGATATTGCACCTTTTCTTTGATTTTTTGTAACTTGTGAACAAGGTCTCCATTTATATTGAAAAAATTCAATTATGAAGATCTTTGACTGATACAAATAGGAAAGGCTTGATATTGATAGTAGAAATTGATTGTATGAACTTGGACAATCTCTACGGTCTTATGCAAACAATTCAAAACCTTTCCCTTTTTGATGTTGATTTGGTTCTCAATTTGTATTTCATGAAATAAATGCTGGAATAATTGTGAGGTGTAAACATTCCGATCTTGATTTGATTCACACGGTTTCTTTATATGTTATGGACTTGGCATGTTTGGATGATCATTGAATTTGGATGGATTTGGTCCCTCTTTTGTCTTGCTCTGATTCCGGTGCTTTTGTGGTAAATCTCTTTTTGCAGTTTTTGGACATTTTCCTTATGATAATAAAAGTGACATACAGCTAGCTAGTAATGAACCTGAAAAACTTACCTATTACAGGATTAATTCCAAACTAAGAAACAAAAAGTGACGAAAATCTACTTGAAATAAAAATTAACTAAAGATTTTAGTAATTATAAAATTATAAAATTAAAACTATACTAAACCTATACTTAAAACAAAAGAGTTTATCTAGTTTTTTTTTTTTTTTTAATTATTTATTTTTAATAACAATAATAATAACATTCTAATCCTAATAATAAATATTAATAAAATCAAAACTAGTTCTAATTTATAAAAATCTGAAAAAAATTGTAAACTAATTATATAATGTTAAAATATGTAAGGAGGTGAGATTCGAACCCGGGACCTCTCGCTCTTGTACATTTTCACCTCAAATACTTACCAACTGTGCTATGTCATTTATACGAAATAAAATAACATTTGCAAATATATGAAGGCAAATTTTGGGGTGCAACACTGCCCAACAGAGTTTACATCTTCAACACTGTCGCTCTCCTCCAACATGATTTATCAATATCTTTATCACCAATCAGGGAACATCAAGTCACTGATCATCTCCAATCATAAATTCCCAGCTGAGCATCTTCAAGACAAGATCAGACAGTACAATTACAAGGACATAAAGATCTACTTTCTTAATCAAAGACAACATAAATCATATTCACATATCATATGTCATAAACATATTCATACACTGCATACATTACCTCATACATAACATGCAAAAGCTCTCATTTATTTTGAGGGATTCATTACATAACTCATGCATCATGACATTGCATAAAGATTAACCTTACCTTTTTCAGAATACAGGTACCGACAAATGAACGAAATCTCCAACTTTCCAAGATCTAATTCAGCTACTACGAATGGTACTGACACGATCAACGCTCGAAGATCTAATTCATTTACCACGAACGGTAATGACACGATCACTTTCAAAGTCTAATTCAGCTACTACGAACAGTACTGACACGACAAAAGATCTAATTCGGTTACTACGAACGGTACTGACACGGTCAACGCTCAGAGATCTAATTCTATCATCACGAACGGTGTAGACACGATCAATGACCAACTAAGTCTAATTCAGTTACTACGAACGGTGCTGACACGACAAGAGAATCTAATTCTACCATCACGAACGATGTAGACGCGATTATCTCCTCAAGATCTAATTCCATCATCACAAACGGTGTGGACACGATCAACTGCTTCTAAGATCTAATTCGGTTACTACGAACGGTACTGACACGATCAACTCTCAGAAATCTAATTCTATCATCACGAACGGTGTAGACACGATCACTGACTTTCCCAGTCTAATTCAGCTACTACGAACGGTACTGACACGACAAAATATCTAATTCGGTTACTACGAACAGTACCGACACGATCAACCTTTAAAGAGATCTAATTCCATCATCACGAACGATGTGGACACGATCAAATATTTCCTAAGTCTAATTCAGTTACTACGAACGGTGCTGACACGATCAAACTCTCAAAGATCTAATTCATCTACTACGAACGGTAATGACACGATCAAAACACAAACAACACTTCTCAAACACTTCAAACACCTGGATGGCATCTTCAAGCCCATCTCCGACAAAAGTCCCTACTTCAGCTAGGGCAAATTTCTTGGTATTCTAGTGTTCAATCATCTTCCACCTTCAGATACCGACTGGCACACAAACCACTCTATATCTTCAGGTTTAAGAAGATTGAACAGGGGCAGCTGTCATACCCCAAAATTTGCCCACAATATTCAAATATTCAAATTATTTTAAAATTGGATTTTTTTTATAAAATTTTGAGGTCATTCACATTGACGTCTTGAATTTTATAAATATTCAATTTAAAGTCTATTTTAAAATATAATAATTTACTCTTAAATTATTTATATTTTAATAAATAGCAAAATGCTTTCTCATGCTTCATACACTTCCAATTGACTTTTATTTCAAACAAATAATATAACATAGTTGGTAAGGAGGTAAGGCTTGCAAGTACAAAGTCTCGGGTTCAAATCCCACTTCTAACACTTTTTTTTCTTTTTTTTCTAACTATAGTTTTAATTTTATTTTTATTAAAAAAATCACAAAAAATCATTTTTTTTATCATTTTATTTTTAATTTTCGCACTATTTAAATATGCATTTTTTAAAATAGTCAAATTTTCACTTTTATGTATTTTCTAGTCAAAAATCATCAAAAATCATAAAATATTCAAAAAAATCCAAAAAAAAAGTTTTTAATCTTATTTGTCCTATTTTTAGCACTTTTTATAACTTAGAGAACAAGTCAATCTTATTAAATTAGTTTGATTTAATTTTTTATTAAAATTAAAACAAATTGATTTTTGGGCTTTGATTTGGTCCATAGTTTTACTATAATTATTTTTTCTAACCTAATTCATGATATATAAATAAAACTAACAATTACAAATTTCTCAATTTACTCTCTCACAACTAAACCCTTATTTTTTTTTAACACCTTCAACCTTATTCTTCATTCCTAATTCCTACCTACAAAACAATTCACCAAGTTTCTTCAATATCTTTTGTTCTTCTTTTGCTTAGTTCTTGGCCAATGATTTCGTATGAGGCCTCATCTTCTTCTTTTTTTAAAGAAAAAATCTTTTTCTAAATCTTTTTATCAAAACTAAAAATAAACCTTTTGTTTTCAAAACCTTTTGGCCAATGATTATCATATGAGGCCCTTGATATATGTTTTTATACTAACTTTAGTTTTTGGCTAATGATGATACTTGAGGCCACCTTTTATCAAAATTCTTATGTTTTTGACATCCTCTTTATGTTTCGAAACATTTTCTTTCAACTCTCTTTTTTTAAAAAACCTTTTTCAAATACTTTATCTAGAATTACAATTTTTTTGGCCAATGATGATACATGAGGCTTGTTTTTTTTTAATCATTATTTTGGTCATTGTTGCTACATTTTAGTTTAAATTTATGTTTTTACAATCATAATTATTTTTTTTTACTTTTGAGAATTTTTGCCCTTTTAGCCATAATCTAACTTTCTGAACCTTTCTTTATTTTTTGGGAAAATTTAGATTATATGAGGTCAAACCTATTTTATAATATTTTTTATTTTATTATTGTAACTATTATCATTACTAACCCTTATTATTATTATTATTATTATTATTATTATTATTATTATTATTATTATTATTATTATTATTATTATCATTATTACTATCCTTGTTTGCAGGTACTTCCTTTGGCCATTAACCTTGTTTTGGCCAAACAATTTTGCTGGCCACTTTCTCACCATGTACTCTCAAGAGCGCACAACACCCAATCTGAGCTAAGTTTCTTTTTTTGTTTTTATTTTAATTGCATGAAATTTTTTATATATATTCCTTTCTTTTTTTATTATTAGTATAATTTTTTTCTTTTATTTATTTTTATTTATTTAACCAAATTAGTTTTTATATATAATAATTTCATAGTTATTTATTTTAATCGAAAACTCGTTTTTTAATTTTATCAATAATTATTTTTAAAACAATAAAAAATTTTATTTTTGTATATATTTTTAATTATTTAATTAGTTGAAAATTAATAATTAAAGTTTTTGTTAACCTTGATTCATTTATAAACCTTAAAATCTTCAGGCAGGTGTTCTCCACTAACGCATTGTTAGGCCTTATAAACCTTTTGGGTCACAATAAGTTTTCTTAAATAACCCTTTAGGGTTCGTAAACTTTTTAGGGTTTATAATCAATTAACGTTTAAATCAGTTAATGCACTAACATTTCTCTTCTTCATGTCAATTCTTTTCAGGGTTACCATCAGGGTTCGTCCGCCTACGCGCCACGCCAGATCAAAAGCTAAGTCCCTAATTTGATTATTATTTTAAATATTATTTTTGTCCTATAAAATAAATTATGATTTACTTTTAAATATCAATGAGTCAGCCATACACTCACTGCATCCTTTTTCTTTATGCCCATCTTTTAGGATTCATCACAATCTGGTCAGTGTCAATGCTTCATGCCTCAAGGCTAGCCTCTGCCCATCAACCTTCATCCATCAAAGATAAAAGTTTGTCAGACTGCCAAAGCTACGTTGGTAACCCTAAACTCTGTCTTTATTATTACTTATGTCAAACCCTATTAAGGGATCCGCTGGTTTCATTGTTCCCTTCCCCGTATTATTATGTAACTGTTCCCTGGTTGTATTGTTTGGCCTTGAAGGCACTTAAAACTGTTATATTATATTTACTGCGTGGTTAGTAATTTAGGGAGTGCAAACCATGAACTGAACATAGATCACCTAATTACAAGATAAATGTAATCGAAGTTAACCACGTGATTGCTGCACACACTCACCTTTAGGGTAACCTCTTCTGTTGCCTGTTGCCTTGCTGCCTCTAAGTGTACTAAATAGTCAAGTCCCTCGATTCCGAGGATACCTAAAGCAAAACAAATGTTGCCCTAAGTTCATTATCATCATCAAGTTTGTCCCTCGATGTTGCCTTATATGATGATTGTCCCAATTGCTAAGGTATCCTCGCATGATGCCTAAAAAGATTAATGACTATTATATCCTTCCCTTAGACTACCTGCCCTCTTTATGGCATGGGACAGTCTTATGGCGAACGATTACTCGATGACCCTTAAACATCCAATTGAAAGGCTTCCTGCCCTCTTATGGCATGGATAGATCCTTTCGCCTCGAAAAGCTAAAAGAACAAATTTTTAAACTTAGGGTAAGTTGCTAGTAATTGCTTGCTCCATTCAAATTCAAAATTCAAAATCAAACTATTTTCCCATTAATTTTCAAATACTTTTCAAAAAGACTACGCTTATTTACAAGCTAAAGTTCTTCTTCAAAGTTTACTTTTCACACCTCCTATTTCAAAATAATTTCAAACAAGGCTACGCTTATTTATAAGCTAAAGTCCTTAACGAAACCTTTTACTATTCGCACACCGCTTTTCAAACAAATCAAACAAACAAAGTGAGCTAAGCAATTAAGAGCCCATGGATAACCATGGATGCAAAGGGTGCCTTACACCTTCCCTTTGTATAACTTACCCCCCGAACTCAAAATCTTTCAAAAGGTCTTTCCTGTTCTTTTAGCCTTTCTTTAAATTGGATAAAATAAAAGTCGGTGGCGACTCTTGCTTACCGCGACATTATTAAAAAGTCAGTTCACCGTATTACACTAAGAAATGTATATAAATAGAGGAATGAATTCCACTCTTTCTTATCTCATCCCACCTTTCTCTTATGCATTGCATTAGTACTTTTAAAGATTTTTCATCTTCTCATCATCACCAAATGACACCCAAATGAGTTCTTTCCTCTTAAGCATCTCCATCCTACCACTCTGAAGTCTTCCCTTCTCAAGAGCAAGAAACTAATTCCAATTGGTACTACGCTGATAGATTGATCTATGTTTCTCGCTACTTGGATGAGGAAATCTTCAAAGAATGCAATTTTGTTGAAGTCTTCAACGATGCCAACTTAAGGAACTTTGTCTTCGAAGTACCTTAATAGAGATTTCCTAAATTGGTGATATTTTTCTATACAAACCTCTCTTAATCAAATGTTGTTCTTATCTCTAAAGTCAAGAAGCACCCCCATTCAACTATCCGTTAAAGAGTTCGCAGAAGTTTGCAACCTTGCTTCACCGATCTAGCATATGATGAAAACGACGAGTGTATGAGTTTAACTTTGATTTTAGTGTCTAATCCTTCTTGATTGATCAATCCTCTATCATTCCCACTCCATTCACTATTGGATTGATATGCCCAAATGTTGATGCTCTGTATTGTCTAACTGGCATCTATGTTTGGCTAAAATATAATAGCAGCAATATGTAATAGAATGTATAAGTCTTGCAAATATGAAAGAACAAAACAGGTATAAAAGCAAGATGTTATATGGAATGTCATGACATCAACTCATGACATCGCGCCTGCAGAACTGAAACATGGAGATTCGGTCTGATACTCAACAGATACAGAATATTCTATGGAATATTATGTAATCCTATGTGGTGCAGATTTAAAGGTCAAAAGAATCAAGTCAGAATATTGAAGAATCAAATCAGAATATTGAAGATTCAGCAGTTTCTAATTTAGGAGATAAATTAGGAAACTTATGATTGAAGACCTTTCTTTTAGCAGAAGATATCTGCTGATTTGTAATAGCTAGTAACGCTGCAATTGTGAACCCAAGTCCAGTTGGGAATAAGTTATAAAAAGAAATCTTTGTAACCTAGTTTTCTACGCAAACCAAGAATAAGAATAATGTAGTCATTAGGGTTTGTCAAGGTAGACCAC
This sequence comes from Vicia villosa, assembly GCF_029867415.1. NCBI lineage: Eukaryota > Viridiplantae > Streptophyta > Magnoliopsida > Fabales > Fabaceae > Vicia > Vicia villosa. Next base: position 1,247,135 of record NW_026706811.1, on the reverse strand, counting down.
CCAGGTTGTGGGTGTGGTGGTCGTTTTCTTTACCTCCCCGTTTCACTTGGGAGGACGGCACGCTAAACCCTTCACGCGAAATTTGGAAGGAGAATGCGCCCGTGGTGGGATGAATTTTATTTCAGTTCTTCCTACGATATCACACGAACTTTCTTATTGGTCCTACGAGTAGGAAAGGGAAAAAAAGATCTCAACTAAATCCTAGGAGTTTGCTAAGTGTGGGGATTTACACCTAGACTAGAAATTCTGGAGTCCGGGAGGTCGGTTATACATAGGGAAGTGTTTAAACACCCTACATATCTGTAGTACTCTACAGGAACCTTCTCTGTGTCATTGTGATTGTGTTTGCTGCTAATGATTGGGAAAGTTTCTCCTTTGTGTTAGGAGAAGAGAATTGAATTGATTTTAAAAGACAGACAGACAGACAAACTGACTATTTTTGGTATTTTATTAGCTCGCTGAGATTCCTTGTGAACCTCATGCCTACATATCCCTAGTGGAAGTCAGAGCTTAATGTAGTTCGGGGAACTAACTAGGGAAATTAATTGTTTTTGGTGCCTTGCTTGAAGCTCAAGGTTGAAGCTTGGAATTAAATCTCTGTTTACAATAAAGAGACATGAAATCATCTTTACAGAGAGGTATTAGTACTATTCTACCACAAACATTTAAAAGAGTGACAGAATAACTGAATTCATTTCATTCAAGAGGGGGACATTACTTGTGTATGTGCAAGTATACCAGTCAAATGCCTCTTAAATGAAAGAAAGATGCTCATCCAAATTAGGGAAAGTTACTACATGTCTGGGTTTTACTGCCAGCTCATGCCTTTCAAAATCCTAAATGGGAGACTTGATTAAAATTGAAATTGAAATGTTTATTTGTTTGAATGTGGTAGAGTAGTAAAAATATCTCTCTATAGAGATAAGCTATGTCTATCTACTGTATAAAAGATTTGACTTTAGCTGGCTTGTATGAGGCCCAAGCTTGAGGTTTTTTTGATTGATTTATTAATTGTTATTGACTCTGGGAGATGACTCCATTGGAGATTAATTACAGGGTATTTTTGTGTTCTGTACGAAGCCCAGAATTGAGGCTGACTCTATTTGGAGAGTGTTTATTTGTGTGCCTTGTACAAAGCCCAAGGTTATGGCTAACTGCTGAGGATAACTGAATTTTTGAGACTATGAATGACTCTATTTTGTGTGCCTTGTACAAAGCCCAAGGTTGTGGCTGACTCTAGCTAGGAAAAAACATTATTTTCTGCCTTGTACAAAGCCCAAGGTTGTGGCAGACTCTTAAATAAACTGAGTATGGATGACTCTATGGGGGAAAAGATCCTAGGTGTTAGGAATCTTTGACACATGAAAATATGGTTTATCTGCCTTGTACAAAGCCCAAGGTTGTGGCTACTGAGTGATGAAGAACTCACTGGGGAGACTCTATTATCTGCCTTGTACAATGCCCAAGGTTGAGGCTGACTCTTGACAGGGGAGTTTTATTGTTTGGTGCCTTGTATGAAGCCCAAGGTTGAGGCTAACTATTTTTGTTGGTTTTGACTCTACTGAGGAGATTTTATTAAAAGACTGTTTTTTCCTTTGGAAGCTAACCCTTTCCAGGGATTTTGACTCAGCTGGTGAATTTGTCTATTAAAAGACTGACTTTATCATGTTTTTTGGAGGCTGACCCTTTCCAGGGGTTTTGACTCTTTTGGGGAAATTATCTCCTAGGAGAAATGAAATCTTTATTTATTTATTAATTGACTTTGGAGGCTAACCCTTTCCAGGGAATTTGAAATGATAGATTGATTTTAATTGACTTTGGAGGCTAACCCTTTCCAGGGATTTTGACATTTTAAACAAATTTTTATTAATTGACTTTGGAGGCTAACCCTTTCCAGGGATTTTGTTTGAAATGATTGGCAGAAAGATTATCTAGTGGACACTTCTTGTTTAAAGCCCAAGATGAAGGCTGACACATGCTGAGGATGATCAAACATGGATCCTAGACTCTGCTAAGAAAAATTGGTGAAGATAAGGGTGACAAAGACTGTCCATGTCTCTCATTCCAAAAGGTGTACTCAATGTGAAATTGAGACAAACTTAGCTTGTTTAAAGTCTGGTTTAAATTGGAAGAAAACTCACCAGGGTAGGCTAAAAGGTGACTAAAGACCTGTTCCTATGTTTATAAGAAACCTGATGGGTCCTTGTATACAAGCTCAAGAGGAAGCTGGAAGTGCTTTTAAGAAGCCTGTGGGTCCTTGTACAAAGCCCAAGAGGAGGCTAATCGAGGGTCCTTGTTATAGCACAAGAGAAAGCTATGTAGTTTTGAACTTATTTTGGCTCTAAGCAAATGGGTAAGAGGTTTCACCGGGAATAATTCCTCTTTGGGTGGATGTGTCCTATTTTTGGATTCTAAGGTTTTTGCCAAGATGTTTCACCGGGAATAATTCATCTTGGGGGTTTGAACTACAGATCTCTAATTAGGAAAGAGCCTTCACCGGGAAGACATTCTCAATCCTAGGTCATATTCCTATAATATATATATAGTTTAACTGTCCTAGGGTTTATACTCAAACGTAGTTCTAAACTAATATATATATATATATATGCACAATTTATATTTGACAGTAATTTAAATAAAGACTGTAAATTGAAAGCTTGTAAAGCCTAACCTGGATGGAGTGGAGGCCTTTGAAGAAGTATGTATAGAGCCTCAACAGTATTTTTGTTGTTTTGTTGATAACAGTTGAATATATATGATAAACAGTTAATGGTTTTTGAAAACAGAAGAAGTGAGGATGGACAAAGGTCACATAGGTATCTGAAGAGTTTCACCGGGAATAATTGAAGGATAGAAAAACACTTAGAAAGGGGGGGGTTTGAATAAGTGTGGCTTTAAAAACTTGACAGATAAAAATAAATTGCACAGTTATTTTTATCCTGGTTCGTTGTTAACTAAACTACTCCAGTCCACCCCCGCAGAGATGATTTACCTCAACTGAGGATTTAATCCACTAATCGCACGGATTACAATGGTTCTCCACTTAGTCAGCAACTAAGTCTTCCAGAGTCTTCTGATCACACACTGATCACTCCAGGAACAACTGCTTAGATACCCTCTAAGACTTTTCTAGAGTATACAGATCCACACGATCACTCTAGTTACAACCTGCTTAGATAACCTCTAAGACTTCCTAGAGTATTCTGATCCACACGATCACTCTAGTTCCTTACAACTTAATGTAATCAATTCTAAGAGTATTACAAATGCTTCTTAAAAGCTATAATCACAAACTGTGATATTTCTCTTAATCGTTTAAGCTTAATCTCACTAATATATTACAACAGCAATGTAGTGAGCTTTGATGAAGATGAAGATTCTGAGTTTTGATTTGAACAGCGTTTCAGCAAGTTAATGGGCGTTGTTTTTGTTCAGAGTTGTTAACCTTGCTTCTCATCAGAACTTCATATTTATAGGCGTTGGAGAAGATGACCGTTGAGTGCATTTAATGCTTTGCGTGTTCCGTACAGCATCGCATTTAATGTTTATACGCTTTTGTCAACTACCTCGAGCCTTGTTCACGCTGAGTCTACTGACGTAGCCTTTAGTAGCTTTTAACGTTCCTTTTGTCAGTCAGCGTAGCTTGCCACTTGTACTTTCTTCTGATCTGATGTTTGTGAATACAACGTTTGAATATCATCAGAGTCAAACAGCTTGGTGCAAAGCATCTTCTGATCTTCTGACCTTGAAGTGCTTCTGAGCGTGATACCATCAGAACTTCAGTGCTTCTGTTCTCTTGTTCTTCTGATGCTTCCATAGACCCATGTTCTGATTCTGCTTCGACCATCTTCTGATGTCTTGCCAGACCATGTTCTGATGTTGCATGCTGAACCCTTTGAGACAAAGCTTTTGAGCGCTGAATTATGCATACTCTTTATATATTTCCTGAAAAGGAAATTGCATTGGATTAGAGTACCATATTATCTTAAGCAAAATTCATATTATTGTTATCATCAAAACTAAGATAATTGATCAGAACAAATCTTGTTCTAACAATCTCCCCCTTTTTGATGATGACAAAAACATATATAAATGATATGAATTTGCGATCAGAAAGAACAGACGGCAAAAGACAAATTACACAGCTATAGCATAAGCATATGAATGTGTCTCCCCCTGAGATTAACAATCTCCCCCTGAGATAAATAATCTCCCCCTGAAATAAATACTCGAAGAACTTTAATAAAAGACTTCCCTGATTATTTCGGTAGAGACGATCATATAAGCTTTTGTCTTCAGAGAATTCATAGCTTCTGACTTCTGCTTCCATTTGGACAGCTTCAGAACTAGAATTTCTTTAGATCCCTAGAACACTCACAGCTTCTGATTCCTGCTTCCATCTAGGACAGCTTCAGAACTTGAATTTCTTTGATCTTCTGAACATTCACAGCTTCTGACTTCTGCTTCCATCTAGGACAGCTTCAGAACTTGAATTTCTTTGATCTTCTGAACATTCACAGCTTCTGATTTCTGCTTCCATTTAGGACAGCTTCAGAACTTGAGTTTTCTGGATCTTTGGAACATTCACAGCTTCTGATTTCTGCTTCCCTCGGATAGCTTCAGAGCTTTGAATTTCTACCAACATCACTTCATGCTAGATTTGTATCAGAACATTGTTGAATGTACCAGAGCATCATCAGAGCATCTCTACATCCTGAAATGTTACAGAACAAAAACTAAACGACAAAAGTTAGCATGAACGAGTCAGAACATAAAATGTATATTAGAACACATTATATGTATCAGAGCCATATAGGCTAAAATAATGTATCAGAGCAAATAGAATTTTGTCAGATCAAATAAACAAATATGGATCAAATTCTATTATCAGTGCTTCTGATTTCTGAAGCTTGATAGCACTCAGCTTGCTTCAGTGCTTCTGATTTCTGAAGCTTGATAGCACTCAGCTTGCTTCAGTTTCCATGAGTTTATTCTTTTTACAGAATAACACTTCTTATGGTTTTGCTTCTTGTGTTTGCTTTGAAGATTCTCTTCATTTCTTTATACCTGCAAAACACTTAAACCATATAGAACTTGCAGTTCTTTGTTAGTAAATGTGTGGGAGCTTTACCCAGCAACTGATAGATTAATCAAATCATTTATCATTTATCTTCTCCCCCTTTTTGTCATAACATCAAAAAGAATATTTCAAAAGATTCAGATGAATAAAAAGACAAATAAACACACTGGAATGTAAAAACAAAGAAATTTTTCATTGATTCCAAAAGATATTACAAGAGAGGAATGTTTAACAAGTAGATGCAACAAGGAAAGAAAACTACTAAGACCAAAACCTAAGACCCTAGCTAAGACAGAATCTGTGCCAGCATGCCATGAAGGAGTGAAGCGCATCATTGACTGCTTCTTGGGCTTCCAGGCGAGGGGTCAGGGAGACTTGGTTCTGACGCAGATCTTCCACAATCTTTATCAGAGACAACATTCTCAGCCGGTGAAGAGATTTCTTTGGAATGGGTTGAGGGAGAGGAAAGGTTAGATGAGGAGGAAGATGAGTCTTGAAGGTAAAAAGATGAGGAAGAAGATGGAGATGATGGAGGGCTTTCACCAGGGGGTTGAAACACACGTCTAGAATAGTTTCCAGATAACATTGCTTCAAATGGATTCACCTTGAGAGGGTCATAGGTGATCTTTATCTTTTTGGGTTTGGAAGGAGATGTGTCAACAGCTTTTCTCTTTTTGTTTTGATCATTTTTATGGTTTCCTGGGCTTGATGGAGAGTTCATGATGGATTTGCAGATAGTGAACAGCTAGGGTTTGATATGAATGCAAAAAGATAGAGAAGGAAAACAATGACAGAGAGTAATAGAGAAAATATAAGAGGGAAAGAGAAGCGTTTGAAGAGTATTTAAAGGAAAATAAAATGAAACAAATGATGGATAGCATTTAATGTTACGTGACGTGAGGAGAGATAATAATGACAAAAGACGTGACTAGCACAGTTACCTATGGTCGGCGTCCCTTCAACTGCACGCGCGCTTATCCATGAATAGTAACGACAGGTTTACCATCCCAAGATAAAACGTTACAACTGTTTTTGCTTTAACAGTGGTTCTGAATCAACTTAGACAATGAAACGTTAGTAATAACCGAATCATAATTTCTAAAAGAATTCAATCAGAACTTCTGATTTAAAAAGAAATCCACATTCATTTCAGAAGATACTCATACGTAAGAACTTCTCATCTTCTCATTCTGGGCATAAATCCATACTGATGTTCTTCAGAATGAACTTAAACCTATCTTCAGCCAGGGGTTTTGTAAAGATATCAGCCCATTGATGGTCTGTATCCACAAAGTTTAAAGAAATAACACCCTTCTGAACATAGTCCCTTATGAAATGATGTTTAATCTCAATATGTTTAGCCTTTGAATGAAGAATAGGATTCTTAGATAAACATATAGCAGAAGTATTATCACAGAATATAGGAATGTTACTCTCATATATCTGATAATCTTCTAACTGACTCTTCATCCAGAGCATCTGTGTACTACAACCAGCAGCAGCGACATATTCTGCTTCTGTTGTTGATAGAGCAATAGTTGCTTGCTTCTTGCTATACCAAGAGATCAAATGACTTCCAAGAAATTGGCAACTTCCTGAAGTACTTTTTCTTTCAATTCTGTCTCCAGCATAGTCAGCATCGCAGAATCCTACTAAGTTGTATTCTTTAGATTTTCTGTAAACTAAGCCAACATTAGTAGTACCCTTCAGATACCTTAGAATTCTCTTAACACCAGTTAAATGAGATTCTCTAGGATCTGATTGGAATCTAGCACACAGACAAACACTGAACAGAATGTCAGGTCTAGAAGCAGTCAAATATAGAAGAGATCCAATCATACCTCTGTATAACTTCTGATCTACCTTCTTACTTACCTCATCCTTACCTAGGATGCATGTTGGATGCATAGGAGTTTTGGCTTCTTTGCAGTCTAGAAGATTAAACTTCTTCAGAAGTTCCTTCACATACTTGGTTTGGTGAACATACGTTCCTTCTGATGTTTGATTTATTTGTATTCCAAGGAAATACTTGAGTTCTCCCATCATGCTCATTTCAAACTCAGCCTGCATAGACTCAGCAAACTCCTTTCCAAGTGTAGCATTAGATGTTTCAAAAATAATATCATCTACATATATTTGACAAATTAAAATATCCCTTTTAAAGGTTTTACAAAAGAGAGTAGTGTCCACTTTTCCTCTAGTGAAACCATTATCCAGAAGGAAAGAACTTAAGCGTTCATACCAAGCTCTGGGAGCCTGTTTCAATCCATACAATGATTTCTTTAGTTTAAAAACATGATTAGGAGACATAGAGTCTTCAAAACCAGGAGGTTGATGGACATAAACTTCTTCATCTATATAACCATTTAAGAAGGCACTCTTAACATCCATCTGATAGAGAGTAATGTTATGTTGAGTGGCAAATGAAATTAATAGACGAATAGATTCTAACCTGGCCACTGGTGCAAAGGTTTCTGTATAGTCAATCCCTTCTTGCTGACTATAACCCTGAGCCACCAGTCTGGCTTTGTTTCTTACCACTTCACCCTTCTCACTGAGCTTGTTTCTGAAGACCCATTTTGTACCGATTATATTGAATCCATCTGGTCTAGGAACAAGATCCCAAACATCATTCCTTGTAAACTGATTCAGTTCATCTTGCATAGCAATTATCCAGTCTGGATCTTCTAGAGCATGATCAACAGAAGTTGGCTCGATCAAAGATACAAGACCTAATTGACAGTCTGCATTGTTCTTAAGGAATGCTCTTGTTCTGATAGGATCATCCTTCTTTCCAAGAATGACATCTTCTGAATGATCAGAGATGAGTCTGGATGATCTTCTGACAGGTGGTTCTTCAGAAATGCTTAGATTCTCCAGAGAGGCTGATACTTGATCTTCAGATTCTTTGCTTCTGAGAAGCTCTGCTTCTGATGCGTTGCTTCTTGGCTCAACAACTTCTGATATGTCAATATCACAATCTGCAAAATTATCAAACTGCTTTGGTTTTTCAGAACCAAGCTTATCATCAAACCTGATATTGATTGATTCTTCTACAATCAATGTTTCAGTATTGTATACTCTGTAGCCTTTTGAGCGTTCAGAATATCCAAGAAGGAAACATTTTTGTGCTTTGGAATCAAACTTACCAAGATGATCTTTAGTGTTCAGAATAAAGCATACACATCCAAAAGGATGGAAATATGAAATGTTAGGCTTTCTATTCTTCCACAATTCATAAGGAGTCTTATTTAGAATAGGTCTGATAGAGATTCTATTCTGAATATAGCATGCAGTGTTTATTGCTTCTGCCCAGAAATGCTTAGCCATATTGGTTTCATTGATCATGGTTCTGGCCATTTCTTGCAGAGTCCTATTCTTTCGTTCTACAACTCCATTTTGCTGTGGAGTTCTAGGACAAGAGAAATCATGGGCAATACCATTTTCTTTGAAGAATTCTTCAAAGAATCTGTTCTCAAATTCACCACCATGATCACTTCTGACCTTTATGATTTTACACTCTTTTTCAGATTGAATCTGAATGCAGAAATCAAAGAACACTGAATGAGACTCATCCTTGTGTTTCAAGAATTTTACCCACGTCCAGCGGCTATAATCATCTACGATGACTAATCCATATTTCTTCCCTCTGACAGATGCTGTTTTGACTGGGCCAAACAGATCAATGTGCAAGAGTTCTAATGGCCTTGAGGTAGAAACAACATTCTTGGACTTGAATGCAGGTTTGGAGAACTTGCCCCTCTGACATGCTTCACAAAGAGCATCTGATTTGAATTTCAGATTAGGGAGTCCTCTGACAAGATCCAGTTTGTTAATCTGAGAAATCTTTCTCAAACTAGCATGACCTAATCTTCTGTGCCAGACCCACTGCTCTTCAGAAACAGACATAAGACAAGTCACCTTCTGACTCATAAGATCTTGCAGATCTGTCTTATAAATGTTGTTCTTCCTCTTGCCTGTAAATAGGATTGAACCATCCTTCTGATTTACAGCCTTGCAAGACTCTTGATTAAAGATTATATCATAACCATTGTCACTCAATTGACTGATAGATAAGAGGTTATGTGTTAATCCTTCTACAAGAAGTACATTAGAGATGGAAGGAGAGTTACCAGACTTTATAGTTCCAGAGCCAATTATCTTGCCCTTCTGATCTCCTCCAAACTTGACTACTCCTTCAGACTTAAGCACCAGGTCTTGGAACATAGACCTTCTTCTTGTCATGTGTCTGAAGGGTAGAAAAACACTTAGAAAGGGGGGGATTGAATAAGTGTGACTTTAAAACTTGGACGATAAAAATAAATTGCACAATTATTTTTATCCTGGTTCGCTGTTAACGAAGCTACTCCAGTCCACCCCCGCAGAGATGATTTACCTCAACCTGAGGATTTAATCCACTAATCGCACGGATTACAATGGTTTTCCACTTAGTCCACGACTAAGTCTTCCAGAGTCTACAGATCACAACTTGATCACTCCAGGAACACTGCTTAGACAACTTCTAAGACTTTTCTAGAGTCTACTGATCAACCTGATCACTCTAGTTACAAACTGCTCAGCCAACTGCTAAGACTTCCTAGAGTATACTGATCACACGATCACTCTAGTTCCTTACAATTTAATGTAATCTATTCAAGAGTTTACAAATGCTTCTTAAAAGCTATAATCACAAACTGTGATATTTCTCTTATCGTTTAAGCTTAATCTCACTAAGATATTACAACAGCAATGTAGTGAGTTGATGAAGATGAAGATTCTGAGCTTTGAATTTAAACAGAGTTTCAGCAAGTTAATATGCGTTGTTTTGTTCAGGATCGTTAACCTTGCTTCTCATCAGAACTTCATATTTATAGGCGTTGAGAAGATGACCGTTGAGTGCATTTAATGCTTTGCGTGTTCCGTACAGCATTGCATTTAATGTTATACGCTTTTGTCAACTACCTCGAGCCTTGTTCACGCTGTGTCTACTGACGTTGCCTTTAGTAGCTTTAACGTTCCTTTTGTCAGTCAGCGTAGTCTGCCACCTGTACTTCCTTCTGATCTGATGTTTGTGAATACGACGTTTGAATATCATCAGAGTCAAAACAGCTTGGTGCATAGCATCTTCTGATCTTCTGATCTTGAAGTGCTTCTGTTGCGTGATACCATCTTCTGATCTTTAGTGCTTCTGATCTCATGTTCTTCTGATGCTTCCATAGACCCATGTTCTGATTCTGCTTCGACCATCTTCTGATGTCTTGCCAGACCATGTTCTGATGTTGCATGCTGAACAATTTGAGACACAACTTCTGAGCGCTGAATTATGCGTACTCTTTATATATATTTCCTGAAAGGGAAATTGCATTGGATTAGAGTACCATATTATCTTAAGCAAAATTCATATTATTGTTATCATCAAAACTAAGATAATTGATAAGAACAAATCTTGTTCTAACAATCTCCCCCTTTTTGATGATGACAAAAACATATATAAATGATATGAATTTGCGATCAGAAAGAGTAGACGGCAAAAGACAAATTACACAGCTATAGCATAAGCATATGAATATGTCTCCCCCTGAGATTAACAATCTCCCCCTGAGATAAATAATCTCCCCCTGAAATAAATACTCGAAGAACTTTGATAAAAGACTTCCCTGATTATTTCGGTAGAGACGATCATATAAGCTTCTGCCTTCAGAGAATTCATAGCTTCTGACTTCTGCTTCCATTGGACAGCTTCAGAACTTGAATTTCTTTAGATCCTTAGAACACTCACAGCTTCTGATTCCTGCTTCCATCGTGGACAGCTTCAGAACTTGAATTTCTTTGATCTTCAGAACATTCACAGCTTCTGATTTCTGCTTCCATTCAGGACAGCTTCAGAACTTGAATTTCTTTGATCTTCAGAACATTCACAGCTTCTGATTTCTGCTTCCATTCAGGACAGCTTCAGAACTTGAGTTTTCTGGATCTTTTAGAGCATTCACATCTTCTGATTTCTGCTTCCCTCGGATAGCTTCAGAACTTTGAATGTCTACCAATCATTACTTCATGCTAGATTTGTATCAGAACATTGTTGAATGTACCAGAGCATCATCAGAGCATCTCTACATCCTGAAATGTTACAGAACAAAAAACTAAACGACAAAAGTCAGCATGAACGAGTTAGAACACATTATATGTATCAGAGCCATATAGGCTGAATTAATGTATCAGAGCAAATAATGTATCAGAGCCATAACATTATATGTATCAGAGCAAATAGAATTTTGTCAGAACAGGATAGACAATGATATTCAAATTCTATTATCAGTGCTTCTGATTCATTCTTCTTTCTTGCTTCTGATCTCTGAAGCTTGACAGCACTCAGCTTGCTTCAGTTTCCAAGAGCTTATTCCTTTTACAGAATAACGCTTCTTATGGTTTTGCTTCTAGTGTTTGCTTCTGAAGATTCACTTCACTTCTCTGTACCTGCAAAACACTTAAACCATATAGAACTTGCAGTTCTTGTTAGTGAATGTGTGGGAGCCTCTTTACCCAGCAACTGATAGATTTAATCAAATCATTTATCATTTATCTTCTCCCCCTTTTTGTCATAACATCAAAAAGAATATTTAAAAAGATTCAGATGCATAAAACAAGACGAAACACACGAAGGAAGAAGATGATGTCATTAAGGTTCAACCATTGGGTACAGAAGTACAAAAAGAAAAGATCAGATGCACAGAAACAAAACAGATGCAAAGAAAAGAAAGAAACAGCATAGACTCAATCTAAGATGGCCCTAGTCTTGACAAGATCTTGGCCAGCATCTTTTTAACATCGTTGTTGTGTCCTTCTTGCCTCTCAATGAAAGCATCATACTTCTCATTGAGTGAGCTTTGCTCATCCTGTCTCCTCTGAATTTCTTCCAGCGTTTTTGCAAGACGAGAAGGTTCATCAGAAGAAGCTTCACCGCTTTCAACCACAGGAATGGCATGTTGATCTGCAGCTTCCATAGAAGTATCATTTGCTGGGATATCCTCAACAGGGTCTGATTCAGCACCATGATCTTCAGCATCTGCTTCTTGCATAGAAGCATCTCCATATTCTGCAGCAGGAATTTCCGAGTCTCCATTCTCAAGTGCCTGAAGAATGGCAGCTAGATTCCTTGGAGCAGAAGGACCTTCAACTTCTGGTGGATCAACAACTTCTGGAATGACCAAGTTTGGATCTTTCTCAGACGGGTTTTCCCTCAGATAGTCAAAGAGAGTCTTGAAGTCTCCTAGCAGAACAGGATAGTCAGGAATAATGATAACCATATCCCTGCATGGATTTGCTTCCATTTCAGCAGCCAGCCTTAATTGTTCCATCTCATCCACAAAGGGCTTCTCTTCCAATAGATGTCTTCCTCTGAGACGAGCAAACCAGAAGTCTTCATAATTCCTCAGAATTCCACGAGGCCGTGGGGCAGCAGCTACACAGGCTTCCTGAAGTTCTAAAAACAGAGCATCTGATTCTCTGCGAAGGATCCTCCAGAAGTTCCGCATAGCAACATCATTCAAACCAGAACTTTCAGCAATTCTGAGAGTATCAAAGATGCTTCTGAGATTCCTCTTTATGTTTTCAAAAACTACACCAATAGAGTATACAGGGCGAAATTTTACTTGGGTTTTTGAAAAGGCAGGGTTGGAAGTGAAGTATGGTTGAGGTTCTCTATCCAACCTATAAGAAGATTCTGCTTCAGTATCAGAATCTAACACTACCACATCAGCTTCAGAACGAGGCTTGGGAGTGTAGTTGCAATCACGGAGCAGCTGCTCATGTGATGCAGAGGTTGGAAGAGGAGAATCACAAAGATTGTTTTGAGAGATGGGGGGAGTATGTTCAACGGTGGCATTGGGAGAAGGTTGAGATGGAAAGAGAGTTTGGAGAGGTGGTATATCCAGAACAGGATCTATGGTAGGTGTAGAGGAAGGAATGGTTATAGGAGAAGATGGAGGTGTGAGAACATGGACAAGGACAGGTGATTCTGATGCGGCTTTTTCAGGTTCAGGTGGAGGGACAGCCTCTATTGGTACAGCTTCTGAACTAACAGCAGGAACAGAAACAGGTTCAGAGATGCATATACCTTTGGAACCTCTCAGAAAAGCTTTGGCCACATCCTCAGCCTTTTTCTGCTTCTTACTCTTCGGCTCTTCAATAACCTTTGCTTTGCCGCAAGCGATTTCTTTCCTTCTGACATAAGCCAGAACTTCTGGTTGATTCTCAGCTTCTTGAGCAACATTTTCTTCATCTGAGCTTTGAATAATCATCTTCCTTTTTCTGATTTTCTTCTTCTCAACAACTTCAACAACTTCAGCATTGTTATTTGACTTCTTCTTCTTTTTCTCAGCTTCCTTCTTTTTCTTCTCAAAATCAGCAGAGACAGCCTTAACAGCCTTTGCAATCACTTCTTCTGGGACCACTTCTTTCTTGGTGGTAGCAGCAGGATGATCAAACTTCCTTTTGGTCCTTTCCTCCTTCTTACGATTCACTTTAATAGGAGCACCTTTGTCTTGATCTTTAAGACTCTTATCCTCTTTTTGTGATTTCAGATACTTAGTTCTGACTTGTGGTACCTCACTATTGAAGAAGGTTTTGAATTCAGCTAGAACTGGCTCTTTTCTGATTGTTGTTCCAGCAAGAGGTTGAGGAGTCTTAATGATAGTTTTAATCACGTTCATCCTCTTTAAAGTGAATGCGTTCAGACAAGCCCCAGATGTGACAGCAAGGTCTTTCACAATACCTTCAGATTCCAGACTCTCAACAATCTTGGAATGCACCAGAAGGTTTGTAATAATTCTACCAAAAGGAATGATTGTTCCACCATTTTCTTTTCTGAAAGCGTTTCTGGAATCCTTTACTGCTTTCCACATATGGTTGAAGATAATGTAAACCACATCAACCTTCTTCTGAGTGGCAATGCAATAAAGAATATATTTTTGCTCATTGTTTATGAAGTCAGCGGCATGTGTCGCTTTCCTATGGTAGAAGCACCCAAGAATGATCTTTGTCCAGATTTTGTAGATATCTTTCAACTCCTTGACGTGTTTTGTTTTCTTGATATTTGAATAGAGAGTGGATAGAACATCTTTCCAATCTTCCCTTTTATCGATTTCAAAAGCTCCTTCCGCGTTCTTCAAATCAAACATCACTCTTAGGATGTTTTCAGTAATAACAACAAACTTTCCATGGACGAAGGAAAGTATTGATTTTGGAGCAACCACAGCATGTGCCCAGAACTCCTTGACAAGATCTGGATAAACTGGGCCAACGAACTCAGCAAACAACGAGGTCCATCCTTGAAAGATGATGTCTTCTTTAAGAAGAAATCCATGTTCTTCAAGGTTGTCAAAGTCAACAATAAGTTCACATAGAACTTCTAATTTGTCCTTGGGAATAGAGCATGCAACAACAGGAGTAAGTTGCAAAGCTTCTTCTGGGAGATGATGAGGAACAGATGACTCAGCATTTTGGGATGAGAAGGCAGCCATGGATGCAGAATGACCAAAAACGAGCAAGAGAAGCGAACTGGGTTTTCGATTAGGGTTTTAGAAAACGGCTAAGAACTTTTCAAACGAGAGAATGCAAGGAGAGAGAGAGAGAGACAAAGGAGCGAAAAAGATGTATGATATGATTTGAAAAGCATATATAGAGACGGATTTGAAAAGAAAAAGAATATAAATTGAACAGTTCCAGAATCAAAGGAAATCAATTTTATTAAATGATGAGTGACGTGAGGAGAGAGAACGTGGTAAATGAAATGATTTAATACAGTTACCTAGGTCGGCGTCTTTTCAACTGCACGCTTTGTACTAACCGTACAGAAACGTGTTCACTATCAGATAATAGATGACAGCTGTAAATTTCAGAATAGACTTTATGCCTTCAGATTCTGATTACTGCTTCTGAATTGATCTAATTTCTCTTCTGGAAATACTCCTTCTGAAGTGTGCTGATATAAGTCTGAATGATCTTCTGATCCATTACTTCTGATGTACACAGCTTCTGGAGGTTTACTTCTTTGTTCTGCAGCTTCTGATAAGACAAAACTGTATCTGCAGAAATTCTTAAGCTCTTTGTTTCATCAGAAACAAGTTTATCATCAAAACAGATGCTTATTGATTTGTCCACAAACAATGTTTCAATATTGTATATTCTGTAGCATTTAGAGCATTCAGAATACTCAAGAAAGAAACATCAAAGCCTTAGAGGCAAACATCATAGATGGTTCCAGGACTAATAAGCTTCTTTTCTGAATTCCTACAAACAAGTTTCTTCAACAGATTTAAGAACCAGAACTTGGAAGACAATCTTTCTTCCCTTCAAGTGTTGAGAGCAACTTGAGTCCAGGTGTCATGTCATGTTGACTGTTGTCTTCTTTGTTATCAAGAGAATCTGCAAAAGAAATGATCTTTTTCTTTGGTACCCACATCTTCTTGGGTCCTTTCTTGTTAGATTTTCTCAAGTTCTGATTGAACTTGGGTTTAACATTATAAGCAATAGGAGGAACAGCATGATAATTCTTAATGTGAGTTTCATGATATTTCCTAGGTTGTGTCACATGCTTCTTGGTGTGTGTTATGTGAAAACTTTGTGCATGTGAAGTGTGCCTAATATCATGAGAGTGGCCATACTTGAACTGATCATACAATGGCTTGTATGTGAGTTTCATTTCATCAACAGGTTCAAGTTTGTATGGGGTTTCACCCTCATAACCAATGCCAACTCTTTTGTTTCCAGACACAGCATATATCATAGAAGCTAGCTGACTTCTGCCAATACTTCTAGATAGGAACTTCCTAAAACTTGAATCATATTCTTTCAGAATATGGTTTAGACTGGGAGTGGATTTTTCTGAATCAGAAGGAGATCCAACATCATTGGATAATTTTAAAAGTTTTTCTTTTAATTCAGAATTTTCCAACTCAAGCTTCTTTGTTTCAAATTTAAATTGCTTTTTCAGCTTTTTGTATTTGAGACTAATCTGAGACTTGAGTTCCAGAAGTTCAGTTAGACCGGAAACTAACTCATCTCTAGTAAGTTCAGAAAATACCTCTTCAGAATCTGATTCTGATGTAGATTCTGATCCGTCATCTTCTGTCGCCATCAGCGCACAGTTGGCCTGCTCATCTTCTGAATCATCTTCTGACTCATCCCAGGTTGCCATAAGACCTTTCTTCTTATGAAACTTCTTCTTGGGATTCTCCTTCTGAAGATTTGGACATTCATTCCTGAAGTGTCCTGGTTCATTGCATTCATAGCACATGACCTTCTTCTTGTCAGATCTCCTGTCATCAGAAGATTCTCCACGTTCAAATTTCTTTGAACTTCTGAAGCCTCTGAACTTCCTTTGCTTGCTCTTCCAGAGTTGATTTACCCTTCTGGAAATCATGGACAGTTCATCTTCTTCTTCAGATTCTGATTCTTCAGGATCTTCTTCTTTGGCCTGAAAAGCGTTAGTGCATTTCTTGATATTAGATTTTAATGCAATAGATTTACCTTTCTTTTGAGGCTCATTTGCATCCAGCTCAATCTCATGGCTTCTCAAGGCACTGATCAGCTCTTCCAGAGAAACTTCATTCAGATTCTTTGCAATCTTGAATGCAGTCACCATAGGACCCCATCTTCTGGGTAAGCTTCTGATGATCTTCTTCACATGATCAGCCTTGGTGTATCCTTTGTCAAGAACTCTCAATCCAGCAGTCAGAGTTTGAAATCTTGAAAACATCTTTTCAATGTCTTCATCATCCTCCATCTTGAAGGCTTCATACTTCTGGATTAAGGCTAGAGCTTTAGTCTCCTTGACTTGAGCATTTCCTTCATGAGTCATTTTCAAGGACTCATATATGTCATAGGCCGTTTCCCTGTTTGATATTTTCTCATACTCAACATGAGAAATAGCATTCAGCAAAACAGTTCTGCATTTATGATGATTCCTGAAATGCTTCTTTTGATCATCATTCATTTCTTGCCTTGTCAGCTTTACGCCTCTGGCATTTACCGGATGTTTGTAACCATCCATCAGAAGATCCCATAGATCACCATCTAGACCAAGAAAGTAACTTTCCAGTTTATCTTTCCAGTATTCAAAGTTTTCACCCTCAAATACCGGCGGTCTTGTATAACCATTGTTACCGTTGTATTGCTCAGCAGAGCCAGATGTAGATGCAGGTGGATTTGTCGGAGTTTCACCAGCCATCTTTTAAATGAAGCGTTTTTCTCTTCCTGAATCTTTTCTAAACACGGTTAAGTGCTTGCACCTTAGAACCGGCGCTCTGATGCCAATTGAAGGGTAGAAAAACACTTAGAAAGGGGGGGATTGAATAAGTGTGACTTTAAAACTTGGACGATAAAAATAAATTGCACAATTATTTTTATCCTGGTTCGCTGTTAACGAAGCTACTCCAGTCCACCCCCGCAGAGATGATTTACCTCAACCTGAGGATTTAATCCACTAATCGCACGGATTACAATGGTTTTCCACTTAGTCCACGACTAAGTCTTCCAGAGTCTACAGATCACAACTTGATCACTCCAGGAACACTGCTTAGACAACTTCTAAGACTTTTCTAGAGTCTACTGATCAACCTGATCACTCTAGTTACAAACTGCTCAGCCAACTGCTAAGACTTCCTAGAGTATACTGATCACACGATCACTCTAGTTCCTTACAATTTAATGTAATCTATTCAAGAGTTTACAAATGCTTCTTAAAAGCTATAATCACAAACTGTGATATTTCTCTTATCGTTTAAGCTTAATCTCACTAAGATATTACAACAGCAATGTAGTGAGTTGATGAAGATGAAGATTCTGAGCTTTGAATTTAAACAGAGTTTCAGCAAGTTAATATGCGTTGTTTTGTTCAGGATCGTTAACCTTGCTTCTCATCAGAACTTCATATTTATAGGCGTTGAGAAGATGACCGTTGAGTGCATTTAATGCTTTGCGTGTTCCGTACAGCATTGCATTTAATGTTATACGCTTTTGTCAACTACCTCGAGCCTTGTTCACGCTGTGTCTACTGACGTTGCCTTTAGTAGCTTTAACGTTCCTTTTGTCAGTCAGCGTAGTCTGCCACCTGTACTTCCTTCTGATCTGATGTTTGTGAATACGACGTTTGAATATCATCAGAGTCAAAACAGCTTGGTGCATAGCATCTTCTGATCTTCTGATCTTGAAGTGCTTCTGTTGCGTGATACCATCTTCTGATCTTTAGTGCTTCTGATCTCATGTTCTTCTGATGCTTCCATAGACCCATGTTCTGATTCTGCTTCGACCATCTTCTGATGTCTTGCCAGACCATGTTCTGATGTTGCATGCTGAACAATTTGAGACACAACTTCTGAGCGCTGAATTATGCGTACTCTTTATATATATTTCCTGAAAGGGAAATTGCATTGGATTAGAGTACCATATTATCTTAAGCAAAATTCATATTATTGTTATCATCAAAACTAAGATAATTGATAAGAACAAATATTGTTCTAACAGTGTCGTGAGCATCCAGAGTCCAGGTACCATGACATGTTGTGCGTTGTCCTTTTTGCAGTCAAGGATATCTGCAATAGGAATAATCTTATCCTTAGGTACCCACATCTTTTTGGGTCCTTTCTTGTTAGATTTTCTCAAGTTCTGATTGAACTTGGGTTTAACATTGTAAGCAATATGAGGAACAGCATGATAATTCTTAATGTGAGTTTCATGATATTTCCTAGGTTGTGTCACATGCTTTTTGGTGTGTGTTATGTGAAAACTTTGAGCATGTGAAGTGTGCCTAATATCATGGGAGTGGCCATACTTGAACTGATCATACAATGGCTTGTATGTGAATTTCATTTCATCAACAGGTTCAAGTTTGTATGGGGTTTCACCCTCAAAACCAATGCCGACTCTTTTGTTTCCAGACACAGCATATATCATAGAAGCTAGCTGACTTCTGCCAATACTTCTAGATAAGAACTTCCTGAAACTTAAATCATATTCTTTCAGAATATGGTTTAGACTGGGAGTGGATTTTTCTGAATCAGAAGGAGATCCAACATCATTGGATAATTTTAAAAGTTTTTCTTTTAATTCAGAATTTTCCAACTCAAGCTTCTTTGTTTCAAATTCAAATAGCTTTTTCAGCTTTTTGTATTTGAGACTAATCTGAGACTTGAATTCCAGAAGTTCAGTTAGACCGGAAACTAACTCATCTCTAGTAAGTTCAGAAAATACCTCTTCAGAATCTGATTCTGATGTAGATTCTGATCTGTCATCTTCTGTCGCCATCAGCGCACAGTTAGCCTGCTCATCTTCAGAGTCTGAATCATCTTCTGACTCATCCCAGGTTGCCATAAGACCTTTCTTCTTATGAAACTTCTTCTTGGGATTTTCCTTCTGAAGTTTTGGACATTCATTCTTGAAGTGTCCAGGCTCATTGCATTCATAGCACATGACCTTCTTCTTGTCAAATCTTCTGTCATCAGAAGATTCTCCATGTTCAGATTTCTTTGAACTTCTGAAGCTTCTGAACTTCCTTTGCTTGTTCTTCCAGAGTTGATTTAGTCTTCTGGAGATCAAGGACAGTTCATCTTCTTCTTCAGATTCTGATTCTTCAGGATCTTCTTCTCTAGCCTGAAAAGCGTTAGTGCATTTCTTGATATTGGATTTTAATGCAATAGACTTACCTTTCTTTTGAGGCTCATTTGCGTCCAGCTCTATTTCATGACTTCTCAAGGCACTGATAAGCTCTTCCAGAGAAACTTCATTCAGATTCTTTGCAATCTTGAATGCAGTCACCATAGGACCCCATCTTCTGGGTAAGCTTCTGATGATCTTCTTTACGTGATCAGCCTTGGTGTATCCCTTGTCAAGAACTCTCAATCCAGCAGTAAGAGTTTGAAATCTTGAAAACATCTTTTCAATGTCTTCATCATCCTCCATCTTGAAGGCTTCATACTTCTGGATTAAAGCGAGAGCTTTAGTCTCCTTGACTTGAGCATTTCCTTCATGAGTCATTTTCAAGGACTCATATATGTCATAGGCCGTTTCCCTGTTAGATATCTTCTCATACTCAGCATGAGAGATAGCATTCAGCAAAACAGTTCTGCATTTATGATGATTCCTGAAAAGCTTCTTCTGATCATCATTCATTTCTTGCCTTGTCAGCTTTACGCCACTGGCATTTACCGGATGTTTGTAACCATCCATCTGAAGATCCCATAGATCACCATCTAGACCAAGAAAGTAACTTTCCAGTTTATCTTTCCAGTATTCAAAGTTTTCACCATCAAATACCGCCGGTCTAGTATAACCATTGTTACCGTTGTGTTGCTCAGCAGAGCCAGATGTAGATGCAGGTGTAGACTTTGGAGTTTCATCAGCCATCTTTTACTGTAGCGTTTTTCTCTTCCTGAATCTTTTCTAAACACGGTTAAGTGCTTGCACCTTAGAACCGGCGCTCTGATGCCAATTGAAGGATAGAAAAACACTTAGAAAGGGGGGGTTTGAATAAGTGTGGCTTTAAAAACTTGACGGATAAAAATAAATTGCACAGTTATTTTTATCCTGGTTCGTTGTTAACTAAACTACTCCAGTCCACCCCCGCAGAGATGATTTACCTCAACTGAGGATTTAATCCACTAATCGCACGGATTACAATGGTTCTCCACTTAGTCAGCAACTAAGTCTTCCAGAGTCTTCTGATCACACACTGATCACTCCAGGAACAACTGCTTAGATACCCTCTAAGACTTTTCTAGAGTATACAGATCCACACGATCACTCTAGTTACAACCTGCTTAGATAACCTCTAAGACTTCCTAGAGTATTCTGATCCACACGATCACTCTAGTTCCTTACAACTTAATGTAATCAATTCTAAGAGTATTACAAATGCTTCTTAAAAGCTATAATCACAAACTGTGATATTTCTCTTAATCGTTTAAGCTTAATCTCACTAATATATTACAACAGCAATGTAGTGAGCTTTGATGAAGATGAAGATTCTGAGTTTTGATTTGAACAGCGTTTCAGCAAGTTAATGGGCGTTGTTTTTGTTCAGAGTTGTTAACCTTGCTTCTCATTAGAACTTCATATTTATAGACGTTGGAGAAGATGACCGTTGAGTGCATTTAATGCTTTGCGTGTTCCGTACAACACCGCATTTAATGTTTATACGCTTTTGTCAACTACCTCGAGCCTTGTTCACGCTGAGTCTACTGACGTAGCCTTTAGTAGCTTTTAACGTTCCTTTTGTCAGTCAGCGTAGCTTGCCACTTGTACTTTCTTCTGATCTGATGTTTGTGAATACAACGTTTGAATATCATCAGAGTCAAACAGCTTGGTGCAAAGCATCTTCTGATCTTCTGACCTTGAAGTGCTTCTGAGCGTGATACCATCAGAACTTCAGTGCTTCTGTTCTCTTGTTCTTCTGATGCTTCCATAGACCCATGTTCTGATTCTGCTTCGACCATCTTCTGATGTCTTGCCAGACCATGTTCTGATGTTGCATGCTGAACCCTTTGAGACAAAGCTTCTGAGCGCTGAATTATGCATACTCTTTATATATTTCCTGAAAAGGAAATTGCATTGGATTAGAGTACCATATTATCTTAAGCAAAATTCATATTATTGTTATCATCAAAACTAAGATAATTGATCAGAACAAATCTTGTTCTAACAATAATGCCCTTCAAATACCAGAAGAATGTTTTGAAAACAGAAAGAAGATTTTGAAAATACAGTTTTGAAAACAAGCTAAGAAGAGAAGGTTTTTTGGGACTTACACTCTATTAGAGGCCCAGTACTTTACAGTACTGGTTATAAAAGCAAATTGAAAATGATTTGAAATGATATAAGGTTTTGTTGTTTGAAAACCTTAATCATTTGATTTATTCGGAGATTTGAAAACAGTTTTGAAAATTGACAAAGAGTCAACTTAATTAAGGTAAAAAATAAAGATTTTTAACTAATTAAGACCTAAACAATTAGGGTTTTATCATAAACTTATTTACAAAGTAATTAGGTTAAGACAAAATGAATATATATTTAAAGTTTCTTAAGAAAACACTTTAAAAACACACTATGTTAAACCTAATTAAAACACATGAAATAAATAATATTTTTTATGATTTTTTGATTATTCACAAAATATATATGTTAAATGAAAAGTGTGTGAAAAATGAAGTGAAAATGATTTAATTTGATAGGTTAAATAATTGTGTGAAATTGTGAAGAAAATAAGTGTGAAAAGTGGTAAAAAATTAGAAATGTCTCCACCAAGGTTTGAACTCACGCCCTTTGGATCACACACCCAAAACCAAACCACTGAGCCAGCGCGCGCATGGTGATAGTAATACACATCCAACACATTATATTTTCAGATAAGTGCTTAAATCATGAAAAAAATAAAAGGAATAAAAAGTCTGGGGCGAGGGGGATTCGAACCCCAGACTTGAGGCATGAGGAGACTAAGAGCGTATGGGAGGCCACTAGGGCAAGTTTGTTCAGTCGTTTAGGGAACGCCTACCATTCAAAATAAAATAAACTTTGGCCCCAGATTCAAATTTTTGCGCGCCATGGCCATAGTCATCTTCTTCCTCGAGCTCAAGGATTTTCAAAATCCTAACTCTCTGGTTTCTCAACTAAATGACATGATGTAAACATCAATCTTGTTCTAAATTTCCTCACGAATCCAGATATGTAACTAACATTTATTTATATGAACTATAGCTACCTAATTTCTCAGAAAACTCTAAGAACACATGAACCCTAAATTTGAAATTAAATGACAAACAAGATGAATAAATGCAAGATGATGGAGGGTTTTCAATCCTCTGATGATGCTAAACAAGATAGAATCGTGTTTTAACTTAAAGAGTGCTTAAATTAAAGAGGTGAGGTTCAGGAACTTACCTCTGAAAATGGAGGTCGTGAGGGTGATGGAGAACACCTGGACTTGAATGAATGATCTCAATAGCTTCCTTGAGACTCAATGATGCTAACTGAATGCTTATTGGAGCTTGAATCCTCCTGAATTGCTCTATGGACCTCCCTCGATTTCAGCTTCAAGTGAACATGGAGGGTGTTGAATTTGGAGTTACAGACGAGCTGCAGCCATCTGGTTAGCTTCACTATGACCTGAGGAGTGTGCCTGGATGATTGGCTTGGCTTGAAACCTCCTGAATTATTCCATGGACCTCCAACTGCAACAGCTCCAAGTGAGAGGTAGAGATGATGATTCTCCACGCCCAGAAGTGTTCCAGAGGTTTGGATCACCTCTAAATGCCTCCCTCAATGTGTTTGAATACTTATTTTCAAAGAGAGAGCTTTGGTTTGAAGAATCCGAGTCTTCTTGCCAAAGGACCTTTGAAAAAACTAAGTATGAAGAAAGAAGAGAGAAAGCAAGAATTCTGTTGCTTTGGTGTGTTTTTGAATGAGGAATGCATCTGTATTTATAGGCAAATGGATCAGTATAGCTGCAGAGGAGTGAGCTTCCTTAGTGAAGTTGATTTGGTTTCTTAGCCATGAAGGAAGTTTGCAAATATCTCTTATGCAATGATGAGAATTTTGATTCCATTTGATCAATCCCCTAGCCCTCGATTTTTTTTGATCTTAGGGGACAATTCTGAGCCAGAAATGAGCTCTAATTGGTTGGTGAGAAGATTCCTTGGGTGATTCATCAATTTGCCATAAATTCACAAATGTAATCATTACATAATCACATGTTCTTGTTTTTAGAATCTTCTTCAATTCTTATGGCATGGTGAAAATGAATGCATGGCATGTTTTCAGATGTGTTATGGGTCGTGTAGCATCCATAAGAGAGGTTATTTGCACAAAATTTGCAAAGTCCAAAAGTGTCCATGACCTATAATTTCACTTCATGAGGCCAACTTTGAACAAGCATAACTCCTAGCTCAAATTGAATTTGGAGAAGGTTGAACACAATTTGGAAAGCCCTAAATATCTACTTTAAATCATTAGTTTGGAGTTTCTTCAGAATCCTTTGGCAAATTTGTGAAAAATGAGGCCAAAGTTGGAAGAAAACTAGGTTAAAACACTTAGAAAAATTTCTAAGTGTTTATGACCTAAAACTCCAAAATTTCCAAAACTCTTAAATGATTGATCTTTTGAAAAAAGTTCCTTTGTAAGATGTTGTTTTATTTTGCAAGATCTACAACTTTCATTTTGGAAGTTTTTTGAGTTGTGTAGGTGAAATTTTGAGTTCTCACCATGCCTTAAAAAAACCCTAATTCCCGACTTTTTGCTCCTTGATGAATTTCTTTGAATTTCTTTGGTCAAATGAATTCATTATCCATATATTGATGATATTGATCCTTAAAAGTCATGATTTGACCAAAAATCTTAAAAGTCAATGGTGATCCTATACAGTTGACTTTTTCCTGGTAAGGTGAGATTTTGGACTTTTGTGTAGAATCAAGATCTTCTCCTCAAATGAATGATGTAAATGGATTATATTGAGGTAGTAGAGACTCTTGAATCATGTCTTGAGTTTTGGATCCATGCCCTGATTAAAAGTCAACTATCTTGGTGAATTAGGTCAAAAACCCTAATTGTCGACCAGAGGACAATGATGACTGTAGACTCTGAACTGAGGTGTAATGTCCAGTGGATCTTATCATATGAGTTATTTGAAGATGATTGATGTCTTTGAATGGTTCTCTGGGGCTTTTTAGGGTTTCCCAAAGGTGATCCCTAATTTTAGTCCTTGATAGGCTCCAAACCCTAGTCTGTTGATCTGAGTAATTCTGTACTTAGATGACTGGGTGTCTAATCAATCATAGGTGAAATAATGAAGTTTTTGAGTCTTATGCTTGTATTAGAGACTAATCCTTCTATTGATTGATCCTTTGCCTGAGTTTTCTTGTCTTTGAACACCCTCGATTGAATGCCAGACTGCCATAGGTACTTACTTTGACTTGATGAAAATCCTGAAGATATGTCATCTCAGGGGGGTCAAAAATTAGGGTATGACAGATGCCCCTATTTAAGTTTCTTTTAACTGGAGGGAGAGAGATTGACATCTCGATCTCTCCTGCGTAAAAGAGACTTAAATATCAAAGAATGCCCGAATTTTGGGCACTCCTGAGATGATAAAATCTTTGCATGATTTGATCCCGTTGTCGCACTTGGCGGGGGATGAGGAGACAAACTCCTGTAGAAATACTTGATGTGGATTCTGGTGAATGGATGGCAATGTAAGATGCGCAACCCATCTTCTTTAACTAAGTGTTGATACTTAGAAAAAGGTAAACAACCTCCTCTCGTTCCGGATGTCCAAATCTCGAAACTGGTCTCAGTTGCGTTTGGACAATATCTCAGATAAAGAGAAAATTTCCAAAGGTCTGTTTCCTCATCAAACTTCTCATCAGCACTTGGAGATGAGATACCATTTGACGGTAATAAAGAAACTTCAAAGGTTTGTTTCCTCATCAAACTTCTTACCAGCACTTGGAGGTAAAGATACCATTTGACGGTAATAAAGAAACTTCAAGGTTTTGTTTCCTCATCAAACTTCTCATCAGCACTTGGAGATGAGATACCATTTGACGGTAATATAGAAACTTCAAGGTTTGTTTCCTCATCAAACTTCTCATCAGCACTTGGAGATGAGATACCATTTGACGGTAATAAAGAAACTTCAAGATTTGTTTCCTCATCAAACTTCTCATCAGCACTTGGAGATGAGATACCATTTGACGGTAATAAAGAAACTTCAAGATTTGTTTCCTCATCAAACTTCTCATTAGCACTTGGAGATGAGATACCATTTGACGGTAATAAAGAAACTTCACCATCTTCCCTTTTGACTTGGCATCTTTGAAAGATTGTCATATGGCCTCATGATCTTTTGAGGGGCTAATGACTTTGTTTGAAGGCGGACGAACTGTTTTCGGGGTGAAAACTGCCATTCGTCGACTGGTGCCTGGGGAATCAACAAACTGTTTTCCTAAGAGGAAAACTACCATTCATCGACTCTGTGGGGAACTAAGCATCCCAGAAACAGACAAACCGTTTGAAGAAACTGCCGTTTGTCAATCTCTTGAGTATTTAACAAACAAACTGTCTTTCCTTGGGGAACGACTACCATTTGATGACTCCGCTGGGGATCATGAACTATCTTCTGGACGAAGACTACCATTCACTGATTCTGCTGGGGGGAATCATTTGTCGATTTGCTGGGAGATTCTGAATTTTTCTTTGACAAGAAGTGGCACCTCTTGACCCTGCTGGGGAAATACCAAACCTGTAGGGAATTCCAAAATGTGAAGCAGACTATCTTATCTGAAGAAGACTGTCGAATGTCGCTCTGCAGGAGATTCTCGGCTGAGGAATTCCAAAAGTGAACAAACTATCTCTTTGAGGGAGATTACCATCTGTTGACTTGCTTGGTGAGATCCTTGTGTATGAACTGTTGTTTCGCAGGAAAAAGTTTCTCCGGAATTTGCAGGGGAAACTTGAGTTCATGCCTCAATGACTCGGGCATTCACATGATCAAAGCCTGATTCGACTATGCAGTCATGATGTAATGTATGCATGAATATTATGACAATGATAAAATGTAAAGTGAATGTGAATGGAATTGTCGCGGATGTAAAATCCTAAGATACGACTTGAATTCTTGTGGATCAGAAGATGTCCTCTTCTTGGAGTTCGAACTCTGTTGGGAATATCTGATTATCAGTTGTCCGCTGTCCGAAGTAAGTAATATGAACTGAAGTGAAGATCCGTCATCGGGAGATGTTCGCAAAGCGACCTCATGGGGAAAACTTGGTCCCCGGAGTCTCAACCGTTCTCGGAGCAACTGTTTGTATTCTTCCTATTGTTTGTAAACCTTAGAAAGAAATTTCACCTTTATTTTTGCAAGTAAATTCATTTTATTTTTATGAAAACATTTGTTTCAAGAAATTGACTGTTTAAACTTAAAATGCATTCCAAGAAACTGAATAAGACTAGATTGCAAAGGAAAAGCACAAGGCTCAAATTATTATATATGGAATGGTAATCAGCCAAATGCTTGATTCCATGGAGTATTTACAAAAGTTGGAAATTGGTAATTTTTCGGGAAAAGGGCTACGATGAAACGTGACGACCGTTATCTTTCCCTTCCACTCCGAGTTGCGCTGTATTCGTGCTTCATAGAAGATGACATACTGCTGATGAATACTCCGCTATGGATTTTGAATGATCAAGTTTGTCCTGAACACAGTTACTTGCCATATATCCCTAACTTTTGCGTAAACTACCCCTTTCGGGTTTTAAGTCTACCGGGATTGATTAATATATATTTTTTTTATGTCTCTAATTTTTGCCTGAATCGCCCTTTCGGGTTTTCGATTCACCGAGACGCTCTTTTTTGCCTAAGCCGCTCTTTGCGAGTTTTCAACTTAGCGAGCTGTTCTTTTGTTTATTTAGGCGAAGTATTTCTTGACTGCGTCGACGTTCACAGGACGGGTGAATTCTTCTCCATCCATAGTCGTGAGTATTAAGGCTCCTCCTGAGAAAGCTCTCTTGACCACGTAGGGGCCGTCATAATTGGGAGTCCATTTCCCTCTCGAATCTGTGAGAAAAGATTGAATCTTTTTGAGTACAAGGTCGCCTTCTTTGATTGTGCGAGGTCGAACCTTTTTGTCGAAAGCTTTCTTCATTCTTTGTTGATATAGCTGACCGTGGCATAAAGCTGTCATGCGCTTTTCTTCGATTAAGTTCAATTCATCGAATCTGCTTTGACACCACTCGGCTTCTGTTAATTTTGCCTCCATCAAAACTCTCATTGATGGAATCTCAACCTCTATAGGTAGGACTGCCTCCATGCCATATACAAGGGAGAAAGGAGTTGCTCCAGTCGAAGTACGTACTGATGTACGGTAACCATGAAGAGCATACGGGAGCATTTCATGCCAATCTTTGTAAGTGATGACCATCTTCTGAATGATTTTCTTGATGTTTTTGTTAGTTGCTTCTACAGCTCCATTCATCTTTGGTCTGTAAGGAGATGAGTTGTGATGTTCGATCTTGAATTCTTCACAAAGCTCCTTCATCATTTTGTTATTCAAATTTGACCCATTGTCAGTGATTATCTTGCTAGGAATGCCATAGCGACAGATGATGTGATTCTTGATAAACCTGACGACAACTTGTCTTGTAACGTTTGCATATGAAGCTGCTTCAACCCATTTGGTGAAATAGTCTATGGCTACCAAGATGAAGCGATGTCCGTTGGACGCTTTTGGCTCGATCATTCCAATCATGTCGATTCCCCACATGGAGAAAGGCCAAGGGGAAGAGAGTATGTTGAGAAGAGATGGTGGCACATGAATTCTATCGGCGTAGATCTGACATTTGTGACACCTCTTTGCATACTGGTAGCAATCTGACTCCATTGTCAGCCAATAATATCCTGCTCTCAGTATTTTCCTTGTCATGGTATGTCCATTGGTGTGAGTACCAAAGGAACCTTCATGTATTTCTCTCATGAGTATTTCTGCTTCTTTTCTGTCGACGCATCTGAGCAGAACCATGTCGAAGTTTCTCTTGTACAGAACATCTTCATTCAGGAAGAATCTACAAGCTAACTTTCTCAAAGTCTTTCTATCTTTCTTTGACGCCCCAAGAGGGTACTCTTGCTTTTGAAGAAAGTTCTTGATGTCATGATACCACGGTTCGTCGTCGATGATTGCTTCTACTGTGAAAACATGAGCGGGCCTATCCAGGCGCATAACATCGATTCGAGGAATGTCATTCCAATGATTTATCCTAATCATGGAAGAGAGTGTGGCTAATGCATCAGCCAAATTGTTTTCTTCACGAGGAATGTGATGAAAATCTACCCTGTCGAAGAATGGTAACAATCTTCTCGCGTAGTCTTTGTAAGGAATTAGCCCTGGTTGGCGTGTTTCCCATTCTCCTTTGATTTGATTGATGACCAAAACAGAATCTCCGTATACATCCAAGTGTTTGATTCTTAGATCCACGGCTTCTTCGAGACCCATGATGCAAGCTTCATATTCGGCCTCATTGTTTGTGCCTTTGAAAGTTAATCTGGCAGTAAATGGAATATGGGTACCCTGAGGTGTAACAATGATTGCCCCAATTCCTTGTCCATAAGCATTGACAGCTCCGTCAAAGATTAAGCCCCACTGGGATCCTATCTCAGGTCCTTCGTCTGGTAGTGGCTCGTCGTAATCTTTCATCTTAAGGTACATGACGTCCTCGTCCGGAAAGTCGAAATTGGTTGATTCATGACCATTGAGTGGGTGGTGAGCCAGGTGCTCAACTAGAATGCTTCCTTTCACGGCTTTCTGTGCGTGATACTCAATGTCATATTCTGATAACAACATCTGCCAACGGGAAATTCTCCCGGTTAAGGCAGGCTTCTCAAAGATGTACTTGATTGGATCCATATGAGAGATCAAACAAGTAGTATGTCGAATCATGTACTGGCGGAGACGCTTGGCAGCCCAGGCCAAAGCACAACACGTCTTCTCGAGCATGGAGTAGCGGGATTCACAATCAATGAATTTCTTGCTCAGGTAGTAGATGGCATGCTCTTTTCTCTTTGTCTCGTCTTGCTGTCCAAGGACACAACCCATGGAGTCTTCTAAGACGGTTAAGTACATTATCAAAGGTCTTCCTTCCACTGGAGGAGACAAGATGGGTGGTTCGAGCAGATATTCCTTAATGCTGTCGAACGCTTTCTGACAATCGTCTGTCCAGACGCAACTTTGATTTTTCCGTAGAAGTTTGAAAATAGGAGCGCAAGTTGCAGTCATGAGATATATGAATCTCGAGATGTAATTCAGACGTCCAAGAAATCCTCTAACTTGTTTCTCGGTTCTCGGCGAAGGCATTTCTTGAATTGCCTTGACTTTGTCCGGATCTACTTCAATTCCTCGTTTGCTGACAATGAAACCAAGGAGTTTTCCTGAATAGACACCAAAGGTGCACTTGTTGGGGTTCAGGCGAAGCTGAAACTTCCGTAAGCGTTGAAATAACTTTGTCAGATTCTGTATGTGATCTTCTTCATTTTCTGATTTGGCAATCATGTCATCCACATAGACTTCCACTTCCTTATGCATCATTGTTATACCCCAAAATTTGCCCACATATTTTTCAAGAAAACTCCAATCTGAAAATTAAGAGTCTCATATAATCATGGATTTTTATTTCAACAAATATCCTGACATATGAAATACTTAGTTTTTAGAATTTTTCTTATACAGTAATTTGGCTTGCAGTTGAATTTATTCTTACGCAAACGCCAAATACTGTTTATTACTTCACACATGCTATTTATTTATTTACAGATAAATAGTACTGACGCAATTGGTACAGAGTTAAATCTTTTTGCAGGCGCAGAATCAGGAAACTCAGACTGTACTGGTAACAAGTAGATTATTATTATCTTTTGTTTCCCACTAATTTTTGTACTATATTCCAATATTTGCAAAAATCTTTTCAAATCTCTTTTTCAAAAATCAAATCTCTCTTTTTCCAACACTATCTCCACTTTCTTTCAAATCTTACTTCCACTCAAATTTTCCTTTTGTACGGAATCACATCATTCCCCAACGTCTCTTTCCTTCTTTCCATTCTATAAATACCTCTCATTTTCTTCCATAAAATCTCACATCAAATTCCAAATTCCTATCTCATATCTATTTTCTCTTCTTCCCTGACAAGAATGGCAAAGTGGATAGAGACACTGTTTCTTACAGTCATCACCATTGCTACGGTGATCATGACTTTCTTCTGCCTGCATAGTCCTGAAGAGTGTGGACCTGCAATGGTTGCACTCCCAATCATCTACATGTTATTATTCATAGCATGGGTTATCAATCGTCATTCTTAAAATTTGCCGTATTTCTTATTTCTTAAATGTACCGTTTATTCGTCGTACTGTTCAATATAGTATGTGATATTTGTACTGTCAGTATTAAATGTTGTACTATTTGTCATAATATTGCTTAATTACTAAGATAATATTTTGTGTGTTTTCTGCCAGTCAAATATTCCTATTTCTGTGCATTAAATGATTTTCAGGGTTATTATCGGTAATTTTGCCCGCATACCGTAAATATTAGTTATTTATTATGTCTGTGTTTTTCTAACAAGTCATGTAAATAAACTTTCATTTTTAACATAAAACAAAAACAACAAAAAAGAAAATTAACTTTGACTGTTGATTTTTTACTCTAACTGCTACATCAATACCTGAACAGTCAGTTGACAGCCAAACTGCTGGCAGTACAATTCTCAGTGTTTTGTACCATCAATCAAATCAATCTTTCACAATTCAAAATTCCAAGATTTTTGTTCTAGAAGTCTTCTGAATCTCACGCGATTAGCAGAGACTCAACACTGCACAAAAATCAGGTACGCTTAACTGTCTCCTACACAAACAGTCCCTAATCAGGGTTTTTCTTGTTTTTACAGGAGCAACAAGTTTTTGAGAGCTCAAATGGATTTCATACACATCCATATATCTCAAAGTACCATCATACAAATTTTCAAACTTCAATTCACTCAGACGCACCGTCAGCAGCTCAAACAGTCAACAGACGACCCGTTTGACCAAAAAGTCAACAGACAGTCAAAAATGAAATTTTTTGTCAAAGTCCATATTTTGTCAAAGGATTCATCATTTGATCATTGGATGATCATAATTCATCAAGGAAAAATCAAAAATCAACAAAACCCTAAGATTCAAAATTAGGGTTTTTTCCTGAAAAGTCAACTCAACTTTGACTGATCATAACTCTCTCATCCTTCATCCAAAAAATTCAAACCAAAGCTTGTTTTGAAGGAAATTCAATTATCTTTCAAATGCCATTGATCCCATGGTCATTGGATTCACCATTTGAAAAATATGATCAAAGACATTACAGGTCATTTTCAAAGTCAACAAAAAGACACTTTTTTCAAAAGGACACACAAGGAGCTTCAAAAATCATTTTGACATGAGACCAAAGACATTGGTTAGAGGACTCTTTGAGGTTTCCAAAAAGTGCAAGAACTCCTTCATATGACAAAAATTGAGGGATTTACACCTTGTTGAAGTTGGCTAAATTTTGGAAAAATACATGAAATCAACATTGTTCAAAATTGCATTTTTTCCAAATGGGGCCAAGTTTTCAGCATTCAAACATCATTTCCATGATGTTATGGGCCTCCCACGACCAAGACTAAGCCCACACCATTTTTATTCATTTTTTGCTTGATTTTATCTTATTTTAAGAATAAAATTAAAAGGAAAATGGATGGATAAATGGTAGCTTACAATCTAAGCATGACTCACCCAAGGAACCTTCAATTTTCTGCAGAGGATTGGTGCACAAGGCAAGAGCATTGAATGGAGTCAAGACTTGGTCAAAAATTCAAGGTTTTTAATATTTAAAAACCAAGTTTTCAACAAAGGCAACAAAGATTCTTAGCTTCACTTCCAAGCAGCCTTTGGCCTATAAAAGAAGTGGAATACATCAGCAACAAGGGGGACACGAAAAGATAGCAAGAGCATAGCCATCAACTTCACAAAATTCTCAAAAATCTCATAACTTTTGTAATTTTCAAATTTCATATTCCAATCAATATCAATACAAAACAATCATTCCAATCATCTTCTAAGAACATATAAAGTAAGAATAAACTCTTTGTGTGGTCCCATGAGAGTCGTAACACATGCATAGTGTTCTTCATGTTCATACTTAAATAATTTTCGTTTTCCTATATTTAATCAACCTCCATGTGAGCTAATCATTCCAATGAGTTCATGTGGTCCTATAAGCTAGATCTGGGCCTTAACATGTGAGCTCCCACGTGAGAATCGTTCCATGCCATTAACGAGTGTTCATGCGTACCAAAGCTTTAATCTCTTCGAATCCATAGTTACAGCGACCAAATGGCAAAACTAACATCACCATCGTGTTCAGGAGGTGATTTTAAGTAAATCTGGACCCTTGTTGTTTTTGTTTCATGCGTTTTTTGTAGGTTTTAAGAATCCAGAAATTCGAAGGTGGAATCCGCAGGTAAAGCTGCAGAAAAATGTGTAACAAAATCCGCAGGTATCTTTAAGGAAGATGATGAACAGTTGCGTGGACTTCTTTGACCACGCGTGGAAGATTTTGGTTGGCTGCAGCGAAACACATGGGTCCCATGTTGACTTATCCAAGCTGACAGATCCCACGCAAGCAGCACATGCACGCTACCATGTGACTCAAAATCTCAGCCCTTGATCTCCACTGAAAGCCAATCCAACGCGTCAGACAAGCAGCCCTATGCTATGGACTTCATTGATTTTCACACAGGATCAGTATCCTTTTTACATTTCTATTTTATTTTAATTTCTTTGTTAAATTAATTAAAAATAGTTTTAAAAATCCAAAAAATACACAAAAAATATTTTTAGACTTCTAAAATAATATATTATTTTCTGAAATAAAAATATTTTATTTTTCCTCAAAATTTCAATATTTTGCATAATTAATTAGTATATATTTATATATTTGCTTTTTAATTCTTCTAACCAATCAAAAAATCATAAAAAAAAATTGTTCTTTATGTTAAATATTGTTTATATATTATAAACTAATTTTGTACATATTTTGAATAATTTTCTTTTTAAGTTTTAATTATTTGTATAATTATTTGTATAATTATGTATTAATTAGCTTAATCAATTCCCAATCAATTTCAAAAATTCCAAAAAAAATAGTTTTGTTTTAAAATTAATCAACAAATATTTTGTACATATTTTGAACTTAATTTCTAGGTTTAAATTTATTTTCATCTTTTTCTTCATTTTAATTTAATTAATTATGCATTAATTATAATTAAAATCAATCATAAAAAATCCAAAAAACATGCCTTTTATTTTTCTTGCAATTTAAATTCCTAGATAAATGTATAGGATGTCAAATTCATGTAAATAGGCTAGTTTACATTTCCTGCATAATCGATGTAATAGCGTAGATTTACTTTCCGCACTTTACATTTCCGCATTTTACTTTCCAGCATACATATAAACTGCGTGTATGTCAAAGATAAAATTGAACCGTCAGATCACTAACTTCAAAGATAAATATCTGAATCCAATCACAATCACACTTGCACCTCTTCAGGTAATCCTTTTCATTCTTTCAAAATCAAAGTCAAATTCTACTATTTTGAGTACAAAATCGAACCTTGCTTTTATATCCGGTGAAAGGATAGATTTTTAAAGGAAACAGGATAAAGACCTTAAGGCTCAGGGTAGACCTCCTAGTTTGCTTGCTCAAATCAAAACAAACAAAATTCTCATACACTGTTGATTTTTCAAAACTTTCAAAAAAAAGACAATACTTTGTATACATCCAAACAAGGGTTATTACAAAGTTAACGTTCTTTTCAAAACATCTTTCGAAAGATAAACAAGCATTTTGTATACATCCACACACGGATCATTACAAAATTCAAATTACAAAGGTATTTGAAACCACATATGAGCAATTTCAGAGCAATTGAAAAGTGATCGAAAAACAAGTGAGCTAAGCAAACTTAAGAGCCCATGGATAACCATGGATACAAAGGGTGCTAACACCTTCCCTTTGTATAACCTACCCCCTTACCCAGAATTTCTTAAAGGTCTTTTTTCTGTTTCTTTTATAAACCTTTCCTTAATTGGATAAAATAAAAGGTCGGTGGCGACTCTGTGAATTTTCAAAAATGCGAAAGCATTAAGCGACAAAAAAGAGTCAGTTCACGTATCTCTACAGATCAGAGGTATGGCCCGGTATTAAAAAAAATCGGAGGTCCACAGAACTGGCGACTCTGCTGGGGAATTACTTTCAAAAACAAAATGTTTTCAAAAGGGGTTACCTTAAGAGAATAGGTCGATGTTTTCAATTGTTTGACTTGATTGCTTTATTTTTCAAAAGGCTTGCTTGGGTATTTTGCTTGTGTGAAAGATTCTAACCCGAATCTCGAGATACCTTAAGTATATGACATTAGACCAAGGAAACCGTACGGCATGTACCGATACGGTTGAGCTGGTAGTCATCGTTAGTGCGACACTTTGGTTTATACTGATGTCCCTTGAAAACGATCAAGGAGTATATTAGGCTTCCGAAATGTCATTAAACACTAATTTGTCTTAGAACCTTTTTAGTTGAACTTGACTTGTGGCCTATTAAGTGGCTAGCTTTGAAATTGATCGAAGTTAGTTATCCTCGAGGAATATTTTGATCGGCCGCTCGAGCGCCGTATTGAGATGTTACTTCCAAGGATCATAGAACCCGAATGCTATTCTAGGACAGGTTTTAACCAACTCAACTTCAGTGGGGAGGGTATCACCTATCAGCTCCATGCAAGCCTTTAAAACCTAAGGCTATTGTTTGATTTGTTTTTGTGTGCCACATGTTTGCATCATAAGCATATCATTTTTTGCACCAAACACTTCAAGGATCAAAGAGTTTACCTTTGTTTTTACAGGTAATGGCTCCCGCCACCAAAGATTACATCCGAATCAACATCTCAGCGGTACCGTCTGAACTAAAAGACTTAGTGTCAGAATTCCCCAGGAATGTTCAATTCACCGAAAGGCATGGTCACCTACTCCATTTGGTTACCTCAAAATTTGAAGAAGACATGATACGGGTCCTGTTCCAGTTCTTTGACCCTGAACATCATTGCTTTACCTTTCCTGATTACCAGTTGGTACCCACTTTGGAAGAATTCTCTGAACTAATGGGATTGCCTGTTCGAAATCAATTACCTTTCACTGGTTTAGAAAGGATTCCAAAAACTGAAGTCATTGCTGCTGCTTTACATCTGCGAAAATCAGAAATCGAGCCCAATTGGGAAACAAAGAGTGGAGTTAAGGGTTTGCTTGCCAAGTTCTTATTGGAAAAGGCTCGACTACTGCTAGAAAACAAAAGTTATCCAGCTTTTGAGGAAGTTATAGCACTTTTGATCTATGGGTTGGTTTTATTTCCTAATCCCGACCAGTTCATAAGTGTACACATCATCAACCTTTTCCTAATCCGTAACCCGATACCAACATTGCTGGGAGACATTCTACATTCTCTACACACTCGTACCATGAAGAAACGAGGAACTCTCATGTGCTGTATACCACTACTGGCTAGGTGGTTTACATTTCATCTTCCCCGATCAGTGTTGAGAAATGAACAAAGAATGCAATGGTCTCGCAGGATTATGTCTTTGTCTCATTCAGATATCCGGTGGAACAACTTCTTTCAAAGAGACATTACTATCATTGATCATTGTGGAGAGTACCCTAATGTGCCACTCCTTGGCATCAAAGGAGGCATCACTTACAATCCCTCTTTAGCTCTACGCTAATTCGGATATGCAAGGAGCAACGGTCCTCATGATATGATTATCTATGGCATTGTGTTTGATTACGAGAATGATTCTCATAGACACCGACGAAGGTTCATACATGCATGGGGCAGTGTCTATAGAATAGAAAGCAAAACTCTGGGGCAATGGAATTCTATTCCTATGGAACCCTACCTCAGATGGGTCCGCACTCATGCTCAGAAACTCCTTATGCCATATCCCGCTGTTCTACCTGTGACTATTGAACCAGAGGTCGAAGGATATGAACCTCAAGTTATTCTACACCCGGACATGCCAACTGACCTAGAAGAGTTGCAAAAATCTTGGGTTCAACTCAAAGAGGAAAGAGACACCTTCAAATCATACTGTCAAGACTACGAGAGAAGGATATTGGAGCTCACCGGACAGCTTCAAGAAGAACAGCAGATCAACACATTCCTGGGGGCAAAGAGAAAGCGTCCACGGGAGACCTGAAGGATCATTTACTCTATTTCTGTCTTGTAAGCCCAAATGAGGCAAAGAAAAAAGAAGCAAAAAAAAAAAAAAAAAGAAATAAATTGATTAACTAACGTTTGTTTCTTCTTTAACAAATCTAAACTCTAAGATCCTTGAAACATTGCACACACATTTCACTTCATGCATTGCATATACATTTCATACATTGCATTCATATACATTGCATATACATTTCATACATTGCATACACATGGCATCCGGTCATACACATGGCATAACAGGTTCACATGACGGATTTCTCATCTTCTCGCTGTTTATTTCAGTCAGAAGAGATGGAATCTGAAATGAGCATCAAGAATCTCGAAGCACAGAATGCCCAAGTTCAAGTGGCAATTCTGGAACTGGCAAAAGGGCAACAAGAACTGAAAGCCCTGATAATCAAGAAGAAAAAGAAGCCCAAAGGATCTGTAGGCGTGAGTCACCTGAAAAGGAAGATCAAAATCCCAGTCAAAAAGTTCAAAAAGCCACCGATCCCTGAAACAGTCGGTGATGATGAACAAGAAGACAATCAAAGCAACCAGGGTTCTGCTAAACCCTCTCTCTCTTCAAATGAAGAAAATGATCATTCTGGGGACGAACCGGATGATGAAAAATACCAACAGCTGGAAGACCGTTTGAAAGCTATGGAGATACAAAAAATACCTGGCTTAGATTTCAATGATCTGGGGCTCATCTCGGATGTTGTTATCCCTCCAAAATTCAAAGTTCCTGTCTTTGCAAAATATGATGGAGTTTCTTGCCCGAAACTACATCTGAGATCCTATGTGAGGAAGATACAACCTCATACAACGGATAACAAATTGTGGATTCATTTCTTCCAAGAAAGTCTGTCGGGTACACAACTCGAGTGGTACTATCAGCTGGAAAATACCAAGGTTCATACTTGGGAAGAATTAGCTGCTGCTTTTTACAAACAGTACCAATACAATGCTGATCTTGCGCCAACCCGTACTCAACTAAGGGGCATGTCTATGGGACCAAAAGAAAGTTTCAAAGGATATGCACAAAAATGGAGAGATATGGCTGGAAGGGTTCAACCACCCTTATCTGATCGCGAACTAGTTGACATGTTCATGGGCACTTTAACTGGCCCTTTCTATAGCCATTTGCTGGGAAGCTCATCATCAGGTTTCACTGACCTGATACTGACCGGAGAACGTGTCGAAAGTGGCATTCAAAATGGAAAAATTCAAATAGGTTCCACCTCTGGTACTACAAAAAGGCCCATCAGCGGGAGAAATGAGGTCAATGCAACACAAATTCAGAAAAGTCGCAAAAGTGACCAGCATCAATCTGTAGGGGCAGTTCTGATCTCCGCATCTGCACCTCAAAAAGATCAGCAGCCAAAATATACGCATCGACCAGATGCACCAAGAAGAAATTTCACCAAAATCAACATGCCAATCTCTCAGGCATTGCAGCACTTGCTAAAAGCAGATCTGATCACCTTAAGAGGTCCTCCAAAGAATGTCAACACTTCCTCTCCGAATTATCGCCCTGATGCGACATGTGCCTATCACTCAAACTGTCCAGGGCATGACGCAGATCACTGCTGGGCCTTGAAAAATAAAATACAAGATATGATAGATGCTGGTGAAATTGAGTTCGACCCTCCAGAAACTCCAAATGTCATCACAGCACCTATGCCAAAGCATGACAAAACTGTCAACGCTATCCTGGACACTGTTTACATCTATGATGTGAACGAATTATCAACTCCACTCTGCGAAGTCAAAGGAAAGTTAATCCGAGCTGGTTACTTCCCAGGGTGTGACCCCGACTGCTTTTACTGTTCCTGCCTGCCCAATGGTTGTGAAAATCTGAGGATGGGAATTCAACAATGGATGGATCGCCGTATCATTATGTTTGAGAGGCTCCCTTCTATGGACGTACTGTGCGAAGTCTTTGCAAACGGGATAAGAATAGAGGATGTCTCAGTGATCTCCAGCTTACCATTCAAAATCTCTGCCAAGGCTCCATTCAAAATTTCTGCTACACTCAAAGTGGCATCAGTAGTCATTGCTAGTCCAACTCCATTTCCATACTCCTCAGACAAAGCTGTCCCATGGGGATACGACGCTAATGTTTACATTCATGGAGTTAAGCAGAGTACCTCGACTGAAGAGACCGCAAAGTTATCTACTCCAACTGTGGGTAATATTGTGGGTACCAGCAAAATCACGAGAAGTGGAAGAATCTTTTCACCAGAAATTTCTCCAAATGTTGCTGCTGGTCCGGTCCGAGTCCCAGTTCCTAATCAAAATATCAACGCTCGAGGCAAAGAGCCACAAGTTGAACAAGTTCAAACCCCGGTGGAGATCACTGCTGAGGATCCATCAAAGCAAGAAATGGAGGAAATATTGAAAATCATCTGCAAGAGTGATTACAATATTGTTGAGCAACTGGGGCACACCGCTTCAAAAATCTCAATGCTATCTCTGCTAAAATATTCAGAAGCTCATGCCAAAGCTCTGATGAAGTTCCTGAAAGCTGCGCATGTGCCTCAAGAGATCTCAGTCGACCAATTTGAGAATTGTGTTGCCAATCTAACCGTGAGCAATGGTCTCGGTTTCTCCGATGTGGATCTAACCCCTGCTGGAAAAAATCACAACAAAGCCTTACATATCTCCATTGAATGTAATGGTACCACTCTATCTCATGTGCTAGTAGATAACGGTTCTTCTCTGAACGTGTTACCGAAAACAGTACTAGAAAAGCTTGACTTCGAAGGAATTGTGTTACAACCAAGTGATGTTGTGGTAAGAGCCTTTGACGGGTCTACCAGAACGGTATATGGAAAAGTGAATCTCCCGATCAGAGTGGGTTCTCAGATCTTTGATTCTATCTTTTACGTAATAGAAATTCACCCAGCCTACTCCTGTTTACTTGGACGCCCTTGGATACATGGGGCAAACGCTGTAACTTCTACCCTGCATCAGAAGTTAAAATATCCAGTAAAAGGAAAGATTGTCACAGTCTATGGCGAAGAGGAATATGTGGTCAGTCACCTAAGCAATTCCAAATATGTTGAGTTGGAGGACGAATTCATCGAAACTCCATGCCAATCATTTGAGGTGGTCTCTCCAGATGTCTCTACCACCAAGCATATTCCTGCTACTCCAACTACAACTATGGCTTCTCTCAAAGATGCCAAAGCCATGATTGAACAGGGTGATTGCACAGTATGGGGACAGCTTCCCGATATACCCTACAAATCTGACAAGCTAGGCCTGGGCTATGATAGTGAAAATCAAAAGAATGATCAAAGTCCTCGTTCTGAAGGATTGATGTCACACTTCGTCAGCCAAGAAGTAAACGCTATTGAAGATGAAGGAGTGTTCATGAACCATATCATTCAGCCATATCCAGATGAAATTCCACCCATTTCCATGGGAATGTGGGATGCTGTTCAAGAACCAAACGGCGGGTATAACTATCAGTATATCACATCTCAGAATTCTTATATTGCTACGGAGGACCTTACCCCGACTGGATGGGGTGGTGAAGTTGGAAATGATCAAATTTTCACAAGTCCCGTCACTGAGCAATATCAAAATCCACCCAAAGAAGTATGGGACACGCTAGGAGAACCCAGCGGCAAATATGACTATATGGTGAAATACTCCGCTCCTCCGAGCTCACAAATTGCTATGGAGGACATTGTCCCAACTGGATGGGATGAACAGTACGATGACAATTTCGCTTTCGAAGAAGCCAGGGAAATACCAAATAACGAAGGTTGCTTTCTGTCAGCATATACTCCTCACCAAGATGCACAAGTCTCTATTCAAAACATCATCCCGACTGCATGGGACAGCCTTATCGAGCATCTCGCTCAGCCAACAGAGATATCTCAGCCTGGGCTCTCGTATCCAGCAGAGTATATCCCTTATCCCGAAGGATCACCGGCTCATTTTCCCACTAATGAAATCAATGCTGTGGAAGATGAAGAAGACAACTGCAACTGGAACAGCTGGATACTCCCTGCTCACTACAGTGGATTGAACAACTGGAAAGCTGAGGATGTGATCTCCTTTGACCAGGAGTAAATGCCATTTCCTGTTTTCTTTGTGTATAATGTGCAAAGATAAAAGTGGTTCCTGAACAATCGAACCATGAGCTTGAAAGCCGTGTGCCTTAGCACACTGGTCCTTCTATAAGGGCTTATCATATCATGATCATGTGCATTCAATAAAATCATGGGACGCTTGCATATTTAAATTTTGTGATCCTTTTTCCTTCTTTCTTCGCTTTCTAATAGCTATGTTTTTTCTTCACACATACTCACATAATTAACATGCAGATTCACATACACTCTGGATCCAGTCAACAACGATTCTGCTATTGCCCGTCATGACTTTGAAAATCCGATCTACCAAACTGAGGACGAAAGTGAGGAAGATTGTGAAGTGCCAAGAGAACTTGCAAGGCTGCTAGAACAAGAAGACAAGGCCATACAGCCTCATGAGGAGCCAATTGAGGTCATCAACTTA
This sequence comes from Vicia villosa, assembly GCF_029867415.1. Classification (NCBI taxonomy): domain Eukaryota; kingdom Viridiplantae; phylum Streptophyta; class Magnoliopsida; order Fabales; family Fabaceae; genus Vicia; species Vicia villosa. The sequence continues at coordinate 1,205,672 of NW_026706811.1, read as the reverse complement.
GGCAGCAACGAAGAAATGAAAGAAGTCAAAATAGGGGCTGATTTAGAACACAACGTCAAGCAAAGACTGATTCAAATGCTGCGAGACTGCGTCGAGATATTTGCCTGGTCCTATGAGGATATGCCAGGCCTTGACACAGACATTGTAGTTCGTCGCCTGCCAATCAAAGAAGGTAGCATTCCAGTCAAACAAAAACTACGAAGGAGTAGACCTGATATGTCAAAAAAGATCAAAGACGAGGTTGAAAAACAGTTCAATGCCGGATTCCTAAAAGTTGTAAGTTATCCTCCTTGGATAGCTAACATCGTCCCTGTACCTAAAAAAGACGGGAAAGTCAGAATGTGCGTGGACTACAGAGATCTGAACCGGGCAAGCCCCAAAGATGATTTCCCTTTACCGCACATCGATGTACTGGTTGACAATACCGCACAATGCAAGGTATTCTCCTTTATGGACGGATTCTCAGGGTACAATCAAATCAAGATGGCACCCGAAGACATGGAAAAAACAACCTTCACAACACCCTGGGGAACCTTTTGTTACAAAGTAATGCCCTTTGGTCTGAAAAATGCAGGAGCAACCTATCAACGTGCAATGGTAGCGCTATTTCATGATATGATTCATCAAGAAATAGAGGTGTATGTCGATGACATGATTGCAAAATCCAACACCGAGGAAGAACATCTGGGTCATTTACACAAGTTGTTTGACAGACTCAAGAAATACAAGTTGCGACTGAACCCAAATAAGTGTACCTTTGGAGTAAGATCCGGCAAACTCTTAGGTTTCATCGTCAGCAGCAAAGGTATTGAGGTTGATCCCGCCAAGGTCAAAGCCATTCACGAAATGCCTATACCTCGTACCGAGAAACAAGTCAGAGGATTCTTGGGACGTCTAAATTACATCGCCCGATTTATTGCCCACATGACTACTACTTGTGTGCCGATCTTCAAATTGTTGAAGAAAGATCAAGTGGAAAGGTGGAATGACAAATGCCAGTTAGCCTTTGACAAAATCAAAGAATATCTCCAAAAACCTCCAATCTTGTCGCCACCTGTGGAAGGCAGACCTCTGATAATGTACCTAACTGTGTTAGAAGACTCAATGGGGTGTGTACTAGGACAACATGACGAATCCGGCCGAAAGGAGCACGCAATCTACTATCTTAGCAAAAAGTTTACCGATTGTGAAACAAGATACTCACTACTCGAAAAAACTTGTTGTGCCTTAGCTTGGGCAGCTCGCCGACTAAGACAGTACATGCTAAATCACACCACTTTCCTAATCTCCAAGATGGATCCCATCAAATACGTGTTCGAAAAACCTGCTCTCTCTGGAAGAATAGCGAGATGGCAAATGATCTTAACAGAATATGACATTCAATACACTTCACAAAAAGCAATCAAAGGAAGTGTGGTAGCTGATCATCTGGCTCATCAAGCAGTGGATGATTATCAAGCATTGAACTTTGACTTCCCAGACGAAGACATTATGCTAGTCAATGACTACAAACAACCAGGACCAGAAGAAGGACCCGAGCCAGGATCCCGGTGGACTATGGTTTTTGACGGAGCTTCTAATGCACTTGGCAATGGCATCGGAGCTGTGATCATTTCCCCCGCAGGAATTTATACACCATTCACTGCCAGATTATGCTTCAATTGCACTAACAATATAGCCGAATACGAAGCATGTATTCTGGGTCTTAAAGCTGCAATCGATCTAAGAATCAAATTCCTGGAAGTCTACGGAGACTCGGCCTTGGTAATCTACCAAATCAAAGGGGAATGGGACACGAAGCACCCGAATCTAATTCCTTACAAAGAATATGTGCTGAGTTTGATTCCTTACTTCGGAGAAATCACTTTCGAACACATCCCACGCGAGGAAAATCAACTAGCTGATGCTTTAGCTACCATGTCATTCATGTTCAAAGTCAGGTGGGACAACGAGGCGCCTATGATCACCATTTACAGGCAAGATGAACCATCATATTACAATGAGATCAATACCGAAGGAACCGAGGAAAAACCATGGTTCCATGAAGTAAAAAGATATCTCGAAGCTCAGGAGTACCCTGAAGGGGCATCCATTAACGACAGAAAGTTTCTAAGGAGATTTGCTGCCAAATTCTTTCTAAGCAATGGAACCCTATACAAACGCAACCATGACTCGACTTTACTTCGCTGTGTAAACAAGAAGGAAGCGGAACAGATCATGGAAGAAATACACAATGGTACCTTCGGTACTCATTCCAGTGGACATACAATGGCTAAAAAGATCCTGAGAGCAGGTTATTACTGGTCTACCATGGAAACAGACTGCCATCATCACTCCCGAACATGTCACAAATGCCAGATATACGCTGACAAAGTACATGTACCTCCAGTTCCATTAAGCGTCCTGACGGCTCCTTGGCCTTTTGCAATGTGGGGTATTGATATGATTGGAGAAATCAAACCTACTGCCTCCAACGGACATCGCTTTATCCTGGTCGCTATTGACTACTTCACAAAGTGGGTAGAAGCAGCTTCATTTGCTGTTACCAAGAATGTGGTGGCCCGGTTCATCAAATACAATCTCATTTGTCGGTACGGCATCCCTGAACGGATTATCACGGACAATGGCACAAATCTAAACAACAGAATGATTACTGAACTTTGCACACAGTTCAAGATCAAGCATCATAATTCTTCTCCATATCGACCAAAGATGAACGGCGCGGTGGAAGCTGCCAATAAGAACATCAAGAAAATCATACAAAAAATGACAGTAACCTACAAAGACTGGCATGAGATGTTACCTTTTGCTCTTCATGGTTATCGCACATCTGCGCGTACTTCAACAGGGGCAACTCCATTCTCCTTAGTCTATGGTATGGAGGCAGTTCTTCCAATTGAAATTCAGATTCCTTCCCTAAGGATTATGAAAGAAGCCAATCTAGACGAAGACGATTGGATTCAAACACGGTTGGACCAGATAAACTTGATTGATGAGAAAAGGCTCACAGCTATTTGTCATGGTCAGCTATACCAAAAGCGTATGATCAAAGCCTTCAACAAAAAAGTCAAAAGTCAAGCATACCAAACTGGTGGCTTGGTTGTCAAACGCATCATCTTACCACAAGGTGATCCCAGAGGCAAATGGACTCCCACCTACGAGGGACCATTCATAATCAAGAAAATATTCTCCGGCGGCGCCATGTTGCTTACCACCATGGATGGCGAGGATTTCCCACACCCTGTGAATGCTGACATAGTCAAAAAATACTTCGCTTAAAAAGAAAAAAAAACAGCTCGCTAAGTTGAAAACCTGAAAGGGCAACTTAGGCAAAAATGAGCGTCTCAGTGGATTGAAAACCCGAAAGGGCGGTCCAGGCAAAAATTAGAGACTAAACAAATACTATCCCGGTAGGCTGAAAACCTGAAAGGGCAGCCTAGGCAAAAGTTAGGGAATGAAGCATACAACTGTGTTCCGTTCAACTGCCTACTCACCATCAAGATTCAACACCTCAAAGACACCGATCAGTCCAATCACTTTCTTCCAACAAGTGAGGGATGAGATGCTCGAAGACAGATGGGCAATAGCAGAGTTGAAACTTGACTCGATCATTTTCACATAGCTATTTATCTTTATAAATATTTTCCAAAACTTTCTGACAGTTTCCTACTTCTAGGATTGTTGTCTCCCTGTGCTAACCCGCCTATCATGGCTCTTTTCAATGCAGCTTTTTCAAAAAAATCAATATTTTCACTTTTTCTGTTTAAATACGTAAGCGTCCCAATGATAATTTTGAATGAACATATTGCATTTGAATATGATTGATGTTTACCAGGAAAAACAGGAATAGCATTCAGGAAATGTCCCAGCCAGCTGGACATCATTCCATCAGAAGAAAATCCCCAAGGGAAGCGCATTTCTCAGCAAATTCCTCAAAAAGATTTTCTCTTCAAAAGAAGTCTTATTCCCCAGCAGGGTTGTTCCAGATTACTATCTTCAGAAGGTGTGATCCCCACACCCGGACTTGGTCAGATAGTGCATCGGAGGATTATGCATCTTCCTCATTCCCATTTGAAAGGGCATCAGAACTTCCAGTTACCTTCGATTCCCCAAGCAGTAGTCAAAGATCCTTCAACGGGATACTCGGGTTCTCAAAGAATTTCCCCAGCCAAGGGTACTCAAACAAGACAAAAGATCGTCAACGAACACAATATAGTCATATCCAGATGACTGGCGGGAATTTATTTTTCCAACTAGAAGCTTGACACGCGTCACATTCACACATTCACACATTCATACATTCATACATTCATACATCATATTCATACATTCATACATTCATACATCATATTCATACATCATACATTCACATATTCATACATCATACATTCACATATTCATACATCACGCATTGATATTCACATTCATACATCATGCATCATGCGCGTATTCATACGCATGTTCATACACAACATAACATGCATATTTCTCCGGGAATATCTCACATTTACATGCATCATAAACATTGCATATTGCTAACTTGATTTTTCAGGTAGACGGATATCTTCAACAAAGATGTTCTCAATCACATGCAGTGTTTACCTGAATTCCATGAACAGTTCTCTCAGATATAATCAAGCCGAAGATTCATTCTGATCACTTATCAACTCAAAAACAGACATCACAGATCTAAAGCGATACCTCAGACGGTTCCAGAACGATCTAGCATCACAGATCTAAAGCGATGCCTCAGACGGTTCCAGAACGATCTAGCATCACAGATCTAAAGCGATACCTCAGACGGTTCCAGAACGATCTAGCATCACAGATCTAAAGCGATACCTCAGACGGTTCCAGAACGATCTAGCATTACAGATCTAAAGCGATGCCTCAGACGGTTCCAGAACGATCTAGCATCACAGATCTAAAGCGATACCTCAGACGGTTCCAGAACGATCTAGCATTACAGATCTAAAGCGATACCTCAGACGGTTCCAAAACGATCTAACGCTGCAGATCTAAAGCGATACCTCAGACGGTTCCAAAAACGATCTAACGTTGCAGATCTAAAGCGATACCTCAGATGGTTCAAGAACGATCTAACATTGCAGATCTAAAGCGATACCTCAGACGGTTCCATAATGATCAACTTCCAAAATCTAAATCGGAAAAACTTTGGACAAGTTCCGTAACGATTATCTTCCAAGACTTAAAGCGGTAACCTTGGACGGTTCCGAAACAGTCAACACAAAGACTTTCAAATCCTTCATCAAGATATAATCAATGGATTCATTCTGATGAACAAACCATCAACATATTTACCAGGTGGCATCTGAAAGCCCATCTCAGGTAATGTGTCAATCTGCCAACAACATTTCGCAGACGACAATCAAATGCAACTTCCAACATCTCTTCTGATCAAGGTAAGTGCAAATTTTCAGGGCATCTAAATATTCAATCATCTTCTACCTTCAGATTTCAGATAATCTCTTCAGGTTTAAGAAGATTGAATAGGGGCAACTGTTATACCCCAAAATTTGCCCACATATTTTTCAAGAAAACTCCAATCTGAAAATTAAGAGTCTCATATAATCATGGATTTTTATTTCAACAAATATCCTGACATATGAAATACTTAGTTTTTAGAATTTTTCTTATACAGTAATTTGGCTTGCAGTTGAATTTATTCTTACGCAAACGCCAAATACTGTTTATTACTTCACACATGCTATTTATTTATTTACAGATAAATAGTACTGACGCAATTGGTACAGAGTTAAATCTTTTTGCAGGCGCAGAATCAGGAAACTCAGACTGTACTGGTAACAAGTAGATTATTATTATCTTTTGTTTCCCACTAATTTTTGTACTATATTCCAATATTTGCAAAAATCTTTTCAAATCTCTTTTTCAAAAATCAAATCTCTCTTTTTCCAACACTATCTCCACTTTCTTTCAAATCTTACTTCCACTCAAATTTTCCTTTTGTACGGAATCACATCATTCCCCAACGTCTCTTTCCTTCTTTCCATTCTATAAATACCTCTCATTTTCTTCCATAAAATCTCACATCAAATTCCAAATTCCTATCTCATATCTATTTTCTCTTCTTCCCTGACAAGAATGGCAAAGTGGATAGAGACACTGTTTCTTACAGTCATCACCATTGCTACGGTGATCATGACTTTCTTCTGCCTGCATAGTCCTGAAGAGTGTGGACCTGCAATGGTTGCACTCCCAATCATCTACATGTTATTATTCATAGCATGGGTTATCAATCGTCATTCTTAAAATTTGCCGTATTTCTTATTTCTTAAATGTACCGTTTATTCGTCGTACTGTTCAATATAGTATGTGATATTTGTACTGTCAGTATTAAATGTTGTACTATTTGTCATAATATTGCTTAATTACTAAGATAATATTTTGTGTGTTTTCTGCCAGTCAAATATTCCTATTTCTGTGCATTAAATGATTTTCAGGGTTATTATCGGTAATTTTGCCCGCATACCGTAAATATTAGTTATTTATTATGTCTGTGTTTTTCTAACAAGTCATGTAAATAAAATTTCATTTTTAACATAAAACAAAAACAACAAAAAAGAAAATTAACTTTGACTGTTGATTTTTTACTCTAACTGCTACATCAATACCTGAACAGTCAGTTGACAGCCAAACTGCTGGCAGTACAATTCTCAGTGTTTTGTACCATCAATCAAATCAATCTTTCACAATTCAAAATTCCAAGATTTTTGTTCTAGAAGTCTTCTGAATATCACGCGATTAGCAGAGACTCAACACTGCACAAAAATCAGGTACGCTTAACTGTCTCCTACACAAACAGTCCCTAATCAGGGTTTTTCTTGTTTTTACAGGAGCAACAAGTTTTTGAGAGCTCAAATGGATTTCATACACATCCATATATCTCAAAGTACCATCATACAAATTTTCAAACTTCAATTCACTCAGACGCACCGTCAGCAGCTCAAACAGTCAACAGACGACCCGTTTGACCAAAAAGTCAACAGACAGTCAAAAATGAAATTTTTTGTCAAAGTCCATATTTTGTCAAAGGATTCATCATTTGATCATTGGATGATCATAATTCATCAAGGAAAAATCAAAAATCAACAAAACCCTAAGATTCAAAATTAGGGTTTTTTCCTGAAAAGTCAACTCAACTTTGACTGATCATAACTCTCTCATCCTTCATCCAAAAAATTCAAACCAAAGCTTGTTTTGAAGGAAATTCAATTATCTTTCAAATGCCATTGATCCCATGGTCATTGGATTCACCATTTGAAAAATATGATCAAAGACATTACAGGTCATTTTCAAAGTCAACAAAAAGACACTTTTTTCAAAAGGACACACAAGGAGCTTCAAAAATCATTTTGACATGAGACCAAAGACATTGGTTAGAGGACTCTTTGAGGTTTCCAGAAAGTGCAAGAACTCCTTCATATGACAAAAATTGAGGGATTTACACCTTGTTGAAGTTGGCTAAATTTTGGAAAAATACATGAAATCAACATTGTTCAAAATTGCATTTTTTCCAAATGGGGCCAAGTTTTCAGCATTCAAACATCATTTCCATGATGTTATGGGCCTCCCACGACCAAGACTAAGCCCACACCATTTTTATTCATTTTTTGCTTGATTTTATCTTATTTTAAGAATAAAATTAAAAGGAAAATGGATGGATAAATGGTAGCTTACAATCTAAGCATGACTCACCCAAGGAACCTTCAATTTTCTGCAGAGGATTGGTGCACAAGGCAAGAGCATTGAATGGAGTCAAGACTTGGTCAAAAATTCAAGGTTTTTAATATTTAAAAACCAAGTTTTCAACAAAGGCAACAAAGATTCTTAGCTTCACTTCCAAGCAGCCTTTGGCCTATAAAAGAAGTGGAATACATCAGCAACAAGGGGGACACGAAAAGATAGCAAGAGCATAGCCATCAACTTCACAAAATTCTCAAAAATCTCATAACTTTTGTAATTTTCAAATTTCATATTCCAATCAATATCAATACAAAACAATCATTCCAATCATCTTCTAAGAACATATAAAGTAAGAATAAACTCTTTGTGTGGTCCCATGAGAGTCGTAACACATGCATAGTGTTCTTCATGTTCATACTTAAATAATTTTCGTTTTCCTATATTTAATCAACCTCCATGTGAGCTAATCATTCCAATGAGTTCATGTGGTCCTATAAGCTAGATCTGGGCCTTAACATGTGAGCTCCCACGTGAGAATCGTTCCATGCCATTAACGAGTGTTCATGCGTACCAAAGCTTTAATCTCTTCGAATCCATAGTTACAGCGACCAAATGGCAAAACTAACATCACCATCGTGTTCAGGAGGTGATTTTAAGTAAATCTGGACCCTTGTTGTTTTTGTTTCATGCGTTTTTTGTAGGTTTTAAGAATCCAGAAATTCGAAGGTGGAATCCGCAGGTAAAGCTGCAGAAAAATGTGTAACAAAATCCGCAGGTATCTTTAAGGAAGATGATGAACAGTTGCGTGGACTTCTTTGACCACGCGTGGAAGATTTTGGTTGGCTGCAGCGAAACACATGGGTCCCATGTTGACTTATCCAAGCTGACAGATCCCACGCAAGCAGCACATGCACGCTACCATGTGACTCAAAATCTCAGCCCTTGATCTCCACTGAAAGCCAATCCAACGCGTCAGACAAGCAGCCCTATGCTATGGACTTCATTGATTTTCACACAGGATCAGTATCCTTTTTACATTTCTATTTTATTTTAATTTCTTTGTTAAATTAATTAAAAATAGTTTTAAAAATCCAAAAAATACACAAAAAATATTTTTAGACTTCTAAAATAATATATTATTTTCTGAAATAAAAATATTTTATTTTTCCTCAAAATTTCAATATTTTGCATAATTAATTAGTATATATTTATATATTTGCTTTTTAATTCTTCTAACCAATCAAAAAATCATAAAAAAAAAAATTGTTCTTTATGTTAAATATTGTTTATATATTATAAACTAATTTTGTACATATTTTGAATAATTTTCTTTTTAAGTTTTAATTATTTGTATAATTATTTGTATAATTATGTATTAATTAGCTTAATTAATTCCCAATCAATTTCAAAAATTCCAAAAAAAATAGTTTTGTTTTAAAATTAATCAACAAATATTTTGTACATATTTTGAACTTAATTTCTAGGTTTAAATTTATTTTCATCTTTTTCTTCATTTTAATTTAATTAATTATGCATTAATTATAATTAAAATCAATCATAAAAAATCCAAAAAACATGCCTTTTATTTTTCTTGCAATTTAAATTCCTAGATAAATGTATAGGATGTCAAATTCATGTAAATAGGCTAGTTTACATTTCCTGCATAATCGATGTAATAGCGTAGATTTACTTTCCGCACTTTACATTTCCGCATTTTACTTTCTAGCATACATATAAACTGCGTGTATGTCAAAGATAAAATTGAACCGTCAGATCACTAACTTCAAAGATAAATATCTGAATCCAATCACAATCACACTTGCACCTCTTCAGGTAATCCTTTTCATTCTTTCAAAATCAAAGTCAAATTCTACTATTTTGAGTACAAAATCGAACCTTGCTTTTATATCCGGTGAAAGGATAGATTTTTAAAGGAAACAGGATAAAGACCTTACAACTCAGGGTAGACCTCCTAGTTTGCTTGCTCAAATCAAAACAAACAAAATTCTCATACACTGTTGATTTTTCAAAACTTTCAAAAAAAAGACAATACTTTGTATACATCCAAACAAGGGTTATTACAAAGTTAACGTTCTTTTCAAAACATCTTTCGAAAGATAAACAAGCATTTTGTATACATCCACACACGGATCATTACAAAATTCAAATTACAAAGGTATTTGAAACCACATATGAGCAATTTCAGAGCAATTGAAAAGTGATCGAAAAACAAGTGAGCTAAGCAAACTTAAGAGCCCATGGATAACCATGGATACAAAGGGTGCTAACACCTTCCCTTTGTATAACCTACCCCCTTACCCAGAATTTCTTAAAGGTCTTTTTTCTGTTTCTTTTATAAACCTTTCCTTAATTGGATAAAATAAAAGGTCGGTGGCGACTCTGTGAATTTTCAAAAATGCGAAAGCATTAAGCGACAAAAAAGAGTCAGTTCACGTATCTCTACAGATCAGAGGTATGGCCCGGTATTAAAAAAAATCGGAGGTCCACAATCATGTCGTGGAAAAGCGTAGTCATGGCCCTTTGATAAGTTGCCCCTGCGTTCTTCAGTCCAAAAGGCATAACACGATAGCAGAACGTGCCCCAGGGGGTGATGAAAGCTGTTTTTTCCATGTCTTCAGGTGCCATTTTGATTTGGTTGTATCCTGAAAATCCGTCCATGAATGAGAAAACTTTGGATTTTGCTGTACTGTCTACCAACATATCAATATGTGGTAAAGGAAAATCATCCTTAGGGCTAGCTTTGTTCAAATCTCTGTAGTCGACGCACATGCGGATTTTTCCGTCTTTCTTAGGAACGGGAACAATGTTAGCTAACCACTGAGGGTATTCTGAAGTGACGAGGAAACCTGCGTTGATCTGTTTTTGAACTTCCTCTTTGATTTTCATGGCCATCTCCGGATGAGTTCTTCTTAATTTTTGTTTGACCGGAGGGCATTCTGCTTTTAATGGCAAGTGATGCTCCACTATACTGGTATCCAACCCTGGCATATCTTGATAAGACCAAGCGAAGACATCTGAGAATTCTTTGAGCAGCTGTATCAAACTCTCTCTGATCTCTGAACTGAGCGAAGCTCCAATCTTAACCTCTCTTCTGTTTCCATCGGAACCAAGGTTAATGATCTCTAGAGGCTCATTGTATGGCTGAATGGCCTCTTCCTTTTGTTGAAGTAACCGTGAAATTTCCTTTGATATTTCTTCGTCTTCTTCTTCCTCTGCCTCGAATACAGGAAACTCAAAGCTTGGAGAAGTCATACGATCGCACGTTTCAACGGGGTATTTTATGATTAATCTGCATATGTGTGATAAGTTTTATTTAGACAACGAGGGAAGACTCGGTGTATGCAGTTAATGGAATATTTGATGTTTTTTAAGGGTGTTTTTTAGGATTACCAATTTCCGAAAAAAGAAAAGGGAAAACTAAACGAAGGAACAGAATGACATTTTTATTTATGGACAGTCATTTCTTGAAACAAAGACCCTATAAAACAAAACTCTATTGCTTTGGGCGAAGCAAAGAGGGACATTTTCCTAAGAAATAGTAAAATGCAAAGCCCTATGAAACATCTCTTCACCCTGGGCTATGGTGAGAGGACAAAATAACGGTGAAAGTTCCTACTTAGGAGTGTGAACAAAAGTTGAAACTTCAACAGCTGTCCAGTAGTGGCGAACCCCATTGTGCACTAAGTAATCTGGAACCTTAGGCTTAAGCTGGCCTGTGGTAGGTCTTGATTTACCAACCACTGTCTTTGCAACACTCAGACGATCTTCTTCTACTTCAGCAGACTGAGTGGTGCGAGCATACCCATTTCCAAGTGGAGTATGTCGAACTTTCTTTTGAGGAAACTTCCAATCTTCTGAATGGAGAGACTCGTTGTCGGAGACACTTTCGAGATCGTCCTCTTCTGTATTTTGGTCTTGCTCTTCTCCCAAGATGGCATTGACTAGATATGTAAACTCTAGATCCGTAGCCTCGGAAGGTGACTTGGGGATATAATCCTCAATGATGATTTCACCAGTCGATGATGATGAATAGCAACGGTTATACATCTCTTTTGGCTGAGAGAGGTACTCATAATCAATGTTCCATACAGTTGGAACAATGTCTTCAAGAGAGATTCTTGAACTTTCAGGAGCGGAGTATTTTACCATGTAGTCGAATTTTCCGCTTGGCTCTCCTAATGTATCCCAAGTCTCTTCGGGGATAGGAGGAACTTCTTCTGATGAACCATGACTTCTGGTGGTGAAGCTGTCAGTAACTTCATCCCTGCTTGGTTGAGTCTTACTTTCAGATCCCTTAGTCGGATAACAGCAAGGTGGATCAGACTCTGGTAGGGAAATATATCCTGCTCTGTTAAGATAGGATAACCATTCCTCTTCATCGGTGTTTTCCGTACCGATGGTATTGACTGTTTGTTGAACAGGTTGAAGAAAACCTCCACTGCAGAAAGTTTCTTGAATAGGGAGAACTACCTCAATCCCTGGAATAGTTTTTGATGATGTTGGAGAGAATCCAATTCCTGTTCTGTTCTTGTTGTTGGTAGGAATATTAATATGCCCCCAACCACTGGTAGTGCCATCCTTTACAACTTGGATTACATCTCTGTAGGAAGAAATAGACGCTGCTTTCTCCTTTCCTTTGTCCAAGGAAAGTGCTTGGAATTTAGTTCCAACAACTTCTTTTGGTTCTATGTCGGAGAATGATGACAGGTTGCTGACGATCAGTAGGGGTGTTCATTGGTTCGGGTAAATCTGAACCAAACCAGAATCCGAACCAAACCATAGTGTTTGGGTTGGATATTTTTTCAGTTCAGGAAAGAACCGAACCAAACCAATGAAATCCAATGACAATCGGTTCGGGCATCGGATTTTCAACTTTCTACCCGCAAGCCCAACCCGAACCAACCATAATTAATTATCATAAAAATTACTACAAAGCATTCAACTTCAATAAGAAAAAAATAAAATGTTGTGTGTGGACAAGTTATGCTATTTTAATTTGTTATTAGAAAATTGATAGTGTAATATGATAAATGAACATAAAGTTATGAAACACATTCATTATTATATTAATTCAAGTGACTAGTTATAGATTCAAAAGTCTTAATCTTAGATATTATTTTTGTGAGATATTTTTGAATCTATTAGAGAAAAATTTGTAGTATAATATTTAAATTTGAACACTATTAATATTATATTTTTTATAATATTATGAAAAATTAATTTTTGTAAATAAGTTATTTTTTAAAAATATTTTTGCAATTTTTATCTACCCGATCAATCCAACCCAAACCAATCCGTTGTTTCTCGGATCGGTTCGGTTTGGGCTTTATCGCAAAAATTTATAAATCCAATCCAAACCAATCCATTTAATTTTAATCGGTTTGGGTATCGGATTCTCTCAAAACCGAACCAAACCGGCCCGCGAACACCCCTAATGATCAGAGCTCGTTCTCCACATACGGTTACCAATTTGTCATTTCTTATGAACTTCAGTTTCTGATGAAGTGTTGAAGTAATTGCCCCAGCCTCATGAATCCATGGGCGACCTAGCAAACAACTGTATTGTGCTGGAATGTCCATAACCTGGAAAGTGATTTTGAACGTCTGAGGTCCAATAGTTATGGGAAGATCTACTTCTCCAAAAACTGACTTTCTTGATCCATCAAATGCTTTGACGATGACATGACTTTTTCTTAGAGGGTAATCTTCAAAAGATAATCTTGATAATGTTGATTTAGGCATGACGTTGAGAGAGGATCCATTGTCTATTAGGACTCCTGTGAGTGTATCACCCATGCAGCCAACTGAGATGTGAAGTGGAAGATTATGGTCCACTCCTTCTTCAGGAAGATCTTCGTCACAGAAACTTAGGTTAGTTCCGGCGGAGATGTTGGCAATGATGTTGTTGAATTGGCTTATAGTAACACTTGGTTCTACAAAAGCTTGTTCCAAAACTTTCTGTAGAGCTTCCCTATGAGCTTCAGAACTCAATAGCAGGGAAAGAACAGAAATCCTAGACGGAGTATGTAGTAATTGATCTACAATGTTGTATTCACTCCTCTGGATTAACTTCAAGATCTCATCATTTTCTTTCGCTTGAACAACATTGGTTGGATGATTGTCTTGCCTATGTGATACTTCCTCCGAAGGTTTCTCCACATTTTCTGTTGTTCTGTTGAAGACTCGTCCACTTCAGGTGACTCGACTAACATCAGCAATGTTGACAACAGACGGTAATGGTATTTCCTTACCATTTTCAATGAATGTAGCGTTGTACTTGTATGGTATAGCCTTGCTGGACTCATACGGTACAGGACTTGGTAAGTAGATGACTAGTGGTGCAACTGCTGTCTTCCTGCTATCATACTTAACTTGCATAGGTTCAACTTGATTAATTTGAGGAGATACGGTAAAGACTTCATCGTCTTCTCTGTTGGCAAGAACAGTAATGGTATTGTCATCCATCAGCTTTTGAATGTCGTTGCAAACACGCAAACATCCTTGTGAATTTCTTCGACAGATTCTGCATCTACTGTAAGCGTGGAAATCTCTTCCAAAGTAGGCAAGTCCATTTAAAGTTTTGTGGAACCTGACTACCGATCCTTCAAGATCTTCAACTTTGTAGATTTTGTATTCTCCTGGACATCCTTGAACCATGTTGATGTCATGTTCAGTTCTGACTCGGACATGTTGAATCCATCCCAAGTCCATTTGTTCTTGTAATGCAGCTTGAACTATGGCACATCCTTGATTATTCTTTGGACAAATTTCGCATGTGAAGTAGTTGTGAGGTGGTACATGACCGTACCCAGCTTGTTTAGCGTGCATCCTGACAAGATTTTCCCCTATCTGACGAATGTCGTAGATTTGAATGACATTGGGGTGCTGATCTATCAGATTTACTGAAGCTTCTTTGTGCTGCGGCAAAGGATTTGCTTGGACGTTTGGATTAGTATCTTTGAAGGATAGCATTCCGCTCTTCACTAATCGTTGGACGTCAATCTTGAAAGGGAAACAGTTCTCAATATTGTGACCTGGTGCCCCCTGATGATAGGGACAAGATTGGTCAGCCTTATACCATGGTGAGGAACTGTTTGTAGGATTTGGAGGACTCCTTGTCTGAATGAGTCCTTTTGCCAGTAATGTTGGAAACAATTCTGCATACGGCATTGGTACGGGGTCAAAGGCAGGATACCTTGGAGCCCGATTGTTGTAATTTGGAGGTCGAACCTGCTGCTGAGGTTGCTGCGACCTTTGTTGAATTTGTTGTTGTGAAACCTGAGGTTGATAAGCTGGCGCTGAGTTAACAACCGGAGTTATTGTTGCAACTTGAGGTTGGAATTTCTTCTTGATTTTGTGCAAGACATTGCTGACATCTTGATCCTTTTTCTTCTGGAAAGAACTTCCATACTTCCTTGGACCAATAGAAGATTCTGGTTCTTTGTTCAAGCGTCCTTCTCGAACTGCTTCTTCTAAACGCACACCCATGTTTACCATCTCGGTAAAGTCACTTGGTGCACTTGCAACCATTCGTCCGTAGTAAAATGGACTCAAAGTCTTGAGATAGATTTTTGTCATTTCTTTCTCTTCAAGTGGTGGACAAATTTGAGCAGCAACTTCACGCCATCTCTGAGCGTATTCCTTGAAGCTTTCTCTATCCTTTTGAGTCATGGCCCGGAGCTGATCTCTGTCGGGAGCCATATCCAGATTGTACTTATACTGTTTGACGAAGGCCTCTCCGAGGTCTCGAAAAGTACGAATCTCTGAACTGTCCAAGTTCATGTACCATTTGAGTGCAGCACCAGTTAGGCTGTCTTGAAAATAATGAATGAGCAATTGTTGATTATTAGTCTGAGTTGACATTCTTCAAGCGTACATTACGAGATGACTTTGTGGGCATGAATTCCCTTTGTACTTCTCGAAATCTGGTACTTTGAATTTGTGAGGAATCTTAACATTTGGAACCAGACAGAGGTCTGCAGCATTCTTTCCAAATAGATCTTGTCCTCGGAGAGTCTTGAGTTCTTTCTGCATTTGCAGAAACTGTTCCTGGAACTCGTCCAATCTTTCATACACGCCAGCATCCTCACTTGGAGCGTGATGATATACTTGTCCGCCTTGCGGGGGAAAAGTATGCATAATGGGCTGTGGAGAAGCCATGACAGCAGATCTCGGTATCTCAGCATTCTGTTGTGCGAAACCCATTGCCGTTGCTCTTGGAACTTCAATTTCCAGAGGTTTGTAACCCTCCAGTGGACGCATATCCATGGTGACTTTTGGAGCTTCAGAAGCTGGAGCTATGTACCCTTCTGGAGTAAAGTTATACGGCATGCCCCAAGGTCGATCAGGCGGCATGGTATACTGAGGAATAGGAGTAGAAACAATCTCGGAAACCACAGTCCTTTGTGGTTCTTCTGGCGTTGGTCGATTCTGCGCAACTACCAGGGCTTCTACCATACTATTGAGTCTTTCAACAGTACCTTCGAGAGTATTAATCTCTTCCCTGAGTTCTTCATTCTCTTGCTCAAAGTCTTCCATTCTTTTCTTGCGACTTGAACGAGTGTTGTATGGATGAGACAGCTTGAAAGTCTTGGTTCACCTCCTTCTCCTCCTCTCTTTCTGGAGAAAGGAAAGTGACTATTAGATCCGCGACAATTCTTGTGTCAGTGCGTACGACTAAAGCGATGCATGATATGCAATTAAGTTATTATTTTTTCAAGGAAACACCATAATTACGTTATGAAACATCAAACTTTATTAATTAAGCGAAAACGCCGTTTTTACACACTTTGAAAAGGGAAATGCAGAGAAACTGAGAGAAAGGACTCTAAAACTTTGATGATGAGCCGACTTCACATTCTAACATCTTCTTCTGTTTCTTGAGCTGAGCGTTCTCTGACGTGAGCTGATCGATGATCCAGGAAGCAGGAGGGATATGATGAGAAAGTGACGTTTGTGTCACTTGTCGATCAAGTACTTCAAGTAACTCATCCTTCCTTCTTAGGATGTTCTGAATTTCAACATTTTCCGTGTTGACAATTCGATACTTGTTCCTCCAAACATTCCTTTCTTGGCATACCTTGTTTAATGCCGCTTGCAATTTTTCAACATCGGTGGAGAAAAGGTAAATTGGTTCCCTTAGGGGAATAGGTTCTTGATGTTGATATGGCATCCTGAGCTTGAATGCTCTGACGCGTACCCATTGAAGGTAAGGATCCAGGGAGATGCAAAGATGTTTTCCTAACAATCTTCTCCCTTTGCTGTGAACAAGACGCCAGGCTTGAACAATTTCCTTCTTCAGCATGTTGCCATGATCGTCGATGTTCTTGAAGAACAGACCCTCCAATTGGATGTTACCTGGAATGTTTTTCATGGGATAGCCGTATTGACGACGGGCTAAAGCTGGATTGTAACTGATTCCTCCCTTAGTTCCAATAAGGGGTATGTTGGGGAAACTTCCGCAACTGAAAATGATCTTGGTTTCGTCGTTGTCAGGACTACACCAATCAATGTCTGTATGAGTGAGAGACATGATTTTCTGTGACCAGTAAAGGCCATCCCTCATGTTCCAGAAAGTGCTAGACTTTGGCAGGTGTGAAACGAACCATTCGTATAACAACGGTACGCAGCATGTGATTAATCCTCCTCGCTGCAGGTTTCTTGAATGCACAGAGTGATAAGCATCCGCAAGCAAGGTTGGAACTGGATTTCCAATTAAGAAAATCTTAATTGCATTGATGTCGACGAAATCGTTAATGTTAGGGAACAAAAACAATCCGTAGATAAGCAAAGCCAAGACTTCCTCAAAAGCGCTCATATCTTGGATGCTGACGAAGTACCGAGCTTGATCAAATAGGAATTTGGAGGGCAATCCTTGAATTCCTCCTCTACTCACCATATGAGTTCTGATGTCGACTACGTTCAAAGGAGTAGTTGCAGCAATGATAATGTCGTCATGATTCTTTTCCAAACCGGAGTACGGATCTTGCGCGTACACGGGTATTCCAATCAGACGAGAGTACTCCTCTAACGTAGGCATGAGCTGATAATCTGGAAAGGTGAAGCAGTGATACGTTGGATCGTAAAACTGCACCAAGGTGGGAAGGATCCCATCCACCATGTTGGTATTGAGCAAAGGCAGAAGTTTTCCATACTTCTCCTTGAAAGCCTGGGGGTTGACCACCAGTTTTCCGAGCTTTCCCAGTTCCTCGTCCTGGGGAATCTTGAAGGTGTATTTCCTAGCTCTCTTTCTTCCATAATCCATGGTATAGATCCTTAAGTCCTTTCTCCGTTTCTCTCTTTCTATGAAGTTCAAAACGTTCGTTATTTAGTTTCCTTGAAAAACGACTCGAAAAAGACTCTTTTTTTTTGTTTTTAGTTGTTTATTAATGAATGATGCATGAATGCATGAAGGCACACACAAGAGTTTTTAACAAACATGGCGTTGAAGGGTATAGTGGTCATGAAGTCAAAACGCAAACCTCGCCCCAATGGTAAACTAAGGTTAAGGATTTTTGTACCTGTAGAACGGGTTCTAGGGGTCTCAGAGTTTTTGCTCAACCTTAAAGATACGTTGATTGGTATCTATAAGAGAGTTTTCTCCGAGTGTAGTATCTGCGTGACAATTACTTCCGTAATCACCGCTCTACGTCCTAAAAAAAGGCTTTAAGTGGGGTTAATGTGTTTCTAGGTCCTCCTGGTACAAATCAGTCTCGGAATGCAGTGGCGCAGTTAATCACAACCAGCCAGGCAAATCCCAAGCGTAGACTTGGAAACCAAGATTAGAGGGCCTTCACCGGGAAGACATCCTCCATCCTATCTTATGTTGCACTCAAATCCGGGTATAGGATTTCTCACCACAAGGGGGAATCAAGCCCTTTCCCGATACAGAATAAACAAAATAAACAAATATATATGCAACAATCACATGATATGACACAGAGGTTAGGCAGGACCTCTCTTGTTTGAGGGGGAATTTGGCATCCCTAATTCCTCATTGGGGCTGGACCAGCAACAGGTCAACCATTGGTTTGGATGAAAAACCAAGGTTTTTAACACTTATATCCCCAGCAGAGTCGCCATTTTTACTGTGGTGGTCGTTTTCTTTACCTCCCCGTTTCACTTGGGAGGACGGCACGCTAAACCCTTCACGCGAAATTTGGAAGGAGAATGCGCCCGTGGTGGGATGAATTTTATTTCAGTTCTTCCTACGATATCACACGAACTTTCTTATTGGTCCTACGAGTAGGAAAGGGAAAAAAAGATCTCAACTAAACCCTAGGAGTTTGCTAAGTGTGGGGATTTACACCTAGACTAGAAATTCTGGAGTCCGGGAGGTCGGTTATACATAGGGAAGTGTTTAAACACCCTACATATCTGTAGTACTCTACAGGAACCTTCTCTGTGTCAGTGATTGTGTTTGCTGCTAATGATTGGGAAAGTTTCTCCTTCGTGTTAGGAGAGAGAGTTGAATTGATTAAATAAAGACAGACAGATAGACTGACTATTTTTGGTATTTTATTAGCTCGCTGAGATTCCTTGTGAACCTCATGCCTACATATCCCTAGTGGAAGTCAGAGCTTAATGTAGTTCGGGGAACTAACTAGGGAAATTAATTGTTTTTGGTGCCTTGCTTGAAGCTCAAGGTTGAAGCTTTGAATTAAATCTCTGTTTACAGTAAAGTGACATGAAATCATCTTTACAGAGAGGTATTTGTACTATTCTACCACAAACATTTAAAGGAGTGACAGAATAACTGGATTCATTTCATTCAAGAGGGGGACCTTACTTGTGTATGTGCAAGTATACCAGTCAAATGCCTCTTAAATGAAAGAAAGATGCTCATCCAAATTAGGGAAAGTTACCACATGTCTGGGTTTTACTGCCAGCTCATGCCTTTCAAAATCCTAAATGGGAGACTTGATTAAAATTGAAATTGAAATTGAAATGTTTATTTGTTTGAATGTGGTAGAGTAGTAAAAATATCTCTCTATAGAGATAAGCTATGTCTATCTACTGTATAAAAGATTTGACTTTAGCTGGCTTGTATGAGGCCCAAGCTTGAGGCTTTTTTGATTGATTTATTAATTGTTATTGACTCTGGGAGATGACTCCATTGGAGATTAATTACAGGGTATTTTTGTGTTCTGTACGAAGCCCAGAATTGAGGCTGACTCTATTTGGAGAGTGTTTATTTGTGTGCCTTGTACAAAGCCCAAGGTTGTGGCTAACTGCTGAGGATAACTGAATTTTTGAGACTATGAATGACTCTATTTTGTGTGCCTTGTACAAAGCCCAAGGTTGTGGCTGACTCTAGCTAGGAAAAAACATTATTTTCTGCCTTGTACAAAGCCCAAGGTTGTGGCAGACTCTTAAATAAACTGAGTATGGATGACTCTATGGGGGAAAAGATCCTAGGTGTTAGGAATCTTTGACACATGAAAATATGGTTTATCTGCCTTGTACAAAGCCCAAGGTTGTGGCTACTGAGTGATGAAGAACTCACTGGGGAGACTTTATTATCTGCCTTGTACAATGCCCAAGGTTGAGGCTGACTCTTGACAGGGGAGTTTTATTGTTTGGTGCCTTGTATGAAGCCCAAGGTTGAGGCTAACTATTTTTGTTGGTTTTGACTCTACTGAGGAGATTTTATTAAAAGACTGTTTTTTCCTTTGGAAGCTAACCCTTTCCAGGGATTTTGACTCAGCTGGTGAATTTGTCTATTAAAAGACTGACTTTATCATGTTTTTTGGAGGCTGACCCTTTCCAGGGGTTTTGACTCTTTTGGGGAAATTATCTCCTAGGAGAAATGAAATCTTTATTTATTTATTAATTGACTTTGGAGGCTAACCCTTTCCAGGGAATTTGAAATGATAGATTGATTTTAATTGACTTTGGAGGCTAACCCTTTCCAGGGATTTTGACATTTTAAACAAATTTTTATTAATTGACTTTGGAGGCTAACCCTTTCCAGGGATTTTGTTTGAAATGATTGGCAGAAAGATTATCTAGTGGAGACTTCTTGTTTAAAGCCCAAGATGAAGGCTGACACATGCTGAGGATGATCAAACATGGATCCTAGACTCTGCTAAGAAAAATTGGTGAAGATAAGGGTGACAGAGACTGTCCATGTCTCTCATTCCAAAATGTGTACTCAATGTGAAATTTAGACAAACTTAGCTTGTTTAAAGTCTGGTTTAAATTGGAAGAAAACTCACCAGGGTAGGCTAAAAGGTGACTAAAGACCTGTTCCTATGTTTATAAGAAACCTGATGGGTCCTTGTATACAAGCTCAAGAGGAAGCTGGAAGTGCTTTTAAGAAGCCTGTGGGTCCTTGTACAAAGCCCAAGAGGAGGCTAATCGAGGGTCCTTGTTATAGCACAAGAGAAAGCTATGTAGTTTTGAACTTATTTTGGCTCTAAGCAAATGGGTAAGAGGTTTCACCGGGAATAATTCCTCTTTGGGTGGATGTGTCCTATTTTTGGATTCTAAGGTTTTTGCCAAGATGTTTCACCGGGAATAATTCATCTTGGGGGTTTGAACTACAGATCTCTAATTAGGAAAGAGCCTTCACCGGGAAGACATTCTCAATCCTAGGTCATATTCCTATAATATATATATAGTTTAACTGTCCTAGGGTTTATACTCAAACGTAGTTCTAAACTAATATATATATGCACAATTTATATTTGACAGTAATTTAAATAAAGACTGTAAATTGAAAGCTTGTAAAGCCTAACCTGGATGGAGTGGAGGCCTTTGAAGAAGTATGTATAGAGCCTCAACAGTATTTTTGTTGTTTTGTTGATAACAGTTGAATATATATGATAAACAGTTAATGGTTTTTGAAAACAGAAGAAGTGAGGATGGACAAAGGTCACATAGGTATCTGAAGAGTTTCACCGGGAATAATGCCCTTCAAATACCAGAAGAATGTTTTGAAAACAGAAAGAAGATTTTGAAAATACAGTTTTGAAAACAAGCTAAGAAGAGAAGGTTTTTTGGGACTTACACTCTATTAGAGGCCCAGTACTTTACAGTACTGGTTATAAAAGCAAATTGAAAATGATTTGAAATGATATAAGGTTTTGTTGTTTGAAAACCTTAATCATTTGATTTATTCGGAGATTTGAAAACAGTTTTGAAAATTGACAAAGAGTCAACTTAATTAAGGTAAAAAATAAAGATTTTTAACTAATTAAGACCTAAACAATTAGGGTTTTATCATAAACTTATTTACAAAGTAATTAGGTTAAGACAAAATGAATATATATTTAAAGTTTCTTAAGAAAACACTTTAAAAACACACTATGTTAAACCTAATTAAAACACATGAAATAAATAATATTTTTTATGATTTTTTGATTATTCACAAAATATATATGTTAAATGAAAAGTGTGTGAAAAATGAAGTGAAAATGATTTAATTTGATAGGTTAAATAATTGTGTGAAATTGTGAAGAAAATAAGTGTGAAAAGTGGTAAAAAATTAGAAATGTCTCCACCAAGGTTTGAACTCACGCCCTTTGGATCACACACCCAAAACCAAACCACTGAGCCAGCGCGCGCATGGTGATAGTAATACACATCCAACACATTATATTTTCAGATAAGTGCTTAAATCATGAAAAAAATAAAAGGAATAAAAAGTCTGGGGCGAGGGGGATTCGAACCCCAGACTTGAGGCATGAGGAGACTAAGAGCGTATGGGAGGCCACTAGGGCAAGTTTGTTCAGTCGTTTAGGGAACGCCTACCATTCAAAATAAAATAAACTTTGGCCCCAGATTCAAATTTTTGCGCGCCATGGCCATAGTCATCTTCTTCCTCGAGCTCAAGGATTTTCAAAATCCTAACTCTCTGGTTTCTCAACTAAATGACATGATGTAAACATCAATCTTGTTCTAAATTTCCTCACGAATCCAGATATGTAACTAACATTTATTTATATGAACTATAGCTACCTAATTTCTCAGAAAACTCTAAGAACACATGAACCCTAAATTTGAAATTAAATGACAAACAAGATGAATAAATGCAAGATGATAGAGGGTTTTCAATCCTCTGATGATGCTAAACAAGATAGAATCGAGTTTTAACTTAAAGAGTGCTTAAATTAAAGAGGTGAGGTTCAGCAACTTACCTCTGAAAATGGAGGTCGTGAGGGTGATGGAGAACACCTGGACTTGAATGAATGATCTCAATAGCTTCCTTGAGACTCAATGATGCTAACTGAATGCTTATTGGAGCTTGAATCCTCCTGAATTGCTCTATGGACCTCCCTCGATTTCAGCTTCAAGTGAACATGGAGGGTGTTGAATTTGGAGTTACAGACGAGCTGCATCCATCTGGTTAGCTTCACTATGACCTGAGGAATGTGCCTGGATGATTGGCTTGGCTTGAAACCTCCTGAATTATTCCATGGACCTCCAACTGCAACAGCTCCAAGTGAGAGGTAGAGATGATGATTCTCCACGCCCAGAAGTGTTCCAGAGGTTTGGATCACCTCTAAATGCCTCCCTCAATGTGTTTGAATACTTATTTTCAAAGAGAGAGCTTTGGTTTGAAGAATCCGAGTCTTCTTGCCAAAGGACCTTTGAAAAAACTAAGTATGAAGAAAGAAGAGAGAAAGCAAGAATTCTGTTGCTTTGGTGTGTTTTTGAATGAGGAATGCATCTGTATTTATAGGCAAATGGATCAGTATAGCTGCAGAGGAGTGAGCTTCCTTAGTGAAGTTGATTTGGTTTCTTAGCCATGAAGGAAGTTTGCAAATATCTCTTATGCAATGATGAGAATTTTGATTCCATTTGATCAATCCCCTAGCCCTCGATTTTGTTTGATCTTAGGGGACAATTCTGAGCCAGAAATGAGCTCTAATTGGTTGGTGAGAAGATTCCTTGGGTGATTCATCAATTTGCCATAAATTCACAAATGTAATCATTACATAATCACATGTTCTTGTTTTTAGAATCTTCTTCAATTCTTATGGCATGGTGAAAATGAATGCATGGCATGTTTTCAGATGTGTTATGGGTCGTGTAGCATCCATAAGAGAGGTTATTTGCACAAAATTTGCAAAGTCCAAAAGTGTCCATGACCTATAATTTCACTTCATGAGGCCAACTTTGAACAAGCATAACTCCTAGCTCAAATTGAATTTGGAGAAGGTTGAACACAATTTGGAAAGCCCTAAACATCTACCTTAAATCATTAGTTTGGAGTTTCTTCAGAATCCTTTGGCAAATTTGTGAAAAATGAGGCCAAAGTTGGAAGAAAACTAGGTTAAAACACTTAGAAAAATTTCTAAGTGTTTATGACCTAAAACTCCAAAATTTCCAAAACTCTTAAATGATTGATCTTTTGAAAAAAGTTCCTTTGTAAGATGTTGTTTTATTTTGCAAGATCTACAACTTTCATGTTGGAAGTTTTTTGAGTTGTGTAGGTGAAATTTTGAGTTCTCACCATGCCTTAAAAAAACCCTAATTCCCGACTTTTTGCTCCTTGATGAATTTCTTTGAATTTCTTTGGTCAAATGAATTCATTATCCATATATTGATGATATTGATCCTTAAAAGTCATGATTTGACCAAAAATCTTAAAAGTCAATGGTGATCCTATACAGTTGACTTTTTCCTAGTAAGGTGAGATTTTGGACTTTTGTGTAGAATCAAGATCTTCTCCTCAAATGAATGATGTAAATGGATTATATTGATGTAGTAGAGACTCTTGAATCATGTCTTGAGTTTTGGATCCATGCCCTGATTAAAAGTCAACTATCTTGGTGAATTAGGTCAAAAACCCTAATTGTCGACCAGAGGACAATGATGACTGTAGACTCTGAACTGAGGTGTAATGTCCAGTGGATCTTATCATATGAGTTATTTGAAGATGATTGATGTCTTTGAATGGTTCTCTGGGGCTTTTTAGGGTTTCCCAAAGGTGATCCCTGATTTTAGTCCTTGATAGGCTCCAAACCCTAGTCTGTTGATCTGAGTAATTCTGTACTTAGATGACTGGGTGTCTAATCAATCATAGGTGAAATAATGAAGTTTTTGAGTCTTATGCTTGTATTAGAGACTAATCCTTCTATTGATTGATCCTTTGCCTGAGTTTTCTTGTCTTTGAACACCCTCGATTGAATGCCAGACTGCCATAGGTACTTACTTTGACTTGATGAAAATCCTGAAGATATGTCATCTCAGGGGGGTCAAAAATTAGGGTATGACAGTGGGATGACTGCCATGTCCTTCTCGAAACTTGTAGGTAAGAGAAATTTTTGTTCTCACTCGAAACCTGTTGGTAAGAGTTGAGTATTGTGTTCTTGATTAAAGCTGTGAAGCAAGATCAAGTATTGTTTCTTGTAGAGTGTCTTCAATACTATTGCTAAGAATATCACAGGTTGTGATTGATAAAGGGAACTGAGGGGGGCCTCATACCTAGGAGTGTCTTAGGTAAAGTATAGCACGGGTAGTTTTAAGTGATTAGATCGCAGACTGGAGGTTTGTTGAGGGTCTATGAATTGATTCTATTATAGTGGACTTATCCCTGGTTTGGAAGCCCCCAGATGTAGGATTGTGAATCCGAACTGGGTAAACAACTCACTGTGTTATTTATCTTCTGCAATGTATTATTCTTTCATGCTTGGATGTCGTAACATCGTGTATAACATTAGGATCAGGTTTAATAGCTTGTCCTATTACAGAACCAATGAAGTTTACAATCTGGTTATGTTGACTGAACTAACATGATCCCAGTACTCATGGACTCCTTCCTCTTAAGGGGTAATAAAAAATTGGGGATCATTCTGTCTTGCCTTAGCCAAGCTGATAACATATCAGATGTCTTGACATTGTGAGTGACATCCTGAGTCTCTCATACCAGAATTTCACCAAATATTCAGTTAATTCACTATACACTAAATCATGTTCTCTTCCCTAGAAAGTGTAACTCGAGCACCATAAACAAACCGAACATACCTCCCTTTTGTGTTTTTATAAGCTGAGTTGAGAAAAATTGGGTTAATGTTGTAATCCATCACATGGTGGATAACCAAAAGAAAATCATGATATCACCATACGATGAACTAACCGCAAAGATCCTGGAAAACTCTGGCTACAAATGTGGAGGAAAAGGAATCAAATATTAAATACTAGAAAATAAAAAGAAGCAATTTGAGTCAGATGGGGTACGAATCAGAGGAAAAGAAGTCTTCTTTCTACCTTCAAAGGCACCACCAACATCAAGACAACAACAAGCAAGCAATGAACTCCCTCAATCCTCCTTAAACATCCTCAACAACACTCGTGAAAACTAACAATAGATGCATTCAAAGCTCTGTAAACTTATCAAGAAACTAGAAAAATATACTTTCATATCTCCAATGGTGTCCAGTGAAGAAGATGATGATGATGATGAAAAGATGAATTAATCTCCTGCTTATTTGCTCTTGTTATTTATTTATTTTTCTTTTTCAATTTCCATATTCTACTCAAATACTCTTTTAATTAAATAAATTTTTTATTTTCTAAATGCTTATATGACTATGTGGTTGCATATTTAAATATCTGCCTTGCATCTTTATCTGCCGTTTTTATTATGACAAGGGGGGGTAAATATAATCTTAGGGGGAATAGAGTATACTTTTTAAGAGGAGTTTAACTATTTGTTTATTTTACTACCTCCTAGAGAGATGCATTGTCATCTTAAAAAAGGCGGAGAATATGAAACTATGTGCTTGTAGGTTTACTCAAGAAGTGATCGAAGCTAAAGCAGGACATGCATAGACCTATCATGGTTTTGAATATGACAATTTGTGAAGATGTAACCTAACCTGGATGACAACTCTTAGAGATGCAACTTGACTTTAAAGGAAAGAAACTCTTTAAAGTAGTCAAAGATGCATAAGATAGTTTGATCAAGCACTTCCTTTGAATAAAGACGAAGAGTTAAGGTTTATTGACCACTATGATATCCTCTAATGATGACTTCCAACTTGAAGATATCTCAAGCCTCATCTCTAAGAAGATTTAATCAAAGTGATTACGTGATTGGTGTATTCAACAAAGACTTGAAACTTCAAAGTGTGAAAGACATGAAGTGTGAAAGCTCTCCTAATCGTATCTGGATGATCATTGTTTTGTAAAAATACAAGGGCTTTCTCGTAAAGAAATATGGCTAAATGACACATTCAATAAAACTATTTTCAAAACCTCTATTTCTTAACGAAAATAACCAAAAAATGTTTTGGAGCCTGGCTAGATAAATTGGAAACTATCAGAATGATTAAGACATGTGTTTTAAACTGTCCAATCGATTGGACCATATATCAAATCAATTGGATAAGAGAAAAATGAGTCCATAATCGATTGTGACATTGTCTTAATGAAGGGTAATGAATATCTGTTATGGGGCGACCACAAATTCAAGAAGCTAAGGCCTAAACCGATGTTGATCCACTCCAAAATGACCCTTTTGATCTCCATTTTTACTACACTCATCTTGAATTCTGAATTAACTTTGCCATTTGAGTGCTAACCTTGCAGGTCCATCCGCGTGCTGCCATATTGAACATTAACATCACCGAATCAATATTCCTCACCATATACGTAAACCTAATTCAGGTTCCAAAACAAAACTCTCTCTATCAAATCTTTCTAAAATTGGCAAAAATAATCGTTTATTTAGGTCATCCAATCGATTGGAATAAATAACTAATTGATTAGACAATTAATTTTGCCCATTAATGGTTTTCTTTTTTGAATCAACCTTTGGTGGTCTGTAAAATATTTTTTTTCTTTCTCTCATATAAACTTGGTTGTATTGCTTTGAGAAAGGATCATGTGTTTAAGTGATGAAATTATTCTAGAAAGGGTAATATCGTAAATTCACCAAGAGTTTTTTTTCTCTTCGAGTGAATCTCTCTTCCTTAAGAATTGTTTGTTTGGGTTCAAAGCTAAACCCGTTAAAATATTTGGTTGGAGGATTTAGTATTAAGTCTTTGTTGGGTTTGTGTGAGCCACTTAAGGAAAAACTCTTTTTCTGGGTTCTTGAAGATATTTAGCGAAAAATCTTCAAATCTGTTCTTGAGCTCAACCCGATTAAAAACTCAGTTAGTTTGATATCAACCTGATGTAAAATCTCAGTTAAGTTCATGGTCAGCCCGTGAAAAACTCTGGTTCGATTAGGAGGATAGTCAATTCAAAACTCCACATTAGTTCGAGATAAGTCCGTATAAAATCCCGGTTTATCTAGGGGACTTACTGCTCTAAGCTTCGTCGTATTTGAAAGGAAGACTAATCGCTTCATTCCACAATTCACTGTTTGGTTGAAAGTTAACCTAAAACTTCATTTGTCCTTGTATAAGGAGGTTTGTGAGCTTAACCTTGTAAAAATTCGTAAATATTATTAGATAATATTTTCAAAATCAATCCTTGAAAAAAATAAGTAGCTCACATCTTTTAGACCGAACCTCTATAAATTTTCAATTTTTGATCTTATCTTTTAGTTTCCACATATTTTCTTTGTGATTTTCCATTACAATATTTAAAAAAAAAATTAAATGTTTTTTAACTCTAATTTAGAAAACAATTTAGAAAACAATTTTATTTTAAACAACGTTTTTCAAACCTTTTGCAGTTGACCCCCTCTTACGTGTGAAGTTCAACATGTCGTCTATATTTTGACGTTCCCGCTAGGATTTACCGATGACACTTTTCTTCCATCGTCGTTTGTTCTTGATGCCATTGCAATATGCGTCGTGATTCTGTCAAACCTAGAATCCTCCCCACCTCTTTCTCTTCAACCTCCTCACTCCATTTCCTCTTCACCATCTTCAACCATTAACCACCTAAACACACCACAAAAATGACACTTTACATGCCATTATTCAGGTCATGTTCAACCCTAAGACAACTCACTCAGCTCCATTCCCATCTCGTCACAACCGGCCTTCACAATGACCCACTTGCCTCCACAAAGCTCATCGAATCCTATTCCCAAATGGGTTCTCTCCAATCTTCAAGACTCGTTTTTTACACATACCCATCTCCCGATTCCTTCATGTTTGGTGTTCTCATTAAATGTTACCTCTGGAATCACTTGTTTCACCAAGTTCTTTCTCTTTACAATCATCACATTCATATGGGTTCTTCTCACCTCACTCAAAATTCCAGTTTTTTGTATCCTTCTCTTATAAGAGCTGCTTCTGGTGTTGCTGACTTGGTTGTAGGAAGAAAATTGCATGGGAGGATAGTTAAATCTGGGTTTAGCGAGGATCGTGTTATTGGAACATCGTTGCTTGGAATGTACGGGGAATTAAGCTCTTTAAGTGATGCTAAGAAGGTGTTTGATGAAATGTGTCAGAGAGATTTGGTTTCTTGGAGTTCTGTTGTTTCGTGTTATGTTGAGAATGGGGTTTATAGAGAGGGATTGGAAATGTTTCGGTCGATGGTTTCTGAGGGGATTAGACCTGACTCGGTTACGTTGCTTAGTATAGCTGAGGCTTGTGCTAAAATCGGTTGCTTGCGGTTGGCTAAGTCAGTTCATGGATATGTGATCAGAGAAGGTATGATTGGTGATGGTAGTTTGAGTAATTCTCTTATTGTGATGTACAGTCAGTGTGGTTATTTGTGTAAAGCGAAATGGCTCTTTGAATCTCTTGTTGATCGAAGTACTTCTTGTTGGACTTCTATGATTTCGTCCTATAATCAAAATGAGTGCTTTGAAGAGGCAATAGGTGTTTTTATTAAGATGCAAGATTCAGAGGTGGAACCCAATGAAGTGACAATGATTAGTGTTCTGAATTCCTGTGCTAGATTAGGTTGCTTAAAAGAGGGAAAATCAGTTCATTGTTTTGTTTTGAGGAATGCAATGGATGCTGCTGATCTTGATCTTGGGCCTGCACTGATAGATTTCTATGCAGCATGCTGGAAAATAAGTAGTTGCGAAAAACTTCTCCATTTAATAGGAAACGGAAACGTTGTATCGTGGAATACGCTCATATCATTTTATGCTCGCGAGGGTTTAAACGATAAAGCCATGGTACTCTTTGCGCATATGGTGGCAAAGGGGCTAATGCCAGACTCGTATAGCTTAGCAAGTTCAATTTCAGCTAGTGCAAGTGCAGGTTCAATACAATTTGGACAACAGATACATGGTCATGTCATGAAAAGAGGCTTTGTTGACGAATTTGTTCAGAACTCTTTGATGGATATGTATTCAAAATGCGGCTTCGTGGATTCGGCGTACACGATTTTTAATAAGATCAGGAATAAAAGCATTGTGACATGGAACTGTATGATTTGTGGGTTTTCTCAGAACGGCATTTCATTAGAAGCACTCAACCTATTTGATCAGATGTATGAAAACTGCCTCGAGATTAACGAAGTAACCTTTTTAAGTGCAATTCAAGCTTGCTCCAATTTGGGTTATCTCGACAAGGGAAAATGGATTCACCATAAAATCATCGTAACCGGTAATCAGAACGATGTTTATATCAATACATCTCTGGTAGACATGTATGCGAAATGCGGAGACCTTCAAACGGCCCGAAGTGTTTTTGATAGCATACACGGGAAAAGTGTGGTGTCATGGAGTACCATGATTGCTGCTCATGGCATACATGGTCAAATAAACGCTGCTATCTCACTCTTCACTAAAATGGTTAACTCACATATCAAACCAAACGAAGTAACCTTCATGAATATCTTATCCGCCTGTAGGCACGCCGGATCCGTTGAAGAAGGAAAGCTTTATTTCAACTCTATGAAGGATTATGGCATAGTGCCCAATCAAGAACACTTTTCCTCCATAGTTGACCTTTTAAGTCGTGCTGGTGATATCAACGGGGCATACGCAATAATTAAATCGATACACATGCCGGTAGATGCTAGCATATGGGGAGCTTTACTTAACGGGTGTCGAATACATGGGAGGATGGACGTGATTGAGAACATCGGTGAAGAACTCGGACGATTAAGTACAGATGATACAGGTTATTATACTTTGTTATCTAACATATATGCTGAAGGAGGAAAGTGGTATGAATCAAGAAAGGTGAGATCAAAGATGGAAGGAATGGGACTGAAAAAGGTACCTGGTTACAGTACAATTGAGATAGATAGGAAAATCTATAGATTTGGAGCTGGAGATACTTCTGAATGGCAAATGAAAGAAATTTGCATGTTTTTAGAAAATTTTCAAAGCTTGACACAGGAACAAGGATGTGATGTAGAATGCTATATGTATAATAATAGTACAAAGGCTGTTATGTTGTTTGATGATTTTAGTTCTTATAACTTGCAGAGAGAAGCAAGCAACTGCATTGGGAATAAATCAGTCCTACTTTAGAATTATATTAATTTCTTAGGAAAGATTCCTTCGTTAAGGTAGTTCATGTCCTTAGGAAAATGTTATTTATGATCCCTTCGTTTGAGTAAAATTTGAAATAGTTATTTTTACCAAAAAAAAAAAAAATTGAAATAGTTATTAGGGAAGGAGAGTCCAAAATGGGGTTGTTTTAATGTGAACAAAATGTATTGTAAATGAGAGGCATTCTGTGAATTGGTTTGCATGGACATTGAAAAATAATGTACATTGAATCATGACTTGAAACCTTGCATTGGACAAATATGGTATGTCTCGAAAACCATGGACTTGAAATTGAATAATGATGATGAATTTGTAAAACTTGGAATGAATGAATAATGAATTAATGCCCTTAAAATCTTGATAACAATTTGAACTTGAATATTGGTGAATGGAACATATAATTTGGACTTGGAAATGAATGCCTTAAACTTGAAATGATTCAAAAACTCCATATAAACTCAAATTAAGTCCTTGCATGACACCCAAAATCATGACTTGCATCACACGTAATTAGTTGAATCAAACTTGCATGATGAAATGAATCAGATGAAACCTTAAAGCAATGTAAATGATATGTGGTAACAAAATCTTAGCCTTCAATAGTAAACACTTGCATTTGATGTAAACCCCAAGTCTATAGCTCATGAGGGACCTTGGTTAAAACAACTCTTGTGGATAAAGGAGCCCTAATCCAAAGAATAATTGCAATCAACTAGCCATCATGTACTCCCAGCATGGAAATCCTAATTCATAGAAATCCAAGAGATCATTAAGTGCCTAGGGAAATAAATCATAGGCCAAGAAATCCACCTAATCAAGTAATCTTTAAATGACTGAGCCAACAACACCCTCTGGTAAAGGGAAAGAAACCCTCTTTAAGGAAATCAAATATTGAAGAGAAGAGGCTCATGATGGTTGTAGAGCCAAGCCTAATACAAGTCCATCTCTATTTAAGTATTTTTGCCAAACTCAAGCATAACAGATGAAAACCCTAATTTGTAAGGAGAATCCACAACCTTAGATGAAACCCTGATCTTTAATCTTGTGTAGGGAAATAAACCCTAATTCATGCCCTTTGGAGAAAAACAAGTTTGCATGATGTTGATGAGGAACAATGATCATGAGGTGAAAAACCTAACCATTGTTCTTGATGAATATGGATGAGGAATAACCCTTGCAGCTTGAATGAGGATGAGAGCCTCAAAGCACCAATGAAACCCTAACCTTTCAAAATCCTTGATCCCGTGCCAGATTTATTGATTAATGATGCATGAGTTATGTTAATGCCCTAATGAAAAGATGCAAATGAATGTAAAGCTTAAGCCAGTTAGAAGTAAAATTAGGAGGACAAATTTTGGGGTGCAACAATATACAATGTGTGTGACACCCCATATTTTTCCATTATTTAATTTAATTAGAATTTAAATTATTTAATTGGATTAACTGGCATTTTGGTAAATTATTTAGAAATATTATGGAAATAAAGTAATTGGGCTTTTAGGTTGTGATTAGTAGAGAGGGGATGCTAAGTGTGTAGGCCTCACTAATCATTATTTTATTTTTCATAAAATAGAGGAATTGTGAAAAGGGGAATTAGAAAAACAAAAGAGCAAAAATTGGAGAACAGATAAGATATGTGAAAGAGGAGAAGAAGAGGAAGAAGAGAACCTTCAAGTACTCCAATCAAAGGTAAGGGGGGACTCTTCGGGTTAGTGATTATTATACAATCAAAGGTAGTAGAATTGATTAGGATTGTTGTTTGATTCAATTGAATTATATGTTAGGTTTTGGGAATTTTGGGTTTTGGGGTTGATTTGATACAATTGCATGATTGATAAGTTGTATGACGTTAGATGATCCATAAAACATGTCATATGTGTGTTATAATATGTATTCTTGTGCTATTTTGTGATCATGTATGTATTGGCTCGAATTGGAATTGAATTGAAATGGTGGAATGCTGTCAAAATGCTGAATTTTGTGTTGCAGGCTGTCTGTAACTGGTTACGGATAGGCCGTAATCGGTTACGGAATGAAATTTTGAAATAATGAGCAATGTTACGTTTTCGTAACCGATTACACTCAGGACCGTAACCCATTACAGTAGTGGAAAACAGCTAAAAATTGAGTTTTTAAGCCTCGTAATTGGTTACGCTCAGGACCGTAACCCGTTACACTGTAGTGTTTTTGAAAAATAAATGATTTTTTATCAGGCGTAACTCATTACGCTATTTTCCTAACCCTTTACGGTGTGGCTTTTTGGAAAAATATTTTATTTTCTAAAACTCATAACTTTCGAACCGTAAGTCCATTTTGAGCGTCGTTTTGTGCGTTGGAAAGATAATTTAATTTTCTATCTAATAAAATAGCTTAAAAATAAGTAAATCAATTTTATTTTAAAAACCCATTATTTTGTGGTGGTGAATTATACTTGTATGCATAAGTAATAAATGTATTTATACGGTGGCTTTGCGGCAATGTATTTGCTAAGTTGATGTTGTGTTTGGTGTGATGTAAGTATTACATGATTATTGAATGGTGTTAAAATATGAATGCACTATTCGGTGTTATGTTGGTGAGTTGGTTATGATAATGATGTTTCATTTTAATCGGTATTGTTTTTGGTGAGTTTATACATTGTGTGCATATATTGATGAATGTGACAATGTGGTAATATGGTGAGAATATTATTGTGATTATTCTGGTGATGAATAATTTGTTTTGAATGATGCTGAGACATGTACATACTTTGTTGGTGATGATAATGGTGAGTTATGATGAGACGATGTCGTTCATCGGACCGGTGATGCTATAAGTATGTCATATGTGTGCATTCATTCATACGCATTTTTGGTGATGGATCTCAGTGATGCTGTGGATCAAATGGTGGGCATAATTTCCATTGTGTGGAATTTGTGTCGGTTGGGCTGTATCTTGGTGATGAATAGATCAGTCGAATGAGTTTAGCCCATGTATGATACCACATGCATGGAGTCAGTTCATTCATGTGCATAATGATATAGTATGACTGAATGATTTAGTGTCGTGTTCAGTGATGTGTTTGTTGGCATGGTTGTTTGATTAATTGTTTGGAAATCTGAATACATGTTGTAATTGGTTGAATAATAATTCTATGATGTTTTATTGCTTATGAATGTATAATACTTATTAATTGCGAATGAGACTCACCCTTACATGTTGATAATTTTCAGATTGAGGAGTAGCGGCTTTATTGCTCGGTGAGGATAGCTCGTAGAGTTTATCCATTTATTTTGGGTCGTGTCGGTCATGCTCTGGTCTTGTAACACTGAGAACGATAGCTTTAGAGTTTAATCATTATACTCTATTTTATAGGTTTTGGATTATGTTCCCCTTGGTTTGTATTGGTGATGTTATACTATTCCGCTGTGATAAACATGAGATTTTTATTTGATGAATCATTCCTTATAAAGCATGACAGTTGAATTAAATTTGGTTTTAATTTTTAATTGTGGCACCCTTGTTTTCATGTTTTACTCTGAGTATTTTAATAATTGCCGCGGGGGTTTAGAAGGGTGTTACAATGTGCGTGCGGAGAGGCTGCGGGGGGGATGGCAACAGGGTGGATCCAAAAGGTGTCCCATGATAATTGGCACCTTTAATATACGTGGGTGTGACAATTCTTCTAAAAGGAGAAGAATTTGTCAAATTACAAGGAAAGGGTGTCCAGAGGTGATGTTTTTCCAAGAAACAAAGGTGGCGAAGATGTCAGAAGCAATGGTCTCGGGTTTATGGGGTTCGAAGG
Source organism: Vicia villosa (assembly GCF_029867415.1). Lineage (NCBI taxonomy): Eukaryota > Viridiplantae > Streptophyta > Magnoliopsida > Fabales > Fabaceae > Vicia > Vicia villosa. The sequence continues at coordinate 1,170,777 of NW_026706811.1, read as the reverse complement.
ATTTTGATTGGTCGTCCAGAAATGCTGAAGGTAGGGCGGGGGTGTTCTGACAATCTCGAGGAAGGATGCGTTCCAAACTGAGCTTACTTTTTCAAGCAAAGGATTTCTAGGTATCAAGGAAATTAGTAAAAGTTTGATTTACTATTTCGTTAGCATTTACTCTCCTTGTAGTTTGGTAGAAAAAGTGCTCTTTGGGAAGACCTATTAGCTTGGAAACATAAGTCTGATAAGGGAGATTGGGTGATTGGTGGTGATTTTAATTCCATTAAAAATAGAGAGAGGGGGGGGGGGGGGTAAGGAGAATACTAGTAGAGGTGAAGAAATGGTGGAGTTTGGGGCTTTCATAGAAAATAAGGAGTTGGTTGATATGCACTTGAAAGGTAGCAAGTTCACGTGGATTAAACCTAATGACAAAACGTGTAATAAATTGGATCAAATTTTGTTGACTGAAGGGTTGATCTCTAAATGGGGAGTCGTGGCTCAAGAAGTAGGAATGAGAGATATTTCGGATCACAAACCTGTGTGGTTGAAATCAAGCAAGATGGATTGGGGCCCTAAAGTTTTCACGGTAAATTGTTGATGGTATGATCGTAAAGATTTTAAAAGTTTTGTGAAGCAAGAATGGAATTCAGCTGTTATCAGAGGTAGTAATGCTTTTGTGCTAAAAGAGAAACTTAAGTTTCTGAGAGGAAGGCTTAGATGGTGGAACTATAATGTATTTGGGTGGATATATTTGAAGATAGAAGAGGAATTTGAAGCCATGGACAAATTAGATGTTCAAGTTCTGCAGCTAGGTGACCAAGTATCGGAGGAGGACTATAATAAGAGGAGGTTGAACCAGGAAGCTGTATGGAAAATTCTTCATTTGAAGGAGATTCTTTTGCAGTAGAAGTCAAGGTACAGATGGTTGAAAGAGGGTGATAACAATTCAAGATTTTTTCATAATATTATGAAGGCTAGGCATAGAAGAAACCCTATTATTGTAGTTAAAAATAGTGCAGGGCTGGTTGTGGAGACCGTTGCATAAGTAAAAGAAGCAATCAAGGTTCATTTTGCTGTCAGATTTCAGAGTCGAGATATTACAAGACCTGTTATGCGTAATATTTTGTTTAAACAATTGTCGTCTCAAGAATCTGATTTTCTAGAGGCGGTTTTTACAAAGCAAGAAATTAAAGAGGTGATATTTGAAGGAGAAGGGGACAAAAGTCCAGGTCCGGATGGATTCAACTTGGAATTTTTTAGAAATTGCTGGGATATTGTGGGTAACCATACCACATTCAGTCCAGGAAGACAGATCTTAGACGGAGTCTTGGTTACAAACGAAATTGTGGATTATGTAAAGAGATATAAGAAGGAGTGTTTGATATGTAAAGTAGACTTTGCTCAAGCGTAGGACTGTGTCGAATGGAGGTTCTTGCGGTTTATGTTAAAAAGCATGGGATTTGGAGATATATGGATGAGGTGGATGGAATCTGTTGTTTTTACTACGATGTCTATCCTGGTGAATGGAAGTCCTATAGAAAATTTTCTTGTTACAAGGGGTTTAAGACAGGGAGATCCCTTATCTCCATTTCTATTCATAATTGTGGTTGAAGGTCTTGCAGGCTTGGTGAGGCAGGCTTCGTTGGTAGGTATGTTCAAAGGTTTTAAAGTAGCTATTGATGTAGAGTATAGCCTGCTACAATTTACGGACGACACTATCCTATTCGGGGAAGGTTCCTGGACTAATTTGTGGGCAATGAAGGCTATACTTAGGGGATTTGAAATGGTGTCTGGACTAAGAATTAACTTGAGTAAAAGCATGAATTTTCTGTGTAGACTGTTCCACTTATTTTTTTTGCAAGTAGCAGCAGTTTTCCTTGGATGCAAGGTTGATCATTTTCCTCTCAAGTTCTTGAGTTTTATGGTGGGTGGTAATCAAAGGTCTATCATTTTTTAGAAGCCGGTGATTACGTCGTTGAAAGCAAAACTATCGGCCTGGAAAGGTAGACTGCTATCCGTTGGTAGTAGAGCCACATTGTTGAATAGCGTGTTATCAAAAATCCCTAGTTATCAATTGTCGTTCTACAAAGTACCATCTAAAGTGGTTAAGGATATTAGAGCAATGCAAAGGAAGTTCTTATGGGAAGGTGTGGTGGATAAGGTAGGTGTGACGTGGGTCAAATGGGATATTGTTTGCAGGTCAAGAAAACATGGGGGACTTGGTGTTAAGGATATTGGTAAATTTAATAAAGCATTATTATCAAAGTGGATTTGGATATTTTTGGTTGAGGAGGAAGCTATTTGGTATGGTGTGATGAAGGAAAGATACGACGATTTGAAATCAAGATTATTGAATTGTGAAGATGGTTTCTATGACTCAAAAGATTCATTTTGGTGGAGAGATTTAATGGAGTTGTGTGCTAATCATCAAGGAATCTTGTATAATATGACATTTAAAGTAGGAAACGAGAATGTTGCCTAGTTTTGGAACTCTCGATGGTTAGGCACATGTAGACTGTCTGAGCTTTTCCCAAGGCTGTATTAGGAAATTTCTTTCAAAAACGACACTGTTAGCAATATGGGGTACTAGAGCGGTGCGTTCTGGTATTGGAAGGTTCCCCGAGCTGTAGAGGTGTTAGGTTTGGAGGCGTCTGTAGAATTTGAAGAGCTGAAAGCATGTTGATTGATATCCAATTGAATGTTAATTCTGGAGACGTGATCATATGGCCTTTCGACGTATCAAAATGTTTTATGATACGATCTTGTTATAAAGTGTTAATGCAAAATCAAGGTGGTGAGGTATTGGAGGAAGGTAGTTACTAGGGGCTGTCGGTGATTTGGGGGGCGTATGTTCCTTCTAAATTAAAGATTTTTGGTTGGAGGTTATTGCAGAATAAATTGTCGGCAAAGAAACAACTCATGTGTAGAGGGATCATAATGCAGAATCATGAAGCCCTTTGTGTTTTCTGTTAGCTGCATATTGAAGAGCCAAATCATTTGCTTATTCACTGTCCAAAGCTCCATAGGCTATGTGTAAGATTACTTCATTGGTTGGATTTAGAAGACCAACTTGCTGTAGATTGTTGCAGCCAACTTTTGATGGGTGTACATTCGTTGTCGGGTAAGTTGCCATGTAAAAGGGTGGGAGCTATATAGGTGACTATTTGGTGGAGTATATGGAAGCATAGAAATTATATAATCTTCAATAATGCAGTTTTTGATAGTGAGGAAATATTTCATTTGATCCTTTGGCATACTTGGTGGTGGCTTGCAATAGTAGCTAAGGATAGAATTACGTGTACCTTTTATGAGTGGTTTAAAATTTTTTTTGTGTAGTTGATTTTAGATGGTTTTCAGGTTTTTCCTGTTCTCTCTTGTAAGGGTTTGAGTACCCTTAGTACTTAATTTCTTATACACAAAGTTGCTTATGAAAAAAAAAATATTATTTTAACTTTATGTTTTATATCTTCAAAATAAAATTTAGATTGATTTAAATATATCATAAAATCATATACATGATTAATGACTATTGTATGTTTCTAAAGAATTTCACAAAATTAATAATTTGATTAAAAAAAAGGCAATACATTAATTCTATTTTTACAACTCAATAGTTTTACATAGTTTTTTTTTTTTGAGAAACTAGTCATTCAAGAGAGACGTTGAGTCGCAATTCAACGTATAATAACTATATGTTTTTTTTACAGCAAGAAATTAAACCATTTCATTAATCATAAGATTGTAAATACAAGTAGGTACATTGTTAAAAATATGAAAACTAGTAAGAGATGGAGCCGCCTTAGTCAAAACATGAGCAACCTCATTAGCTTGTCTTCTAATGAACTTAACCTGAAAGTTCCTAGTAGAGTGAGTCAGAATCTGATAACAAGCTCGAGTAATGACGCCAAAATATGAGTCGTTTGGCTTAGGAATAGTCACACTATCCACTACACTTTTAGAGTCCGACTCGAAAACCACAATATCATAGTCGAGGTCCAAAACCCAATTAATAGCAGCCAAGAGACCCAGAGCTTCGCCGGTATCAACATCAGTAATAGGAGAAAACCATTTCGTCCGTGCTGTAATAAACATACCTTCATCATTTCTGATACAGGCACCTATACCAACCTTGTTACTAGAAAAAGATGCATCAATGTTGCATTTTAGCTGATCACTGGGTGGCTTACACCACTTTGGATCGGTTACCGATTGATCTATAGGAGCAGCTATGTTCCTGGCTTGTTGGGCGTCTCGCCAACCTGATAAAATATGCGAACCTCACAAGCAGATATTATCTGGAGAATCCTCAATTTGATTCCAAATCAATTAGTTTATTTTAGTTTGTTATAATTTTTTTTATATAAAATAAATATTTATCAAATATCACAAGTAAATACTCAAAGCACGAGAAAATACAAAATACTACCATCTGAACACAAGCCTAAAATAATATGGGAAAATATTTATTGATTATAAATTTATAAAAAATATAAGACACATATTTTTCTTTTATAAAGGAAGAAATTAAAGAGGTGATATTTGAAGGTGAAGGGGACAAAAGTCCAGGTCCGGATTGATTCAACCTAGAATTTTTTAGAAATTGTGGGTATTGTGGGTAACTAGACCATATTGTGGGTAACTAGACCATATTCATTCCAGGAAGACCATACCCATATTGTGGGTATTGCTGGGATTGTGGGTAATTAGACCATATTCATTCCAAGAAGACAGATCTTAGACGGAGTCCTGGTTACAAACAAAATTGTGGATTATGAAAAGAGATATAAGAAGGAGTGTTTGATATGTAAAGTAGACTTTGCTCAAGCGTATGACTGTGTGGAATGGAGGTTCTTGCGGTTTATGACTGTGTGGAATAAACTTTGCTCAACGCATGGGATTTGGAGATAGATGGATGAGGTGGATGGAATCTGTTGTTTTTACTATGATGTCTATTTGGGTGAATGGAAGCCCTACATAAGATTTTCTTGTTATAAGGGGTTTAAGACAGAGAGATCCCCTATCTCCCTTTCTATTCACAATTGTGGCTGAAGGTCTTGCAGGCTTGGTGAGGCAGACTTCGTTGGTAGGTATGTTCAAAGGTTTTAAAGTAGCTACTGAAGTGGAGTATAATATGCTACAATCTGCGGACGATACTATCCTATTCGGGGAAGGTTCCTAGACTAATTTGTGGGCCATGAAGGCTATACTTAGGGGATTTGAAATGGTGTCTGGACTAAGAATTAACTTGAGTAAAAGTAGGATTTTTGGGGTAGGCTGTTCCACTTATTTTTTGCAAATAGCAGCAGTTTTCCTTGGATGCAAGGTTGACCATTTTCCTCTCAAGTTCTTGGGTTTTATGATGGGTGGTAATCAAAGGTCTATCAGTTTTTGGAAGCCAGTGGACTGTCGGTGATTTGGGGGGCGTATGTTCCTTCTAAATTAAAGATTTTTGGTTGGAGGTTATTGCAGGATAGATTGCCGACAAGAAAACAACTCATGCGTAGAGGGATCATAATGCAGAATCATGAAGCCCTTTGTGTTTTCTGTCAGCTGCATATTGAAGAGCCAAATCATTTGTTTATTCACTATCCAAAGCTCCATAGGCTATGGTAAGATTACTTCATTGGTTGGATTTAGACGACCAACTCGCTGTAGATTGTTGTAGCTAACTTTTGATGGGTGTACATTCGTTGTCGGGTAAGTTGCCATGTAAAAGGGTGGGAGCTATATAGGTGACTATTTGGTGGTGTATATGGAAGCATAGAAATGATATAATCTTCAATAATGCAGTTTTTGACAGTGAGAAAATATTTCATTTGATCCTTTGGCATACTTGGTGGTGGCTTGCAATAGTAGCTAAGGATAGAATTATGTGTATCTTTTATGAGTGGTTTAAAAACCCGTTTTTGTGTAGTTGATTTTAGATGGTTTTTAACTTTATGTTTTATATCTTCAAAATAAAATTTAGATTGATTTAAATATATCATAAAATCATATACATGATTAATGACTATTGTATGTTTCTAAAGAATTTCACAAAATTAATATTTTGATTAAAAAAAATGTAATACATTAATTCTATTTTTACAACCCAATAGTTTTACATAGTCTTTTTTTTGAGAAACTAGTCATTCAAGAGAGACGTTGAGTCGCAATTCAACATATAATAACTATATGTTATTAATCAATTAGTTTATTTTAGTTTGTTATAATTTTTTTATAATAAAATAAATATTTGTAACTAAATAATTTTAAATACATAAAATAAAATAATATGGAAGAAATATTTATCAAATATCACAAGTAAATACTCAAAGCACAAGAAAACACAAAATACTACCATCTGAACACAAGCATAAAATAATACAGGAAAATATTTATTGATTATAAATTTATAAAAAATATAAGACACATATTTTTCTTTTATGAATACAGAAATATATAAAAAAATAATTTTGTTGATTAATATAAATAAACACGAAGCAAATTTATCGCTCATAAATATTAAAAAGTGTGGGACAAATATTTATCCTTAATAATTTAACCAGATTTGATATCTATTGCTGCATATTAGTTTATTTGGAACGAGATAAATAGTCATCTCTTTTGCGCATGGTATAGCCTTTGGAATCTATGGATTTAATGCAAACATAAATTTGTTAGACTCATACACTTCAGTGTATTAGGTTACAGAGTTTAAACTTGAAGTACAAACAATTAATCAAAAATACAACAGCAGCTCAACTTATCAGTTGAACATTGAACATTGCATACAAATTCAAATTGGTACATAAATAAAAGTTGTTATTAAAACAAGACATTCATTTTTAACTTGAGCATCCTCTTGTTTATCACTTGCATTTGGGAAGGGGTGACCCACACAAACACTTGTTGTGATAAAAAGCCAACACACCAAACCTTTGCAAATCCGCACGCCCACCCTGCGGTATCTCACCACACAACAAATTATAACTCACATTAAACCGCCCCAAGTCGCCCACTTTGGTTAATGCATGTGGAATCTTCCCATAAATATAATTATGATCCAGATGCAAAAATGTCAAACTCTTTGGAACACCCACTTTTGAAAGATCAAACGACAACAAATTCCTCGAAAGGTCAATGGCCTGTGTCCTTTTCTTGCTCCCGAAAAGAAAAGAAGCATCACCTTCCAGCTTGTTCCCCGATAAGTCTATCGACTCCGGATCTAGTTGGCCCAATGAAGCAGGAATGTGGCCAGAAAGACGGTTGTTTGATAGATATATATCTGGTTGGATTACAGTGTTTGTTAATTGGTACTAATACTATGTTGTTGATATGTATTTATAGAATGTAATGGGAAACATGCATGATAAATATAACGTGCTCAAGAAAAGGCAGCAATAGATTAATACTGTTTTTATATATTTTACATACAACAAGTAGTAGTATTATATTTAGATGATTCGTTGCGAGGTTTCAAATTGAATTATTGTGTCTGGCAGTGCCATTTTCCTGCTACTTAGCTGTTTGTGTGTAAACAATTTCTTTCGATTTTTATTATAAATAAAAATAAACAACTATATATTTTTAAAAACGTGTTCAAAAAAAGAGGGCTACAACTTGTTGATTTTTTTAATTAAAAGAAAACCTTGCTTCTGTGAGGCACTTTACTTTCCAGTCTTTTGAACTGACAAATCAAAAACTTTGAGATATGGAAGCACTCTTATTCTCTATTTTCCTATTAATCGATGATTCTTTTATATAAAAAAAAAAAAAGTAAGATCCAGTCCTTCACAGTTCACACAAATTATACACAAACTATAGAATCTAAATTAATCCTCCACTATAAAAGGATCAAATCTCTTATAAAATTTAAACGATCATATTATTCCCATTCTATAAACACAAGACAAGAGATTCAGGAAACATGGTTATGGGTTTGTTGGTAATATAAGTTGGTTGAAAAGCATTGATGTGTACTTATAGAATGGGAAGAGTACCCCATGCATGATAAATATAGGGATGGGCAGCAGATTACTACTGTTTTTATATAGTATTATATTTATATTACATGCAACTTGCATGTAATAAAATATATGAAACTAGCACTATTTTATTTTGGATAAAGTAGTATTTTTTTTAATAGATTAAAGGTCTAATCATATCGGTTTGGATCAATTTTTGGTAAAAAAAAGGTCCGAACCAATTATATTTTTATTGGTTTGGCTTGATATTCGATTTTCAACATTTTTCAAAAATAGAACCGAACCAAATTAACTGGTTTGGTTGATCGGTTTACCATGTTTATTTTTTAAAACATTATATTCATCAGTATATTCTCCATTATCGTGTTTTTTGGTGTATTTTATGCTATTATTTTTTAAAATAATACATTTCATGTTATTTATTTCATGCTATATTTTTTCCAACAAATTACAAGTTAGCTCTTATTCCATACAAAATAGTCACATGATTTCCATTGCATCATGAAACAGGTTCACTATCAAATATAAAAGTTAATAACACTTAGCATCGGTGAGAAGCCTGTTTCCTGGTTCTTGGTTCCGGTCTGTTTTTTTAAGGCAGTATGGCGAGTCCTAGTCTCGCAGATCTGTCTCTAGATGATGAATGAGGGGATGACGATTTTTGTTTCGAGGTAGAGGAGGAGGAATGAGTGGCGGTGGAGTTAAAACTTTGTCTTAATTATAGGGAGATTTCTTTGTGATAGATCAATCCATGTGAATTCTATGAAAGCACGTATGGCAGATATAATGCGTCTGGTGAAAGGTGTTACCATCAAGGAAGCAACTGAAGATCGATTTCTATTCCAATTCTCACACAAGCTGGATTTGGAAGCTGTTCTAAGGGGGTGTCCTTGGACTTATGATAATCACCTGCTGATCCTGGAGAAGATGCAACTTGGAGTCCAGATAGAATATATCCCCTTATTCCATGTTGATTTCTGGGTGCAGGTGCATAATCTTCCAGCGGGTCTTATGCTGGAAAGAGTTGGTAAGACGTTATCGAATTTCATTAGTTCGTTTGTGGAGTATGATAAGAGTAACAACTCAAGTTTTTGGCAACAATATATGCGTATTCGAGTAAAGCTCGGTGTTCGTCAACCCCTGAAACAACACACCCAAGTAAAGAACAAAGGAGGAGAATGGTGTACTGTAAAATTCAAATACGAGAAACTAAGCTTGTTCTGCTTTGTATGTGGAAGGATGGGTCACTCGGAACAGCAGTGCGAAGTCAGATTTGCCATGAAGGAGGATGATGGGTCGAGAGAATGGTCTAATGATATTCGCGCTGACATTCATATGTACGACGGGAGTGTTAAATCATCAAAATGGCTTAAGGATGAAAAACAAAGTGTGTTTGTTACTGAAGACGAAATTGTCAATTCTCAGGCGCGTAGTTCTCACGACAGGATAATGCATCTGGTAGTGGTGGCAAGCTGCGGGTCCCTCAAGGTAGCACAGTTACTAATGTTGCTGATACACCTGTACATAATCAAAACATTCAAGAAAAATTACTGGATATTAAAGAGCAATCATTGGTGAATCATGGCAATGATTGTATTAATTCTCATGGTCCCCCACGTCAGGGACTTGTTAGGGACCACATCCAAACTTTCCAAAACAGCTTCCCGGCCGTTTATAATTTAACACATCCTATCCAACTTTCCCATAATAACCATCCACATGTCCTGAACAATAAATCAACCCTGTCCATTATACCAACCAATCAAAAACTCGACTTGGGCCCCACATTTTCCCAATTAACCGAAGCAGCTAGCATTTTTATTCCCATGCAAAGTACCATGACAGAATATGAAACTAACATCCAGCTGAACAAAAATAAGCACGCGGAAGAGCCCATACTTCAGACTATCATTCAGCCAGTCCTCACACCTTTAAGACAAAAACCCACCAGCTTAAGAATAACCTCAGTACCCAAAATTCCTCTCAAAATGTTAGAACCAGTTAAATAGGCCTGCCTCAAAAACCCCATTCCCATCCTGCCATTTCCCTTCATCTCAATCTACCAGCAACAAACCTTCTTGAGCACAGCCTTGGTTCTGAATATGCAGATAAAAAGAGGCGCCGTGTCGAAACCTCTAAGAACGAGAGCATTACCACAACACAAAAGGAAGTTACGCAGCATTTTGTAACGGTAAGTCCTGGTAGCCATGACTGTCGGGACTCATGAAAATTTCAAGTTGGAACTGTCGGAGATTAAGCAACCCGCGTGCAGTTCTGAACCTGAAGAAGTTAGCTCAGCAACACAGGCCTAATATTATTTTTCTCTCAGAAACTTTGGCGAATAAGCGTAAGATGGAAAATATTCGGGTTACGCTAAAGTTTGAAGCATGTTTATCTATCGACATTGAAGGATGAAGTCGTGGTCTAGCGATGTTATGGAGAAATTCTGAAGTGTGCTGTGGTATAAATTTTACACGAAATTTTGTTAATTTGGTGGTTAAAGAGGAGAATAAAGAGGAATGACGTTTGCCTTGTTACTACGGTTTTCCTAAACGCAGTAGACATAAGATGGTGTGGGATATGCCAAGGGATTTGCAGCATATGTCGAGTATGTCGTGGTATATTATAGGAGATTTTAATGACCTGTTGTCTCAAGATGATAAACGAGGTATTCACTCGCATCCCAACTAGCTTTTCTCGGGTTTTTGGCAAGCTATTAGTGGCTGTGGCTTGGTGGACATCCCCCTAGAAGGCTATCAATTTACTTGGGTGAAGAGTAGAGATTCTGAACAAATGATAGAAGAAAGGCTCGACCGAGCGTTTGCGTCACCGGATCGGCTGAACTTTTTCACTACTGTATCTCTCGCAACTCTTATAGCATCTCATTCAGACCATAGTCCGATTCTGCTATCCTGGGAAACGAATCAACACTTTCGTCATGGAGTCAGATTCCGGTTTGAGAATAATTGGTTGCAAGATAACGACATCAAGTCGGTGGTTGAATCGGGTTGGAAGGTTGGAGAAATTAGCACAATTAAGGACCGCATTGTATCCTGTGCAGATAACCTTGAGGTGTGGAGTAAGAGGCAGCATATTAACAGTAAGCAGGAACTTGGGAAGAATTTAGCTATTATGGAAATTTTTCGGGAGGGACACAATCCATATTCAGCAGAGAAATATTTAGAAGCTCAACACGATTATAATCAAGCCCTTATCAGAGAATATTTATACTGGAAGCAGCGGGCCAAAATGCATTGGTTACGGGAGGAAGATATGAATACGAAGTTCTTCCATCAATCCGCGACGGCGAGGAAAAAATTAAAGCAGATTGAGTCACTTTAGTATGCGAATGGCAGCGTAACCACTGAACCTCAACAGTTATGTGACATTGCCAAAAGGTGTTTTGAGGAGTTGTTTCAGGCTCGTAGTGGAGTTTACGATCCTGTTCCGCGTCATATTCCGCGAAAATTTTTTGATAGCGATAATAATATTCTGAATCAGCCGCTATCTAAGGAAGAACTTCAAGCCTGCATTTTTTCAGAACTTCTGGGAAGTGTGTGGGAATGACGTTTTCGAAGCCGCAACATCTAGGTTGGAGCGTGGTTTTTTCCCTTCTTCCATTAATGATACTAATATCTGTCTGATTCCTAAAAGTGTTAAGCCTAATGATTTGAAGGACTTCAGGCCCATCTTGCTGTGTAACGTGGTATATAAAATAGTGTCTAAAACCCTTGCGAATAGACTGAAGGTGGTGTTAGACAAATGCGTGTCGGAGGAGCAGTCAGCTTTTGTGGAGGGTAGATATATTCTTAGTAATGCCATGATTGCTACAGAAATTATTCACACTTTGAAAAGGAAAACGAAAGGAAAGATTATGCAGTTGGATATTAAGATTGACATTAGTAAGGCTTATGACCTGGTGGATTAGGGATTCTTGAGGGGTATGTTTCTTCAGATGGGTTTCGTTGAGAAATGGACTCATTGGATGATCATGTGTGTTACTTCGGTCCACTATTATGTTCTTGTTAATTCGAATGTCATTGGTCCTATTGAACCAGGAAGAGGCTTGAGACAAGGAGACCCATTGTCTTCTTATCTTTTTATCCTTATCTCAGAAGGTTTGTCTACCCTCATCAAGGGTGCTGTGGCGAGAGGAGATATTCACGAGATCCAAATCTATAGAGGGGCACCGATCGTGTCCCGTCTACTTTTTGCTGACGATTGTTTTTGGTTTTGCAGGGCAAATATTTTGGAAGTTAGACATCTTATGTGTTTACTTGACACCTATGCAGATGCTGTTGGCCAAAAGATTAATTTGAAAAAATCGGAAGTTTTCCTTAGCCGCAACATGAGCATTCCGACGCAAGAGGATCTTGCCAAAGTTATGGGTGTTCGTCATTTAATGGGTACTGGTAAATATTTGGGTCTGCCTTCCATGATAGGGAGGAGTAAGAGGTCTATTTTTTCCTTCATTAAGGACCGTATTTGGAATCGTATCAATTCTTGGAAAGGTCGGTCTTTATCCAGAGCAGGTAAAGAAGTTATGATAAAATTTGTCCTTCAAGCTATCCCGGCCTATATTATGAGTATCTTTATTCTTCTTGAGATGGTTGCGAATGAGATCGAGAAGATGTTAAATTCTTTCTGATGGGGTGGAGGCACTAATAACAAAGGAATAAGGTGGATGGCCTAGGATAAACTTACTCGCTCAAAAGATACAGGTGGTTTGGGCTTTCGAGATTTTAAGGCATTTAATATGGCCATGGTTGCCTAAGAAAGAATGGTTTCTTATGGAAAACCCGCATACTCTAGTATCCAAAATCTTTAAAGCAAGGTACTTTCTGAGAACTCACTTATTTGATGCAAAGTTGGGTTACAATCCTAGTTTTGTGTGGCAGAGTATTTGGAAGGCGGAGGTCCTTTTTCTTGGTTATAGGTGGCGTATTGGTGATGGTAGGAACATAAAGGTTATGAACGAACCTTGGCTTCGTGGAGGTAGAGAGGGTTGCTTGAGGGCTCCCCAAAATCAAGTTATTAAAGACATTATACAAGTTCTGTTGGCTGAAGAAGTGGGGGAAGACCGACTGGTATGGAAAGAAGACGTTAATGGTAATTATAGTGTCCGGTCGGGTTATAGAATTTGGATGAAACATCAATAAAGGGTGGCTTCGGTAAATGAGGGTTTAAATTGGAACAACTTGTGGAGAATTTTAGATCCATCTAGAGTTAAACACCTCATATGGAGAATTTGTAGTGATTGTCTCTCGTCGAAGGTACGCCTTATTCATCATCATGCGTAATGTTCTCTTGTCTGTTAACTATGTGGGTAATAACTATGAGGATGATTGGCACGTCTTCTTTGGGTGCTTGGAAACTCAATCTTGTTGGCACTCGACGGGTCTTTTCGATGTTATATTTCCCCGTGTTCAATCTTGTTAAGATACCAAGACACTTATTCTTGACATATGTGCTAATAAGGATAGGAAAATTACTGAAAGAGTTGCAGTTATAATGGAAGGATTATGGAAGAATAGAAATGATTTTGTTTGGCATAATGAGAAGGAAGAAGCATCTAAACATGGTTGGTTAGCCTTCCATAGGTGGCAAGATTGGTTCACAGCTCAAAGTCCTAGATAAACGCAAGTTGGTATCGGAAACTTGATCAATTAGTCCCTCTCCTCCTCTTGATTGGTTTAAATGCAATGTTGATGCCGCCTTCAATCAGCGGTTAGGTACTACGAATCACGATTGGTGTATTCGAAACGGTCAAGGTAACTTTGTTGCTGCTGGTACTGCTTGGGACGAATGCACTTTTTCGTCTTAGAGGCAGAAGCTTTAGCCCTTAAAGAGGCTATCCAGGTAGTTATCACATTATACCATGTTCATGTAATTTTTTAGAGTGATTCTCAATAGGTGGTAAATGCCCTTGGTTCTAATTTGGGGGGTAATTCGGAGTTCTCTTTAATTATTATGCTGTTAAGTCGTTAGATATTCCAAACTTTGAGGTTAAGTTTACAAAGCGTCAAGCGAATGTGGTTGCCCATACTTTAGCAAAGGCGGCCAATTCTTGGACTCGACTCTGTATGTTTGATGATATCCCTCCTTGTATTACGTTATATTTGATTAATGAATGTTGTTAAGTTTGTTTTTGTCAAAAAACAAAACACACATCCATTAACATGTTTCACACCTCAAACACGCATCAAAACTATTTTGTAACAAGACTTATGAATTTTGTTGAAGAATAAGAAAAAAAAAAGATAAAAAAGATATGAAAATTAACAAAGAGAACTTGAAGACGAAGAAGACGATCATAACATATCAGCATCACGATAGGGAAAGGAACAATGGTTGTGGGCAGCAAGAGCAGCAGTTCTGTGAAAGCATATTTTTTGTGACTTATGGTTTCTACTTTCGATGCTTTAGAGTTTGGTTCTAGATGCGTGTTTTACTTAAAGGAAGGAAGTGTAAACAAAGATGGATAATGGTTGGGCCGATTAAAAATTTGAGCTTAATGATGCATAAAATAAAATACTTAGAGCGAAAGTTGTTCTCACTAAAGAAGGAAATTACGGATAAGAAAGCGCAGAAAGAGCCACTGAACGAAGAGGAAATGTTGACTGATGACTTCGAATCTGATGGAGCATCGTCATTGAACTTGAATTGCAATGTGGTGTCGGTTCTTCCACATGAGTATAATCAGGATACAAAAATAGAAGACGGTGAATAATCAAATCAAGAAGAAATGATCAAGCATATGTCAGTGAGTTACTATGTCATAAACAATGGGGCAATCGAAGAGAAAATGAATTCTTCGAGAGGCCTGACCAAGGAATGAATGTGCATTTGAAGCCATTATACATAAGAGCCAGAGTCGAAAATATGGGAATAAGTAAAGTCTTGGTGGATGTAGGCGCTGCTGTCAACTTGATGCCACAATTCATGATGAAAAAAATTGGAATGTTCGACACAAATGTAAAACCTCGCAATATGGTGTTGTCCAACTATGAAGGAAAGATTGGCCATACGTTAGGAGTGATAAAGGTGGATTTGACAGTTGGTTCAATCAACAAGCCCACTATGTTCATGGTGAAACAAGCGAAAGCAAACTACAATTTGCTGTTGGGAAGAGAGTGGATACATGGAGTCGGGGCAATCCCTTCGTTAATGCATCAGAGGCTTGCAATTTGGAGAGAAGATGGCATCGTCGAAAATATTGAGGCTAACCAGAGCTATTACATGACAGAAGTTAACCAAGTGGACAAAAGGAACTTCGACAGGAATCTTGCCAACGCAGGACCATGAAGTCCAGCAGGAGAAGCTTATGCACATAATAAAAATGCTCTATATTTTCTCACCCTGCACCCAAACGGGTTTCAATTGGATAGGGAAATCATGGATGGACCTGAGGATGGCGAAGAAGACACTACCATACGGCCAACTGGCTGGGATGACGAAGAAGACACTACCATACGGCCAACTGGCTGGGATGACGAAGACGTTGATTATGTCTGAGTCACTTTTCTTTGAAAAGATTTCGGCCTATATGGCTGAGAACAAAACAAAAGCGACTCTTGAAGCCGAAACAACAAACATGGCCGATACGGCCATTGATGACGAAATTCAGGCAACAGGACTTGGGACACAATTCAAACCAAGACCACCTGACGATCATCAAGGAGAAAGATCAGAGGCTCAACGCCATTTATGATGAGGAACCCTTTAGATTCAAAAAAGATCTAGTTTTGTCGAACACGAAGATGGTGGCGCAGGATCCTCTCGAGGAAGTAAATGTGGGAGATGAAAACACAAAAAGAGTTACATACATCAGTGCCAGAGTAAGTCCAAAATTGAAGACAAATTTAGTCAAATGGTTGAAAGAAAATAAAGACTGTTTTGCCTGGGACTATGACGAAATGCCTAGTCTGAAAAGGATCTATTCGAATTGAAGCTGCCAGTTAAGAGTGGCAAGAATCCCATCAAGAAGACTCCCAGGAGGTTCCCACCAAATGTTCTCTCTAAGATTAAGAAAGAAGTCGAAAGGCTTCTTCGCTCCAAATTCATCAGAACCACAAGGTATGTCGAATGGATTGCTAATATTGTTCCTGTTATAAAGAAAAATGGTTCTTTAAGAGTTTGCATAGATTTTCGCAATTTAAATTCTGCAACTCTCAAAGACGAATACCCTATGCCTGTGGCAGAAATGCTAATTGGCTTTGCTGCATGATTCGAGTATCTTAGTATGCTTGATGGATACTCTTGGTATAATCAAATATTCATTGCTGAAGAAGATGTGTCCAAAACAGCGTTTCGTTGCCCTGGGGCAATAGGCACCTATGAATGGGTTGTAATTCCTTTCGGCCTAAAAAATGCTGGGGAAACTTACCAAAGAGAAATGAATTTTATATTCCATGATTATTTAGAAACTTTCATGCAAGTTTACATAGATGATATTGTAATAAAATATGTATCAGACGAAAGCCATTTGGATCATCTTCGGCAATCATTCGACAGAATGAGAAAACATGGTTTGAAGATGAACCCCTTAAAGTGTGCCTTCTTTGTGCAGGCAAGAGATATCCTGGGCTTTATGATTCATAAAAAGGGGATAGAAATAAACCAGAATAAGACAAAGACTATCATGGAAGCGAAAGAGCCATCAACCAAGAAAGAATTGCAATCACTTCTGGGAAAGATAAACTTCTTGAGAAGATTCATTTTTAACTTAAGTGGTCGAACCCAAGCTTTCTCCCATCTCCTTCGCTTAAAGCAAGGGAAATTCGAGTGGAATCAAGAGCATCAAGAGGCATTCGAAAAAATCAAAGAATACTTTATGCATCCCCTATCTTATTTCCCCCTTGTGGAAACAAACCCATGAGGTTTTACATATCTGCTTCTGATTGTACTATTAGTAGTATGTTAGCCCAAGAAGATGAGAACGGCATCGAAAGAGCCATTTACTAACTAAGTAGGATATTAAATGATGCAGAAACAAGATATACTGTTAAAGAAAAGCTTTGTCTTTGTTTGTATTTCTCTTGCACAAAACTTAAATATTATATAAAACCTGTTGATGTGTATGTTTCTTCACATTTCAATGTTATCAAGCATATGTTGTCAAAACCAATATTACATAGTCGAATTGGTAAATGGGCGTTAGCCCTTACTGAGTACTCCTTAGCCTTCTTGCCTTTGAAGGCAATGAAGGGCCAAGTAGTCTCAGATTTTATTGTCGATCACGCAGTGGTCGAAAGTCTTCAATGCTATGTGGACATAAAACCTTGGATGTTATTCTTCGATGGTTCTACACATAGAGAAGGTAGCGGAGTTGGAATCTTAACTATTTCTCCTGAAGGAATTCCAACAAAACTCAAGTATAAAATCTAAGGCCATTTCTATTCGAATGATGAGGCGGAATACGAAGCTCTGATAGTCGGACTTGAAGCCTAGTTGGAATTGGGGGCAACCGGAGTCGAAATAAAGGGAGACTCCGAGTTAGTAGTCAAGCAATTAACAAAAGAATACAAGTGCATAAAAGAAAATTTAATTATGTATTTTATTCTTGCTAATAGATTGCTCAAAAGATTCGAATATGTAGACATTAAGCATGTCCCTAGATTAAGGAATCAAGAGGCATATGATTTAGCACAAATAACCTCAAGATATAAGGTTTCGAAAGAAAAGTTAGAAGGGTTGATTGAAGTTAAAGGAAAAGCATTGGATACCAGATTATCTCCGTCAAATTTAGAAATCACAAGGCTGGGATACGCTAACGAAAAAGAGTTTGAAGTCTTAGCCATTGACACTGCTGTAGATACTGATTGGCGAAGTCCAATCATAAATTATCTTAGAGATCCTACAATAAATACAGAAAGAAATATCAAGTATAGAGTCATATCCTATATATTGATGGGAAACGAACTGTTCAAGAAAACACCAGATGGGATCTTACTCAAATGCTTAGGAGAAAGTGAGACATATTTAGCCTTATCTAGTGTACATATTGGGGCATGCGGAGCACACCAAGCCGGACATAAGATGAAATGGTTATTATTTTTGTTATGGGATATGTTAGCCCACTATGCTCAAGTACTGCATAGACTTCGCCAAAGGATGCCAAGAGTGTCAAGTCCATGCAGGTATCCAACATGTTCCTGCAAGCGAACTCCATTCGATTATCAAGCCATGGCCATTTAGAGGGTGGGCGTTGGATTTAATAGATGAAATACGACCTATTTCATCTAAAGGTCAAAGGTACATTTTAGTAGGAATAGATTATTTCACCAAATGGGTCGAAGCCATACCTCTGATAAATGTAGATCAAGAGGATGTCATCGAGTTCGTTCAAAGGCAGATAATTTACAGGTTTGGAATTCTAGAAAGCATCACAACAGATCAAGGATGAGTTTTTACAGGTCGAAAAATGCAGGAATTCGCTAAAGAAATAAGGTTTAAATTATTAACCTCTACCCCATATTATGCTCAAGCCAATGGTTAGGTCGAAGCAGCCAACAAAGTGATAATTAGTTTGATTAAGAAGCATGTGGGAAGGAATCCTAAGATTTGGCATAAAACCTTGGATCAATCTCTTTGGGCTTGTCGGACGTCCCCTAAAAAAGCAACAAATGCTACGCCTTTCCAACTCACGTTCGATCACGATGCAGTCCTACCTGTCAAAATTCACCTTCAATCTGTAAGAATTCAGAGGCAGGATGAAATCCCTTTCGAGCATTATTGGGAAATGATGATGAACGAATTAACAAACATAGATGAGGAAAGATTGTGAGCATTGGAAATCTTGATAAGGCAGAAGGAAAGGATAGCTAAATCTTATAACAAGAAAGTTAAAAGCAAAGTTTTTTCAACGAATGAATTATTATGGAAGGTTATATTACCTATGGATCGAAAGAATCAATCATTGGGAAAGTGGTCTCCGCATTGGGAAGGTCCCTTTCGAGTATTGCGAGAATTTTCAAATAACGCTTACGACATAGAGGAGTTGTCTGAAAATCGAAGGATCCTCCGAGTGAGTGGCAAGTATTTGAAAAAATATAAACCTTGTCTTCACGAGATTAAAATCCTAACAGAGTGATATATAAAGTCGAAATTGCATAAGAAGCCAAAATGGTGCGATTTAAATAGAAAACGTCAAAATGGCACTGTCTTAACATTGTACAACCCAAAATAAATATCTAAAAGTTAACATCTATGACTGTTGTTAAACATAAAGAGGGCAGGAACAAAACATACTCTAAATTCTCAAAAAAGAAGCCTAAAATTATTACAAGGATAGTTAAGTGTCAAAATCAGCAGGAATGGAAGCTTTCATCTGAGCATACTGAGAAGCAGATACGACAAAGCGATGCTCGGTCATAATTTGTTCTTTTTTCAACTCTTCGATCTCGGTCTCCAATTGTTGGGCCTTTTCAATATGTTGAATTTTAGCTTGAATTTCTTTGCTAAATTCTTGGCTATCGAGCTTTCGGATCTCATCCTGACGACCCTTTATAGTCTGTATCTTTTGCTTCAATTGTTCGATCTGTTGTTCCCATGCCTTGATGTTTTCTTCACAAGTTGTATACTCCTCTTCATACTTCAAGCGTTGAGTTTCCATAGCTTCAACCTTGACGTTAGAAGCATTAGCAGCATTCTACGAAGAAGATTAAGCACTCACTTTGGTGGTGATCTTTTTAGAGACATCCTGCTTGTGAAGTTGATCTGAGTGGAGCTGGTCAATCAACAAGCCTACTGTTATTTGTACTTGAGAGACTTCTCCAGAGTCACTTAATACATCCACCTTTTTCAACAAATGCTTAAGGCCAAAGCAGAGGTTAAAATTATCACCCACGACTTGAATCAGGTTGATATCGAAGACTTTTTCTTTTATCTGACAAAGGAGACTTTGGCTAGTTAGTTCCACAGGTCTTTCCCCTGAAGCAGTTGACGATGTTCCACCCTTCTCAGACGAACTACTTCTTGCATTCATCATGGCCTTGAGAAAGCCTGCAGGATTTATTGCCTTGAGATTAGCTAGCTTAGCGTGATAAAGAGTTCAAGGAGTTCTAGTTGAAGTAGTCGTTGGGTGTCTAATTGTCCCAAAAGGTTGGTTCGATTCAGCTGTTCCCTCAGGCTTGCTTGAAGCCTCATCGATGGGTTCATCGTCGAATATCATATCGGCTCCTTCATCTTCTTTCGACTATTTGTCACCTTCATCAATATTCGACAGACGTTGGTCATCTTCCATTTCGAAGTCTTTCCCCTGAGTTGGGATTTTAGGTGATGAATCTTCTTGAACTACCATTTTGACAAAATCAAGTTTTTTGGGATTTTTCAGTATGTCATCACTTTCGGTATCTGAATTAACCAAAGTTTGTAAAGGAGGATTAGTTTGAAACACTTTTCCTTGAGTAGGCACTGCAAAGAAGAAATCACTAGGTTCATTGTTTGATCCTTCAAGAGATCCTTTGTTAGATAAAACAGGAATCGAATGGGAGTTCGTACTTGTAGGATTGTCAGATGTCATATTCGAAGTAGCACTACTAATAACATCATCCTACACAAGTAAACAACATGAAACAGTCTAAGTCTGAAGCAAGTGAAGAACTTATGCGAGTAAGAAATGTGGTTTACCTTGGGAACAACATTGTCCGGGATGGAACTATGGCTTTCGTCAATTGTCGCAGTTCCGACAATCTTCAGAGGTTGTTCTTCTGATGTCTTCTGGTCATTCGAGGCTTTAAGCTTCGAAGTCCCAGAGGTTTTCTCTTGGGCCAAAGGAACTGCAGTTCCATGATTTTGGGGTGCAACAATATACAATGTGCGTGCTCGAGACAACAAGGTGGTAAGAGGACCAAGATTTGAGATGCAATAGTTGTTGAAGTTTTGGAAGATGACGACTATGTTTCGAGGTACAAAGTTTGTGATGATAAAGTCACCGTTCGAGATATATTTTGGAGTCATCCCGATTCCGTGAAGTTGTTCAATACGTTTCACTTTGTGCTAATGATTGACTCAATATACAAAACAAACAAGCATAGACTTCCACTCTTGGAAATTGTTGGTGTCACTTCTATAGGGATGACTTATCCAGTCGATTTTCTATTTTTGGAATTCGAAAAGGAGGACAAAGTTCATAATCATCTATCGCGACACCGCAATGATGAACTCGGTTGCAATAGTTTTTCTATTTCTTCCACATTACTTTGTAAGTATCACATAACAAAAAAATGTGAGAAGTCGAGTAAAACCTGTGGTTGGTACGAAACAAGTCAAAGGTGAAGATGGTAAAGTTGTCAAACCTGGTGTGGTTGTTGAAAAGATAATGGATGCATGAAATGGTGTAATAAATTCTTCCACGAAAGAATTATATGCCGAATATGTTCTACATTTCAGGAGTGTGTGCGCGATATATCCAGATTTGTTGAAATATATTGAGGGCACGATTCTAGATCAGGTTAAAGACAAGATTGTTTGTGCATGGACTAATTAGGTTCGAAACTTTGGCAATAAAATAACGAAAAAAATTGAATATGCGTATGCTAGACTTAAGAATTGGTTGGGAAATAATAAAGGTGATTTTTGTCAAGATTTGGACATCGTGAATCAAATGCTCCAAAACCAACATAATGAGATACACCTATCTTTTAATTTTTCACATCAAAGAGCAACTTAGGAAGATTGCATATCCATAAACAATCGATTTGAAACCACCATCTGAAACAGTTAAAAAAAGGTGTCCCTAAAAAGGTAAAATCGACTCAAATTGACAATTCCACGAGATGGTCTCCTTTGTATTTTAAGTATGTTGACTCACATTTTCCGGAATCTTCAACTCCAAAATCCCAAAAACAAATTTCAAGGGTACGCGCATTAGCAAACCACCTCCTTCACCGCTGTTCCAGACACTGGATATTTATAAAGATGCGGCCTATAGCGTAGAATACTCATCAGGCTGAGCACTAAGATCTAACCGGCAAGCATGTTGTCTAGCCGAGAACTTCCTGTAAACAGAAGTCGGGTACTAGATCGGAAGCCGAGCGTTACAGGTCATTATGAGGCGGTTACAAGCGTTATAGGTTATTAATGGGTGGTTACAAACATTATAGGTTATTAATGGGCGATTACAAGCGTTACATGTGATTAATGGACTGTTACATGTGATTAATGGACTGTTACATGTCCATTAATCATGGCTATTCAATATGGGTTAAGGCTTATACTATAAATAAGCCTAAAGACCTCAGATAAAGGGGATAACCTGACTTAACCTGATCCATCACTCGAAAATGACTTACACAAGGGCTCCTGTACAAGGGATAAGCCAGACACCCTCTTGGAGCACGGTGCCTAAGCCATCGCTTTCAAATCCCTAAAGTCAGTCAAAAATCATCTGGTCCCTAAAGCTTTCCTCACCTCCGAGGGTAAGCTCCCTAAATCTAGTTTTTATACAAGAACAATGGCGCTGTCTGTGGCAACCCGGTAAAACTTTCCTGGGCCACAAATATCACATCTATATAGTCACCTATGTGATTCACGTAGAAGCCATGGTCTCACCATAACAATACCATTACCGTTCTCAGGCATCAAGATTCGTTTTCCTTCTAGGCCGCCGTAGGTAATACTGGTCATTAGCGTGAGCAAGTTCCACTAAAGTGCGACGCGGAGCAGACTTTAGGAACATCGTCTATGTAGTCAGGTTGCAATGCATTGTGTACACCCCCACTGGGAAGGAACGGGGCATCATGTGAAGAGAGAATGGCAACCCCGCGAAAGAGAATCTGGAGACTATCGGGTCTCGTTGCGATGCGTGTCTTTCCATACATAGGAAACAATCATCTCAGTACACAGGCCTCCATTAAAAAATAAGTTTCTTATCTGCATCCTAATAGCTTCTAAGTACTGTGAAAAGTTTATGAAATTAGCAACAATGATTGATTCTGAGATCGGTCTCAGCATCAGCGTGATGAAGCTGTGAGGCACAGATCACTCATGTTATCAACCATCTGAGGACCTTCGATACCGATGATATCTCCATGATGAATAGCCAAGAATACAATCCAAGTGACTTGACTAAGATCGATTCAATAAAGATCATCCAAGCGTCTCTGACGTTGGCATTTAAACTCAGAGTTCCGGCCTACCATCATTTATGAGGCCAGAATTTCAAAGGAGAATGATTCAAAAACCGATAATGAATGTCGATGTGTTCGTTACAGCTTCAAAAGAACTGACAGAGATACTTATATTAGTAACGGTAGGCGCTGAATCATTGAATCCAGAATGAAATGGAGAGAAGCCGAGTAGGTATGGACTCCGAGTTCTATAAGTACGGAGAGAATTTAGTGTCCGACAAAGTCGGGCCATCGTCATAAGCTGACAGTTCGATAACTGCAAGTCGGTTACCCGAATAAATGACGATGCCAACACTGCTATGAAAAGAGCCCAGAATGATTCACAAGGGACAGCACTGAATTTAGTAGCAGATCCCACACTTCATGTCCCATTAAAAGATAAGTTTTATATTTCTTACTCTTTCAGATTGTGGTTGATTTTATTAGTATCAAGCAGTTAGATTAGTATACTCATAGCTAGCATTTGATATGCCGTGTTTGATTTATTGTTGTTGTAGCTTCTTCTTTTACTTTTAACAACACTACTGAATTGGAGAATTTAAAACTTCAACTGGAATGGTAGCTAATAGGAAGTTATGTTGAATCTTATAAACTTCAAAAATAAGTAACAATTCTATCACAATTCTAGTTTACTACTCAATCGGTACAATTGCTGAGTTTGATATCTAATTAGTAATTGCGTAATTATACTCCTTGATACGTTACTAATGGATATGTACTATCTCTGCTATATCGTAACAAAAGAAGGCGATATTAATTGATTTGTATTTATAGAAAAGCTGTTAGAATGAATGAATAAGGCGCCTCCAGATTTGATGTCGCATGAAACTCAAGTCGGTATTGGCCGACCCCTACAGGCTGGAATTGACAGCAAAGTATTCCGTCTGAAGTCGTTTTATCACAGTTCCGTCACAGTCATTGAAAGATAAGTCCACTAAGTTTTATGTGATTTATGCTCGTATGCTCATAATTGTTGAAATTTTTATAATGGTGCTTATCAACGTTTTAGTTGGCCATTTCTTATAGGGGGCTTTTATGCACCAATAATATGTTACAAGTGCTATAATTCAGCATGTTCTATATACACTTACCAATATCGATATGCTTGGGGCAGGTGTCGTGAACAAAGTTGTTGCGTGATGTGTGTGAATAAACCAACAAGGTTGCTGCTACTGCTAATACTGTCCAAATTGAACACTAAATCATGTTCCAGGATCTTAATGGCTGCTAAAGCACATGCTAACTATGCTTTGGATTGTTACAAAAATAAAATGGGAAAAACTTCTAATTCACTGACACATTAAATTTGTAACTAAAATTTTTGGCTGCTGATTGTGCTCATTTTTTTGTTAAATCTTTTACGACAAGCTTGCGCTACAAGTCTTCATTTGTGATTAAACCCATTCATAACTTGCTACTAAATCTCGCAGGGGATGGATGATAGCATATTGAAGGATGAACAAACGTGTCAGTGTTTGGCCTCTACCTAAGAGGATAGAAATATATGAGCTTATACTGTTATTATTTTTGTTGGAAAATACGAGTAGTGGCCTCTACCGTTTGTAATTATTTTTAAGAGTTCGTTTATTCCTAAATTCATAGAAATTATACAGAAGAGAGAGGGCAATACGCATCATGGTCAAAAGAAATTAGAATATCTAATTGGGATAGCTCTTGATTAAAGCGCTTCACCATGTCCCACAAGTCTCGCGCTTGGGGGGTTGTATAGGTACCTCGGATTAGGAAATTGAAGAACCTAAAGATGTTGAGCTCTCAGAAGTCGGCATGCAAATATACTTAACGAAAGTCAAAATCACACAACTCGTAAGTTGAAAAAAGACAAGTTGACGAGTCGACTCACCTCATCAGATAAAGAATCTGACACAAAGTTGGGCAAGACGCAAATTTATGCTTCAAAACTAATCCTAACATTGTTGTACAAAGCAAGATCATGTCCTCACCATTTGTAAACTATCTCATTTAGATTCACTAAAAGAGGTACAAGGTGTCGTCCTTTTCCCCTACGCGAGCGGGAGATACCCTACTCGTATTAGCCTAAAAAACTAGGTGAGATTCGAACAAAATGTAAAACTTATGTAATCGGTAATGGCCGGGTAGTGCAAGTATAAACACTCGGCCTAAAAACTTTGTAACACCACTATAAATAGTAGGAAGACAAGCCGGTTCAACCTCGCCAAGGCTCTCAAACCAGTTTCCGATGATCCCTTGCAAGGGGCTCTGTCCACACCTAAAGACGGTTCAACCTCGCCAAGGCTCTCAAACCGGTTTCCGGTGATTCCTTGCAAGGGGCTCTATCCGCACCTAAGATGGTTAAGCCTTCGGGCCTATGTCTGCACCTAAAGACGGTTCAACCTCGCCAAGGCTCTCAAACCGGTTTCCAGTGATCCTTTGCAAGGGGCTTTGTCCGCACCTAAAGACGGTTAAGCCACCGGGCCTAAGTCCGCACCTAAAGACGGTTCAACCTCACCAAAGATCTCAAACCGGTTTCTGGTGATCCCTTGCAAGGGGCTCTATCCGCACCTAAGACGGTTAAGCCTCTAGGCCTATGTCCGCGCCTAAAGACGGTTAAAGTCTTCGGACCTAAGGCCGCAAACTCGGTCAACCTCAATAAAGGCTCCTAAAAATGACCTTATAAGGGGATCTGCAATTTAAACAATGAATTCCAAGGGCACTCTTAAAGCCTCTGGCATAATCGGCTCCAGCAAACCCAAATAAACTTCAGTTCCTGGCAAAAGCAAAAGTCCCAACATGCTTACAGTCTCGAAAGTCAAAATTTTTGGACACTTAAAAGACTATGGGCGACATGAAAAGAAAATCATTTGCCTTCAAGGAGTCAAGATGCTCTAAATACCACACTTAAAAGAGCCGGGTATACGAGCTGAGTATTGTAACGCCCCGAATTTAATTAATTAGTTAATTAAATTATTTAAGAATTTAATCATTGGATTTAATCGAAGTTCATGGATCAATCAGAATTGTCGGTATTATTTTGGGAAGCGTATTTGGATTATTAAGTTAAAGTCGGATTTTATTCGGTTAGTCGGAGAATTAATAAAGTTGATTTCGTTGAAGAAATAATAGTAGAAATAATATTATTATTAATATTGGACTATTCGTATTTAATTCGAATTTTATCGACGAAGTCGAATTTATTTTATTAAGTTGGCATGGTAATTAATCGGATTAATTTGGTGAAATAAAGTTGAAGTGTTATTTTATTAATGAGCTTAAAAATAACTTTGAGTTTAATTTAAGTTGTTGTGAAGTAAGGAGGGGGTATGTCACTTAGGCCCAATTAAGTTATTTAAGTGATTAAATAAAATAACCTTACTATGTTGGATTTAGAATTGGAAGAAGAAAGAGCTATCATAACACAAAGAGGAATAGGGTTTGGAGGAGAGGTGAAGAAGAGAGCCATGGCGGAAGAGAAAAGCTAGAGGAAGTCTAATTTTCGCAGCAAGTTTCTACAGTGAGACACCTTAGTAAAACGGACGTTTCTCCCAATCCAACCGTTGGATCGTTGCGGTTCTTGGACACAACGTTCCAGACTCGTAGAGGTAACTTCTGACCGGAGCAATTTTCGTTTTGATGATTTTAAGTCCGTCTGACAAAGCGATTTCCGAACAGGTTTTTGGTGCGTCTCTGCACGTTGTTAGAAAAGATTTTCAGAGAAAAGTTGGAAGCGGCAGCATAAGTTATGGCAACCAGGAGAGTAGACCAATCTCATATCCAAGGTAAGGGTGAGGTTCTAGCTCTATAAACGGGATTATGATGAATGATATGTGGGGGTTATGGTTGTCTGATTGCCTCTGTTTTGTGTGTTGTGATTGTATTGTTGAATGCTGAAATTGATTGACGTCGGTGAATAAGGTTATAAAAGTTCAATCAATGGTTGTGGGAAATTAGCCTAGGGTTTATAATTATTATTATTGAGGAAATAGTGGTAGAAAATTGCTAGATGTTGGTGGAGTATAACTATAATATTGCTATGTGTCACCTCGGTTTTTTTGAGAACTGACTCTTTTTATTTTTTTGAATTGCGAAAAGCAGAGAGTCGCCACCGACTTTTATTTTATCCAATTAAGGAAAGGTTTATAAAAGAAACAGGAAAAGACCTTTGAGAGATTTTGGGTTCGGGGGGTAGGTTATACAAAGGGAAGGTATTAGCACCCTTTGTATCCATGGTTATCCATGGGCTCTTAATTGCTTAGCTCACTTGTTTGAATCGTTTGATTTGCTTGAAATGCTTGTATGTGGTTTTAAACATTTTGTAAAGAATTAACTTTGTAATGATCCTTGTGCGGATGTATACAAAGTGTTTATCTTTTGAAAGATGTTTTGATGGTTTGAAAAAGATCTTTAACCTTGTAATTATCCTTGTTTGGAATTATACAAAATATAGTCTTTTGAAATTTTGTTTTAAGAAAAACAGTGATATGCGAAACACTTGTTTGTTTTTGATTTTGTTTGCGAGCAAGCAATTAGGAGGTCTGCCCTAAGTTCGTAAGGTCCTTTTCTTATTCTTTCAGAAAATTTTCCTTTACTGGATATTAATAGGATATTGAATTTGTGATCGAGTAATTGAAATGAGTACCAGAGGGATTACCCTAGGAGGTGCAAGTGTGATTGTGTATTAGATTCAGATATGTTATCTTTGAGATTAGTGATCTAGCGCTTCAGTTTTTATTCTTGCCACACACGCAGTTTTATATGTACAGGAATTAAAGTGCAGAAATGTAAAGAGCGGAAAGTAAATCTACGCTATTACATCGATTGTGCGAGAAATGTAAACTACGCTATTTTACATGAGTTTTGCAACCTAATACACTTATCTAGGAATTGAAATTGCAATAAGATAAAGGTGCGTGTTTTTTGGGCTTTTGAAGCAAAACGGGTAGAAACACCTGTAATTAAGGTTAGTAAGAAGAAAATTACTTAGTTAACCCTAAATCTAAGTTGATTTTAACCCTAAATAATTAACTAAGTCCAGAAATGATTCTAAGCATAATTAATCACTTAGCCTAATTTTTTCGTATTTTTGGGTTTTTTGAGGTTATTAAGTTAATTAATCAATAATTACAAATAATTTAACTTAAAGAGAAAAAAATAATCTAATTATGTCCAAAATTAGTCTATAATATATAAACTGAATTTAATAAAAGAAATATATTTTTTCTGAATTTTTTGATAGGTTAGTGTAGCGGTAAAAATGTGACTCGAGCGTAATCGCGCATTCGAAGTACAACAGAGTCGCCACCGAACTTTATTTATTCCAAGAAGGAAAGGGAAAATATCGATAAAACCCACGAATACAAAGAAAGGATAAGATGGTCGTTCATAACCAAATTAGGGTTCGGGAGTCGGTTAAGCAAGGGGAAGGTATTAGCACCCCTCACTTCCATCGTACTCGATGGGACCCATTTAGTTAGTTTAGTGTTTGAGTGTTAGCGTAATGTTTGCGTTCTTTAGCTTATTAATCGAGAAAAGATAAAAGAAAGATTTTTTTAGTTTTTATTATTGTGAAGAAAAGAAAAGATTTTTTATTATTATTATGCTCGCCAAGACGTTTGTATCTTGTGCCTACGTATTCCCTAGTGCAATGGGAAAGTCAGAGCAATCGTAGTTCGGACTAGGAACCACGAAAAGTTTTTGTTGATTGATTTTAGCGAGAGGTACTCGATCGCTTTCAAATGGAAATACTACGCGCACATGGATATGATATCACTACAAGAATGGATGACTAAATCAAGATAAGACATGATTTTGGCCATCATCGCATTCGAGTGGAAGATATTCGATCTTCACATGTGGAAGTATGTTCGTATTGAAAATTGGATAAGTGTCTCGTTTATGAGAAGAGTTTTAAAAGCCATAAGGAAAAAAGGTTTGAATGAAATTGAAGATTGTGTTTTAAAGGGACAGTTAGCAAAGGATTGAGCATAGGTGTTCACCTAGCGCGTCTTTACCCAAGGTATTGAACAGGAGCGAGCCCCATTGTCACTTGTTGTCCAAGTTAATTAATTTGTTTTAATTCAAAAGATCAAGGTATTCAAGAGGTGTGCACTTCTTGTCACAAGATCTTTCGGTTTGATTAAAGAAAGGTTCAAAAGATCAAGGTATTCAAGAGGTGTTCACCCCTTGTCACAGGATCTTTCGGTTTGATTAAAGAAAGGTTCAAAAGATCAAGGTATTCAAGAGGTGTTCACCCCTTGTCACATGATCTTTCGGTTTGATTAATGTGTTTTAGCTCAAAGGGTCGAAGGTATTCAAGAGGTGTGCACTTCTTGTCACTTGATCACTTTGATTTTATTAATGTGTTTTATTTCCAAAAGATCAAGGTATTCAAGAGGTGTTCACCCCTTGTCACTTAACCTCTTGGTTTGATTAAAGTGTTTTAGTTCAAAGGATCAAGGTATTCAAGAGGTGTGCACTTCTTGTCACTTGATCACTTTGATTTTATTAATGTGTTTTAGTTCCAAAAGATCAAGGTATTCAAGAGGTGTTCACCCCTTGTCACAAGATCTTTCGATTTAATTAAAGAAAGGTTTAAAAAATGTGTTAATCCAAAAGAATCGAGGTATTCAAGAGGTGTACACTTCTTGTCACACGATCTTTCGGTGCGGTTAAGAAAAAGATTTTTGAAAAGAAAACTCGACTTTGGACCGAGAAATGATTTGAAATGACTTGGCGTTGGACCAAGGTTTATTTATTTTCGAATTGAAATTAATCTAATTTTTTGGTATTTTTAATATAAGAAGTAAAATCTAACAAATCTATATAATAAAAATATTTTTTTGTTTTTGTTATATCATAGAAATAAAATTAAAAAAAATAGAAATAATATAGAAACACTAAGAAAGAAAATAAACACCAATGGGCTCAAAAGAGAAAAGCAAAATGGGGGTGTATCCAAGTAAATGGTACACTAGGCACTGGGCTCAAGAAGACAATAAAAATAAAAATAAAAAAACAAAGTATATTGGGCCGGACCGGGTTGAACCGGATCTATAGCCACCTAAGCCACAGGGACGGGTTAGAAAACCCTAACTATGTCTCTCTTCTTTCAATCGAACCTCAACCCGTTCCACACTCCCTCTGCTCTCAAATCTTTTCTCACTCGAACAACAACAAACACAGATAACCAAAAATCCAAAACGGAATGGCAACGGCAAAGCAAACATATCACAACATAAACTCAACAAATCGAATAACAACAAAACCTAAAGATGAAATGAAGAATTGATACAAGCTATCATGGTAGAAAAGATTAACACAAATGCAACAACAAGTTTGCATCGAGAAAGAGGTGAGATACCGATTTGACAGAGACGAACACACTCGTAGGTAAGGTTCTGCTCCTCTTCTTATGCTTCTGTGAAATCTTCTTGCTCTTGATTGGAATCGCGAGCCGGTGTTGAACGCGGTTGTGTTGTTGCTGTTGTTCTGTGAATCCGAGTTTTGTGTATATGCTGTGAGTTTGTGAGAGTGAAGGTTAGTGAAGCATTATGATGAACAAGTGTGTTGTGGTTGATGTTGTTTGTGGTGTGAAGGTAGGATGGTGAATCGGTTTCAAAAAGTGTGGTGGTGAGTGTTTGGTGAAGTTGTGAGTTGACTCGGTTTGTAACAGTGTTCCGAGTTTGGAGGGGATAAGGTTTGAGAATGGTTCGATGAGGGTGTTGTGTTGGGTTCTGTATGAGTGGATTGAAGGGATAGTTTGAGGTTGTCGTATGCTGAGAGTGTTTTAACAGAGATTTTGAGTGAGTTTTTGGAAGAAGAACTCAAAAGAATTTCAGCAGAGTTTTTCCTCAAGTTTTTCTCCTGGTGTCGCTCCCCTTTTTATGTGTTGTGGAAGTCCTGATTTATAGATGGTGAGAGCTGAATTGAAGTGAAAATTGGAGGGAAAAATTGATCCGTTTGAACTAATTTGTTAACTGAGCTTTGTGCTTTTTGTGTGCAGAATTTTGTGTTGCTGGATTAGTGCAAATTTTGGCTGTATTTGCAGGCTTGGGGTAACAGCAGGGGTAGCGATAGAGCAGTGAAAATGCAGGTTTTTGGACCGTTTTTGTGCAGCAATAGAGCAGATTTTTGGACTGTGGTAGTGTGTAGTTTTATGGAGCAGAGAACACAGGGTGCAGTTGTAGTGTGTAGTTTTATGGAGCAGAGAACACAGGGTGCAGGATAGCAGGTTTTTGGCATGGCATGAATAGAGATGTTGAGATGTGAGAAGATAGAAACACAAATATGGCTGCATCAAAAAAAGCAAACGTGAAAGACCCCAATTTTTGTTTAATTTTTCTGTACAATTTTGTTCTTGTTTGACTTGTAGTGTAATATCAAAAAATAAAAATAAAAAGATGGGCTTATGAAAACATTGTGTGATTTGGGCCATAACTAAAAAACTCTTTTTTGTGTTATATTCTTTTTTTTAACAAACAATCTAATAATAATAATAATAATAATAATAATAATAATAATAATAAAGTTAATAAAAATAATTTATTAATAAAAAGTGCAACATTAATTAAGAATTTAAATACAAAAATGCAATATTAATACAAATGTAAAATGAAAATGATGTTTAATTATATATTCTTTTTTTGAGATTTTTTAAAATGATAAAAATAAACAAACAACTAGTAATCATCTAAAAATAAACATTTTGGTAACAATGGTAAACCGAATAAGAAATATGTAAAGATATGAAATGCATGTTATTTTTTTTGTTGACTTTAGTAAAAAGTCAATGTTTTCAAATATGCGACAATATAATGCAAATGAAATATGAATGCGATAATATAAAATGAATGAAATATGTCGGTCAAAAATTGGGGTGCGACAGATGCCCCTATTTAAGTTTCTTCTATCAAAGATGTGAAGAGACTTAAATACAAAGTACACAATTTTTGTCCTTCATATGCAAATGAAATGCAATGTATGGACCTTTTTTATTTATTTATTTTGAATGCAATATGATATGAGACAGATGTTGAACTTTGTGGGGAATATGGCATCTACGAATAGCAATGGACAAAAACAAGGACCGATATCAGCTAATGTACTAATGAAGGCAAAGGAGAATATCGACTTCGACTCCAACTAATGTACTGAAGGAAATGAGATCTACTATCAGTTAATGTACTGACAAAAAGACGAAAAGGACACACGACTCCAATTAATGTACTGAAGAAGGAAGAAGAATGATATCATCAGTTAATGTACTGGAGATGTGAAACAAATCGACCTGCATCAATTAATGTACTGATGAGGGAAACAAAAGGGAATTGCCATCAGCTAATGTACCGACTAAAGGTAATCCTATACCAGTTAATGTACTGATAAGGCAAGAAGAAAGAGGCCGACGTCGGTTAATGTACTGACGAAGAGAAGTCATATACCAACTAATGTACTGATAAGGATGGGACAACCATGATCAATCATCGGCTAATGTACTGACGATAGAAAACATGAGGCTTTTGATATCAGCTAATGTACTGATGAAAGTCCCGTATCAATTAATGTACTAATGACGGGAAATGAAAGTGCATATTATCAATCAATGTACTGATAATAGCAACAAGTGGTGAATGACATCAGCTAATGTACTGATAAATAAAAGTAAATTGACATTATCAGCTAACGTACTGATGAATATAAGACGAAACCGCTTTGGTAAATGCCAAGTGAGTTGGACTTTGATCTCAAGGTAAGATGTTTGATAACAACGAGACCTTGAAAGAATGTAAATGAGCATGAATTTTGTTTTCATGCATGATAATGAATTTTCTATGCGTGATGAATGATCAATGTGATGCAATTGGTTATGAAAGCTGAGGTAGACTCTTTTTGTGAGGGTAGATCGAAACTCTGATTCCTCAACACAAGAACACTGCCAATCATGGTCTTGTCACACTGATGATCCTCTTGGAAGGACTGATAAACTGCTTGGGGATTGTTGAGGAAAACTGCCCCTGATTGACTGATTGTTATCTGATCGTTGCTTCAGTACTTTGAAATGAATGTTGGGAACATTTGCCCCAATATAAGTCTTGAACAACAGGATCTTGAAGTAACGTGCCCCTGATAGGATCATTGATCGAGTTTCTCGACTGTTTGAACTTCCTAAAAGATGAGTACTTGCAAATAAAATGTTTATTAAAAATGGTAATTTTAATGCGATGCTCAAAGTATATTTTGAAATCAAAGTTATTGTACAAATGATATTATTGATGTAAAGCAAATGAATCACAGGGTCTAAACACAATAGTCAAGACAATCAAAGTGATGGATAAATCAAAAGGTATGGTAAAACAAACGATTTGCAAGGATCTTTAGGAGTCAGGTTAACGCAACCTTGTTATAGTATGCTTTCAAAATAAACCTTGCTTCAATTAGGTCTTTCGAAGGTTGTAACGTGGCTTGGTTCACGTTTTTAGAAACAAAGGATATAGGCTCAAAATTTATTTGTACCCACCCATTCTTCGTGATGATCTCCAATCCTACGCTCAGTTAATTTAAATTATGCATTTAGGCTCCAAGGGTTTTGGGATTGCACCTATGATAGTGATGATGGTTTAAAGACCAAGGGAATCTCTGAGATGGCAGTCACTTCTTCCATTTGATAGTCACAACATTTTATGGTTGTTCAAGGAATTTATTGACTTCTCTTTTTATATCCCTAACTTTTTCCTGACCTGTTTTCATTTGAGATTACAGCCAGCGGGATGCCCCAGTTTTGCCTAAGTCTCCTTCATAGGTTTTGACCTAGCGGGCTTTTTCCTTTGAAATTTTTTTTGATATATTGGAAAGATAGTGACTGCCTTGATAATGATTAATGATAACCATCTTGGTCACTTTTGATTGAAACCCTTATTGGAAGATGTAATTAATGATTCTCTTGAATTTGAATGCACAAACAAATTAACTGAGAACTACCCTGCCCCAGGTTAAAAGTGCGGGTTTTTTCGTTTAAAAAGAAACTCCAACTTCGAAGGCTCAAAGGGGTTGACAAGGGATTAACTTCCTTATTTCTCCAGTGTTTGGGGATTGAAACAATGCCTTTACATCATCAGCAAAGTTCTATTTGAAAGCATACAATTCAATAATTTGGGTATTTCGTTGTCATCATCCTCCCTCCAATCTTTGCATAAACAAAAGCTTGATAAAGAAAGGGAACAAGAGATATATTTTTGTTTTTTTTGAAAGATAAAGCACAAAGATGCACACAGTGGATGTAAATGGATTGATTCCAATATGCAATGCTCCATTCATTAAGATTAACATTCAAGAACAAACAAAGTTCAATGCAGTACACAATACAACACAAGGAATTTGCAAACAGAAGGAAACAAGGCCTAGTGACCAATCAGTGACGAGGATGAGTTGCCTTGTCTGATATATTGGCTCCTCAATTGGATAACTTCTATTCTTAGCAAATCTTGGCCTCGTTGAGGTTCTTCCATAGTCTTCAAATTCATGCCTCCAATTCAGTGTGTTAAGGAATCAACATGACGATAGACAGGCCACTTGAGGGTGAAGACAGATGAAATGAGTCTTTTGTTGACAACTTGAATGCATGAATGCAGATGTATGATTTTTTTTATATATATATTTTTTTTTACATGCAGGAATGATGCAATGTCATATGATAGGGAATGCAACACGATGCTATACATAGACTAAATTAAAATGATAAATGTAAATGGATAAGAGAATTTACTGAGGAAAGCTTCTTAAAATAAGACAGTTCTATGTTCTTTTACCCAAGAATCCCCTCACAAGGTTAGCTCTAAGGTTTTTGATAGTAGAGATACCTACATCACCATAGATGGAACGGGTTCTAAAGGTCCTTGGAGTTAGCGACGAAATCAGATTTCTGCCATGCGATGGGTGAACCATCTTATGACAAATTTCATGACTAAGTCTCCTCCAAGTGGGGTTTTCGTATTAGCCATTCAAGGTGTTCACCTTGGGGACTAGCACTACACAACCACCTCCTAACTTATGTTTTTCTCTTGTTTTTCAAAGCTCGGGTTGAGAGCTTCACTCAAATATCATTCCCATATCCACAAATGAGTATATACAGAAATAAAAGCGGTAAAACAGGAGTAAAGAAACATAAATAATATAAGAATAAATATAAAGAACATAAGCATAAAAAACACAAGTATAAACAAACAAAAGCAAACACTCAAACATAAGACAAACTAAACTAGGGTTGACTCTCTTAGGATAGTCCCCAGCAGAGTCGCCACTTTCTGTAGCGGTAAAAATGTGACTCGAGCGTAATGGCGCATTCGAAGTACAACAGAGTCGCCACCGAACTTTATTTATTCCAAGAAGGAAAGGGAAAATATCGATAAAACCCACGAATACAAAGAAAGGATAAGATGGTCGTTCGTAACCAAATTAGGGTTCGGGAGTCGGTTAAGCAAGGGGAAGGTATTAGCACCCCTCACTTCCATCGTACTCGATGGGACCCATTTAGTTAGTTTAGTGTTTGAGTGTTAGCGTAATGTTTGCGTTCTTTAGCTTATTAATCGAGAAAAGATAAAAGAAAGATTTTTTTAGTTTTTATTATTGTGAAGAAAAGAAAAGATTTTTTATTATTATTATGCTCGCCAAGACGTTTGTATCTTGTGCCTACGTATTCCCTAGTGCAATGGGAAAGTCAGAGCAATCGTAGTTCGGACTAGGAACCACGAAAAGTTTTTGTTGATTGATTTTAGCGAGAGGTACTCGATCGCTTTCAAATGGAAATACTACGCGCACATGGATATGATATCACTACAAGAATGGATGACTAAATCAAGATAAGACATGATTTTGGCCATCATCGCATTCGAGTGGAAGATATTCGATCTTCGCATGTCGAAGTATGTTCGTATTGAAAATTGGATAAGTGTCTCGTTTATGAGAAGAGTTTTAAAAGCCATAAGGAAAAAAGGTTTGAATGAAATTGAAGATTGTGTTTTAAAGGGACAGTTAGCAAAGGATTGAGCATAGGTGTTCACCTAGCGCGTCTTTACCCAAGGTATTGAACAGGAGCGAGCCCCATTGTCACTTGTTGTCCAAGTTAATTAATTTGTTTTAATTCAAAAGATCAAGGTATTCAAGAGGTGTGCACTTCTTGTCACAAGATCTTTCGGTTTGATTAAAGAAAGGTTCAAAAGATCAAGGTATTCAAGAGGTGTTCACCCCTTGTCACAGGATCTTTCGGTTTGATTAAAGAAAGGTTCAAAAGATCAAGGTATTTAAGAGGTGTTCACCCCTTGTCACAGGATCTTTCGGTTTGATTAATGTGTTTTAGCTCAAAGGGTCGAAGGTATTCAAGAGGTGTGCACTTCTTGTCACTTGATCACTTTGATTTTATTAATGTGTTTTAGTTCCAAAAGATCAAGGTATTCAAGAGGTGTTCACCCCTTGTCACTTAACCTCTTGGTTTGATTAAAGTGTTTTAGTTCAAAGGATCAAGGTATTCAAGAGGTGTGCACTTCTTGTCACTTGATCACTTTGATTTTATTAATGTGTTTTAGTTCCAAAAGATCAAGGTATTCAAGAGGTGTTCACCCCTTGTCACAAGATCTTTCGATTTAATTAAAGAAAGGTTTAAAAAATGTGTTA
This sequence comes from Vicia villosa, assembly GCF_029867415.1. NCBI lineage: Eukaryota > Viridiplantae > Streptophyta > Magnoliopsida > Fabales > Fabaceae > Vicia > Vicia villosa. The sequence goes on along the minus strand of NW_026706811.1, from coordinate 1,134,056 downwards.
ATCCAAAAGAATCGAGGTATTCAAGAGGTGTACACTTCTTGTCACACGATCTTTCGGTGCGGTTAAGAAAAATATTTTTGAAAAGAAAACTCGACTTTGGACCGAGAAATGATTTGAAATGACTTGGCGTTGGACCAAGGTTTATTTATTTTCGAATTGAAATTAATATAATTTTTTGGTATTTTTAATATAAGAAGTAAAATCTAACAAATCTATATAATAAAAATATTTTTTTGTTTTTGTTATATCATAGAAATAAAATTAAAAAAAATAGAAATAATATAGAAACACTAAGAAAGAAAATAAACACCAATGGGCTCAAAAGAGAAAAGCAAAATGGGGGTGTATCCAAGTAAATGGTACACTAGGCACTGGGCTCAAGAAGACAATAAAAATAAAAATAAAAAAAACAAAGTATATTGGGCCGGACCGGGTTGAACCGGATCTATAGCCACCTAAGCCACAGGGACGGGTTAGAAAACCCTAACTATGTCTCTCTTCTTTCAATCGAACCTCAACCCGTTCCACACTCCCTCTGCTCTCAAATCTTTTCTCACTCGAACAACAACAAACACAGATAACCAAAAATCCAAAACGGAATGGAAACGGCAAAGCAAACATATCACAACATAAACTCAACAAATCGAATAACAACAAAACCTAAAGATGAAATGAAGAATTGATACAAGCTATCATGGTAGAAAAGATTAACACAAATGCAACAACAAGTTTGCATCGAGAAAGAGGTGAGATACCGATTTGACAGAGACGAACACACTCGTAGGTAAGGTTCTGCTCCTCTTCTTATGCTTCTGTGAAATCTTCTTGCTCTTGATTGGAATCGCGAGCCGGTGTTGAACGCGGTTGTGTTGTTGCTGTTGTTCTGTGAATCCGAGTTTTGTGTATATGCTGTGAGTTTGTGAGAGTGAAGGTTAGTGAAGCATTATGATGAACAAGTGTGTTGTGGTTGATGTTGTTTGTGGTGTGAAGGTAGGATGGTGAATCGGTTTCAAAAAGTGTGGTGGTGAGTGTTTGGTGAAGTTGTGAGTTGACTCGGTTTGTAACAGTGTTCCGAGTTTGGAGGGGATAAGGTTTGAGAATGGTTCGATGAGGGTGTTGTGTTGGGTTCTGTATGAGTGGATTGAAGGGATAGTTTGAGGTTGTCGTATGCTGAGAGTGTTTTAACAGAGATTTTGAGTGAGTTTTTGGAAGAAGAACTCAAAAGAATTTCAGCAGAGTTTTTCCTCAAGTTTTTCTCCTGGTGTCGCTCCCCTTTTTATGTGTTGTGGAAGTCCTGATTTATAGATGGTGAGAGCTGAATTGAAGTGAAAATTGGAGGGAAAAATTGATCCGTTTGAACTAATTTGTTAACTGAGCTTTGTGCTTTTTGTGTGCAGAATTTTGTGTTGCTGGATTAGTGCAAATTTTGGCTGTATTTGCAGGCTTGGGGTAACAGCAGGGGTAGCGATAGAGCAGTGAAAATGCAGGTTTTTGGACCGTTTTTGTGCAGCAATAGAGCAGATTTTTGGACTGTGGTAGTGTGTAGTTTTATGGAGCAGAGAACACAGGGTGCAGTTGTAGTGTGTAGTTTTATGGAGCAGAGAACACAGGGTGCAGGGTAGCAGGTTTTTGGCATGGCATGAATAGAGATGTTGAGATGTGAGAAGATAGAAACACAAATATGGCTGCATCAAAAAAAGCAAACGTGAAAGACCCCAATTTTTGTTTAATTTTTCTGTACAATTTTGTTCTTGTTTGACTTGTAGTGTAATATCAAAAAATAAAAATAAAAAGATGGGCTTATGAAAACATTGTGTGATTTGGGCCATAACTAAAAAACTCTTTTTTGTGTTATATTCTTTTTTTTTAACAAACAATCTAATAATAATAATAATAATAATAATAATAATAATAATAATAATAATAATAATAATAAAGTTAATAAAAATAATTTATTAATAAAAAGTGCAACATTAATTAAGAATTTAAATACAAAAATGCAATATTAATACAAATGTAAAATGAAAATGATGTTTAATTATATATTCTTTTTTTGAGATTTTTTAAAATGATAAAAATAAACAAACAACTAGTAATCATCTAAAAATAAACATTTTGGTAACAATGGTAAACCGAATAAGAAATATGTAAAGATATGAAATGCAAGTTATTTTTTTTGTTGACTTTAGTAAAAAGTCAATGTTTTCAAATATGCGACAATATAATGCAAATGAAATATGAATGCGATAATATAAAATGAATGAAATATGTCGGTCAAAAATTGGGGTGCGACAGTTAGAAATAATTAAAAAGCAAATATATAAATATATACTAATTAATTAACAAAATATTTTAATTATGAAGAAAAAATAAAATATTTTGGTCCAGAAATTAAATTATCATTTTATCAAATTAATAATAAAAAGAAAATAATTTTTGGGTTTTTAAAAATATTTTTAATTAATTTTAGAAGTTAAATCAAAATAATAAGAAAATATAAAAAATTTGATCACATGTGGCGTGTCTGTGAAGTGCAGGGTGTGGTTGCGTGTTTTGAAGCGTTAGGTTGTACTGGAGATTGATCAGTTGGCCCATGGAACGAGGGGTATGGTATGTGGTGGTCTGGCATCATACAGGAGTGGTCAGGTTTTTAAAAAATCCAACGCGCACAAGAGGACCAATGGGGTGGTGCCACAACTTCGTCTTCTTCCCTAGGATTGTTGCAACCGTATGTAAAGGTTTTACCTACGATTTTTTCCGTCGCTACAAACCTGCAACACACTAAAACTTCACACAAGCAATATAAATTATTTAGGAGACCATGGTTCAGCTTAAAATCGTCCCCTGAGTTCAAATATGCCACTGGTTTCTTCTAATTTTGTCTAAATCAAAGGATCCCAAATTTTAGCTTAAGAACCCTAGAATGGGATCTTCGTGAATACGTTACCAAACCTTAAATAACTGTCCAGAAACGTTCACCAGGTTAATCTAAACATGGATATGCAACCAAAAATTATTTAAAATGGGTGGAAGTATGGATTCGATGTTGGTTTTATTTGGTACAAACCGTGGGTTCTGTGGTACGGTTCTGAGTGCCTCCAGGCTTGGAAATGATTTGGAAATGTTCAATGATACTTGAGGAATGTTTTGGAATGAATATTTGGACTTGAATTGGACTCTAAGTTGGAATTCGAGTTTTGAGTTTTTCTTGAAATTTTAAGAGAACTTTGGCTATGGATTTGGCTTGTGAATTCGTCCCTTGTTACTTGCTGAAGCTTGGTATTTATAGACAAGTGTTCTTAAGCAGATAAACTTGAATGCCAAGTCGAAGTCTTGCATACTTGAGTATTTTGAATTTTTGCACATTTTCATTAATGGAAGCTTTGAAAAACATGGCCATGTTTTCCAATTTCTTCACCCACTTCTGCCACTCCAATGCTCAGAGATTTCTGTCCCCTTGAACCAATCTTGAATCTAGAAGCAAAGACTTTGCCAACATCTTGAATCATTTCTTTTTAATTTAATTTTAAATGAATAAAACTATATCAAAATGAAATAAAACGCTCATGGGCCTAATATTGGTCGTGGATGACCTTAAGCAATCTTAGAAACATGTTAGGATCACAAAAGATTAGGCCCCATTGGAAAAAAAAATCAAGTTTGATCAATGTTGGTTTCATGTATTTTCCCAAAAAATGGCCAACTTCAACAAGGCATAACTCCCTCAATTTTGATCATATGAATGTGTTCATGTACTTTTTGGAATCCTCAAGATGTCCTCTACAAGCCACTTTGGAAGCTTTTTTGCATTTGGAAAAGTTATCTTGATGTTATGGGCTTTGACAAAAAACTGCTTTTTGTTGACTTTGAAAATGACTTGTAATGTCTTGGCTCATATTTCCCAAATGGTGAATCCAATGATCATGGGACCAATTTCATTTGAAAGATAATTGAATTTCCTTCACAATGAGCATTGGTTGGAATTTTTCTGATGTTCCATGAGAGAGTTACGGACGGTCAAAGTTCAGTTGACTTTTTAGGTAAAAACCCTAATTTTGAAACTTGGAGTTTTGTCGATTTATGAACTTTTCTTGATGAATTATGACCAACCATTGATCAAATGATTAATCTTTTGACAAAATATGGATGTTGACAAAAAATTGCATTTTTGACAGTCTGTTGACTTTTTGGTCAAACTGGTCGTCTGTTGACCGTTTGAGCAGTTGACTGTGCGTCCGAGCGAAACGAAGTTTGAAAATTTGTCTGGTGGTACTTTGAGTCATATCGAAATTTATGAAATCCATTTGAGGTCTCAAAGCTCATTCTCCTGAAAAAAACAAAAACCCTAGTTAGGGACTGTTTGTGTAGGAGACAGTTAGGCGTACCTGATTTTTGTGCAGTTTTGAGTCTCTGCTGATCATGTGAGTATCAGGAGACTTCTAAAACAAAAATCTTGGAAATTTGAAGTGCACATATTGAGGTGTGGCAGTTGAATTGACTGTTGATACAGATGCGGAGAGTCGCCACCGACTTTTATTTTATCCAATTAAGGAAAGGTTTATAAAAGAAACAGGAAAAGACCTTTGATAGATTTTGGGTTCGGGGGGTAGGTTATACAAAGGGAAGGTATTAGCACCCTTTGTATCCAAGGTTATCCATGGGCTCTTAATTGCTTAGCTCACTTGTTTGAATCGTTTGATTTGCTTGAAATGCTTGTATGTGGTTTTAAACATTTTGTAAAGAATTAACTTTGTAATGATCCTTGTGCAGATATATACAAAGTGTTTATCTTTTGAAAGATGTTTTGATGGTTTGAAAAAGATCTTTAACCTTGTAATTATACTTGTTTGGAATTATACAAAATATAGTCTTTTGAAATTTTGTTTTGAGAAAAACAGTGATATGCGAAACACTTGTTTGTTTTTTATTTTGTTTGCGAGCAAGCAATTAGGAGGTCTGCCCTAAGTTCGTAAGGTCCTTTTCTTATTCTTTCAGAAAATTTTCCTTTACTGGATATTAACAGGATATTGAATTTGTGATCGAGTAATTGAAATGAGTACCGGAGGGATTACCCTAGGAGGTGCAAGTGTGATTGTGTATTAGATTCAGATATGTTATCTTTAAGATTAGTGATCTAGCGCTTCAATTTTTATTCTTGCCACACACGCAGTTTTATATGTACAGGAATTAAAGTGCAGAAATGTAAAGAGCGGAAAGTAAATCTACACTATTACATCGATTGTGCGAGAAATGTAAACTACGCTATTTTACATGAGTTTTGCAACCTAATACACTTATCTAGGAATTGAAATTGCAATAAGAAAAAGGTGCGTGTTTTATGGGCTTTTGAAGCAGAACGGGTAGAAACACCTGTAATTAAGGTTAGTAAAAAGAAAATTACTTAGTTAACCCTAAATCTAAGTTGATTTTAACCCTAAATAATTAACTAAGTCCAGAAATGATTCTAAGCCTAATTAATCACTCAGCCTAATTTTTTTGTATTTTTGGGTTTTTTGAGGTTATTAAGTTAATTAATCAATAATTACAAATAATTATACAAATAATTTAACTTAAAGAGAAAAAATAATCTAATTATGTCCAAAATTAGTCTATAATATATAAACTGAATTTAATAAAAGAAATATATTTTTTCTGAATTTTTTGATAGGTTAGAAATAATTAAAAAGCAAATATATAAATATATACTAATTAATTAACAAAATATTTTAATTATGAAGAAAAAATAAAATATTTTGGTCCAGAAATTAAATTATCATTTTATCAAATTAATAATAAAAAGAAAATAATTTTTGGGTTTTTAAAAATATTTTTAATTAATTTTAGAAGTTAAATAAAAATAATAAGAAAATATAAAAAATTGGATCACATGTGGCGTGTCTGTGAAGTGTAGGGTGTGGTTGCGTGTTTTGAAGCGTTAGATTGAACTGGAGATTGATCAGATGGCCCATGGAACGAGGGAGTATGGTATGTGGTGGTCTGACATCATACAGGAGTGGTCATGTTTTTAAAAATTCCAACGCGCGCAAGAGGATCAATGGGGTGGCGCCACGACTTCGTCTTCTTCCCTAGGATTGATGCTACCGTAGGTAAAGGTTTTACCTACGGTTTTTTCCGTCGCTACAAACCTGCAACACACTAAAACTTCACACAAGCAATACAAATTATTTAGGAGACCATGGTTCAGCTTAAAATCGTCCCCAGAGTTCAAATATGCCACTGGTTTCTTCTAATTTTGTCTAAATCAAAGGATCCCAAATTTTAGCTTAAGAACCCTAGAATGGGATCTTCGTGAATACGTGACCAAACCTTAATTAACTGTCCAGAAACGTTCACCAGGTTAATCTAAACATGGATATGCAACCAAAAATTATTTAAAATGCCTGGAAGTATGGATTCGATGTTGGATTTATTTGGTACAAACCGTGGGTTCTGTGGTACGATTCTGAGTGCCTCCAAGCTTGGAAATGATTTGGAAATGATCAATGATACTTGAGGAATGTTTTGGAATGAATATTTGGACTTGAATTGGACTCTAAGTGGGAATTCGAGTTTTGAGTTTTTCTTGTAATTTTAAGAGAACTTTGGCTATGGATTTGGCTTGTGAATTCGTCCCTTGTTACTTGCTGAAGCTTGGTATTTATAGACAAGTGTTCTGAAGCAGATAAACTTGAATGCCAAGTCCAAGTCTTGCATACTTGAGTATTTTGAGTTTTTGCACATTTTCATTAATGGAAGCTTTGAAAATCATGGCCATGGTTTCCAATTTCTTCACCCACTTCTGCCACTCCAATGCTCAGAGATTTCTGTCCCCTTGAACCAATCTTGAATCTAGAAGCAAAGACTTTGCCAACATCTTGAATCATTTCTTATTAATTTAATTTTAAATGAATAAAATTAAATCAAAATGAAATAAAACCCTCATGGGCCTAAGATTGGTCGTGGATGACCTTAAGAAATCTTAGAAACATGTTTGGATCACAAAAGATTAGGCCCCTTTGGAAAAAAAATCAAGTTTGATCAATGTTGGTTTCATGTATTTTCCCAAAAAACGGCCAACTTCAACAAGGCATAACTCCCTCAATTTTGATCATATGAATGTGTTCATGTACTTTTTGGAATCCTCAAGATGTCCTCTACAAGCCACTTTGGAAGCTTTTTTGCATTTGGAGAAGTTATCTTGATGTTATGGGCTTTGACAAAAAACTGCTTTTTGTCGACTTTGAAAATGACTTGTAATGTCTTGGCTAATATTTCCCAAATGGTGAATCCAATGATCATGGGACCGATTTCATTTGAAAGATAATTGAGTTTCCTTCACAATGAGCATTGGTTGGAATTTTTCTGATGTTCCATGAGAGAGTTACGGACGGTCAAAGTTCAGTTGACTTTTTAGGTAAAAACCCTAATTTTGAAACTTGGAGTTTTGTCGATTTATGAACTTTTCTTGATGAATTATGATCAACCATTGATCAAATGATTAATCTTTTGACAAAATATGGATGTTGACAAAAAATTGCATTTTTGACTGTCTGTTGACTTTTTGGTCAAACTGGTCGTCTGTTGACCGTTTGAGCAGTTGACTGTGCGTCCGAGCGAAACGAAGTTTGAAAATCTGTCTGGTGGTACTTTGAGACATATGGAAATTTATGAAATCCATTTGAGGTCTCAAAGCTCATTCTCCTGAAAAAAAACAAAAACCCTAGTTAGGGAGTGTTTGTGTAGGATACAGTTAGGCGTACCTGATTTTTGTGCAGTTTTGAGTCTCTGCTGATCATGTGAGTATCAGGAGACTTCTAGGACAAAAATCTTGGAAATTTGAAGTGCACATCTTGAGGTGTGGCAGTTGAATTTACTGTTGATACAGATGCGGAGAATCGCCACCGACTTTTATTTTATCCAATTAAGGAAAGGTTTATAAAAGAAACAGGAAAAGACCTTTGAGAGATTTTGGGTTCGGGGGGTAGGTTATACAAAGGGAAGGTATTAGCACCCTTTGTATCCATGGTTATACATGGGCTCTTAATTGCTTAGCTCACTTGTTTGAATCGTTTGATTTGCTTGAAATGCTTGTATGTGGTTTTAAACATTTTGTAAAGAATTAACTTTGTAATGATCCTTGTGCGGATGTATACAAAGTGTTTATCTTTTGAAAGATGTTTTGATGGTTTGAAAAAGATCTTTAACCTTGTAATTATCCTTGTTTGGAATTATACAAAATATAGTCTTTTGAAATTTTGTTTTGAGAAAAACAGTGATATGCGAAACACTTGTTTGTTTTTTATTTTGTTTGCGAGCAAGCAATTAGGAGGTCTTCCCTAAGTTCGTAAGGTCCTTTTCTTATTCTTTCAGAAAATTTTCCTTTACTAGATATTAACAGGATATTGAATTTGTGATCGAGTAATTGAAATGAGTACCGGAGGGATTACCCTAGGAGGTGCAAGTGTGATTGTGTATTAGATTCAGATATGTTATCTTTGAGATTAGTGATCTAGCGCTTCAGTTTTTATTCTTGCCACACACGCAGTTTTATATGTACAGGAATTAAAGTGCAGAAATGTAAAGAGCGGAAAGTAAATCTACGCTATTACATCGATTGTGCGAGAAATGTAAACTACGCTATTTTACATGAGTTTTGCAACCTAATACACTTATCTAGGAATTGAAATTGCAATAAGATAAAGGTGCGTGATTTTTGGGCTTTTGAAGCAGAACGGGTAGAAACACCTGTAATTAAGGTTAGTAAAAAGAAAATTACTTAGTTAACCCTAAATCTATGTTGATTTTAACCCTAAATAATTAACTAAGTCCAGAAATGATTCTAAGCATAATTAATCACTTAGCCTAATTTTTTTTGTATTTTTGGGTTTTTTGAGGTTATTAAGTTAATTAATCAATAATTACAAATATTTATACAAATAATTTAACTTAAAGAGAAAAAATAATCTAATTATGTCCAAAATTAGTCTATAATATATAAACTGAATTTAATAAAAGAAATATATTTTTTCTGAATTTTTTGATAGGTTAGAAATAATTAAAAAGCAAATATATAAATATATACTAATTAATTAACAAAATATTTTAATTATGAAGAAAAAATAAAATATTTTGGTCCAGAAATTAAATTATCATTTTATCAAATTAATAATAAAAAGAAAATAATTTTTGGGTTTTTAAAAATATTTTTAATTAATTTTAGAAGTTAAATAAAAATAATAAGAAAATATAAAACATTGGATCACATGTGGCGTGTCTGTGAAGTGTAGGGTGTGGTTGCGTGTTTTGAAGCATTAGATTGAGCTGGAGATTGATCAGATGGCCCATGGAACGAGAGAGTATGGTATATGGTGGTCTGGCATCATACAGGAGTGGTCAGGTTTTTAAAAAATCCAACGCGCGCAAGAGGACCAATGGGGTGGTGCCACGACTTCATCTTCTTCCCTAGGATTGCTGGAACCGTAGGTAAAGGTTTTACCTACGGTTTTTTCCGTCGCTACAAACCTGCAACATACTAAAACTTCACACAAGCAATATAAATTATTTAGGAGACCATGGTTCAGCTTAAAATCGTCCCCTGAGTTCAAATATGCCACTGGTTTCTTCTAATTTTTTCTAAATCAAAGGATCCCAAATTTTAGATTAAGAACCCTAGAATGGGATCTTCGTGAATACGTGACCAAACCTGAATTAACTGTCCAGAAACGTTCACCAGGTTAATCTAAACATGGATATGCAACCAAAAATTATTTAAAATGCGTGGAAGTATGGATTCGATGTTGGTTTTATTTGGTACAAATCGTGGGTTCTGTGGTACGGTTCTGAGTGCCTCCAAGCTTGGAAATGATTTGGAAATGTTCAATGATACTTGAGGAATGTTTTGGAATGAATATTTGGACTTGAATTGGACTCTAAGTGGGAATTCGAGTTTTGAGTTTTTCTTGAAATTTTAAGAGAACTTTGGTTATGGATTTGGCTTGTGAATTCGTCCCTTGTTACTTGCTGAAGCTTGGTATTTATAGACAAGTGTTCTTAAGCAGATAAACTTGAATGCCAAGTCGAAGTCTTGCATACTTGAGTATTTTGAATTTTTGCACATTTTCATTAATGGAAGCTTTGAAAAACATGGCCATGGTTTCCAATTTCTTCACCCACTTCTGCCACTCCAATGCTCAGAGATTTATGTCCCCTTGAACCAATCTTGAATCTAGAAGCAAAGACTTTGCCAACATCTTGAATCATTTCTTATTAATTTAATTTTAAATGAATAAAATTATATCAAAATGAAATAAAACCCTCATGGGCCTAAGATTGGTCGTGGATGACCTTAAGCAATCTTAGAAACATGTTTGGATCACAAAAGATTAGGCCCCTTTGAAAAAAAATCAAGTTTGATCAATGTTGGTTTCATGTATTTTCCCAAAAAATGGCCAACTTCAACAAGGCATAACTCCCTCAATTTTGATCATATGAATGTGTTCATATACTTTTTGGAATCCTCAAGATATCCTCTACAAGCCACTTTGGAAGCTTTTTTGCATTTGGAGAAGTTATCTTGATGTTATAGGCTTTGACAAAAAACTGCTTTTTGTCGACTTTGAAAATGACTTGTAATGTCTTGGCTAATATTTCCCAAATGGTGAATCCAATGATCATGGGACCAATTTCATTTGAAATAAAATTGAATTTCCTTCACAATGAGCATTGGTTGGAATTTTTATGATGTTCCATGAGAGAGTTACGAACGGTCAAAGTTCAGTTGACTTTTTAGGTAAAAACCCTAATTTTGAAACTTGGAGTTTTGTCGATTTATGAACTTTTCTTGATGAATTATGATCAACCATTGATCAAATGATGAATCTTTTGACAAAATATGGATGTTGACAAAAAATTGCATTTTTGACTGTCTGTTGACTTTTTGGTCAAACTGGTCGTCTGTTGACCGTTTGAGCAGTTGACTGTGCGTCCGAGCGAAACGAAGTTTGAAAATCTGTCTGGTGGTACTTTGAGACATATGGAAATTTATGAAATCCATTTGAGGTCTCAAAGCTCATTCTCCTGAAAAAAAACAAAAACCCTAGTTAGGGACTGTTTGTGTAGGAGACAGTTAGGCGTACCTGATTTTTGTGCAGTTTTGAGTCTCTGCTGATCATGTGAGTATCAGGAGACTTCTAGGACAAAAATCTTGGAAATTTGAAGTGCACATCTTGAGGTGTGGCAGTTGAATTTACTGTTGATACAGATGCGGAGAATCGCCACCGACTTTTATTTTATCCAATTAAGGAAAGGTTTATAAAAGAAACAGGAAAAGACCTTTGAGAGATTTTGGGTTCGGGGGGTAGGTTATACAAAGGGAAGGTATTAGCACCCTTTGTATCCATGGTTATACATGGGCTCTTAATTGCTTAGCTCACTTGTTTGAATCGTTTGATTTGCTTGAAATGCTTGTATGTGGTTTTAAACATTTTGTAAAGAATTAACTTTGTAATGATCCTTGTGCGGATGTATACAAAGTGTTTATCTTTTGAAAGATGTTTTGATGGTTTGAAAAAGATCTTTAACCTTGTAATTATCCTTGTTTGGAATTATACAAAATATAGTCTTTTGAAATTTTGTTTTGAGAAAAACAGTGATATGCGAAACACTTGTTTGTTTTTTATTTTGTTTGCGAGCAAGCAATTAGGAGGTCTTCCCTAAGTTCGTAAGGTCCTTTTCTTATTCTTTCAGAAAATTTTCCTTTACTAGATATTAACAGGATATTGAATTTGTGATCGAGTAATTGAAATGAGTACCGGAGGGATTACCCTAGGAGGTGCAAGTGTGATTGTGTATTAGATTCAGATATGTTATCTTTGAGATTAGTGATCTAGCGCTTCAGTTTTTATTCTTGCCACACACGCAGTTTTATATGTACAGGAATTAAAGTGCAGAAATGTAAAGAGCGGAAAGTAAATCTACGTTATTACATCGATTGTGCGAGAAATGTAAACTACGCTATTTTACATGAGTTTTGCAACCTAATACACTTATCTAGGAATTGAAATTGCAATAAGATAAAGGTGCGTGTTTTTTGGGCCTTTGAAGTAGAACGGGTAGAAACACCTGTAATTAAGGTTAGTAAAAAGAAAATTACTTAGTTAACCCTAAATCTAAGTTGATTTTAACCCTAAATAATTAACTAAGTCCAGAAATGATTCTAAGCCTAATTAATCACTTAGACTAATTTTTTTTGTATTTTTGGGTTTTTTGAGGTTATTAAGTTAATTAATCAATAATTACAAATAATTATACAAATAATTTAACTTAAAGAGAAAAAATAATCTAATTATGTCCAAAATTAGTCTATAATATATAAACTGAATTTAATAAAAGAAATATATTTTTTCTGAATTTTTTGATAGGTTAGAAATAATTAAAAAGCAAATATATAAATATATACTAATTAATTAACAAAATATTTTAATTATGATGAAAAAATAAAATATTTTGGTCCTGAAATTAAATTATCATTTTATCAAATTAATAATAAAAAGAAAATAATTTTTGGGTTTTTAAAAATATTTTTAATTAATTTTAGAAGTTAAATAAAAATAATAAGAAAATATAAAAAATTGGATCACATGTGGCGTGTCTGTGAAGTGTAGGGTGTGGTTGCGTGTTTTGAAGCGTTAGATTGAACTGGAGATTGATCAGATGGCCCATGGAACGAGGGAGTATGGTATGTGGTGGTCTGGCATCATACAGGAGTGGTCAGGTTTTTAAAAAATCCAACGCGCGCAAGAGGACCAATGGGGTGGCGCCACGACTTCGTCTTCTTCCCTAGGATTGCTGCAACCGTAGGTAAAGGTTTTACCTACTGTTTTTTCCGTCGCTACAAACCTGCAACACACTAAAACTTCACACAAGCAATATAAATTATTTAGGAGACCATGGTTCAACTTAAAATCGTCCCCTGAGTTCAAATATGCCACTGGTTTCTTCTAATTTTGTCTGAATCAAAGGATCCCAAATTTTAGCTTAAGAACCCTAGAATGGGATCTTCGTGAATACGTGACCAAACCTTAATTAACTGTCCAGAAACGTTCACCAGGTTAATCTAAACATGGATATGCAACCAAAAATTATTTAAAATGCGTGGAAGTATGGATTCGATGTTGGTTTTATTTGGTACAAACCGTGGGTTCTGTGGTACGGTTCTGAGTGCCTCCAAGGTTGGAAATGATTTGGAAATGTTCAATGATACTTGAGGAATGAACGATAAAACAACAGTAGATAGATGGCCGGGAGTGAAAACAATAAATGATTTAATGCACATAAAAATAAATATTTAACTAGCAATAAAACATAAACAATATTTCAATATTTAAATAATAGTACAAAAGATAGTACGATATTTAATACGGACAATACAAATATTAAATAACGACAAAAACAATGAACAGTACATTATAACACATACCACGAACGGTACATTATTTGAAAACGACAAATACGACAAACTTTAAGTATGACGATTAAAGACCCACGCTATAAACAACAGTAGATAGATGGCCGGGAGTGAAAACAACCCAGGTCTGCATTCTTTAGGATTATGAAGACAAAAAAAAGACATGATCACCACAAAAATAGTGATGACCACAAGAAGAAACGTTTCCACCCACTTTGCCATTTTTTGCCGAGGAAGAAGAGAAAATGATTTTATGGAAGATAATATGATAGAAATTTGGGAGATGAGTGAAAATTTGATGTGAGAAATTATGGGAAAAATGAGGAGTATTTATAGAGTGAAAAGAGAGAGATAGAGACATTGGGGAATGGAGTGGCACCGTAAAAGGGAAAATTTGAATGGTAGTAGAATTTGAAAAAAATATGGTAGGTTTTGAAAAGAAAGAGGTATAGAATAAAGTTAGGATTTGATTTGAAAGAAGGAGATTTGAAAAACTAATATAGTATAAAATAAAAATTAGTGGGAAATAAAACCAATAATAATTTAATTGTTACCAGTATAATCTGAAACCCCGGACTCTGCGCCTGCAAATTTTAATTCTGTACCAACTGGTCAGCATTATTTATCTGAAAATAAATCTCAAATAAACAATGTATGAAGTGATAAACAGTATTTGGTGTTTACGTAAGAATAAATTCAACAGCGAACCAAAATACTGCATAAAAATTTCTAAAAATTGAGTATTCATAAAATCAGGATATTTATGAAATAAAAATCCAAGATTGTATAAAACTTCAAATTTTTAGATAGAAGTCTGTTGACTTCTCTTTGAAAAAGACGCGGGCAAATTTTGGGGTATAACAGTTGCCCCTATTCAATCTTCTTAAACCTGAAGAGGCCGATTGGAATCTGAAGGTAGAAGATGATTGAATATTTAGATGCCCTGAAATTTGCACTTACCTCCACCAGAAGTGATGTTGGAAATTGTATTGAGTGCGGCTTGAGAAATGTCGTTTGGCGGATCAAAACATTACCTGAGATGGGCTTTTAGATGCCATCTAGTGGATGTGTTGATGGTTTGTTTATCAGAATGAATCCATTGATTATATCTTGATGAAGGATTTAAACCTCTGTGTTGACCGTTATGGAACCATCCGAGGTTACCGCTTTTAGATTTTGAAGTTGACAGTTACGGAACCGTCCGAGGTGTCCGCTTTAGATTTTGAATGTTGATCGTTATGGAACCGTCCGAGGTTACCGCTTTTAGATTTTGAAGTTGACCGTTACGGAACCGTCCGAGGTGTCCGCTTTAGATTTTGAATGTTGATCGTTATGGAACCGTCCGAGGTGTCCGCTTTATATTTTAAATGTTAATCATTACGGAACCGTCCGAGGTTTCCGCTTTAGATTTTGAAAAGTTGATTGTTTAAGGAGTCGTCTGAGGTATCGACTTAAATCTGAAGGTAGATTGTTTAAGGAACCGTCCGAGGTATCGACTTAAATCTGAGGGTAGATTGTTTAAGGAACCGACTGAGGTATCGACTTTAAATCTGAAGGTAGATCATTTAAGGAACTGTCTGAGGTATCGACTTAGATCCGAAGGTAGATCATTAAGGAACCGTCCAAGGTATCGACTTAGATCCAAAGGTAGATCATTAAGGAACCGTCCAAGGTATCGACTTAGATCTAAAGGGTTTATTGTTTAAGGAACCGTCCAAGGTATCGACTTAGATCTGAGGGTAGATCATTAAGGAACCGTCCAAGGTATCGACTTAGATCTGAAAGGTTTTGAAGTTGTTTATTTGACTGCAGCAGTAACCTGAAAAAGGAAAAGTTAGTTTTTTTATGCCATGTCATGATGCATGTAAATCGTTTATGTGACGGGATTCTCAAAATAAATGAGAACCTTGCATGTTATGTACGCATTTGTCGCGATGCATTATGTATTATGTATGAACATGTATGCAATTGTATGATGTATGGATACGACTATGTGATGGAAGCGTGTCAATGATTTTGTCTATCAATTTTGAGAAAGTAAATCTCTGTATGCTGCTTGGAGATGATGGCATTATGACCGTTGATGATCTTTGCTATCTTGTTAGAGCGTACCCAGCTGGGGAATCTTCCTTACTAACCAGGATGTTCCGTTGAGGATTATTGATTACCACTTGGGGATGAGATTAAATTGAAGGATCTAATCTTGATGCACCCTGACTGAGGATAAGAGAGATGGATAATCCTCCAATGCACTATTTGATCAGGTTTTTGTGGAGGATCTGACCTTCTGGGGATAGTGATCTTGAACAGCCCTGCTGGGGGGTGAAGGAGATGAACAATCCTTCGATGTAACATCTTGTCCGAGCTTGGGGATTGGGTCCCTTGAATAATGTTGTTGGAGAAAAGAATCCTGTCGAGGTTCTTGCTGAGGAATGTATCTCTGTTGGAGAAATACTTCCGTTGACAAATGAAACATATTAGAGGATTTATTTTGACAGTGTGATCATCGTGAATGTACACTACAAGCGTCGAAAGCTCGCTTATAATCTTCTGATGCTCGTACTCAGTGTAGGAGATGAAACACTCCGTTGGGGAATTAATTAGGCCCTGCTTATCCGGAGCTGACCTCTTGAAGATTGCTTTGTGGGGGATATTCCCATGTTGCCGGTTTCGGGATAACGTCCGGATGATTGGGACATTACCTGAATGCTATTCCTGTTTTCATGTTTTTGATAAACATCAATCATATTTAAATGCATATGTTCATTCAAAATTATCATTGGGACGTTTACGCATTCAAAATAGAGAAAGTAAAAAACATTGATTTTGAGCGTGAATTGTATTGATTTGAAAGATAGCCATAATAGGCTAATTAGTACAAGGAGACAAAAATCCTAGTAGTAGGAAGTTGTCATAAAACTTTTGAAAAGCATTTATAAAGGAAAATAGCTATGTGAAAACAATCCCGTCAAGTTTCAACTCTGCTATTGCCAATCTGTCTTCGAGTATCTCATCCCTCACTTGTTGGAAGAAAATGATTGGACTGATTGGTGCCTTTCGGACTTTGATGTGTTGAACCTTGAATGTGAATAGGTAGCCAAATGGGACATAGTCGTACGCTTTATTCCCTAACTTTTTCCTAGGCCGCCTTTTCAGGTTTTCAGCCTACCGGGATAATTATACTATTATTTTTTTTTTGCCTTTAATTTTTGCCTGGATCGCCCTTTCAGGTTTTCAATCCACCGAGACGCCCATTTTTTGCCTAAGTCGCCCTTTCGGGTTTTCAACTTAGCGAGCTTTTATTTCTTTAAGCGAAGTACCTTTTGACTATGTCCGCATTCATAGGTGTGGGAAATCCTCGCCATCCATAGTGGCAAGCAACATGGCTCCGCCGGAGAATACTTTCTTGATTACAAATGGTCCCTCATAAGTGGGAGTCCACTTGCCCCTGGGATCACCCTGTGGTAAGATGATACGTTTGACGACCAAATCACCAGTTTGATATGCCTGACTTTTGACTTTTCTGTTGAAAGCTTTGATCATACGTTTCTGGTACAACTGACCATGACAGATAGCCGTAAGCCTCTTCTCATCAATCAAGTTTATCTGGTCCAACTGAGTCTGAATCCAATCGTCTTCGTCTAGATCGGCTTCTTTCATAATCCTTAGGGAAGGAATTTGAATTTCAATTGGAAGAACTGCCTCCATACCATAGACTAAGGAGAATGGAGTTGCCCCTGTTGAGGTACGTGTTGAAGTGCGATAACCGTGAAGAGCAAAAGGTAACATCTCATGCCAGTCTTTGTAGGTTACTGTCATCTTCTGTATGATCTTCTTGATGTTCTTGTTTGAAGCTTCCACGGCACCATTCATCTTTGGTCGATATGGAGAGGAATTATGATGTTTAATCTTGAACTGCATGCAGAGTTCAGTAATCATCCTGTTGTTTAAATTTGTGCCATTGTCTGTGATGATCCTTTCAGGGATGCCATACCGACAAACGAGACTGTGCTTGATAAACTGGGCCACAACATTCTAAGTGACAGAAGCAAACGAGGCTGCCTCTACCCATTTGGTGAAGTAATCAATAGCGACCAGGATAAAACGATGTCCATTGGAAGCCGTAGGCTTGATTTCTCCAATCATATCGATGCCCCACATTACAAAAGGCCAAGGAGCCGTCAGAACGTTTAATGGGACTGGAGGTACATGTACTTTGTCGGCGTATATCTGGCATTTGTGACAAGTTCTGGAGTGATGATTGCAGTCTGTCTCCATGGTAGACCAATAATAACCTGCTCTTAAGATCTTTTTAGCCATTGTATGCCCACTTGAATGAGTACCAAAGGCGCCATCGTGTATATCTTCCATAATCAGTTCTGCTTCCTTCTTGTTCATACAATGAAGCAGAGTCGAGTCATGATTGCGCTTGTACAGGGTTCCATTATTTAGAAAGAATTTGGCAGCAAATCTTCTTAGAAACTTTCTATCATTAATGGATGCCCCTTCAGGATACTCCTGGGCTTCGAGATATCTTTTTACTTCATGGAACCATGTTTTTTCTTCCACTCCTTCGGTATCAATCTCATTGCAATAGGCTGGTTCATCCTGTCCGTAAATGGTGATCATAGGCGCCTCATTGTCCCACCTGACTTTGAACATATATGACATGGTAGCTAAAGCATCAGCCAGTTGATTTTCTTCTCGCGGGATATGTTCAAAAGTGATTTCTTCAAAGTAAGGAATCAAACTCAGCACATGTTCTTTGTAAGGAATTAGATTCGGGTGCTTTGTGTCCCATTCTCCTTTAACTTGATAAATTACAAGGGCCGAGTACCCGTATACCTTCAGGAACTTGATTCTCAGATCGATTGCAGCTTTGAGACCCAAAATACATGCTTCGTACTCGGCTATATTGTTGGTGCAGTCGAAACATAGTTTGGAAGTGAATGGTGTATGTCCTCCTGCAGGAGAAATGATTATAGCTCCGATGCCATTGCCAAGCGCATTAGAGGCTCCATCAAAAACCATAGTCCATCGGGACCCTGGCTTTGGTCCTTCCTCCGGTCCGGGTTGTTCGTAGTCAGTAACTAGCATAATATCTTCATCTCGGAAGTCAAAGTTCAATGCTTGATAATCATCCACTGCTTGATGAGCCAGATGATCAGCTACCACACTTCCTTTGATCGCCTTTTGCAAAGTGTACTGGATGTCATACTCTGTTAGGATCATTTGCCATCTTGCTATTCTTCTAGAGAGAGCAGGTTTTTCAAACACATATTTGATAGGATCCATTTTGGAGATCAGCAAAGTGGTATGGTTTAGCATATACTGTCTTAGTCGGCGAGCCGCCCATGCCAAGGCACAGCAAGTTTTCTCGAGCAGTAAGTATCTTGTTTCACAGTCGGTAAAATTTTTGCTAAGGTAGTAAATTGCATGCTCTTTTCGACCAGACTCGTCATGTTGCCCCAGCACACACCCCATTGAATCTTCTAACATTGTTAGGTACATTATCAGAGGTCTTCCTTCCACTGGTGGTAACAAAATTGGCGGTTTTTGAAGATATTCTTTGATCTTGTCAAAAGCTAACTGCATTTGTCGTTCCATCTTTCCACTTGATCTTTCTTCAACAACTTGAAGATTGGCACACAAGTAGTAGTCATATGGGCAATAAATCTGGCGATGTAGTTCAGACGTCCCAAGAATCCTCTGACTTGTTTCTAGGTACGAGGTATGGGCATTTCTTGAATGGCTTTGACCTTGGCAGGACCAACTTCAATACCCTTGCTGCTGACAATGAAACCTAACAGTTTACCAGATCTCACCCCAAAGGTACACTTGTTCAGATTCAGTCGCAACCTGTACTTCTTGAGTCTGTCAAACAGCTTGTGCAGATGACCCAGATGTTCTTCTTCGGTGTTGGCCTTTGCAATCATATCATCCACATAGACTTCTATTTCCTGATGAATCATATCATGGAACAAAGTTACCATTGCACGGTGATACGTTGCTCCTGCATTCTTTAAACCAAAAGGCATCACCTGGTAACAAAAGGTTCCCCAGGGTGTTTTGAAGGTTGTCTTTTCCATGTCTTCTGGCGCCATCTTGATCTGATTGTAACCGGAGAATCCGTCCATAAAGGAAAATACCTTGCATTGTGCAGTATTGTCAACCAGTACATCGATGTGAGGTAAAGGGAAATCATCCTTGGGGCTTGCCCGATTTAGATCTCTGTAGTCTACACACATTTTGACTTTCCCGTCTTTTTTAGGTACAGGCACGATGTTAGCTATCCATGGAGGATAACTCACAACTTTTAGAAAGCCAGCGTTGAATTGCTTCTCACCCTCGTCTTTAATCTTCTTGGACATGTCGGGCCTACTTCTCCGCAGCTTCTGCTTAACTGGAGTGCTACCTTCTTTGATTGGCAAGCAGTGGACCACAATATCGGTATCTAGACCAGGCATATCTTCATAGGACCAAGCGAATATCTCGACATAGTCTTGTAACATGTGAATCAGTCTTCGCTTGACACTATCTTCTAAACCAGCCCCTATCTTGACTTCTTTCTTTTCTTCGTCACTGCCCAGGTTGATAACCTCAATTGGCTCTTCATGCGGCTGTATAGTCCTTTCTTCTTGTTCTAACAGCCTTGCAAGTTCCCTAGGTACTTCACAATCTTCCTCACTTTCGTCCTCAGTTTGGTAGATCGGATTTTCAAAGTCATGACTGGCAATAGCAGAATCGTTATCAACAGGATCCAGAGTGAATGTGAATCTGCATTTATTATGTGGGTGTGTGTAAGAACACATACCTATTTGAAAACGAATAAAGTAAAAAAAAGAAACAAAAAGGATCGCAAAATTTGAATATGCAAACGTCCCATGATTTTATTGAATGAACATATGATCATGATATGACAAACCCTTATCAAAAGGACCAGTGTGCCCCGGGAAAGTGTTGAAGCGGTAAAGCGGCAAGCAACAAAAGTTATGGAAGTATTTATCAGGGAATTATCGTTTCCACAGGGACTAGTGCATTGAACTGCCGTTCAACAGTTTCCATAGTTATGAGTTTGGATTGAATAAATTAAAATATGAAAACGAAAAAGTAAATATCAACACAAAAAAAATTCATTCTTTAGAGAGAAGAAACTATCAAGTATTGCATCTAATCTACTCTTCACAAACTTAAACTTATTGACCGAATATACTCAACTTGTAACCTATCAATATTACCACATGTCAACAACACAACCCACAACATTATCTAAGTGACGATCTCTCAGACACTTAAACAACACATGAGAAATCCGAGCTTCCCGTAAATGTCGATCTCTCAGACAAACACGACCACTCAGACGCATTAAGCACTGACACTAAGTGATTATCAACCTAATCCATCTCTGCAATTAAGTTAATAGAAAATCATCCTAGATTAGCATTTGAGCCCTACATCTCTATAGCAACTCAAACACATAGCAACAAAGCAACAATCTAAGACAATAATCCATAAAAATATGAAAGCAAGCTTTATATAACATAATAGTCAACAAATATACATGAGATCAAAGTATATACATAACAAAACTCACAAAAGAAACTACAAAGAGAAGAAATGGAGAAAAACCCAAAAATCTCCCGGTTTGTCGGCTCCGATTGATGAAGGATTCAACCTCGGATCATCCATTTGACAGCTCCAATGTGTTTTCTAGCATCATTCCACTCAAAAAATGCTATTGGATGGATTGGAGCTCTAAAATATCCAACCATCTTTGAAAAAATGATTTCCAACAGCTTTATTGCGTTTTCTGCCGACACTGATTCGCCCGGCGACTAAAATGGTTCGCCCGGCAACTCCAGGCAGTAGCAAATCACATTTTTGGGCCAGTCGGGCTCGCCCGGCGAGCCTAATCCTTCGCCCGGCGAGTGACACCAGTAGCAGAAAAATTCTGCACTATTTCGGCCATAACTTGAGAACCGTAACTCCGATTTGCGTCTGGTTCGAAGCGTTAGAAAGCTTATTCAATGCTCTATCTAATAATGAATGAATATCAACTAAATGTATGATTTATTTTTATTTGATTTTGAGATTTATTCGACGATTCGTTGGTCCCGTCGCTCAAAATTGCGCGTTTTGAAGCCGTGTCTTTGGCACTTTATTGCTCGTGCTCCAAAATCGACTCGATATCTACAAAATGAATAGAAAACTATCAAATGGTATATAAATGAATAAAAACTCAATTAAATCCTATTTATACATATTTATACAAAAAAGGGGAATTATTCAGAGAATATAATACAAAAGAATCGATAAGTGCCACAAAATAATAGTAAAAACAACGAATTTCTGGAACTCAACAGCAAGGCACCTGGCTTTAAAGTTCATGGTTCGATAGTACAGGAACCATTTTTATTTTTTGAACATATAAACAACGAAAACAGGAAATTGCATTTACTCCTGATCAAAGGAGATAACGTCTTCGGCTTCCCAGTTGTTCAATCCATTGTTGTGAGTGGGGAATATCCAGTTGCCCCAGTTGCAGTTGTCTTCTTCGTCTGACGAGACGGGCTATTGATCCTTCAGGATGAGCAAGATGCTCTGTTGGAGATGAGAGCCCAGGATGAGGTACCTCTGTTGGCTAAGAGAGATACTCGATAAGATCGTCCCATCCAGTTGGGATGATGTCTTTGATAGAGATTTGCGCACTCTGGGGAGCAGTGTACTTCACCATAAAATCATACTTGCCACTTAGCTCTCCCAGCGTATCCCAGACTTCTTTTGGAATAGGTGGACTAGGTGGACTTTGGCATTGCTTAGCAACGGAACCTGTGATACTTTTGTCATCTTCGAACTGATCATCCCATCCACTTGGGACAATGTCTTCAATGGCAATCAGAGAACTCTGAGGAGCAGTGTACTTCACTAGAAAGTCGTACTTGCCGCTCGGTTCTCCCAAAGTATCCCAAACCTCTTTGGGAACGGGTGGAACTTCTTTTGGATGTTGCTTAGTAATAAGGTTTGAGATCACTTTGTCGTCTTCGATAGCATTTACTCCTTGGCTGATGAAATGGGACATTAATCCTTCAGAACGAGGATGTTGATCATTCTTCTGAGTTCCATTAGCATATCCCAGACCTAGCTTATCGAACTTGTAAGGCACATCAGGGAGTTGTCCCCACACTTTGCAACCACCCTCTTCGATCACAGCCTTAGCATCTTTGAGAGAAGCCATTATTGGAGTTATTCTTGTAGCAGGAGCAGCAAAGATATGTTTGGCAGTAGAGACAGCTGTTAGAACAAGATTTGTTCTGATCAATTATCTTAGTTTTGATGATAACAATAATATGAATTTTGCTTAAGATAATATGGTACTCTAATCCAATGCAATTTCCTTTTCAGGAAATATATAAAAGAGTATGCATAATTCAGCGCTCAGAAGCTTTGTCTCAAAGGGTTCAGCATGCAACATCAGAACATGGTCTGGCAAGACATCAGAAGATGGTCGAAGCAGAATCAGAACATGGGTCTATGGAAGCATCAGAAGAACAAGAGAACAGAAGCACTGAAGTTCTGATGGTATCACGCTCAGAAGCACTTCAAGGTCAGAAGATCAGAAGATGCTTTGCACCAAGCTGTTTGACTCTGATGATATTCAAACGTTGTATTCACAAACATCAGATCAGAAGGAAGTACAAGTGGCAAGCTACGCTGACTGACAAAAGGAACGTTAAAAGCTACTAAAGGCTACGTCAGTAGACACAGCGTGAACAAGGCTCGAGGTAGTTGACAAAAGCGTATAACATTAAATGCGATGCTGTACGGAACACGCAAAGCATTAAATGCACTCAACGGTCATCTTCTCCAACGCCTATAAATATGAAGTTCTGATGAGAAGCAAGGTTATGAATTCTTATCAATTCTACACCAAAACAACGCCTATTAACTTGCTGAAACTCTGCTCTACTCAAAGCTCAGAATCTTCATCTTCATCAAAGCTCACTACATTGCTGTTGTAATATATTAGTGAGATTAAGCTTAAACGATTAAGAGAAATATCACAGTTTGTGATTATAGCTTTTAAGAAGCATTTGTAATACTCTTAGAATTGATTACATTAAGTTGTAAGGAACTAGAGTGATCGTGTGGATCAGAATACTCTAGGAAGTCTTAGAGGTTATCTAAGCAGGTTGTAACTAGAGTGATCGTGTGGATCTGTATACTCTAGAAAAGTCTTAGAGGGTATCTAAGCAGTTGTTCCTGGAGTGATCAGTGTGTGATCAGAAGACTCTGGAAGACTTAGTTGCTGACTAAGTGGAAAACCATTGTAATCCGTGCGATTAGTGGATTAAATCCTCAGTTGAGGTAAATCATCTCTGCGGGGGTGGACTGGAGTAGTTTAGTTAACAACGAACCAGGATAAAAATAACTGTGCAATTTATTTTTATCTGTCAAGTTTTTAAAGCCACACTTATTCAAACCCCCCCCCCCTTTCTAAGTGTTTTTCTATCCTTCAATTGGTATCAGAGCGCCGGTTCTAAGGTGCAAGCACTTAACCGTGTTTAGAAAAGATTCAGGAAGAGAAAAACGCTTCAGTAAAAGATGGCTGATGAATCTGCAAAGTCTACACCTGCATCTACATCTGGCTCTGCTGAGCAACACAACGGTAACAATGGTTATACTAGACCGCCGGTATTTGATGGTGAAAACTTTGAATACTGGAAAGATAAACTGGAAAGTTACTTTCTTGGTCTAGATGGTGATCTATGGGATCTTCTGATGGATGGTTACAAACATCCAGTAAATGCCAGTGGCGTAAAGCTGACAAGGCAAGAAATGAATGATGATCAGAAAAAGCTTTTCAGGAATCATCATAAATGCAGAACTGTTTTGCTGAATGCTATCTCTCATGCTGAGTATGAGAAGATATCTAACAGGGAAACGGCCTATGACATATATGAGTCCTTGAAAATGACTCATGAAGGAAATGCTCAAGTCAAGGAGACTAAAGCTCTTGCTTTAATCCAGAAGTATGAAGCCTTCAAGATGGAGGATGATGAAGACATTGAAAAGATGTTTTCAAGATTTCAAACTCTTACTGCTGGATTGAGAGTTCTTGACAAGGGATACACCAAGGCTGATCACGTAAAGAAGATCATCAGAAGCTTACCCAGAAGATGGGGTCCTATGGTGACTGCATTCAAGATTGCAAAGAATCTGAATGAAGTTTCTCTGGAAGAGCTTATCAGTGCCTTGAGAAGTCATGAAATAGAGCTGGACGCAAATGAGCCTCAAAAGAAAGGTAAGTCTATTGCATTAAAATCCAATATCAAGAAATGCACTAACGCTTTTCAGGCCAGAGAAGAAGATCCTGAAGAATCAGAATCTGAAGAAGAAGATGAACTATCCTTGATTTCCAGAAGACTAAATCAACTCTGGAAGAACAAGCAAAGGAAGTTCAGAGGCTTCAGAAGTTCAAAGAAATTTGAACGTGGAGAATCTTCTGATGACAGAAGATTTGACAAGAAGAAGGTCATGTGCTATGAATGCAATGAGCCTGGACACTTCAAGAATGAATGTCCAAAACTTCAGAAGGAAAATCTCAAGAAGAAGTTTCATAAGAAGAAAGGTCTTATGGCAACCTGGGATGAGTCAGAAGATGATTCAGACTCTGAAGATGAGCAGGCTAACTGTGCGCTGATGGCGACAGAAGATGACGGATCAGAATCTACATCAGAATCAGATTCTGAAGAGGTATTTTCTGAACTTACTAGAGATGAGTTAGTTTCCGGTCTAACTGAACTTCTGGAATTCAAGTCTCAGATTAGTCTCAAATACAAAAAGCTGAAAAAGCTATTTGAATTTGAAACAAAGAAGCTTGAGTTGGAAAATTCTGAATTAAAAGAAAAACTTTTAAAATTATCCAATGATGTTGGATCTTCTTCTGATTCAGAAAAATCCACTCCCAGTCTAAACCATATTCTGAAAGAATATGATTTAAGTTTCAGGAAGTTCTTATCTAGAAGTATTGGCAGAAGTCAGCTAGCTTCTATGATATATGCTGTGTCTGGAAACAAAAGAGTAGGCATTGGTTTTGAGGGTGAAACCCCATACAAACTTGAACCTGTTGATGAAATGAAATTCACATACAAGCCATTGTATGATCAGTTCAAGTATGGCCACTCCCATGATATTAGGCACACTTCACATGCTCAAAGTTCTCACATTACACACACCAAAAAGCATGTGACACAACCTAGGAAATATCATGAAACTCACATTAAGAATTATCATGCTGTTCCTCATATTGCTTACAATGTTAAATCCAAGTTCAATCAGAACTTGAGAAAATCTAACAAGAAAGGACCCAAGAAGATGTGGGTACCAAAGAAAAAGACTATTTCTTTTGCAGATTCTCTTGGCGACAAAGAAGATAAAAGTCAACATGACATATCATCTGGACTCAAGTTGGTCTCAACACTTGAAGGGAAGAAGGACTGTCTTCCAAGTTCTGGTACTTAAATCTGTTGAAGAAACTATGTTCGTAGGAGATCAGAAAAGAAAGCTTATTAGTCTTGGAACCATCTGTTTTGTTTGTTTCTATAGCAATGATGTTTCGTTCTTGAGTATTCTAAATGCTCTAGATGCTACAGAATATACAATATTGAAACATTGATTGTGGACGAATCAATAAATATCTGGTTTGATGATAAACTTGTTTCTGATGAATCAAAGCAGCTTAAGAATTCCTGCAGATACAGTTTTGTCTTATCAGAAGCTGCAGAACAAAGAAGTGAATCTCCAGAAGCTGTGTATATCAGAAGTAATGGATCAGAAGATCATTCAGATGTATATCAGCACACTTCAGAAGAAGTGATTCCAGAAGATGTGATTCTTGGGAAGAAAGATGATCCTATCAGAACCAGATCATTTCTTAAGAATGACTATCAGAAGCAGTGATCAGAATCAAAAGGCGTAAAGCCTATTCATATTTCACAGCTGTCATCCATTATCTGATGATTAACACGTGTCTGTGCGGTTAGTACGAAGCGTGCAGTTGAAAAGACGCCGACCTAGGTAACTGTATTAAATCATTTCATTTACTATGTTCTCTCTCCTAATGTCATTTCTCATTAAATGCATAATGATTTCTTTTTTAATCTTTTAAATAACCCGCTTCATCTTCATTCCCTCTTTTTCTCTCTTTCTCTCTTTTTATTTGTGCATTCACTTCGTTGCATTTCTCTTCAAACCCTAGTTTTTAATTTGATCTCAAAGCATTATCATCATGAACTCATCTTCTTGTTCATCAATTTCAAAAGAAAGGCTCACTTCTACACAGATCCTTTTAAGCAAATATGAGCATGCTCCATTGAAAACATGCTTAATACCCACGAAAGAACTGGAAGTTCTATGTGAATCTGCTGTGGACATCAACAATCTTAAAGCTAATGGCTTTTAGTGTGATGCAAGAATCCTTGAGCAAGGATGGTCTAAATATCTTGATAGATTGGTTGGTCCAATTTATCCTGAACTTGTGAAGGATTTTTGGGTACATGCAACAGTTACTCCAACTGCCATCATTTCATTCGTACTAGGGCATGAAGTGGTTATCACTGAGAAGCTCATCAGGAAGCTGTACAATCTTGATGATGAAGAAGGTTGGTCTGGTCTTCAACCCAATACAGTTGACTGGACTCCAGTTGAAAAACAAATCTCTACGGTTTTTGGAATTGATTCTCATAACACTGGCACCTTAAGGCCTTTTTATAAAGTATGGGCTGAGATTATTCTGGGTTCTATTCACCATAGAAAAAGGATGCTCTCCTCCTCCTACATCAGTCCGACTCACAAGTATACTCTTTTCTGCATTGGCAAAAAGATAGAGATCAACATCTCTCATATTCTGTTTGAGAATCTGAAAACTTCTATCCTTGAGTCAAGAGAAGATGAAAGGGTGAAGTACCCTCATATTCCAAGAACAACCATTCCATTCGGAGGGATGATTTCAGACATTCTGATTGAAAGCAAAGTGGTGGACTCCATCAGAAATCACAATGCATCGCATTTTCTTGGAGTAATTCAAGGTCCCATCCTCAATGGTGTTGATTTGTTCAGACTGGAACTCATTAAGAATGTACCTTTTGTGTGCACAAGCTTTCCTGACATTCTGTCAAGAAGAATTGCTGTTGAAGGTTTCATCTCCTTGTTTCATAAAGAACTTGATCATGTTGTCAAGCTTTACTTGGAAGATTGTGTTAGGAAGCAATCAGACGTTGATCCTGCTTGGATCCGTGGCAGAGTACTCCCGTCCAAAAATGATATTCTGAAGAAGGATAAGAAGGAACGACAGGCAAGGCTGAAAAGAAAGGCACAAGAAGATGAGGCTGAGAGAGCCAAGAAGTTGAGGGTCACCTATGATCCTGACAAGGTAGGCTCTTCTGAACAAAGGAATAAAAGGATCAGAGACTCCTTTCACAAAACCAGATCTTCACATGCTTCTTCTGAACACTCCTCCAGGCAGGTTTTTACTCCACCTCCTTCTGTCCCTAAACCTTCTCCCAAATCACCTTCTTCTGAACCAAAAGTAAACTTCACCTTACCAAATCCTTCTGCGTCATCCTTCTCCTCTCCCATTCTAAACCCCACACCTTTAAGTATTCTTCCCCCAACTCCTTCTGATAAATCCTTCTCACCAATTCCCTTTACAAATACTTCACCCTCTTCTCAATCCATCTTTTCTGATATTCCATCCTCATCAATCATTCTCTCAGATATCCCCTCTTCCTCATCCACTGCACCTCCACCCTCTATATCCCATCCCTTACCTACCAGAAAATCCAAACCTTACTGTCTTCTCTACCCTGACTACAAATTCACCTTTAATCCGCCTGAACCTGAACCCTATACCTACCTGGAACTTTTCAGACATGAGGTGATTAGCAGTCTAGACCTTCTGAAGAATGCATTTCTAAATGGTCTGGATGATGTTTCTACAAGAAATCTCTGGAGAAGATTTCGCAAGGATTTTCAAGTAGAAGCAATGGGAGTACAGAAAAGACTAGTGGCTTCTGCCCCTGGTTACCCTGGTTACCCTGGTTATCTTTGGATGAGATGGAACAATTAAGACTGGCTGCTGAAATGGAAGCAAATCCATGCAGGGATATCGTTATCTTTATTCCTGATTATCCTGTTCTGCTCGGAGACTTCAAGACTCTCTTTGACTATCTGAGGGAAAACCCTTCTGAGAAAGATCCAAGCTTGGTCATTCCAGAAGTTGTTGACCCACCAGAAGTTGAAGGTCCTTCTGCTCCCAGGAATCTAGCTGCCATTCTTCAAGCTCTTGAGAATGGAGATTCTGAAATTCCTGCTGCAGAATATGGAGATGCTTCTATGCAAGAAGCAGATGCTGAAGATCATGTTGCTGAATCAGATCCTGTTGAGGAAATTCCTGCAAATGATCTATCCATGGAAGCTACAGATCAAGTTGTGATTCCTGTGGTTGAAAGTGGTGAAGCTTCTTCTGATGAATCTTCTCGTCTTGCAAGGACTCTGGAAGAAATTCAGAAGAGACAGGATGAGCAAAGCTCACTCAATGATAAGTATAATGCTTTCATGGTGAGGCAAGAAGGACACAACAATGAGGTTAAAGAGATGCTGGCCAAGATCTTGTCTAGGCTAGGGCCATCTTAGATTGAGTCTGTGTTGTTTCTTTCTTTTCGTTGCATCTGTCTCTGTGCATCTGATCTTTCTTCTCTTCATGTACTTCTGTACCTGCTGTTTGAACTTCAATGAAATCATCTTCTTCCTTCGTGTGTTTCGTTTTGTTTGTCTCTGAATCTTTTTTGCTTTTTGATGTTATGACAAAAAGGGGGAGAAGATAAATGATAAATGATTTGATTAATCTATCAGTTGCTGGGTAAAGCTCCCACACATTTACTAACAAGAACTGCAAGTTCTATATGGTTTAAGTGTTTTGCAGGTATAAAGAAGTGAAGAAAATCTTCAAAGCAAACACAAGAAGCAAAACCATAAGAAGTGTTATTTTGTAAAAAGAATAAACTCATGGAAACTGAAGCAAGCTGAGTGCTATCAAGCTTCAGAAATCAGAAGCACTGATAATAGAATTTGATCCATATTTGTTTATTTGATCTGACAAAATTCTATTTGCTCTGATACATTATTTTAGCCTATATGGCTCTGATACATATAATGTATTCTAATATACATTTTATGTTCTGACTCGTTCATGCTGACTTTTGTCGTTTAGTTTTTGTTCTGTAACATTTCAGGATGTAGAGATGCTCTGATGATGCTCTGGTACACTCAACAATGTTCTGATACAAATCTAGCATGAAGTGATGTTGGTAGAAATTCAAAGCTCTGAAGCTATCCGAGGGAAGCAGAAATCAGAAGCTGTGAATGTTCCAAAGATCCAGAAAACTCAAGTTCTGAAGCTGTCCTAAATGGAAGCAGAAATCAGAAGCTGTGAATGTTCAGAAGATCAAAGAAATTCAAGTTCTGAAGCTGTCCTAGATGGAAGCAGAAGTCAGAAGCTGTGAATGTTCAGAAGATCAAAGAAATTCAAGTTCTGAAGCTGTCCTAGATGGAAGCAGGAATCAGAAGCTGTGAGTGTTCTAGGGATCTAAAGAAATTCTAGTTCTGAAGCTGTCCAATGGAAGCAGAAGTCAGAAGCTATGAATTCTCTGAAGACAAAAGCTTATGTGATCGTCTCTACCGAAATAATCAGGGAAGTCTTTTATTAAAGTTCTTCGAGTATTTATTTCAGGGGGAGATTATTTATCTCAGGGGGAGATTGTTAATCTCAGGGGGAGACACATTCATATGCTTATGCTATAGCTGTGTAATTTGTCTTTTGCCATCCGCTCTTTCTGATCGCAAATTCATATCATTTATATATGTTTTTGTCATCATCAAAAAGGGGGAGATTGTTAGAACAAGATTTGTTCTGCTCAATTATCTTAGTTTTGATGATAACAATAATATGAATTTTGCTTAAGATAATATGGTACTCTAATCCAATGCAATTTCCTTTTCAGGAAATATATAAAAGAGTATGCATAATTCAGCGCTCAGAAGCTTTGTCTCAAAGGGTTCAGCATGCAACATCAGAACATGGTCTGGCAAGACATCAGAAGATGGTCGAAGCAGAATCAGAACATGGGTCTATGGAAGCATCAGAAGAACAAGAGAACAGAAGCACTGAAGTTCTGATGGTATCACGCTCAGAAGCACTTCAAGGTCAGAAGATCAGAAGATGCTTTGCACCAAGCTGTTTGACTCTGATGATATTCAAACGTTGTATTCACAAACATCAGATCAGAAGGAAGTACAAGTGGCAAGCTACGCTGACTGACAAAAGGAACGTTAAAAGCTACTAAAGGCTACGTCAGTAGACACAGCGTGAACAAGGCTAGAGGTAGTTGACAAAAGCGTATAACATTAAATGCGATGCTGTACGGAACACGCAAAGCATTAAATGCACTCAACGGTCATCTTCTCCAACGCCTATAAATATGAAGTTCTGATGAGAAGCAAGGTTATGAATTCTTATCAATTCTGCACCAAAACAACGCCTATTAACTTGCTGAAACTCTGTTCTACTCAAAGCTCAGAATCTTCATCTTCATCAAAGCTCACTACATTGCTGTTGTAATATATTAGTGAGATTAAGCTTAAACGATTAAGAGAAATATCACAGTTTGTGATTATAGCTTTTAAGAAGCATTTGTAATACTCTTAGAATTGATTACATTAAGTTGTAAGGAACTAGAGTGATCGTGTGGATCAGAATACTCTAGGAAGTCTTAGAGGTTATCTAAGCAGGTTGTAACTAGAGTGATCGTGTGGATCTGTATACTCTAGAAAAGTCTTAGAGGGTATCTAAGCAGTTGTTCCTGGAGTGATCAGTGTGTGATCAGAAGACTCTGGAAGACTTAGTTGCTGACTAAGTGGAAAACCATTGTAATCCGTGCGATTAGTGGATTAAATCCTCAGTTGAGGTAAATCATCTCTGCGGGGGTGGACTGGAGTAGTTTAGTTAACAACGAACCAGGATAAAAATAACTGTGCAATTTATTTTTATCTGTCAAGTTTTTAAAGCCACACTTATTCAAACCCCCCCCCCCCCCCTTTCTAAGTGTTTTTCTATCCTTCAACAGCCGGAGGGACCACCTCAAAAGCTTGGCAGGGGGTCTCGATGAATTCACCATCCATCTCAACATACTTGGAGTTACTTAGGTGGCTAACCACATATTCTTCTTCACCATAAACCGTGACGACCTTGCCTTTTATCGGATATTTTAACTTCTGATGCAGGGTAGAAGTTACAGCGCTTGCCCCATGTATCCAAGGGCGTCCTAGTAAACAGGAGTACGCTAGATGAATGTCCATCACGTAAAAGGTAGAATCAAAGATCTGAGAGCCCACTCTGATTGGGAGCTTAACTTCTCCGTATACTGTTCTTGTTGACCCGTCGAAGGCTCTTACCACAACATCGCTTGGTTGTAACACAACTCCTTCGAAGTCAAGTTTCTCCAGTACTACTTTTGGTAACACATTTAACGAGGAACCATTGTCTACCAGCACATGAGACAAAGTGGTACCTTTACATTCAACAGAGATGTGCAGGGCTTTATTGTGATTTTTCCCAGCAGGGGTTAAATCAGCATCAGAGAAACCGAGACCGTTATCCATTGTTAGACTGGCAACACAATTTTCAAATTGGTCGACTGAGATCTCTTGTGGTACATGTGCAACTTTCAAGAATTTCATCAGGGCCTTGGCATGAGCTTCTGAATACCTCAACAGAGATAGCATTGAAATCTTTGAAGCAGTGTGCCCCAGTTGTTCAACAATATTGTAATCACTTTTGCAGATGATTTTCAAAATCTCCTCCATTTCTTGCTTTGAAGGATCTTCAACAGTGACTTCAACAGGTACTTGAACTGGTTCAATTAATGGCTCTTTGCCTCGAGCATTGACAGCTTGATTAGGAACTGGGACCTGGACTGGAGTAGTAGTAACATTTGGAGAAATTTCCGGCGAAAAGACCCTTCCACTTCTTGTAATCTTACTAGTCCCCACAATATTATCCACAACTGGATTAGTAACATTCACGGCCTCATCAGTCGAGGTGTCTTGTTTAACTCCATGGACACAAACATTCACGCCATAGCTCCACGGAACAACTTTGTCTGAGGAATATGGAAATGGAGCCGGATTGG
The DNA here is from genome assembly GCF_029867415.1 of Vicia villosa. Classification (NCBI taxonomy): domain Eukaryota; kingdom Viridiplantae; phylum Streptophyta; class Magnoliopsida; order Fabales; family Fabaceae; genus Vicia; species Vicia villosa. The sequence continues at coordinate 1,101,344 of NW_026706811.1, read as the reverse complement.
TGATGATTACAGATGCTACTCTGGGTGCAGCAGTAATTTTGACGGGTTTATTTGCTGGAATTTTCACAGGGGTTGTGGAAATAACAGACAAATCCTGGAAATAGTTCTTCACATGGGGAATTCTTTCAAACATTATTGCATGATTGTTCATCAGGCGCTGAATGCCTTCCTTCAATTTCGTGCAGCCGTTGGACTGAGAAGCACAATGGTAACAATTCTCATTACAACCTGGAAATAAACCGGATTGTAGCAGCTTTGCTTTGATAACTAAGAGGGAAGTAGTTAAATTCATCACATCAGCAACATGAGAAGCATCATCTACAGCATTGATGGCCTTGTCATGCTTGGGCATAAGAGCAGTAATGATATTTGGAGTCTCTGGAGGATCGAATTCAATTTCCCCAGCATCTATCATGTCTTGGATCTTATTTTTCAAGGCCCAACATAATCTGCATCATGTCCAGGACAATTGGAATGATATGCACATGTTGCGTCGAGGCGATAACTAGGAGAGGAAGTGTTGACATTCTTCGGAGGATCCCTCAATGTAATCATATTTACTTTTAACAAGTGTTGTAATGCCTGAGAGATTGGCATGTTGATTTTGGTGAAGTTCCTTCTTGGTGCGTCTGGCTGACGCGTATACTTCGGCGGTTGATCTTGTTGAGGCGCAGACGTAGAGATCAGAACAGCCCCTACAGATTGGTGATGATCACTTTTGTTGCAACCCTTCTGACTGTGCACTGTATTGACTTCATTTCTCCCACTGATGGGCCTCTTTGTAGTACTAGAGGAGAAGCCTACTTGAATTTTTCCGCTTTGAATGCCACTTTCGACACGCTCTCCAGTTAATATCAGGTCAGTGAAACCTGACGACGAGCTTCCCAGCAAATGACTGTAAAAAGGGCCGGTTAAAGTGCCCATGAACATGTCGACCAGCTCGCGATCAGATAAGGGAGGTTAAACCCTTCCAGCTAGATCTCTCCATTTTTGTGCATACCCTTTGAAGCTTTCTTTCGGTGCCATGGTCATGCCCCGTAGTTGAGTACGGGTTGGTGCAAGGTCAGCATTGTATTGATACTGTTTCTAGAAAGCAGCAGCCAAATCTTCCCAGGTGTGAACTTTTGCACTTTCCAGTTGGTAGTACCACTCGAGTTGTGTACCCGACAGACTTTCCTTGAAGAAATGAATCCACAAATTTTTATCCGCCGTATGAGGTTGTATATTTCTCACATAGGACCTTAGATGCAGCTTTGGGCAAGAGACTCCATCATACTTTGCAAAGATAGGAACTTTGAACTTTGGAGGGATAACAACCCCTGAGACGAGTCCAAGATCATTGAAGTCTAAACCAGGTATTTTCTGTATCTCCATAGCTTTCATGCGTTCTTCCAACTGCTGGTATTTGCTATCACCCTGTTCGTCTTCGGAATGATAATCTTCTTCGTTAGAAGAGAGAAAGGGTTTGGCAGAACCCTGGTTGCTGTGATTCTCTTCTTGATCACCTTCACCGACTACTTCAGGGATTGGCGCCTTTTTGGACCTCCTGGGTGGGACTCTGACTTTCCTCACGAGGTGGCTCAAACCTACAGATCCCTTAGGCTTCTTTTTCTTCTTGGCCATCAGGGCTTTCAGTTCCTCTTGCCCTTTTGCTAGCTCCAAAATTGCTAACTGAACTTGGGCGCTCTGTGCCTCGAGATTCTTGATGCTTGCTTCAGAATCCATCCCTTCTAACTAAATAAACAGCGAGAAGATGAGAGATCTGTTATGTGAATCTATTATGCAATGTTTATGAATGAGATGCATATGCAATGTTTTCAAGGATCTTAGAATTTAGATTCATTTAAACAAAAGAGAAACTAACGTTTATTAGCCAAACATTTTATTTCTTTTCTCTTTTTCTTTTTATTTTTTTTCTTGCCTCTTTCGGGCTTACAAGATAAAACAAATAAAATAAAATAAAAGATTCTTCAAGCCTCCCATGGACGCTTTCTCTTTGCACCCAGGAACGTGTTGATTTGCTGTTCTTCATGGAGTTGTTTGGTGAGCTCCAACACTTTCCTCTCATAGTCCTGACAATGTGCTTTGAAGGTGTCCCTTTCTTCTTTTAGTTGAACCCAAGATTTCTGCAGCTCTTCCAGGTCAGTAGGCATGTCCGGATGTAGAATAACTCGAGGTTTCTCCCCTTCGACTTCTGGCTCAATGGTCACAGGTAGGATAGCGGGATATGGCATGATGAACTTCTGAGCACGAGCACGCGCCCATTTGAGGTAAGGCTCCATGGGAATAGAATTCCATTGTCCTAAAGACTTGCTTTCTAATTTGTAAACACTGTCCCAAGCATGTATAAACCTTTGTCGATATCCTTGGGAATCATCTTCGTAGTTGAACACAATGCCATGGATGATCATGTCGTGAGGACCATTTCTTCGTGTATATCCAAATTGGCGCAAAGCTAAAGAGGGATTGTAGGTGATGCCTCCCCTAATGCCAAGGAGCGGCACATTAGGGTACTCCCCACAATGGTCAATAAGAGTGATGTCTTCTTGAAAGAAGTTGTTCCACCGGATATCTGAATGAGATAAGGACATAATTCTGTGAGACCATTGCATCCTTTGCTCGTTTTTCATCACTGATCGGGGAAGGTGTGATGTAAACCATCTAGCCAGTAGTGGTACACAACACATAAGAGTCCCTCGCTTTTTCATGGTACGAGTGTGTAGAGAATGTAGAATGTCTCACAGCAAAGTAGGTACCGGATTGCGGGTTAAGAAAATGTTGATAGCGTGCACGCCTATGAATTGGTCGGGATTTAGGGAATAACACCAACCCATATATCAAAAGAGCCACAATTTCTTCAAAATCTTGGTAACTCCTATCCTTTAATAGTGATCGAGCCTTTCCTATCAAGAACTTAGCAAGCAAACCCTCGACTCCACTCTTTGTTTCCCAATTAGACTCGATTTCTGACTTACGCAAATGTAAGGCAACAACAATGATTTCAGGCTTTGGAATCTTTTCTAAACCAGTGAAAGGTAATTGATCTTGAATAGGTAACCCAATCAGTTCAGAGAATTCCTCCAAGGTGGGTACTAGCTGGTAATCGGGAAATGTAAAACAACGATGTTTGGGATCAAAGAATTGGAACAGGACCCGTATCATGTCTTCTTCACATTTTGAGGTAACCAAATGGAGTAGGTGACCATGCTTCTCGGTAAATTGAGCATTTCTGGGAAATTCTGATATTAATTCCTTAAACTCAGGTGGTACTGCTAAGATGTTGATCCGGATGTAATTTCTGGTAGCGGGAGCCATTACCTGCAACAACAGAACAAAATTAAACTCTTCGGTCCTTGAAATGATTAGTGAAAAATGATATGTTTATGATGTTTATGATGTTATGATGTCAAACATGTGGAAAACACAAACAAATCACACAATAGCCTTAGGTTTAAAGGCTTGCACGAGGTTCATAGGTGATACCCTCCCCACTGAAGTTTAGTTGGTTTAAACCTGTCTTAGAATGGTATTCGGGTTCTATGATCCTTGGAGATAACATCTCAATACGGCACTCGGATGGCCGATCAAAATATTCCTCGAGGATAACCAACTTCGATCAATTTCAAAGCCAGTCACTTAATAGGTCACAAGTCAAGTTCAACTAAAGGTTCTAAGGCAAATTAGTGCTTGATGACATTTCGGAAGCCTAACATACTCCTTGATCGTATTCAAGGGATATCAGTACAGACCAAAGTGTTGCACTTGTTGCACCCCAAAATTTGCCCTCTCGGGAGCGTTATTGCATAAACATTCATACATGCATCATGCATAAATCATATCATATCGGTTTCTTTCTACATGAAAGTTATCAAGTCTCAAAATGCCTCCCAGAGAGCAATTCGCCTAATCATTACAGGCGCTTATCCTAATGTTTAAATCAGAAGAAGTTTGTCTCCCTCTCCCTGAAATTGTCAGATCAGATGAAGGCTTACTTACTCTAGATGCCCAGATCAACTGAAGTTTTTCTCCCTGCTGGCGGGGTGGTACATTCCTTCTTTTTACAAGATGGGGTCTTTTGTTGATCAAGAGCGCAAATTTTCGAGTTCATTCTAGTATTCAATCTCCTTCCACCTTAACGGTTCGAAACTTTCGTTTCTCGCTCGTCAGGTTCAAGAAGTTTGAATAGGGGCAGCTGTTGCACCCCAAAATTTGCCCTCTTTATTTGAGCCATAAGTTATCCATGACGTTTATTTCGTCATTCAAAAATTGAAGAAAATCAATAAAAAGTTCTGGTGGTTTTAAAGAAGCGCAATGTGAAAAATGGTTTAAACAGTGGAAATACGAGAAAATTCACAAATCTTATTTTGAAGGTGGTATGAGCGGAGTTCCCTCGTGGTCACGACTGTTTCGACGATATCTACAACTTTCGTGTTCGGCTCGGAAGCCAATTCTTTGAGGAAGGTTGTCAGATTTGCAAATTACTTGAGATTTCTCAGTGAAAAATGGTGCTGAATGTAGGGTTTCGGGCCTCAGAAAATTCATATCTCACAATCCGCTCGTCGGATTCCCTCGAAAATTTAACTGGAGCTCCATGCCATCATTACCAAGATTTCATATGTTCGGACCAAAGACCAATTATGCACTAAAAACTCCCAGCATTTTGATGAACGCCGTAATCTTTCGGTAAAAATGTGTTTTCGAGTATGTCGCGTCAAGTTCGAAAATTCATAACTTCTTCGATTTTTATTGTATGAAGTCCATTCCGGCGGCATTTTCTCACAAATTTCGTTAGCTTCGATTCTTCGTCACACATTCTTGTTCAGATCTTGAGCCGAAGATGGAGTTTTATCGAGTTCTTTGAGCGGTACTCACAAAATTCTGCACAGTCGCACCAGATGAATTGGCGTTTCTTGTCATTCAAACAGGCGTATTTTCTTCACCGCTTATCGGATTAAGACGATTCTCGCGGTTACGAGTCACGAATTTGGTCATCTTCACAATGGCATTGGTTTCGTTCCGGAATTCAGAGCCGAACCGAGTTTCCTTAAAAACGAGCCAAAATAAGACGCACCGAGGGCAATTTGGACGTTTCGCGTTGACAATATATAAACTTTTTGCTCTTCACAAATCAAAGAGAGGACTTCATAACTTCATTTCACCCAAAATATCAAAAATACTTTCTCTCAATTCTCTCTCAATTCCTTTGAATCAAAACCATAAATTACATAAAACTTTCATCAATATTCATCAATTTTCTTCAAGAATCAAGAACAACGTGGATTGAAGATCAAGATCTCGAGTTCGAATTCGAATTCTCTCTTAAAGATCTTGCGCGCCACTCTCTTACTCCCCTCGGGATTCGCTCTTCGACTTCACTTTTGTGTTCGCGTTTGTGTCGTGTCCGTGTTCGCGCGTCGGTTTAGATCTTCATCCGGTAAGTTTTCGGATCTTGAATTAAGTGCTTAATTGTTGATCGTCATGTGAATTCAAATCTAGATTCATATTTTGTTCTTGATTAATTGATGATGATGATATTGATTGTTGTTGAATTCGATCGATTATTTGGTATGCTTGATTCTTGAAAATCGATTAGGTAATGATAATGTTATTGTTTCTATGTTGATTGTTAGAGAAATTGCTTGGTGAAAATGTGCATGTCAAGTGTTTGTTCAAATGCTTGTGTGAACTCATAAAGTGGCATAATTCTTGTTTTTGCTCTAACTTCTTAGCCGTAAATTGTTTTAACACAAAAGATTAATGAAAACCGATTATCATCATCGTTTCGAAGCTCTTTGCGCGAACAGTTTTTCAATTCGGATAATTTTCACCCGGTTTTTAACTACTGTAGCAGTTTCGGATTTTGACTTTTCGGGTGAAACTTGACCTAGTCGACCGCATTTTTGAAACCGCTTGCGTGTGTATAGGTTCCGATAATTTTGTTAATTCATTCCGGGCAATTTCTAGTGGTGTGTCATTGTTAAATCTTCACTTTGCAACATGTATATGTAATGACTTTTTGCTTGTAATTGTGTTATTTTGTCATTGATTCATTAAGTTTATCTTATGCTAATCTCCAACTTGTAATTTTGTGTGCTATCTTGTGCTACTTTGTGCCAATTACCATGAGCTAAATTCTTGAGTTTATATGGTGTTTGTGAGCTCTTTGGGGACTGTTTTAAAAAGCCTAATAATGTAGATTTTTTGTGGACCACTTTTTGTTGCATTCCATTGCATTTCAATTCATAAAAAAAAACATAGAATTTGGAGGAAAACTATCATGCATTTGAATTGTTGCTTAATTGTTGATTCATGGATGTAATAGAACTTGTTTGAGTGTTACATAATGCTTTTGCTTGCTGAAAACTTACTGCTATACCATGCTATTTGCTTTCTTTCCTAATTTTGCCATAACGCGCGCGGTGTGTCGGCTTTACTTCAAAATGTCATAACTCTTGAACCGTGTTGAATTTTTGCGAATGTGAATAATGTTTCTTGAGTGTAATAATGATTCCGGAGCTGATGGTGAGGTTTATTTTCGGTTTCGGCCGACTTTTTTTATCGTTTTCGCTACTGCTTGATTTCGGAAATCGTGCTTCCGCGTCGATTTAATAAATTCCGACTCCATATTTGAGTTCTTTGGCACGTTTCTAGCTTACCATAAAATTTTGGCTTAATTCTGACGAGTTTAGTTTTCACCGTTTTTACCCGGTTTCGCCGTTTCGGTGTATCGTTGTGCATGTAAATACTTGTTTTGACTTTCGTAGTTTAGGTATACATATTTGATTTGCTTTTGAATATTATCCCATGTTTCTTCTTGTTTGCTTTCGCTATGTTTTCATTCTTTATTCCGTTATCCATTTCCGGTTTAACTTATCATTCAAATAACGCAATTCCGATTGCGATATGTTGTTATCTCTAACTTGTGTGCTACTGTGCAAGGCTTTTGGATAGTCAACGATCGATGCTTATTACGTGAGTGTTCCGCTTTATTTGCGGGACACGATTTCATTCACTCGCATCGTGTTCTCATCTTGGAGACACGTTCCTCTTACTTTATATCTGCTTGTTTGGTTTGCTTGTTCCTCTTGCAGGTATATTGTGATTATGCTCGACGCGCATGTCGACCTTTGTTTGCTTTCATGGCTAATCGGTGTGCTGACTATTTGCTTTTGCTTTGCTAGCTCGCTCGCGGGATCCTTAGTTTCCTGGCTTTTCTTCGCTACTGTTTACGGATCATCATCCGTTTGGTATTGATCCCGTTTCATTTTATTTTTTCTTGCACTTTATCGCTTTTACGCATCATCCTTTAACATGAGAAGTAGGACCTAGACATGCATCTGGCCAAGCCCTCGAAAAAGGCTCTGTTTTTGTTGTGTGTTTACATTTGTGCTTTGCGGCAGGGAGTCACGGTGTAATAAGTCCTATATGGCACTCCGTTAAGTCCTCTTGGAAGGCATGCGGAAAGGGTTAGCAATCAACCCCCGCCCAGTCTCATCGAGTCCGTTCAGTATGCGCACGCTACGCGTTGCTTGCTTCTGAACCTGCACAAAATCTTGTTATCGAGTGTGTCAGTAAAAGGGTTCATGCAACTGGACCCCCGCGTTTCCTATAGCTAACGTTGATCGATGTTGACGCCCGGTGTACGCACGCACCATTTTCCTTCTGGATCCGTGACGGCTTGGTAGCTGAGAGGGACTCGCTCCTCTTGTCTATGGCCCGATCATTTTTGCGAGGTCTAATGCTTGGTTGACTCGGGTGATTCGCTCCCCTTGGCTATGGCGGGACCGCTTTTCTACCACTCGGCCAGTGCTGTTGGTTTTGTTTGCTTCACGAGCGGAGCTCGTTTGTGTGATACTCTTGTTTGCTTTGGCCTTTTCCCCCACAGGTTGTTTGCTTAGTTTAGACTTGTACCCTTTGTATGATAACATTAGGTAGCAAGCTTTCCCCCTTAGCTTAGGTTTTCCTCATGCATTCTTTAAAACACAAACCACACTCTTTGATTTTCTTTTCTTAAGAGCTTGCTATTTCTGCTCCATTCCCAAGCCTAAGTCTCCAAAGGTCGAGCAGCGGAGTGTGAATGTAACTTGTTCATCTAAAAAACAAAAAACAAACAGAAATTAGTTAGCCGAGCTACGATACCTCTGATTCTGCAAAACGGATACGTAGGCAGCGGGGTAGGGCCCGTGCGAGTATAACTCTTTCTTTTCCCTACATTTTGCAAGCATTTTAGTTCAAATTAGCGCAGTTTTCTTACACACCCATAGATTTAGACACTAGCGTGGATACCATCGAGTACGATGGGTGTGAGGGGTGCTAATACCTTCCCCTCGCGTAACCGACTCCCTTACCCTTTTTCTCTGGTCGTGAGACTGTTGTTTTGTTTTGTGGTTTGCTGGCATTCCCTTCCTTTTCAGGATAAATATGTTAGTGGCGACTCTGTTAATTTTTCGCGGTAGCGACAGCTGGCGACTCTGCTGGGGATGTCCAGACTCGTAGAGGTAACTTCTGACTGGAGCGGTTTTTGTTTTGATGATTTTAATTCCGTATGACAAAGCGATTTCCGAACAGGTTTTTGGTGCGTCTCTGCACGTTGTTAGAAAAGATTTTCGGAGAAAAGTTGGAAGCAACAGCATAAGTTATGACAACCAGGAGAGTAGACCAATCTCATATCCAAGGTAAGGGTGAGTGTCATACCCCAATTTTTGACCCTAAGATCATACATCATTTGCATCTCAATCATTAATCAAGATCACAATCTTGAGATTTCATTTTTCGGTGTTATGATTGCTTCGTCTTTGAGAGGGACCATCAAGCACCAATGATTGTTTATCTTGTATGCATATCATACTAACCCAAATACCAAAAACATTGCTTTGTTTCTTTGTAGGCTTTTGTTTTGTAGGTACCAAGCCATGACATGCAATAAACAAGGCATTTTTCACATTTTTGACTGATGAAATCGATTTCCCTACTGGGTAAATCGATTTCCCTGCAGCATTTTTCAACAAAATCACATTCTGGACAGCATGAAATCGATTTCCCTCTTGGGTAAATCGATTTCCCTAGTGTATTTTGCGCCAAATTCTCTTCTGGAACAGAGTGAAATCGATTTCACTCCTGGGGAAATCGATTTCCTTAAGGTGAAATTCAAAAAATATAAGGAGGGAAGCTTGACATTATTTTGGCACCTTTTTATTTGATCATTTTACCAATTTTCCACCTCATCAAAATTAACCCCTTCATTAAACCCACTTAAACCTCATTTTACCATTTCTTACCATTTAAATACCACTTTAATCACCAATTAAACACAAGTTAATTACCAAATGCAAAAAGACCAAACTACCACTACTCTTGCTCCAATTCTATAAATAGAGCCCACTACTCTCTCATTTCTCAAGCTTTGAGAGCCAAAAAACCCCTTGCAATTTCTCTCCTCATCCCTACCAAATTCACCAAAGCTCTTTGTTCTTTCATAAAGTTTGTGAGTCACACCTTGAACCTCACAAACTTTGAGCTAAACCACCATCCATTTCACTCTTTTTTCTTCAATTGTTGAGAGATCAAGATTTGTGTTGGTGATTCTTGAAGTAGATCTAAGTTTTGTTCAAGATTTGGTAATTTTCTTCATCTTTATTCATCCATCATAATGTGATTCTTTTTGTGCTTGTGTGTGATGCATATTTGATGCTATATTGGTCCTATTTGATGGTGAAGTGATGGAAAATTCGTGCTCCAATTGATGTGTGATCATAAGGTGTTTGTATGTTTGCTTAAGTCAAGTTTTATGCCTCCTAATGCTGATTTTTTGAATGCTGTGTGCAGGAAATCGATTTCCCTCTGTAGGAAATCGATTTCCACCTTATTTTTTTTTCAAAATTTGAAAACTGCACTATGGAAATCGATTTCCCCCTGCATGAAATCGATTTCCTGCTGGCAGAATGTGGTTTTTTGCCTTTTTATGCTTGTTTTGGCTTCCTACTTCCTCCACTTCATTAATATCATTGGATCTAGGATGTTGATAGGTTTGAAAGGACCAAATCCATAATATTAGATGAATGATATTAATGATAGTGTGAGTTGATTTTACTTTATGCATTTTATCTTCTTCTTCTCCTTTTTTTCTTTTGATCGATGAAAGTCTTAATACTTTGAGAATTCTTATGGATCCTTAGTAAAGACTAGATCGTTACCTATTTTCTTTTCGTGCGGTATTGCTTTCGGAAGGCGATCTACATATCGTTCTTCTCGCATGCATTAGCACATAAAGTGTTGACCGGCCTCGTTGTAGGGTGATTTCTACATAAATCACTTGGCGATTTGCTTAACATAGCGCAATATTTCGTGTCCCGAATCAAAAAGATCAAATATGGAAGAGAATTGTATGCGGTTGATTTATGACTTATGGAAATTTATCGTGTAGTCGCTATGATTTTATCAAGCTTCTGATAAGTTTCCATTGACCTTAAATCCGAGTACATCCTTCACTCACCATCGATCTTCATTACTAACTTTGATAACATACTTGACAAGTTTCAAGATGGTTATCTTTAACATCTAACAATTGACTTTAATTTCCGCCGTTTATTATATTGCTCTTTATATTTCTCGCTTTATCGCTTTATTTTATCATTTCATCATCTTTACATTCCGCCATTTTCTTTTTTGTCCACTTGGACATATGTTTATGCTTCCGCTATTTTTATTTTGTCCACTTGGACCATACTTTACTTTTATGCTAAAACACTAATAAACAACCAAAATCTAAAAAACACATAAGGCTCTCTTTTGGACTATTGGTTACTATCCCTAGCATTTTGGAGATTCGGACTTATGGACCTAGTGCCTCTGGACTCTTACTCTGTTATTACTCTACTGTTATTCTGTCTGTCTGGCATTGGATTGTTGTCTGTTTGTATGTGCAGGTATTTCCTTGAAAGCCCTTGATGGTTAATTCCAAGGCATTGAGATAAGGATTTTACCCGAAAATAGCCGTTACTCTGCCCGATTTTCGTCAGAATTTTAATGTGCTTAATGCAAAGTGGTGCTAAGATAATAAGTTCATCTGGATCCCCAAGTGTTAATGTGTTGGTATTGATAGGTCCAAAGGATGGGAAATCTACCTTGACTCTTAATGTCAAGTGTTGGCTTCTTAATTTGGTTAGACCGTTTCTTTCCTTAGCTTTTATTTTATGAACTAGGTTAGCCTCTTCATCTCCTCCCCTTCTTTAATTTTCAAAATCTTCTCTCTTTTTACAAAACCTTCTTATGTTTGCAACCTTTTTAAAAAAACCTTTTCTTTTAAAATATCTTTTGCCCTTAGTGGCTTTTTCTTCAAAGTTTAGACACTGTTAATTGTCGAAACGAGTGGTTATACCCCACGATTTTGAAATTGATTGATATAATGAGATCTTTTCCGCGTGAGAGAGCTAGTGGCATACTCGTTGATTTTATCCGAGTTGGAGCCCTTCTTTCATTAGCGATGCAAAGAACTCGTTGGCTGAGTATTTCTCTCCGACGACGAAAAAGTGTTTATTCGTTTTAAAAATGTTTTCCCTTTAAGTGGAACTACATTAGCTCTGACTTCTCCATTGCACAGAGGAGGTATGTATGCCCAAGGCTTAACGTCTTGCCGAGCTTATTTTTAAAATAAAACAAACCCTTTTTTAGCACACACGACACAGATTTTCAAAAAGGTTCCTGTGGAGTACCACAGATATGAGGGGTGCTTAAAACCTTCCCCTTGTATAAACAACACCCGTACCTAAGATCTCTTCTTTTTGTTTTAAAAACAAACTTTGGGTTTTTTTTCGTTCTTTTCCCTTTTCCTTTGGACACAATAAAGCGCGGTGGCGACTTTCACTGAAATATTGATTCGAGTCAATCCCATGGCTCCGATATCAGATTTTCCCCGCTACAGAAAAAATGGCGACTTCACTGGGGATCCAGTTTTAAGTGTGTTAAGCCTATTTTTGTTTATCTGTGTGTTTTTATCTGTATATATTATTGTGTGCTTTGTTTTTTTATTTTCTTTTTTTTTTCTTTTTGGTGCTCGATGGTTCCTCTGTGATGAGATAAAGTTCTAACCCGAACTTTGGTGAGTAACTTGAGATAGGAGGTGGTAAGACCAATAGTCGCATGTCAGGAGCAATCCTTAGCATGAGCGTCATATGGTGGAACCCCAATCAGTGGAGGCCTCATGGAAGGTAGTAGAGGTTGTTACGAACTATCGTGATAACGCTATTACTTTCAATAGTGAGTGTCCGTAGAAGCTGAATGACCTAGAACCCTTTTAACCCATCTAAGCCTTTTTAGGATGTAGTGCAGAAACAAGATCAAGTACCAATTTGAGCTTGTTGTCATGCGATGCTACGCTCAGACGAGGTCTTTTTAGGCATATTATTGGCGCCCATGAGCAATTGTGCGTGCCGGTAGTATCCGATAGAAGATTGAAAACTCTGGGAACCTTTGTAGAACCCATTCGGCAGGTACAAAATTCCCTAGTACATACCTTTGTGGGTGGTTCTTAACCTTGACTCCATGCTCGTGACGTCGAACCTTTGAACCCTGTTTGTGCGACCGTGTGTGATCTTGATTGTGATTGATGCATAAACCATACATCCATGCATTCATTTGATTTCCAAGGAACTCATAGGTCTTTTTTGTAAACATCATAAGTTTCATCAAACTCAATGGATCTTGGGTGTTGATGGGGTGAAAACCTTAATCCACCAAAATGGATGATTGATCTTGATGATAACTTGATCAAAGCTTTGATCCGATTTAGGATTTATTTCCTTTTTGTTTTGATGTTTACAAATTAATAACTTGAACTCCTCGAAAATCAAATAAAAAAACAAAAAACAGCAATTGCATCATTTGCATACATACATCCAGGTTGTCCAGAAAACTTATCCTTGTCTGTCTCCATCTTCAGAATTTGTCTGTCTACTGTCAAGCTGATTCCTCCACACAAGTACGAAACTAGATCTGCTGTTAGACAAAGAATGGCAGATCAAGAGAAACATAACATGGAAGTCAGAATGGAAATTGATGAGTTGAAATCAGGCATGATTAAGCTTACCGAGATGATGCAAGTGTTGATGGCTAGGACGAACCCCCCCTCAAGAGGATTTAGGCCTGATCTTCATTGTGAATTTCATCAGGGTGGTGCTGGCCATGATTTAGAAGGCTGCTATGCTTTGAAGGCCTTAGTGCAAGAGTTGGTTAGATCAAAGATGCTATCTTTCAGGGATATGGGTCCTAATGTTGTCACTAATCCTTTGCCAGATCAAAGTGGCTGAAGACAAGTGAAAGCCAGATGGTCTCCTAAAGCCAAGTGTTTCAGACAGGATAGCTCATCCTTGTTGCTGATTAGTCACTAGGCCTTGTTTCTGTACTGTTTGTTTTTCCTTTGTTGTACTGTTTACTTTTAGACTTTGTTTGTTTCTGAATGGTGATTTTAATGAAATGAGCATTGCATATTTTGAATTCATTTTCATTTACACTGTTTATGTTCATGCTTTCTTTTACAAAACTTTTTCTTCCATTTGCTTTTTCTTTCAAATTTGTGTTTTATGCAAAGATTGGAGGGAGGATGATGACAACAAAATACCCAAGTTGTTGAACTGTATGCTTTCGAATAAAACTTTGCTGATGATGTACAGGCATTGTTTCAATTCCCAAACACTGGAGAAATAAGGAAGTTAATCCCTTGTCAACCCCTCTGAGCCTTCGAAGTAGGAGTTTCTTTCTGTATGAAAAACCCGCATTTTAAACCTGGGGCAGGATAGTTCTCAGTTAATTTGGCTGTGCATTCTATTTTAAGAGAATCATTCAGTACACCTTTCCACAAAGGTTTCAATCACAAGCGCTCCTCCGCATACATCAAAGAAATGTTGGAGATGTCAATCAAAAGCCAAAGATGGTTCATCTTAATCATTAAGCAAGGCAGACACTATCTTTCAAAAAAAATGTATCAAAAAATGTATACAAAGAAAAGCCTGCTAAGTCAAAACCAAAAACGACTTAGGCAAAAATAAAGGCATCCCGCTGACTGTAAGTTCAAAAATAAACAGTTCAGGCAAAAGTTAGGGATATCAAAAGAAAAAGATGAAAAAAGAGAAGTCAATAAATTCCTCAAGCAACAAAATGTTGTGACAACAAAAAGGAAGAAGTGACTGCAATCTCAAAAGTTCTCTTTGCTTGTGAGCTATCATCATTACAAAGGTGAAATTCCAGAAGTCTCTTGGAACCCGAATGCATAAGTTGAGTTAACTGAGTTTTAGGACTAGAGATCATCACGAAGATGGGGTGGGTACAATCAAATTTTGAGCCTTATATCCTTTGTTTCTAAAACCGTGAACCAGGCCACGTTACAACCTTTAAAAGCCCTAATTGAGGCAAGTTTTGTTTGAAAGCATACTACAACAAGGTTGCGTAAGCTGACTCCCATGAGATTTTCCAATCATTTGTTTGATATCATGCCTTTGCTTTATCTTTCACTTTGAATGTCTTAACCTTTATGTTTTGACCAGTGATTCCATTTGCTTTACATCAATAACATCTTTCCAAAAATGATTTTGATTTCAAAAATATTCTTTGAGCATTGCATTAAAATTACCATTCTTGAATGAACAATTTATTTGCAAGTAAGTACTCATCTTTCAGGAAGTTCAAACAGTCGAGAAACTTGATCAGTGATCCTATCAGGGGCATGTTATTTCAAGATCCTGTTGTTCAGATGTTCAGTCAAGATTTGTTGATCAGAATATCCTTTCAAGACTTATACTGGGGCAAGCCATTCCAACATGCATTTCAAGAACTGAAGCCATGATCAGTTCATCCCCAGTACAGTTCAGCTGAAGCCATGATCAGTTAGCTTGCAACAATTAGTCAATCAGGGGCAATAGTCTTCAGCAATCCCCAAGCAGTTTTATCAGCCTTTCTCAGAGAATCACCAGTCTGATACAGTTACCGGTGTAATAGAAGTGTGTTTAAGCATCTTCTTCCCAAGCAGAGTTGGCAGAGTTCTCGTGTTGAGGAATCAGAGTTTTAATCTTGCCTCACAAAAGAGTCTCCCTCAGTTGTAACAACAATTGCATTACATTGATCATATATCATGCATAGAAAAATTCAACATCATGCAATGAAACAAAATTCATGCTCATTTACATTCTCCGAGGTCCTGTTGTTATCAACATTTTACCTTGAGATCTAAGTCCAACTTACTTGGCACATACCAAAGTAGATGTTCGTCTGCCTGTTTCTATTTCCGTCCAATGCTACTCTTGGATGTGTAAACTTTTCTCTCTGTCCAATGCTACTCTTGGATATGTCGTTTCTCACTTTTTATCCAAAGCCACTATTGGATGTCACAATCCCCATTAACATGTTTCTCACCTCATTCAAAGCTACTATTGAATGACGCTCATGTCTTTGAGCTGGAATAACATTCTTTTTGTCCAATGCCACTATTGGATGACTACTCAATTTTCCGAATTGGTTTCCATTTTGTTCAAAGCTACTGTTGAACGCCTCTGATGTATTTCCGGGTTCAGGTTTCCATTTTGCATTCAAAGCCACTATTGAATCTCTTTGGTTTCCATTTTTGTCTAAAGCTACTATTGGATTGTTCCCGATGTTTTCCAGAGTTTGGATTCCTTTTGTTCAAAGCTACTGTTGAACGTCTCTGCCGTATCTTCGGGTTTGTAGGTCTCCTTTTGCATTCAAAGCCATTATTGAATCTTGTTGGTCTCCTTCCATCCAAAACAACTATTGGATGTCTCCGCGGTTTCCTCAGAGTTTGGACCCTTTTTTCAGATTCATTCAATGCCACTCTTGAATGTCTCTGATGGTTGGTGTCGTCTAATGCCACTCTTAGACGTTTCTACCCAATATGTTTGTGTTCCAGAGTTCATTCAATGCCACTTTTGAATATCTCTGTTGATTTTCATCGTCTAATGCCACTCTTAGACGTTCTTACTACACTTCTAACTTGGGTTTTATCTCTCCCTTTCCAAGTATTGCTGGATATTTCTTGTCACCCTGACGGATAACCAGTAGTATCTTGTTTCCCTAGCCGCTCCATTCATTCGAGTCTATCGCTCATTCCTTTTATTCCCCCCAGTGGCATTATATTCCCCTCTATTTCATAATCATACTTGATGCATCCATTAGCATCACATCATACCTTAGGTTCAAAAATTGTGTGTTTTGTATTTAAGTCTCTTCAATTACGTCGAGCTGAGGATTTTAACCCTCACATCTCCGGAAAGAAGAAACTTAAATAGGGGCATCTGTCATACCCCAATTTTTGACCCTAAGATCATACATCATTTGCATCTCAATCATTAATCAAGATCACAATCTTGAGATTTCATTTTTCGGTGTTATGATTGCTTCGTCTTTGAGAGGGACCATCAAGCACCAATGATTGTTTATCTTGTATGCATATCATATTAACCCAAATACCAAAAACATTGCTTTGTTTCTTTGTAGGCTTTTGTTTTGTAGGTACCAAGCCATGACATGCAATAAACAAGGCATTTTTCACATTTTTGACTGATGAAATCGATTTCCCTACTGGGTAAATCGATTTCCCTGCAGCAGTTTTCAACAAAATCACATTCTGGACAGCATGAAATCGATTTCCCTCTTGGGTAAATCGATTTCCCTAGTGTATTTTGCGCCAAATTCTCTTCTGGAACAGAGTGAAATCGATTTCACTCCTGGGGAAATCGATTTCCTTAAGGCGAAATTCAAAAAATATAAGGAGGGAAGCTTGACATCATTTTGGCACCTTTTTATTTGATCATTTTACCAATTTTCCACCTCATCAAAATTAACCCCTTCATTAAACCCACTTAAACCTCATTTTACCATTTCTTACCATTTAAATACCACTTTAATCCCCAATTAAACACAAGTTAATTACCAAATGCAAAAAGACCAAACTACCACTACTCTTGCTCCAATTCTATAAATAGAGCCCACTACTCTCTCATTTCTCAAGCTTTGAGAGCCAAAAAACCCCTTGCAATTTCTCTCCTCATCCCTACCAAATTCACCAAAGCTCTTTGTTCTTTCATAAAGTTTGTGAGTCACACCTTGAACCTCACAAACTTTGAGCTAAACCACCATCCATTTCACTCTTTTTTCTTCAATTGTTGAGAGATCAAGATTTGTGTTGGTGATTCTTGAAGTAGATCTAAGTTTTGTTCAAGATTTGGTAATTTTCTTCATCTTTATTCATCCATCATAATGTGATTCTTTTGTGCTTGTGTGTGATGCATCTTTGATGCTATATTGGTCCTATTTGATGGTGAAGTGATGGAAAATTCGTGCTCCAATTGATGTGTGATCATAAGGTGTTTGTATGTTTGCTTAAGTCAAGTTTTATGCCTCCTAATGCTGATTTTTTGAATGCTGTGTGCAGGAAATCGATTTCCCTCTGTAGGAAATCGATTTCCACCTTATTTTTTTTTCAAAATTTGAAAACTGCACTATGGAAATCGATTTCCCCCTGCATGAAATCGATTTCCTGCTGGCAGAATGTGGTTTTTTGCCTTTTTTATGCTTGTTTTGGCTTCCTACTTCCTCCACTTCATTAATATCATTGGATCTAGGATGTTGATAGGTTTGAAAGGACCAAATCCATAATATTAGATGAATGATATTAATGATAGTGTGAGTTGATTTTACTTTATGCATTTTATCTTCTTCTTCTCCTTTTTTTCTTTTGATCGATGAAAGTCTTAATACTTTGAGAATTCTTATGGATCCTTAGTAAAGACTAGATCGTTACCTATTTTCTTTTCGTGCGGTATTGCTTTCGGAAGGCGATCTACATATCGTTCTTCTCGCATGCATTAGCACATAAAGTGTTGACCGGCCTCGTTGTAGGGTGATTTCTACATAAATCACTTGGCGATCTGCTTAACATAGCGCAATATTTCGTGTCCCGAATCAAAAAGATCAAATATGGAAGAGAATTGTATGCGGTTGATTTATGACTTATGGAAATTTATCGTGTAGTCGCTATGATTTTATCAAGCTTCTGATAAGTTTCCATTGACCTTAAATCCGAGTACATCCTTCACTCACCATCGATCTTCATTACTAACTTTGATAACATACTTGACAAGTTTCAAGATGGTTATCTTTAACATCTAACAATTGACTTTAATTTCCGCCGTTTATTATATTGCTCTTTATATTTCTCGCTTTATCGCTTTATTTTATCATTTCATCATCTTTACATTCCGCCATTTTCTTTTTGTCCACTTGGACATATGTTTATGCTTCCGCTATTTTTCTTTTGTCCACTTGGACCATACTTTACTTTTATGCTAAAACACTAATAAACAACCAAAATCTAAAAAACACATAAGGCTCTCTTTTGGACTATTGGTTACTATCCCTAGCATTTTGGAGATTCGGACTTATGGACCTAGTGCCTCTGGACTCTTACTCTGTTATTACTCTACTGTTATTCTGTCTTTCTGGCATTGGATTGTTGTCTGTTTGTATGTGCAGGTATTTCCTTGAAAGCCCTTGATGGTTAATTCCAAGGCATTGAGATAAGGATTTTACCCGAAAATAGCCGTTACTCTGCCCGATTTTCGTCAGAATTTTAATGTGCTTAATGCAAAGTGGTGCTAAGATAATAAGTTCATCTGGATCCCCAAGTGTTAATGTGTTGGTATTGATAGGTCCAAAGGATGGGAAATCTACCTTGACTCTTAATGTCAAGTGTTGGCTTCTTAATTTGGTTAGACCGTTTCTTTCCTTAGCTTTTATTTTATGCACTAGGTTAGCCTCTTCATCTCCTCCCCTTCTTTAATTTTCAAAATCTTCTCTCTTTTTACAAAACCTTCTTATGTTTGCAACCTTTTTAAAAAAACCTTTTCTTTTAAAATATCTTTTGCCCTTAGTGGCTTTTTCTTTAAAGTTTAGACACTGTTAATTGTCGAAACGAGTGGTTATACCCCACGATTTTGAAATTGATTGATATAATGAGATCTTTTCCGCGTGAGAGAGCTAGTGGCATACTCGTTGATTTTATCCGAGTTGGAGCCCTTCTTTCATTAGCGATGCAAAGAACTCGTTTGTTCTCATGCTCAAGATCAATGGCTGAGTATTTCTCTCCGACGACGATAAAGTGTTTATTCGTTTTAAAAATGTTTTCCCTTTAAGCGGAACTACATTAGCTCTGACTTCTCCATTGCACCGAGGAGGTATGTAGGCCCAAGGCTTAACGTCTTGCCGAGCTTATTTTTAAAATAAAACAAACCCTTTTTTAGCACACACGACACAGATTTTCAAAAAGGTTCCTGTGGAGTACCACAGATATGAGGGGTGCTTAAAACCTTCCCCTTGTATAAACAACACCCGTACGTAAGATCTCTTCTTTTTGTTTTAAAAACAAACTTTGGGTTTTTTTTCGTTCTTTTCCCTTTTCCTTTGGAAACAATAAAGCGCGGTGGCGACTTTCACTGAAATATTGATTCGAGTCAATCCCATGGCTCCGATATCAGATTTTCCCCGCTACAGTGAGGTTCTAGCTCTATAAACGGGATTATGATGAATGATATGTGGGGGTTATGGTTGTATGATTGCCTCTGTTTTGTGTGTTGTGATTGTATTGTTGAATGTTGAAATTGATTGACGTCGGTGAATAAGGTTATAAAAGTTCAATCAATGGTTGTGGGAAATTAACCTAGGGTTTATAATTATTATTATTGAGGATATAGTGGTAGAAAATTGCTAGATGTTGGTGGAGTATAACTATAATATTGCTATGTGTCACCTCGGTTTTTTGGAGAACTGACTCTTCTTTTTATTTTTTTGAATTGCGAAAAGCAGAGAGTCGCCACCGACTTTTATTTTATCCAATTAAGGAAAGGTTTATAAAAGAAACAGGAAAAGACCTTTGAGAGATTTTGGGTTCGGGGGGTAGGTTATACAAAGGGAATGTATTAGCACCCTTTGTATCCATGGTTATCCATGGGCTCTTAATTGCTTAGCTCACTTGTTTGAATCGTTTGATTTGCTTGAAATGCTTGTATGTGGTTTTAAACATTTTGTAAAGAATTAACTTTGTAATGATCCTTGTGTGGATGTATACAAAGTGTTTATCTTTTGAAAGATGTTTTGATGGTTTGAAAAAGATCTTTAACCTTGTAATTATCCTTGTTTGGAATTATACAAAATATAGTCTTTTGAAATTTTGTTTTGAGAAAAACAATGATATGCGAAACACTTGTTTGTTTTTTATTTTGTTTGCGAGCAAGCAATTAGGAGGTCTGCCCTAAGTTCGTAAGGTCTTTTTCTTATTCTTTCAGAAAATTTTCCTTTACTGGATATTAACAGGATATTGAATTTGTGATCGAGTAATTGAAATGAGTACCAGAGGGATTACCCTAGGAGGTGCAAGTGTGATTGTGTATTAGATTCAGATATGTTATCTTTGAGATTAGTGATCTAGCGCTTCAGTTTTTATTCTTGCCACACACGCAGTTTTATATGTACAGGAATTAAAGTGCAGAAATGTAAAGAGCGAAAAGTAAATCTACGCTATTACATCGATTGTGCGAGAAATGTAAACTACGCTATTTTACATGAGTTTTGCAACCTAATACACTTATCTAGGAATTGAAATTGCAATAAGATAAAGGTGCGTGTTTTTTGGGCTTTTGAAGCAGAACGGGTAGAAACACCTGTATCTAAGCCTAATTAATCACTTAGACTAATTTTTTTGTATTTTTGGGTTTTTTGAGGTTATTAAGTTAATTAATCAATAATTACAAATAATTATACAAATAATTTAACTTAAAGAGGAAAAATAATCTAATTATGTCCAAAATTAGTCTATAATATATAAACTGAATTTAATAAAAGAAATATATTTTTTCTGAATTTTTTGATAGGTTAGAAATAATTAAAAAGCAAATATATAAATATATACTAATTAATTAACAAACTATTTTAATTATGAAGAAAAAATAAAATATTTTGGTCCAGAAATTAAATTATCATTTTATCAAATTAATAATAAAAAGAAAATAATTTTTGGGTTTTTAAAAATATTTTTAATTAATTTTACAAGTTAAATAAAAATAATAAGAAAATATAAAAAATTGGATCACATGTGGCGTGTCTGTGAAGTGTAGGGTGTGGTTGCGTGTTTTGAAGCGTTAGGTTGAACTGGAGATTGATCAGATGGCCCATGGAACGAGGGAGTATGGTATGTGGTGGTCTGGCATCATACAGGAGTGGTCAGGTTTTTAAAAAATCCAACGCGCACAAGAGGACCAATGGGGTGGCGCCACGACTTCGTCTTCTTCCCTAGGATTGCTGCAACCGTAGGTAAAGGTTTTACCTACGGTTTTTTCCGTCGCTACAAACCTGCAACACACTAAAACTTCACACAAGCAATATAAATTATTTAGGAGACCATGGTTCAGCTTAAAATCGTCCCCTGAGTTCAAATATGCCACTGGTTTCTTCTAATTTTGTCTAAATCAAAGGATCTCAAATTTTAGCTTAAGAACCCTAGAATGGGATCTTCGTGAATACGTGACCAAACCTTAATTAACTGTCCAGAAACGTTCACCAGGTTAATCTAAACATGGATATGCAACCAAAAATTATTTAAAATGCGTGGAAGTATGGATTCGATGTTGGTTTTATTTGGTACAAACCGTGGGTTCTGTGGTACGGTTCTGAGTGCCTCCAGGCTTGGAAATGATTTTGAAATGTTCAATGATACTTGAGGAATGTTTTGGAATGAATATTTGGACTTGAATTGGACTCTAAGTGGGAATTCGAGTTTTGAGTTTTTCTTGAAATTTTAAGAGAACTTTGGCTATGGATTTGGCTTGTGAATTCGTCCCTTGTTACTTGCTGAAGCTTGGTATTTAGAGACAAGTGTTCTGAAGCAGATAAACTTGAATGCCAAGTCCAAGTCTTGCATACTTGAGTATTTTGAATTTTTGC
This sequence comes from Vicia villosa, assembly GCF_029867415.1. Taxonomy (NCBI): domain Eukaryota; kingdom Viridiplantae; phylum Streptophyta; class Magnoliopsida; order Fabales; family Fabaceae; genus Vicia; species Vicia villosa. The sequence continues at coordinate 1,079,345 of NW_026706811.1, read as the reverse complement.
ACATTTTCATTAATGGAAGCTTTGAAAAACATGGCCATGGTTTCCAATTTCTTCACCCACTTCTGCCACTCCAATGCTCAGAGATTTCTATCCCCTTGAACCAATCTTGAATCTAGAAGCAAATACTTTGCCAACATCTTGAATCATTTCTTATTAATTTAATTTTAAATGAATAAAATTAAATCAAAATGAAATAAAACCCTCATGGGCCTAAGATTGGTCGTGGATGGCCTTAAGCAATCTTAGAAACATGTTTGGATCACAAAAGATTAGGCCCCTTTGGAAAAAAAAATCAAGTTTGATCAATGTTGGTTTCATGTATTTTCCCAAAAAATGGCCAACTTCAACAAGGCATAACTCCCTCAATTTTGATCATATGAATGTGTTCATGTACTTTTTGGAATCCTCAAGATGTCCTCTACAAGCCACTTTGGAAGCTTTTTTGCATTTGGAGAAGTTATCTTGATGTTATGGGCTTTGACAAAAAACTGATTTTTGTTGACTTTGAAAATGACTTGTAATGTCTTGGTTCATATTTCCCAAATGGTGAATCCAATGATCATGGGACCAATTTCATTTGAAATATAATTGAATTTCCTTCACAATGAGCTTTGGTTGGAATTTTTCTGATGTTCCGTGAGAGAGTTACGGCCGGTCAAAGTTCAGTTGACTTTTTAGGTAAGAACCCTAATTTTGAAACTTGGAGTTTTGTCGATTTCTGAACTTTTCTTGATGAATTATGATCAACCATTGATCAAATGATGAATCTTTTGAAAAAATATGGATGTTGACAAAAAATTGCATTTTTGACTGTCTGTTGACTTTTTGGTCAAACTGGTCGTCTGTTGACCGTTTGAGCAGTTGACTGTGCGTCCGAGCGAAACGAAGTTTGAAAATTTGTCTGGTGGTACTTTGATACATATGGAAATTTTTGAAATTCATTTGAGGTCTCAAATCTCATTCTCCTGAAAAAAAACAAAAACCCTATGTCGCCCTCGGTTTTTTATATCTCGTGAGAGATACGAACTGACTCTTCTTTTATTTTTTGAGTTTTTTTGAAAATCAGAGAGTCGCCACCGACTTTTATTTTATCCAATTAAGTAAAGGTTTATAAAAGAAACAGAAAAAGACCTTTAAGAGATTTTGGGTTCGGGGGTAGGTTATACAAAGGGAAGGTATTAGCACCCCTTTGTATCCATGGTTATCCATGGGCTCTTAATTGCTTAGCTCACTTGTTTGAATCATTTGTCTTGCCTTGAAATGCTTGTATGTGGTTTTAAAATACCTTTGTAATTTAACTTTGTAATGATCCTTGTGCGGATGTATACAAAGTGTTTTATCATTCGAAAAGATGGAAAGAAAAAAAAGATCTTTAATTTCGTAATGATCCTTGTTTGGATATATACAAAATGTTGTCTTTTTTTGAAAGTTTTGTTTTGAAAAGCAATGAATATGTGAGACATTTGTTGTTTTGATTTGAGCAAGCAATTAGGAGATCTACCCTAAGTTTATAAGGTCCTTTCCCATTTCTTTTAGAAAATTCTCTTTTGACCGGATGTAAACAAAAGTTTAAATTTGCATTTGAAACAGTAGAATTTGATTTTTGAAAAGAGTAACAGAGGGATTACCCTAAGAGGTTCAAGTGTGATTGTGTTTTGATTCAGATATTTTTGTTTTTGAAGTTAGTGATCTAACGCTTCAGTTTTTATCTTTGACATACACGCAGTTTTATATGTACAGAATTTAAAGTGCGGGAATGTAAAATACGGAAAGTAAATCTACGCTATTACATCGATTGTGCGGGATTTGTAAACTACGCTATTTACATGATTTTGACAACCTATACACTTTATCTAGGAATTTAAATTGCAATAAGATAAAAGGAAGTATTTTTTGGATTTTTTGTATGGTTGATTTTAATTAGAACTAATGCATAATTAATTTAATTAAATAAGAAAAAGGTAGAAATAAAATTTAAACCTAAAAATCAAGTCTAAAATATGTTCATATTGCTTGTTAATTAATTTTAAAACAAAAACTAATTTTTTTTGGATTTTTTGAAGTTGTTTTGGAAATTTATTAAGCCAATTAACATATAATTATATAAACAATTGTACAAATAATTTAAACTTAAAGAGAAAAATATTCTAAATATGTACAAAATTAGTCTATAATATATAAACCTAATTTAATAAAAAGAACATATTTTTTCTGATTTTTTTGATAGGTTGAAATAATTAAAAAGAAAATATATAAATATATACTAATTAATTAAACAAAATATTTAATTATTAAGAAAAATAAAATATTTTTGTGTCAAAAAATAGTAGATTATTTTATAAACCTAAAAATATTTTTATTATATTTTTTTGATTTTTAAAACTATTTTAAATCAATTTTGCAAGTTATATTAAATAAAAATAGAAAATAAAATAAAATTGTGATCCTGTGTGGTTAGTGAGAGAGTCTATGACATGGTCTGTGTGTTTTGGTGCGTTGGATGAGTGGATGGCATGATCTGATGGTGGTCAGTGTAAGGGAACATGGCGCGTGTGACACCTGCAAAACACTGGATCACAACATATTTAAATTAAAACGCGCGCGCGCTTCAGCCAATCAGGGGAAGACACCTCATCGTCTTCTTCCTCTCGCCACTACTTTTAACAGCGTTTTTGCCAAACAAGCGCTGTAATAAGTGAGCTTCATCCCTGCAAAATAGCGAATAGGGGTAAACCTGTACAAAAAATTTTCGCGACATGTTCATTCCACTTGCTATGATTCACTGAGTTCAAATATGCATCTGTTTTCTTCTAATTTTGCCTAAATCAAAAAATCCCAAATTTTAGCTTAAGAACCCTAAAATTGTATATTCTACAAACGGCCATTAAAACTCAATTAGAGCTCTAGAAACAATCAGAGCACCAAACTAAACACAAATATGAGATTACATCTTATTGAATATGCATGAATGATCAGATACGAGGTGATTTATGTTTGAACAAACCGTGGCTTGTGTGGCTCGATTTGTGAGGCTTTGATGCTTAAAATTTATTTGAATAGGTTCAATGAAGTTCAGAGATGATGTTTGAATACTTAGTTTGGATTAAAACTAGCTTGAACTCAAAATTCGAAATTTGAATTTCTTTGAAATTTTCAAGTTGCTACAAGTATGATACAAGCATGGATTTGGTTCTGAAATTGTGTGTCTTCTGTTGCTGAAGCATGCTACTTCATTTATAAGCAATGAATGAGGTTCAAACTTAAGCTAAGAAGCATTGATGATCTTTGAATCTTTGAATTCTTTAATATTAAAAAGTTTGAATTCTTTGGCCATGGCTTTGAGTTTTCTTCACCCTCTTGCTCTAGGCCTGCTATGTACTTCTCTTTGTTGCAGAAAATAAGCTATCTTGATGACTCAAACAAGAGACAAAGCTTTGGATAATGATCTTGCATCATTTCTTTTTAATTTAATTTTAAATGTAATAAAATTAAACCAAAAAAGAAATAAAAATGTTATGGGCCTTAGGTTGGTCGTGGGAGGCCCTTAACATTGTTAGAATCATGTTTGGATCATGGAAACTTGGCCCCTTTTGGAAAAAAAAACATTTTTGATCAATGTTGGTTTCATGCATTTTCCCAAAAATTAGCCAACTTCAACAAGGCATAAATCCCTCAATTTTGATCATATGAAGGAGTTCTTGTACTTTTTAGAAACCTCAAGATGTCCTCTACAAGCCATTTTGGAAACATTTTTTCATTTGGAGAAGTTATCTTGATGTTAAGGCCTTTGACAAAAAACCACTTTTTGTTGACTTTGAAAATGACCTGTAATGTTTGAGCTCATATTTTTCAAATGGTGAATCCAATGACCATGGGATCAATTGCATTTGAAAGATAATTGAATTTCCATCAAAACAAGCTTTGGTTGGAATTTTTTGAATGAACGAGGAGAGAGTTATGGCCGGTCAAAGTTCAGTTGACTTTTTAGGAAAAAACCGTAATTTTGAAACTTAGGGTTTTGTTGATTTTTGTTCTTTTCTTGATGAATTATGATCAACCAGTGATAAAATGATGAATCTTTTGACAAAATATGGATGTTAACAAAAAAATTCATTTTTGACTGTCTGTTGACTTTTCGGTCAAATTGGTCTTCTGTTGACTGTTTGAGCTGCTGACTGTGCGTCTGAGCGAATTGAAGTTTGAAAATTTGTATGGTGGTACTTTGAGACATATGGAGGTCCATGAAATCCATTTGAGGTCTCAAAAAACTTGTTCTCCTGAAAAAAACAAAAACCCTAGTTAAGGACTGTTTGTGTAGGAGACAGTTAAGCGTGCCTGATTTTTGTGCAGTGCTGAGTCTCTGCTGATCATGTGATTATCAGAAGACTTATAGAACAAAAATCTTGGAATTTTGAAATGCAAAAGATTGATTTGATTGATGGTGCAAATCACGGAGAATCGCGCTGTCAGCGAGTTTGACTGTCAACTGGCTATCTGGGCATTAACGTAACAGTTAAAGTGAAAATTCAACAGTTAAAGTTAATTTTTTTCTTTTTGTTTTTTTGTTATGTTAATGGTGAAAATTTATTTTCATGAGTTGTTAGAAAAACACAAACATAATAAATAAACAAAAAAATACTGTACGGGGACGAAATTACCGATAATAACCTTGAAAAATATTTAATGCACAGAAGAATAAATATTTACCTAGCAGAAAACACACATAATATTATCTTGATAATTAAACTACAGTACGACAGATAGTACGACATTTAATACTGACAGTACAAATATTACATAATATAATGAACAGTACGACAAATAAACGGTACATTATTTGAAAACAAAAGATACGACAAACTTTAAAAATAACGATTAAAAACCCCTGCTATAAATAACAACATATAGAAGATCGGGAGTGTAAGCAACCCAGGTCCGCATTTTTCAGGACTATGTAGACAGAAAAAAGACATGATCACCACCAAGACAGTGATGACCATAAGGAAACACGTATCCATCCACTTTGCCATTTTTTCCGGGGAAGAAGAGAAAATAAATATGAGGTAGAAATTTGAGGAATGAGTTGAAATTGGATGTGAGAATTTATGGAAAAAATGAGAGGTATTTATAGAGTGAAAAGAAGGATAGAGACGTTGAGGAATGAAGTGATTCCGTACAAAAAAAGGAAAATTTGAGTGGTAGTAGGATTTGAAAGAAAGTGTATGGTAGGGTTTGAAAAGAGAGATGTATAGAATAAAGTTAGGATTCTATTTTGAAAGAAAGGGATTTGAAAAGAAAGGAAAAGATTTTGAAAATAATAGAATATAGTACAATAATTAGTGGGAAACAAAAAACTAATAATAATTTACTTGTTACCAGTACAGTCTGAATCCCCGGACTCTGCGCCTGCAAAATTTAATTCTGTACCAATTGCGTGAGTACTATTTAACTGTAAATAAATCTCAAATAAACAGCGTGTGTGAAGTGATAAACAGTAATTGGCGTTTGTGTAAGAATAAATTCAACAGCGAACCAAAATACCGTATAAGAAAAATTCTAAAAACCGAGTATTCATAAAAATCAGGATATTTGTGAAATAAAATCCAAGATTATATGAAACTCCCAATTTTTAGACAGAAATCTGTTGCCTTCTTTCTAAAAAAGATGCCGGCAAATTTTGGGGTATAACAGTTGCCCCTATTCAATCTTCTTAAACCTGAAGAGACTGATTGGAATCTGAAGGTAGAAGATGATTGAATATTTAGATGCCCTGAAAATTTGCACTTACCTCCACCGGAAGTGATGTTGGAAATTGCATTTGAATGTTGTCTGAGAAATGTTGTTGGCAGATCGAAACATTACCTGAGATGGGCTTTCAGATGCCATTTGGCAAATGTGTTGATGGTTTGTTCATCAGAATGAATCCATTGATTATATCTTGATGAAGGATTTGAAAACCTCTTCGTTGACCGTTACAGAACCGTCCGAGGTTACCGCTTTAAATCTTGGAGGCTGATCGTTACGGAACTGTCCAAAGTTTTTCCGCTTTAGATTTTGAAAGTTGATCTATGAGGAACCGTCCGAGGTATCCGCTTCGGATCTTTAAAGGTTGGTCGTTGTGGAACCGTCTAAGGTATCCGCTTTAGATCTTTGAAGGTTGATCGTTGTGGAACCGTCTGAGGTATCCGCTTTAGATCTTTGAAGGTTGATCATTTTAAGGAACCGTCTGAGGTATCGACTTAGATTTGAAAGTAGATCATTAAGGACCCGTCCAAGGTATCGACTTAGATCTGTAAGTAGATCATTAAGGACCCGTCCAAGGTATCGACTTAGATCTGTGTTGCTTGTTTTGAGTTAATAGATGATTTGGAAAGAGATTTCTTCAGAATGAATCTTTGGTTTGATTATATCTGAGAGGAATGCTTGTCTGAATAGAATCCAGGGGAACACTGCATGTGATTGAGAACAACTTTTCTGAGGATATTCGTCCACCTGAAAAAATCAAGTTAGTGACATGCAATGATATGATGCATGTAATGTATATGTTGATATTCTCAATCTAAATGAGAATCGTGCATGTTATGTATGTGTTTGTCACGAAACATTATATGCCATGTATGAATATGCGTATGATGTATGACTTATGCAATTTACAGCGTATCAAACTTCTGGTTGGGAAAATAAATCCCTGCTTGCTATTTTAGAAACGAAGGCATTATGATTGTTGATGATTTTTGATATCTTGTTCGAGTATACTCGGCTGGGGAACTTCTTTGTGGACCAGGGTGTTCTGTTGAGGGATATTTGACTACCGCTTGGGGATGAAGGTAATTTGAAAGTTCTGATTTTGATGCCTTTTGAATGGGAATGAGAAAGATCCGTAATCCTCCGATGCACTATTTGACCAAGCCTTGGTGTGAAGGATCACACTTTCTGGGGATAGTGATCTTGAACAGCCTTGCTGGGGAATAAGATTTCTCGAATCACTTTGTTGGAGAGAAAAATCTCATTGAGGAATTTGCTGAGAAATACATCTCTGTTGGGGAACTTTTCTTCTGAAGCTGGTTTCGGGATGATGTCCAGATGATTGGGACATTACCTGGATGCTATTCCTGTCTTTCTTATAAACATCAATCATATTCAAATGCATATGTTCATTCAAAATTATCATTGGGACGTTTATGTATTCAAAACAGAAAAATGGAAACATTGATTTTGAGCATGAACTGTATTGATTTTGAAAGAGAGCCATAATAGGCGGATTAGTACAAGGAGACAAAAAATCCTAGTAGTAGGAAATTGTCATAAAACTTTGAAAAGTAATTATAAAGAGAAATAGCTATGTGAAAACAATCCAGTTTTCAACTCTGCTATTGCCAATCTGTCTTTGAGTATCTCATCCCTCACTTGCTGGAAGAAAGTGATCGGACTGATTGGTGCCTTTGATGTGTTGAACCTTGAAGGTGAGTAGGTAGCCAAACGGGACATAGTCGTACGCTTTATTCCCTAACTTTTGCCTAGGCTGCCTTTTCAGGTTTTCAGCCTACCGGGTGTAGCGGGGAAAATCTGAGATCGAAGCCATGGAATTGACTCGACTCAATATTTCAGTGAAAGTCGCCACCGCGCTTTATTATTTCCAAAGGAAAAGGGAAAAGAACGAATAAAACCCAAAGTTTGTTTTTTTTAAAACAAAAAGAAGAGATCTTAGGTACGGGTGTTGTTTATACAAGGGGAAGGTTTTAAGCACCCCTCATATCTGTGGTACTCCACAGGAACCTTTTTGAAAATCTGTGTCGTGTGTGCTAAAAAAGGGTTTGTTTTATTTTTAAAATAAGCTCGGCAAGACGTTAAGCCTTGGGCCTACATACCTCCTCGGTGCAATGGAGAAGTCAGAGCTAATGTAGTTCCGCTTAAAGGGAAAACATTTTTAAAACGAATAAACACTTTATCGTCGTTGGAGAGAAATACTCAGCCATTGATCTTGAGTATGAGAACAAACGAGTTCTTTGCATCGCTAATGAAAGAAGGGCTCCAACTCGGATAAAATCGACGAGTATGCCACTAGCTCTCTCACGCGGAAAAGATCTCATTATATCAATCAATTTCAAAATCGTGGGGTATAACCACTCGTTTCGACAATTAACAGTGTCTAAACTTTTGAAGAAAAGGCCACTAAGGGCAAAAGATATTTTTAAAGAAAAGGTTTTGAAAATGATTGCAAACATAAGAAGGTTTTTTAAAAAGGGAGAAGATTTTGAAAATTTAAGAAGTGGGAGGAGATGAAGAGGCTATCCTATTGCGTAAAATAAAAGCTAAGGAAAGAAACGGTCTAACCAAAAAAGAAGCCAACACTTGACATTGTGAGTCAAGGTAGATTTCCCATCCTTTGGAATATCAATACTAAACCAACATTATCACTTGGGAATCCAGATGAACTTATTATCTTAGCACCACTTTGCATTAAGCACACTAAAATTCTGACGAAAATCGGGCAGAGTAACGGCTGTTTTCGGGTAAAATCCTTATATCAATGCCTTGGAATTAACCATCAAGGGCTTTCAAGGAAATACCTGCACACATAAACAGACAACAATCCAATGCCAGACAGACAGAATAACAGCAGAGTAATATCAGAATAAGGGTCCAGAGGCACTAAGTCCATAAGTTCGAATCTCCAAAATGCTAGGGATAGTAACCAATAGTCCAAAAGAGAGCCTTATGTGTTTTTTAGATTTTCGTTATTTATTAGTGTTTCAGCATAAAAATAAAGTATGGTCCAAGTGGACAAAGAGAAAATGGCGGAAACATAAACATATGTCCAAATGGACAAAGAGAAAACAGCGGAATGTAAATATGATGTAATGATAAAATAAAGCGATAAAGCGAGAAATATAAAGAGCAATATAATAAAAGTGCGGAAATTAAAGTCAATTGTTAGATGTTAAAGATAACCATCTTGAAACTTGTCAAGTATGTTATCAAAGTTAGTAATGAAGATCGATGGTGAGTGAAGGATGTTCTTGGATTTAAAGTCAATGGGGTTTATCAGAAGCTTGATAAAATCATAGCGACTACACGATAAAAACCTCCACAAGTCTTAAATCAACCGCATACAATTCTCTTCCATATTTGATCTTTTTGATTCGGGACACGAAATATTGTGCTATGTTAAGCAGATCGCCAAGTGATTTATGTAGAAATCACCCTACAACGAGGCCGGTCAAAACTTTATGTGCTAATGCATGCGAGAAGAACGATATGTAGATCGCCTTCCGAAAGCAATACCGCACGAAAAGAAAAATGGTGAGTGATCTAGTCTCTACCAAGAATCCATAAGAATTCTCAAGGCATTTAGACTTTCATCGATCAAAATAAAAAGAAATAAAAGATGGAACCACATTAAAAGCTCCTTTCATCCATAATTTCAATCACATAATTTTGCGGATTTGGATTCTCATCCTATCGACGCCCTAAGTCCATTGAAATTAGAGAGAAATTAGGCCTCTAACTTGTGATTCAAAGAAAATATCAAAAGAATGGAGTAGAAGATGAGTTAGAACCAAAAATAAGTCAAAAACCACAAAAATCAGCATTCTGCTCAGTGTAAATCGATTTGCACAGAGTGTAAATCGATTTGCACAACTCTGTTTTCAAAGTTTGCGCAGTTTTTTAGTTGTGTAAATCGATTTGCACCAGATGTAAATCGATTTGCACAACACAGTTTTTAAAAAAACAGCAAATAAAGAGAAGAAAGCTTGTTTAAACATAAAACCAAATACCTTGTGATCTTGGATCAATTTGTGCACGAAAATGTATCAAGTAAGCAAGCAAATCTCATCAATGTAGCACCAAAGGTGCATCAAGCATAAACAACAATGGATCACATCTTGAATTATGGATTGGATCTAGAATTTTACCAAATCTTTCACAAACTTTGAATCTTCTTCAAGAACACACAACCACAAGCCTTGATCTCTCACAATTGATGAAGAAAAGTAGTGTTTATGTTGAGGTTTAGTTCTAAATTAGTGAGGTTCAAGATGTGACTCACTAATTTGTGTGGAAGAAAAAGAGCTTTGAGTGATGGGTTTGGAAGAGGTGAGGAGAGAATTTGCAATAAGTTTCTTGGCTATCAAAGCTTGAAAAATGAAGAGGGGAATGCCTCAATTTATAGGAGCTAGGCTTGGGAATTTTTGTGGCTTGGAGTTAGGATTGGAAAATAGAATTAGGCTTGGAGAAAGGATTTGGAGCCAAAAATGAAATCCAATGGTCTTGATGCAATCACATGAGGGTTTATGATTAAATGATGTAGGAAATCCAATGTGAGAACTAAGTCATGCTTCCCATGCTTGCAAATGATGTCAACACTTTCAAAAGCTGAAATTTGCCTTCATTTTTCCAAATTCGCACTGGTGCAATCGATTTGCATCTTATGCAAATCTATTTACATAGCTGAAAAAGGCAAAATCTGGGGAAAAAACAGTTATGTAAATCGATTTGCACATTATGCAAATCGATTTGCACTGATGGCAGAAGCAAAATCTGGGCAAAAATCAGTTGTGTAAATCGATTTACACCTTATGCAAATCGATTTGCACAGTGCAATTGTTGAAAAATGCTCCTTTCGATGGGTAGTTTGACTTGATACCTACAAAACACAAACATACAAAAGCACAAGGCAATATTTTTGGTATTTTGGGTTAGTAAAACATATATATACAAAAAACATTGTTGTTTGATGATCCCTCTTACAGATGAAATGAGCATAACACCGAGAGCAGAGCTTTAAGATGAAACTCTTAATTGATGATTGATATGCAAATGAGGTATGATCTTAGGGTCAAAAATTGGGGTATGACAGATGCCCCTATTTAAGTTTCTTCTATCCGGAGATGTGAGGGTTAAAATCCTCGGCTCGACGTAATTGAAGAGACTTAAATATAAAACACACAATTTTTGAACCTAAGGTATGATGCGATGCTAATGGATGCATCAAGTATGATTATGGAATAGAGGGAAGTATAACACCACTGGGGAGATAAGAAAGGATTCCACTGGGGAAAAGGTATGTGTCATCCAGGGATAAAACTTGGATTCCACAGGAGAAAGAGACAGTCGACAGAAGTTTTCAAGATAAAACATGATTGAACTTCGAGAAGAGAATATCTGAGGCATACATGAATGTGGCTACATCAATTGAATATCAAGGTAAAACATGATTGGACAACATCAAATGACAATCAAGGTAAAACGTGATTGGGCAACATCGAATGACAATCAAGGTAAAACATGATTGGGCAACACCAAGTTACAATCAAGGTAAAACGTGATTGGATACCGTCAAAGGATAATCAAGGTAAAACATGATTGGATAATCATCAACGGACAATCAAGGTAAAACATGATTAGATAATCATCACAGGTCCATCAAGGTAAAACGTGATTAGATGTCATTAAGGAATAATCAAGGTAAAACATGATTGGATAACATCAAATGACAATTGATCAGTGCATTTTGATGCACATTCCTTTATGTTTATACTTAGGCATTTCTATGGTTTGATTTGTTTATTTTTCTATTTTATTATGTTTTTATATTTTAATTCATTTTTATTGTTATTTGATTTTCGTATTTAATTTTCAGCTTTAGCAGTCTGCACGGAAACGATCATAACTGGAGTTCCAGGAGTCCGATTGAGGCGTTCTAATAATCGACGGAAAGCTAAGAGAAAGATCTACAACTTTTGTGTTGGAGTCAAAGTCAGATTCGGAGCGCATATTTTCCAGAATTTCGTTTGAAGTTGCAGCATTAGTTTTATTTAGTTTTGGATCATTAGTTTTGGGCCTGGGTTATGTTTGTTTGACCCAGTTGGGTTATAACCCGAATTTCCTTTTGTCTTCTCTTTAGTCTAGGTCTGGCCGTACGGCGGAATATCACTTTTTACTTTTCACCAAATAATTTTGAAAGCTTTGTACGAATGATGAGGAACTAATCCCCGAAGGCAATTTCTGCTGGTTACGGTTTCCAATACTTTGAGGTTTTTAATCTTTAATCCAATTTCTTTTCCCTTTCGATATTAATCTATATGTCTTGTTTGCTTAATTCGAGTTATATAGAATATTATTGATTTATACCGATTGATTTATGTTCCTTGACTTTTATCGTACTTTATCGTTGCTTAATCGTTAAAGTGTGTATGTTAGAATCACGTTTGCTTAATTCGTGATTGTGCTTAATCCGTTTGCTTTATTCGGAAAATAGGAATGAAATCTTATAATGTCAATTTCGCTTGTTAATTGATGTTGTGATCGGTAGGGGAATAGAATCCGCTTAGGGGATTGAAGTTTATTGAACCAATGATAAGTCGGTAACCGAATCAGTAGAATTGTCGTTTTAGCTTATTCAGATAATCACTTTTTCATAATAACTTATTTTCTGCATTTTTATAATTGAACACGAAACAACCCCCCCCTTAATTCGAATTCCATTCGGTTAGTAACAACTAAGAATCCTTGTGAGACGATATTCGAGTCACTTGTCGCTATCTACAGTTTTATTCAAAATAACTCGTTTTTGATCCACGCGCGACAGCGGATCAAATTGGCGCCGTTGCCGGGGATTCTTGTTGTTATTAACTAATATTAGGCATAGTGTTGTTGCTAGGATTTTTTTTTTGTGTTGTGTTTGTTTATTTTCAGGGTTGCAATTCCGGTTGGTGTACAGTGATAAGTTTTCCAGCCTATCAGGTAAGTTTGAAAGCTACTATTTCGAATCGTTCCGAATTTTTTCCACAAAGTCAGAAATAAATTGACGAACAGTACTCCTTTAGAATAGAATTCTAAAAGAATTTGACCCTCAAAATCGCAAATTCGTTGTTTTTCTATTTTTTATGAATTATTTACTGTTTTTGTAGTGTCAAAAAATTCCAAAAAAATTCTCAAAATTCTTATTTGTCTTAATTAGATCAAATTTGGTATTTTTATATTTTTATGAATTTATTTTAATCGTTTTTCTTATTTCTATTTATTTCTGTCTGCTTTGGACATGGTTGGTATTTTTGTGTTTGTTTAAACCATGGCTGAACAAAGAACTTTGAGACAGTTGGCTGCCCCTGATGCAAACTATAATGGTTTATGCATTGAGTATCCTGAAGCTGATCCACCTTTTGATTTGGAATATGGTTTAACACATTTGTTGCCTAGGTTTAATGGTTTTGCAGGTGAGGATCCGCATAAGCATCTGAAGGAATTTCAGGTTGTGTGCTCTGCACCTTCCAAACCTTCACTAGAGGATATTGTCAAACAAATGGCTGCAAATAATCTTCAGTATCAACAGCAAGTAGATTCTACTCTCCAGACTTTGCAAACACAGATTGGACAGCTTGCCACTTTGATGAATGCCATGCAGCAAGCTCAAGGATCAAACCAACAACGCTTGGAAGAGCATTCTGTTTTTCAAATAGAGTTGCTTTCTGAAAATATTGATGATACTTGTACTGATTTGTTTGCAGATGATTTTCCATCATTGTCTGGTTTTGATGATGTTTACTCTTGTGATGTTTGTACTGACACTAAAATTTGCTCTGTTTGTGCTGAAATTGAGGTTGCCTTGCAAGTTGATATTCTTACTACAGATGAGGTTGCAAATGAAGTTGTTCATGTAGATGAAGCTCTCGACACCCCGGCTGCCTAGATCAAACCGTCCATTGAACAACCACATTCCCAGGAGCTGAAACCAATTCCTCAAAATCTTAAATATGCTTATTTAGATATGAATGAAAAACTTCCGGTTATAACTTCTTCTGACCTTGATTTTGATCAAGAAAATAAGATTTTGCAGGTTTTGAAGAAGCATAAGAAGGCGATTGGGTGGACTTTGACTAAAATTTCCTATATTAGCCCATCTATGATTTTGCATAGGGTCTCAATAGAAGTGGAAGATAAAACAAAAATAGTGAGGCAGCCCCTCAATCTTTTGATCTTTGATGTTGTGGAAAAGAAGATCACATGCCCATTCGACACTTTTACTTTTAGAAGAACATTCTTTGATCCTGGAATAAAAGGCGAAGGAGCTAAACCACTTTTTAAGGGCGATGAGCATCACCCAAAGCTACTCCATGAGATCCCCACTTTGGAAGAAGAGAATGTAGAAGATCACTCTTTGGGAAAGGCTGCTTATGTGATCACATATCCTCCTTGACTACTCGGGTGTGTTCTTTCCTTTCTCTCACTCTTATTTTATATTTATGTTCTTTCATTAAGGACAATGTATGTCTTAAGTGGGGGGGAGGGAATCATTTATTTTCTTTGCTTTTGTTTGTCGTTTTGTTTTATTTTTAGTTATTTCAAAAAAAAACTTCTTTGAAATTTTTAGGCTATAGATTAATATGAGGTTAGTTGTGAAGACTTGGGAAAATTTCACAAGATCGGTATCGTCTTAATACCGTAAATCCCCTGAGTATGAGAATTATTTTGAATATTTGTTATGACATAGCCTTGAATTATCATTCTCTAATAGCTCTTGAGTAGTTTATCTTTGCAGTCGGCACCATCTCACACATGCTCTACGTAAGGAAGCCGATGAAAATAAGTGAGTGATCCAAGTTTTAAAAAAAAAAGAAAAAAAAAAGGAATGCACCTTCTAAGTTTGGTGACCCTCACCCGGTCACTTAACCCAATGGTTGTAGAACCTACAAAAAAATTTCAAGTCCCGTTGTTAGTTGGTTCAAAGGTTTCTGGTGTTGAACTTGGTAGGGAGGATTACGGTCTGATCCCCCGCAACTACAATTAGGAAATAAAAGGGGTATACCACTTAGGTACCAGAACCCCATGCAAAAAAAAAAAGAGATCAGAGTCGCTAACCGGTAGCCTTACTATGAGTGTGTGGAGATAACGGGCTTAATGTGATTGAGCCAGAATGAAAAAGAGTAAAAAGGAGGATGAGTAAGTTAGACTTTGGCATAATAACATGACTCAAAGTGGTTTGTATGTTCAGGAGGCTTATGACCGCACAATTGCGGAATTGTGTTCCTACGATATCTTTAGTGTGAAAGATTAGTACCTATTGATGCAACCTTAACCGCAGAAGAGTTTGTAGTCTGGAATGAGTAACAGATGTTGTGTGTTTCTTGAGTTTGATTTAATTTTGCTCGGAGTGCAAAAGTTCAAGTGTGGGGGAATTTGATCAGTGCATTTTGATGCACATTCCTTTATGTTTATACTTAGGCATTTCTATGGTTTGATTTGTTTATTTTTCTATTTTATTATGTTTTTATATTTTAATTCATTTTTATTGTTATTTGATTTTCGTATTTAATTTTCAGCTTTAGCAGTCTGCACGGAAACGATCATAACTGGAGTTCCAGGAGTCCGATTGAGGCGTTCCAATAATCGACGGAAAGCTAAGAGAAAGATCTACAACTTTTGTGTTGGAGTCAAAGTCATATTCGGAGCGCATATTTTCCAGAATTTCGTTTGAAGTTGCAGCATTAGTTTTATTTAGTTTTGGATCATTAGTTTTGGGCCTGGGTTATGTTTGTTTGACCCAGTTGGGTTATAACCCGAATTTCCTTTTGTCTTCTCTTTAGTCTAGGTCTGGCCGTACGGCGGAATATCACTTTTTACTTTTCACCAAATAATTTTGAAAGCTTTGTACGAATGATGAGGAACTAATCCCCGAAGGCAATTTCTGCTGGTTACGGTTTCCAATACTTTGAGGTTTTTAATCTTTAATCCAATTTCTTTTCCCTTTCGATATTAATCTATATGTCTTGTTTGCTTAATTCGAGTTATATAGAATATTATTGATTTATACCGATTGATTTATGTTCCTTGACTTTTATCGTACTTTATCGTTGCTTAATTGTTAAAGTGTGTATGTTAGAATCACGTTTGCTTAATTCGTGATTGTGCTTAATCCGTTTGCTTTATTCGGAAAATAGGAATGAAATCTTATAATGTCAATTTCGCTTGTTAATTGATGTTGTGATCGGTAGGGGAATAGAATCCGCTTAGGGGATTGAAGTTTATTGAACCAATGATAAGTCGGTAACCGAATCAGTAGAATTGTCGTTTTAGCTTATTCAGATAATCACTTTTTCATAATAACTTATTTTCTGCATTTTTATAATTGAACACGAAACAACCCCCCCTTAATTCGAATTCCATTCGGTTAGTAACAACTAAGAATCCTTGTGAGACGATATTCGAGTCACTTGTCGCTATCTACAGTTTTATTCAAAATAACTCGTTTTTGATCCGCGCGCGACAGCGGATCACAATCAAGGTAAAACATGATTGGATAACATCAAATGACAGTCAAGGTAAAACATGATTGAAGGTAACCAAGATAAAACACGGTTGAAAGCGATCAAGATAAAGCATGATTAGAGGCAATCAAGATAAAACACGACTGAAGGGAACCAAGATAAAACATGATTGAAAGCGATCAGGATAAAGCATGATTAGAGACAATCAAGATAAAACATGATTGAAGGGAACCAAGATAAAACATGGTGTAAATCTTTCAGGAATGACACTGAAAGAAGAGAGAGAAATCATAACATCTAGGAATGGCCCTAAATGAAGAAAGGATACATCAAGGAACAACAATAGACGGACAAGACAAACAAGTATCTGTTTTGGATAGATGCCAAGTAAGTTGGATTTTGATCTCAAGGTGAAGATGTTGATAGCAACAGAACCTCGAAGAATGCAAATGAGTATGAAATGTGTTTCAATGCATGATGTTGAATTTTTCTATGCATGATATATGATCAATGCAATGCAATTGTTTGTGACAACTGAGGGAGACTCTTTTGTGAGGCAAGATTAAAACTCTGATTCATCAACACGAGAACTCTGCCAACTCTGCTTACGAAGAAGATGCTTGGACATACTTCTTGTCACATTGGTAACTGTTTCAGACTAGTGATCCTTTAAGAAGGATTGATGAACTGCTTGGGGATTACTGAAGAAGATTGCCCCTGATTGAGTGATTGTTGTAAGTTAACTGATCATGGCTTCAGTTGAACTGTATTGGGGATGAACTGATCATGGCTTCAATTCTTTAAATGCATGTTGGGATGACTTGCCCTAGTACAAGTCTTGAAATGATATTCTGATCAACAAATCTTGAATGAACATCTGAACAACAGGATCTTGAAATAACATGCCCCTGATAGGACCACTGATCAAGTTTCTCGACTGTTTGAACTTCCTGAAAGATGAGTGCTTACTTGAAAATAAAATGTTCATTCAAGAATGGTAATTTTAATGCAATGCTCAAAGAATATTTTTGAAATCAAAATCATTATTGGAAAGATGTTATTGATGTAAAGCAAATGGAATCACTGGTCAAAACATAAAGGTTAAGACATTCAAAGTGAAAGATAAAGCAAAGGCATGATATCAAAACAAATGAT
Organism: Vicia villosa; assembly: GCF_029867415.1. Taxonomy (NCBI): domain Eukaryota; kingdom Viridiplantae; phylum Streptophyta; class Magnoliopsida; order Fabales; family Fabaceae; genus Vicia; species Vicia villosa. The sequence goes on along the minus strand of NW_026706811.1, from coordinate 1,061,922 downwards.
TGGAAAATCTCATGGGAGTCAGCTTACGCAACCTTGTTGTAGTATACTTTCAAACAAACCTTGCTTCAATTAGGTCTTTTAAAGGTTGTAACGTGGCCAGGTTCACGGTTTTAGAAACAAAGGATATAAGGCTCAAAATTTGATTGTACCCACCCCATCTTCGTGATGATCTCCAGTCCTAAACTCAGTTAATTCAACTCATGCATTCAGGTTCCAAGAGGCTTCTGGAATTGCACCTTTGTAATGATGTTAGCTCACAAGTAAAGAGAAGTTTTGAGATGGCAGTCACTTCTTCCTTTTTGTTGTCACAACATTTTGTTGCTTGAGGAATTTATTGACTTCTCTTTTTTCATCTTTTTATTTTGATATCCCTAACTTTTGCCTGAACTGTCTATTTTTGCACTTACAGTCAGCGGGATGCCCTTATTTTTGCCTAAGTCATTTTATGGTTTTGACTTAGCAGGCTTATCTTTGTATATATGTTTTTTTCATTTTTTTTTGAAAGATAGTGACTGCCTTGCTTAATGATTGATGAACCATCATTGGCTTTTGATTGGCATCTCCAACATTTCATTGATGTATGCGGAGGAAAGCTTGTGATTGAAACCTTTGTTAAAAGGTGTACTGAATGATTCTCTTAAAATAGAATGCACAGCCAAATTAACTGAGAACTACCCTGCCCTAGGTTAAAAACGCGGGTTTTTCGTACAGAAAGAAACACCAACTTCGAAGGCTCAGAGGGGTTGACAAGGGATTAACTTCCTTATTTCTCCAGTGTTTGGGAATTGAAACAATGTCTGTACATCATCAACAAAGTTTTATTTGAAAGCATACAAATCAACAACTTGGGTATTTCGTTGTCATCATCCTCCCTCCAATCTTTGCATAAAACACAAGTTTGATAGAGAAAGAAAATGGAAGAAAAAGTTTTGTAAAAGAAAGCATAGACATAGTGTATGTGAATGAATTCAAAATATGCAATGCTCATTTCATTAAAATCACCATTCAGAAACAAACAAAGTCTAAAAGTAAACAACACAATAAAGGAAATGCCAACAGTACAGAAACAAGGCCTAGTGACTAATCAGCAACAAAGATGAGCTATCTTGTCTGAAACACTTGGCTTTAGGAAAATCGGAGGAATGTTGCACTCTTTCTTCAACAAGACTTGCAGGATTTCCATAATTTGATTCATCTGAATTTTCAACTGGCTAACCTCTTCTCTTAGCAACTCTTGGTCTTGTTGAAGTTCTTCCATACTCTTTAGATACATGCTTCTAGTTCAATGTGTCGAGGAATCAACTTGACAGATAAGCAAACCACTATGAAGATGGAGACAGACGAGAATAAGTTTTCTGGACAACCTGGATGTATGTATGCAAATGATGCAATTGCTATTTTTTTGTTTTTTATTTATTTGATTTTCAAAGAATTCAAGTTATTAATTTGTAAACATCAAAACATGAAGGAGGTAAATCCTATATTGGATCAAAGCTTTGATCAAGTTATCATCAAGATCAATCATCCATTTTGGTGGATTAAGGTTTTCACCCCATCGACACCCAAGATCCATTGAGTTTGATGAAACTTATGATGTTTACAAAGAAATACCTATGAGTTCCTTGGAAATCAAATGAATGCATGGATGCATGGTTTATGCATCAATCACAATCAAGACCACACATGGCCGCACGAACAAAGTCCAAAGGTTCAACGTCACGAGCATGGAGTCAAAGTTAAGAACCACCCACAAAGGTATGTACTAGGGAATTTTGTACCTGCCGAACGGGTTCTACAAAGGTTCCCAGAGTTTTCAATCTTCTCTCGGATACTACCGGCTCGCACAATTGCTCATGGGCGCCAATAATATTCCTAAAAAGACCTCGTCTGAGCGTAGCATCGCATGACAACAAGCTCAAATTGGTACTTGACCTTGTTTCTGCGCTACATCCTAAAAAGGCTTAGATGGGTTAAAAGGGTTCTAGGTCATTCAGCTTCTACGGGCACTCACTATTGAAAGTAATAGCGTTCTTACGATGATTCGTAACAACATCTACTACCTTCCATGAGGCCTCCACTGATTGGGGTTCCACCATATGATGCTCATGTTAAGGATTGCTCCTGACATGCAACTATTGGTCTTACCACCTCCTATCTCAAGTTACTCACAAAAGTTCGGGTTAGAACTTTATCTCATCACAGAGGAACCATCGAGCACCAAAAAGAAAAAAAAAAGAAGATAAACAAACAAAGCACACAACAGTATATACAGGTAAAACACACAGATAAACAAAAATAGGCTTAACACACTCAAAACTGGATCCCCAGTGAAGTCGCCATTTTTTCTGTAGCGGGGAAAATCTGAGATCGAAGCCATGGAATTGACTCGACTCAATATTTCAGTGAAAGTCGCCACCGCGCTTTATTATTTCCAAAGGAAAAGGGAAAAGAACGAATAAAACCCAAAGTTTGTTTTTTTTAAAACAAAAAGAAGAGATCTTAGGTACGGGTGTTGTTTATACAAGGGGAAGGTTTTAAGCACCCCTCATATCTGTGGTACTCCACAGGAACCTTTATGAAAATCTGTGTCGTGTGTGCTAAAAAAGGGTTTGTTTTATTTTTAAAATAAGCTCGGCAAGACGTTAAGCCTTGGGCCTACATACCTCCTCAGTGCAATGGAGAAGTCAGAGCTAATGTAGTTCCGCTTAAAGGGAAAACATTTTTAAAACGAATAAACACTTTATCGTCGTTGGAGAGAAATACTCAGCCATTGATCTTGAGCATGAGAACAAACGAGTTCTTTGCATCGCTAATGAAAGAAGGGCTCCAACTCGGATAAAATCGACGAGTATGCCACTAGCTCTCTCACGCGGAAAAGATCTCATTATATCAATCAATTTCAAAATCGTGGGGTATAACCACTCGTTTCGACAATTAACAGTGTCTAAACTTTTGAAGAAAAGGCCACTAAGGGCAAAAGATATTTTTAAAGAAAAGGTTTTGAAAATGATTGCAAACATAAGAAGGTTTTTTAAAAAGGGAGAAGATTTTGAAAATTTAAGAAGTGGGAGGAGATGAAGAGGCTATCCTATTGCGTAAAATAAAAGCTAAGGAAAGAAACGGTCTAACCAAAAAAGAAGCCAACACTTGACATTGTGAGTCAAGGTAGATTTCCCATCCTTTGGAATATCAATACTAAACCAACATTATCACTTGGGAATCCAGATGAACTTATTATCTTAGCACCACTTTGCATTAAGCACACTAAAATTCTGACGAAAATCGGGCAGAGTAACGGCTGTTTTCGGGTAAAATCCTTATATCAATGCCTTGGAATTAACCATCAAGGGCTTTCAAGGAAATACCTGCACACATAAACAGACAACAATCCAATGCTAGACAGACCGAATAACAGCAGAGTAATATCAGAATAAGGGTCCAGAGGCACTAAGTCCATAAGTTCGAATCTCCAAAATGCTAGGGATAGTAACCAATAGTCCAAAAGAGAGCCTTATGTGTTTTTTAGATTTTCGTTATTTATTAGTGTTTCAGCATAAAAATAAAGTATGGTCCAAGTGGACAAAGAGAAAATGGCGGAAACATAAACATATTTCCAAATGGACAAAGAGAAAACAGCGGAATGTAAATATGATGTAATGATAAAATAAAGCGATAAAGCGAGAAATATAAAGAGCAATATAATAAAAGTGCGGAAATTAAAGTCAATTGTTAGATGTTAAAGATAACCATCTTGAAACTTGTCAAGTATGTTATCAAAGTTAGTAATGAAGATCGATGGTGAGTGAAGGATGTTCTTGGATTTAAAGTCAATGGGGTTTATCAGAAGCTTGATAAAATCATAGCGACTACACGATAAAAACCTCCACAAGTCTTAAATCAACCGCATACAATTCTCTTCCATATTTGATCTTTTTGATTCGGGACACGAAATATTGCGCTATGTTAAGCAGATCGCCAAGTGATTTATGTAGAAATCACCCTACAACGAGGCCGGTCAAAACTTTATGTGCTAATGCATGCGAGAAGAACGATATGTAGATCGCCTTCCGAAAGCAATACCGCACGAAAAGAAAAATGGTGAGTGATCTAGTCTCTACCAAGAATCCATAAGAATTCTCAAGGCATTTAGACTTTCATCGATCAAAATAAAAAGAAATAAAAGATGGAACCACATTAAAAGCTCCTTTCATCCATAATTTCAATCACATAATTTTGCGGATTTGGATTCTCATCCTATCGACGCCCTAAGTCCATTGAAATTAGAGAGAAATTAGGCCTCTAACTTGTGATTCAAAGAAAATATCAAAAGAATGGAGTAGAAGATGAGTTAGAACCAAAAATCAGCATTCTGCTCAGTGTAAATCGATTTGCACAGAGTGTAAATCGATTTGCACAACTCTGTTTTCAAAGTTTGCGCAGTTTTTTAGTTGTGTAAATCGATTTGCACCAGATGTAAATCGATTTGCACAGCACAGTTTTTAAAAAAACAGCAAATAAAGAGAAGAAAACTTGTTTAAACATAAAACCAAACACCTTGTGATCTTGGATCAATTTGTGCACGAAAATGTATCAAGTAAGCAAGCAAATCTCATCAATGTAGCACCAAAGGTGCATCAAGCATAAACAACAATGGATCACATCTTGAATTATGGATTGGATCTAGAATTTTACCAAATCTTTCACAAACTTTGAATCTTCTTCAAGAACACACAACCACAAGCCTTGATCTCTCACAATTGATGAAGAAAAGTAGTGTTTATGTTGAGGTTTAGCTCTAAATTAGTGAGGTTCAAGATGTGACTCACTAATTTGTGTGGAAGAAAAAGAGCTTTGAGTGATGGGTTTGGAAGAGGTGAGGAGAGAATTTGCAATAAGTTTCTTGGCTATCAAAGCTTGAAAAATGAAGAGGGGAATGCCTCAATTTATAGGAGCTAGGCTTGGGAATTTTTGTGGCTTGGAGTTAGGATTGGAAAATAGAATTAGGCTTGGAGAAAGGATTTGGAGCCAAAAATGAAATCCAATGGTCTTGATGCAATCACATGAGGGTTTATGATTAAATGATGTAGGAAATCCAATGTGAGAACTAAGTCATGCTTCCCATGCTTGCAAATGATGTCAACACTTTCAAAAGCTGAAATTTGCCTTCATTTTTCCAAATTCGCACTGGTGCAATCGATTTGCATCTTATGCAAATCTATTTACATAGCTGAAAAAGGCAAAATCTGGGGAAAAAACAGTTATGTAAATCGATTTGCACATTATGCAAATCGATTTGCACTGATGGCAGAAGCAAAATCTGGGCAAAAATCAGTTGTGTAAATCGATTTACACCTTATGCAAATCGATTTGCACAGTGCAATTGTTGAAAAATGCTCCTTTCGATGGGTAGTTTGACTTGATACCTACAAAACACAAACATACAAAAGCACAAGGCAATATTTTTGGTATTTTGGGTTAGTAAAACATATATATACAAAAAACATTGGTGTTTGATGATCCCTCTTACAGATGAAATGAGCATAACACCGAGAGCAGAGCTTTAAGATGAAACTCTTAATTGATGATTGATATGCAAATGAGGTATGATCTTAGGGTCAAAAATTGGGGTATGACACCGGGATAATATTTATTTTTTAATCTCTAACTTTTGCTTGGATCGCCCTTTCAGGTTTTCAATCCACCGAGACGCTCATTTTTGCCTAAGTCGCCCTTGCAGGTTTTCAACTTAGCGAGCTTTTCTTTAAGCGAAATACTTTTTGACTATGTCCGCATTTACAGGGTGTGGGAAATCCTCGCCATCCATAGTGGTAAGCAACATGGCTCCGCCGGAGAATACTTTCTTGATTACAAATGGTCCCTCATAAGTGGGAGTCCACTTGCCTCTGGGATCACCTTGTGGTAAAATGATACGTTTGACAACCAAATCACCGGTTTGATATGCCTAACTTTTGACTTTCTTATTGAAGGCTTTGATCATACGTTTCTGGTACAACTGACCATGACAAAAAGCGGCAAGCCTCTTCTCATCAATCAAGTTTATCTGGTCGAACCGAGTCTGAATCCAATCGTCTTCATCTAGATCGGCTTCTTTCATAATCCTTAAGGAAGGAATCTAAATTTCAATTGGAAGAACTGCCTCCATACCATAGACTAAGGAAAATGGAGTCGCCCCTGTTGAAGTACGCGCTGACGTGCGATAACCATGAAGAGCAAAAGGTAACATCTCATGCCAGTCTTTGTAGGTTACTGTCATCTTTTGTATGATCTTCTTGATGTTCTTGTTGGCAGCTTCCACGGTGCCATTCATCTTTGGTCGATATGGAGAGGAATTATGATGTTTAATCTTGAACTGCATGCAGAGTTTAGTAATCATTCTGTTGTTTAAATTTGTGCCATTGTCTGTGATGATCCTTTCAGGATGCCATACCGACAAATGAGATTGTGCTTCTTAAACCGGGCCACAACATTCTTGGTGACTGAAGCAAACGAGGCTGCCTCTACCCACTTTGTGAAGTAGTCAATAGCGACTAGGATAAAACGATGTCCGTTGGAGGAAGTATGCTTGATTTCTCCAATCATATCAATACCCCACATTGCAAAAGGCCAAGGAGCCGTCAGGACATTTAACAGAACTGGAGGTACATGTACTTTGTCGGCATATATCTGGCATTTGTGACAAGTTCTGGAGTGACGATGGCAGTCTGTTTACATGGTAGACCAGTAATAACCTGCTCTTAAGATCTTTTTAGCCATTGTATGTCCACTTGAATGAGTACCAAAAGCACCATCGTGTATGTCTTCCATAATCTGTTATGCTTCCTTCTTGTTTACACAACGAAGCAAAGTCAAGTCATGATTGCGTTTGTACATGATTCCATTACTTAGAAAGAATTTGGAAGCAAATCTCCTTAGAAACTTTCTATCGTTAATGGATGCCCCTTCAGGGTATTCTTGGACATCGAGATATCTTTTTACTTCATGGAACCATGGTTTTTCTTCCATTCCTTCGGTATCAATCTCATTGCAATAGGCTGGTTCATCCTGTCTGTAAATGGTGATCATTGGCGCCTCATTGTCCCACCTGACTTTGAACATAGATGACATGGTAGCTAGAGCATCAGCTAGTTGATTTTCTTCGTGCGGGATGTGTTCAAAAGTGATTTCTTCAAAATAAGGAATCAAACTCAGCACATATTCTTTGTATGGAATTAGATTCGGGTGCTTCGTGTCCCATTCCTCTTTGACTTGATAAATTACAAGCGCCGAGTCTCTGTAGACTTCCAGGAACTTGATTCTTAGATCGATTGCAGCTTTAAGACCCAGAATACATGCTTCATATTCGGCTATATTGTTAGTGCAGTTGAAACATAATCTGGCAGTGAATGGTGTATGTCCTCCTGCAGGAGAAATGATCACAGCTCCGATGCCATTGCCATGTGCATTAGAAGCTCCATCAAAAACCATAGTCCATCGGGATCCTGGCTCGGGTCCTTCCTCTGGTCCTGGTTGTTCATAGTCAGTAACTAGCATAATGTCTTCATCTGGGAAGTCAAAGTTCAATGCTTGATAATCATCCACTGCTTGATGAGCCAGATGATCAGCTACCACACTTCCTTTGATCGCTTTTTGTGAAGTGTACTGGATGTCATACTCTGTTAAGATCATTTGCCATCTTGCTATTCTTCCAGAGAGAGCAGGTTTTTCGAACACATACTTGATAGGATCCATTTTGGAGATCAGGAAAGTGGTATGGTTTAGCATATACTGCCTTAGTCGGCGAGCCGCCCATGCTAAGGCACAACAAGTTTTCTCGAGTAGTGAGTATCTTGTTTCACAATCGGTAAACTTTTTACTAAGATAGTAGATTGCATGCTCTTTTCGGCCAGACTCGTCATGTTGCCCCAGTACACACCCCATTGAATCTTCTAACACTGTCAGGTACATTATCAGAGGTCTTCCTTCCACTGGAGGTAACAAGATTGGTGGTTTTTGAAGATATTCTTTGATCTTATCAAAGGCTAACTGGCATTTGTCGTTCCATCTTTCCACTTGATCTTTCTTCAACAGTTTAAAGATTGGCACACAAGTAGTAGTCATATGGGCAATAAATCTGGCTATGTAGTTCAGACGTCCCAAGAATCCCCTGACTTGTTTCTCGGTACGGGGTATGGGCATTTCTTGAATGGCTTTGACCTTGGCAGGATCAACTTCAATACCTTTGCTGCTGACGATGAAACCTAAGAGTTTACCGGATCTTACCCCAAAGGTACACTTGTTCGGATTCAGTCGCAACCTGTACTTCTTGAGTCTGTCAAACAGCTTGTGCAGATGACCCAAATGTTCTTCTTCGGTGTTGGACTTTGCAATCATATCATCGACGTAAACCTCTATTTCCTGATGAATCATATCATGGAACAGAGCTACCATTGCACGCTGATATGTTGCTCCTGCGTTCTTTAAACCAAATGGCATTACTTTGTAACAAAAGGTTCCCCAGGGTGTTGTGAAAGTTGTTTTTTCCATGTCTTCGGGCGCCATTTTGATTTGATTGTACCCTGAGAATCCATCCATAAAGGAGAATACCTTGCATTGTGCAGTATTGTCAACCAGTACATCGATGTGAGGTAAAGGAAAATCATCTTTGGGGCTTGCTCGATTCAGATCTCTGTAGTCTACACACATTCTGACTTTCCCGTCTTTTTTAGGCACAGGCACGACGTTAGCTATCCATGGAGGATAACTCACAACTTTTAGAAAGCCAGCATTGAATTGCTTCTCAACCTCGTCTTTGATCTTCTTGGACATATCGGGCCTACTTCTTCGCAGCTTCTGCTTAACTGGAGTGCTACCTTCTTTGATTGGCAGGCGATGAACCACAATATCCGTGTCAAGGCCAGGCATATCTTCATAGGACCAGGCGAATATCTCAACGTAGTCTTGTAACATTTGAATCAGTCCTTACTTGACACTGTCTTCTAGATCAGCCCCTATCTTGACTTCTTTCTTTTCTTCGTCACTGCCCAAGTTGATAACTTCAATTGGTTCTTCATGCGGCTGTATAGTCTTTTCCTCTTGTTCTAATAGCCTTGCAAGTTCCCTTGGTACTTCACAATCTTCCTCACTTTCGTCCTCAGTTTGGTAGATCGGATTTTCAAAGTCATGACTGGCAATAGCAGAATTGTTATCAACAGGATCCAGAGTGAATGTGAATCTGCATTTATTATGTGGGTGTGGTGGTCGTTTTCTTTACCTCCCCGTTTCACTTGGGAGGACGGCACGCTAAACCCTTCACGCGAAATTTGGAAGGAGAATGCGCCCGTGGTGGGATGAATTTTGTTTCAGTTCTTCCTACGATATCACACGAACTTTCTTATTGGTCCTACGAGTAGGAAAGGGAAAAAAAGATCTCAACTAAACCCTAGGAGTTTGCTAAGTGTGGGGATTTCACTTAGACTAGAAATTCTGGAGTCCGGGGGGTCGGTTATACATAGGGAAGTGTTTAAACACCCTACATATCTGTAGTACTCTACAGGAACCTTCTTTGTGTCATTGTGATTGTGTTTATTGCTAATGATTGGGAAAGTTTCTCCTTTGTGTTAGGAGAAGGAATTGAATTGATTTTAAAAGACAGACAGACAGATAAACTGACTATTTTTGGTATTTTATTAGCTCGCTGAGATTCCTTGTGAACCTCATGCCTACATATCCCTAGTGGAAGTCAGAGCTTAATGTAGTTCGGGGAACTAACTAGGGAAATTAAATGTTTTTGTTAGAACAAGATTTGTTCTTATCAATTATCTTAGTTTTGATGATAACAATAATATGAATTTTGCTTAAGATAATATGGTACTCTAATCCAATGCAATTTCCCTTTCAGGAAATATATATAAAGAGTACGCATAATTCAGCGCTCAGAAGTTGTGTCTCAAATGGTTCAGCATGCAACATCAGAACATGGTCTGGCAAGACATCAGAAGATGGTCGAAGCAGAATCAGAACATGGGTCTATGAAAGCATCAGAAGAACATGAGATCAGAAGCACTGAAGATCAGAAGATGGTATCACGCAACAGAAGCACTTCAAGATCAGAAGATGCTATGCACCAAGCTGTTTTGACTCTGATGATATTCAAACGTCGTATTCACAAACATCAGATCAGAAGGAAGTACAGGTGGCAGACTACGCTGACTGACAAAAGGAACGTTAAAGCTACTAAAGGCAACGTCAGTAGACACAGCGTGAACAAGGCTCGAGGTAGTTGACAAAAGCGTATAACATTAAATGCAATGCTGTACGGAACACGCAAAGCATTAAATGCACTCAACGGTCATCTTCTCAACGCCTATAAATATGAAGTTCTGATGAGAAGCAAGGTTAACCAATTCTTAACAACTCTGAACGAAAATAAACTTGCTGAAACGCTATTCAATCAAAGCTCAGAATCTTCATCAACTCACTACATTGCTGTTGTAATATCTTAGTGAGATTAAGCTTAAACTATAAGAGAAATATCACAGTTTGTGATTATAGCTTTTAAGAAGCATTTGTAAACTCTTGAATAGATTACATTAAGTTGTAAGGAACTAGAGTGATCGTGTGATCAGTATACTCTAGGAAGTCTTAGCAGTTGGCTGAGCAGTTTGTAACTAGAGTGATCAGGTTGATCAGTAGACTCTAGAAAAGTCTTAGAAGTTGTCTAAGCAGTGTACCTGGAGTGATCAAGTTGTGATCTGTAGACTCTGGAAGACTTAGTCGTGGACTAAGTGGAAAACCATTGTAATCCGTGCGATTAGTGGATTAAATCCTCAGGTTGAGGTAAATCATCTCTGCGGGGGTGGACTGGAGTAGCTTCGTTAACAGCGAACCAGGATAAAAATAATTGTCCAATTTATTTTTATCGTCCAAGATTTAAAGTCACACTTATTCAATCCCCCCCTTTCTAAGTGTTTTTCTATCCTTCAATTGGCATCAGAGCGCCGGTTCTAAGGTGCAAGCACTTAACCGTGTTTAGAAAAGATTCAGGAAGAGAAAAACGCTTCAGTAAAAGATGGTTGATGAAAGTGAAAAGTCTACACCTACACCTGCATCTACATCTGGCTCTGCTGAGCAATACAACGGTAACAATGGTTATACTAGACCGCCGGTATTTGAGGGTGAAAACTTTGAATACTGGAAAGATAAACTGGAAAGTTACTTTCTTGGCCTAGATGGTGATCTATGGGATCTTCTGATGGATGGTTACAAACATCCAGTAAATGCCAGTGGCGTAAAGCTGACAAGGCAAGAAATGAATGATGATCAAAAGAAGCATTTCAGGAATCATCATAAATGCAGAACTGTTTTGCTGAATGCTATTTCTCATGTTGAGTATGAGAAAATATCAAACAGGGAAACAGCCTATGACATATATGAGTCCTTGAAAATGACTCATGAAGGAAATGCTCAAGTCAAGGAGACTAAAGCTCTAGCTTTAATCCAGAAGTATGAAGCCTTCAAGATGGAGGATGATGAAGACATTGAAAAGATGTTTTCAAGATTTCAAACTCTTACTGCTGGATTGAGAGTTCTTGACAAGGGATACACCAAGGCTGATCACGTAAAGAAAATCATCAGAAGCTTACCCAGAAGATGGGGTCCTATGGTGACTGCATTCAAGATTGCAAAGAATCTGAATGAAGTTTCTCTGGAAGAGCTTATCAGTGCCTTGAGGAGTCATGAAATAGAGCTGGACGCAAATGAGCCTCAAAAGAAAGGTAAGTCTATTGCATTAAAATCAAATATCAAGAAATGCACTAACGCTTTTCAGGCCAGAGAAGAAGATCCTGAAGATCAGAATCTGAAGAAGAAGATGAACTGTCCTTGATCTCCAGAAGGCTAAATCAACTCTGGAAAACCAAGCAAAGGAAGTTCAGAGGCTTCAGAAGTTCAAAGAAATTTGAACGTGGAGAATCTTCTGATGACAGGAGATTTGACAAGAAGAAGGTCATGTGCTATGAATGCAATGAGCCTGGACACTTCAGGAATGAATGTCAAAATCTTCAGAAGGAAAATCCCAAGAAGAAGTTTCATAAGAAGAAAAGTCTTATGGCAACCTGGGATGAGTCAGAAGATGATTCAGACTCTGAAGATGAGCAAGCTAACTGTGCGCTGATGGCGACAGAAGATGACGGATCAGAATCTACATCAGAATCAGATTCTGAAGAGGTATTTTCTGAACTTACTAGAGATGAGTTAGTTTTCGGATTAACTGAACTTCTGGAATCCAAGTCTCAGATTTGTATTAAATACAAAAAGCTGAAAAAGCTATTTGAATTTGAAACAAAGAGGCTTGAATTGGAAAATTCTGAATTGAAAGATAAACTTTTAAAATTATCCAATGATGTTGGATCTCCTTCTAATTCAGAAAAATCCACTCCTAGTCTAAACCATATTCTGAAAGAATATGATTTAAGTTTCAGGAAGTTCTTATCTAGAAGTATTGGCAGAAGTCAGCTAGCTTCTATGATATATGCCGTATCTGGAAACAAAAGAGTTGGCATTGGTTATGAGGGTGAAACCCCATACAAACTTGAACCTGTTGATGAAATGAAACTCACATACAAGCCATTGTATGATCAGTTCAAGTATGGCCACTCTCATGATATTAGGCACACTTCACATGCACAAAGTTTTCACATAACACACACCAAGAAGCATGTGACACAACCTAGGAAATATCATGGAACTCATATTAAAAATTATCATGCTGTTCCTCCTATTGCTTATAATGTCAAACCCAAGTTCAATCAGAACTTGAGAAAATCTAACAAGAAAGGACCCAAGAAGATGTGGGTACCAAAGAAAAAGATTATTTCTTTTGCAGATTCTCTTGATAACAAAGAAGACAACATTCAACATGACATGACACCTGGACTCAAGTTGCTCTCAACACTTGAAGGGAAGAAAGATTGTCTTCCAAGTTCTGGTTCTTAAATCTGTTGAAGAAACTATGTTTGTAGGAATTCAGAAAAGAAGCTTATTAGTCTTGGAACCATCTATGATGTTTGCCTCTAAGGCTTTGATGTTTCATTCTTGAGTATTCTGAATGCTCTAAATGCTACAGAATATACAACATTGAAACATTGATTGTGGACAAATCAATAAACATCTGTTTTGATGATAAACTTGTTTCTGATGAAACAAAAAGCTTAAGAATTTCTGCAGATACAGTTTTGTCTTATCAGAAGCTGCAGAACAAAGAAGTGAACCTCCAGAAGCTGTGTACATCAGAAGTAATGGATCAGAAGATCATTCAGACTTATATCAGCACACTTCAGAAGGAGTATTTCCAGAAGAGAAATTAGATCAATTCAGAAGCAGTAATCAGAATTTGAAGGCGTAAAATCTCTCTGATATTCACAGCTGTCATCTATTATCTGATGATGAACACGTGTCTGTACGGTTTGTACAAAGCGTGCAGTTGAAAAGACGCCGACCTAGGTAACTGTTTTAAATCATTTCATTTACCACGTTCTCTCTCCTCACGTCACTCATCATTTAATAAAATTGATTTCCTTTGATTCTGGAACTGTTCAATTTATATTTCTTATTCCTTTTCTTTTCAAATCCGTCTCTATATATGCTTTTCAAATCATATCATACATCTTTTTCGCTCCTTTGTCTCTCTCTCTCTCCTTGCATTCTCTCGTTTGAAAAGTTCTTAGCCGTTTTCTAAAACCCTAATCGAAAACCCAGTTCGCTTCTCTTGCTCGTTTTTGGTCATTCTGCATCCATGGCTGCCTTCTCATCCCAAAATGCTGAGTCATCTGTTCCTCATCATCTCCCAGAAGAAGCTTTGCAACTTACTCCTGTTGTTGCATGCTCTATTCCCAAGGACAAATTAGAAGTTCTATGTGAACTTATTGTTGACTTCGACAACCTTGAAGAACATGGATTTCTTCTTAAAGAAGACATCATCTTTCAAGGATGGACCTCGTTGTTTGCTGAGTTCGTTGGCCCAGTTTATCCAGATCTTGTCAAGGAGTTCTGGGCACATGCTGTGGTTGCTCCAAAATCAATACTTTCCTTCGTCCATGGAAAGTTTGTTGTTATTACTGAAAACATCCTAAGAGTGATGTTTGATTTGAAGAACGCGGAAGGAGCTTTTGAAATCGATAAAAGGGAAGATTGGGAAGATGTTCTATCCACTCTCTATTCAAATATCAAGAAAACAAAACACGTCAAGGAGTTGAGAGATATCTACAAAATCTGGACAAAGATCATTCTTGGGTGCTTCTACCATAGGAAAGCGACACATGCCGCTGACTTCATAAACAATGAGCAAAAATATATTCTTTATTGCATTGCCACTCAGAAGAAGGTTGATGTGGTTTACATTATCTTCAACCATATGTGGAAAGCAGTAAAGGATTCCAGAAACGCTTTCAGAAAAGAAAATGGTGGAACAATCATTCCTTTTGGTAGAATTATTACAAACCTTCTGGTGCATTCCAAGATTGTTGAGAGTCTGGAATCTGAAGGTATTGTGAAAGACCTTGCTGTCACATCTGGGGCTTGTCTGAACGCATTCACTTTAAAGAGGATGAACGTGATTAAGGCTATCATTAAGACTCCTCAACCTCTTGCTGGAACAACAATCAGAAAAGAGCCAGTTCTAGCTGAATTCAAAACCTTCTTCAATAGTGAGGTACCACAAGTCAGAACTAAGTATCTGAAATCACAAAAAGAGGATAAGAGTCTTAAAGATCAAGACAAAGGTGCTCCTATTAAAGTGAATCGTAAGAAGGAGGAAAGGACCAAAAGGAAGTTTGATCATCCTGCTGCTACCACCAAGAAAGAAGTGGTCCCATAAGAAGTGATTGCAAAGGCTGTTAAGGCTGTCTCTGCTGATTTTGAGAAGAAAAAGAAGGAAGCTGAGAAAAAGAAGAAGAAGTCAAATAACAATGCTGAAGTTGTTGAAGTTGTTGAGAAGAAGAAAATCAGAAAAAGGAAGATGATTATTCAAAGCTCAGATGAAGAAAATGTTGCTCAAGAAGCTGAGAATCAACCAGAAGTTCTGGCTTATGTCAGAAGGAAAGAAATCGCTAGCGGCAAAGCAAAGGTTATTGAAGAGCCGAAGAGTAAGAAGCAGAAAAAGGCTGAGGATGTGGCCAAAGCTTTTCTGAGAGGTTCCAAAGGTATATGCATCTCTGAACCTGTTTCTGTTCCTGCTGTTAGTTCAGAAGCTGCACCAATAGAGGCTGTCCCTCCACCTGAACCTGAAAAAGCCGCATCAGAATCACCTGTCCTTGTCCATGTTCTCACACCTCCATCTTCTCCTATAACCATTCCTTCCTCTACACCTACCATAGATCCTGTTCTGGATATACCACCTCTCCAAACTCTCTTTCCATCTCAACCTTCTCCCAATGCCACCTTTGAACATACTCCCCCCATCTCTCAAAACAATCTTTGTGATTCTCCTCTTCCAACCTCTGCATCACATGAGCAGCTGCTCCGTGATTGCAACTACACTCCCAAGCCTCGTTCTGAAGCTGATGTGGTAGTGTTAGATTCTGATACTGAAGCAGAATCTTCTTATAGGTTGGATAGAGAACCTCATCCGTACTTCACTTCCAACCCTGCCTTTTCAAAAACCCAAGTAAAATTCCGCCCTGTATACTCTATTGGTGTAGTTTTTGAAAACATAAAGAGGAATCTCAGAAGCATCTTTGATACTCTCAGAATTGCTGAAAGTTCTGGATTGAATGATGTTGCTATGCGGAACTTCTGGAGGATCATTCGCAGAGAATCAGATGCTCTGTTTTTAGAACTTCAGGAAGCATGTGTAGCTGCTGCCCCACGGCCTCGTGGAATTCTGAGGAACTATGAAGACTTCTGGTTTGCTCGTCTCAGAGGAAGACATCTATTGGAAGAGAAGCCCTTTGTGGATGAAATGGAACAATTAAGGTTGGCTGCTGAAATGGAAGCAAATCCATGCAGGGATATAGTTATCTTTATTCCTGATTATCCTGTTCTGCTCGGAGACTTCAAGACTCTCTTTGACTATCTGAGGGAAAACCCTTCTAAGAAAGACCCAAGCTTGGTCACTCCAGAAGTTGTTGACCCACCAGAAGTTGAAGGACCTTCTGCTCCCAGGAATCTAGCTGCCATTCTTCAAGCTCTTGAGAATGGAGATTCTGAAATTCCTGCTGCAGAATATGGAGATGCTTCTATGCAAGAAGCAGATGCTGAAGATCATGTTGCTAAATCAGATCCTGTTGAGGAAATTCCTGCAAATGATCTATCCATGGAAGCTGCAGATCAAGTTGCTATTCCTGTGGTTGAAAGTGTTGAAGCTTCTTCTGATGAATCTTCTCGTCTTGCAAGGACTCTGGAAGAAATTCAGAGGAGACAGGATGAGCAAAGCTCACTCAATGAGAAGTATGATGCTTTCATTGAGAGGCAAGAAGGACACAACAACGATGTTAAAAAGATGCTGGCCAAGATCTTGTCAAGACTAGGGCCATCTTAGATTGAGTCTATGTTGTTTCTTTCTTTTCTTTGCATCTGTTTTGGTTCTATGCATCTGATCTTTTCATTTTGTACTTCTGTACCCAATGGTTGAACCTTAATGACATCATCTTCTTCCTCCATGTGTTCTGTTTTATTCATCTGAATCTTTTCTATTTTTTGATGATATGACAAAAAGGGGGAGAAATACTGTGATAAATGATTTGATTTAATCAGTGATAAATGATTTGATTTAATCAGTTGCATTCACTAACAAGAACTGCAAGTTCTATATGGTTTAAGTGTTTTGCAGGTACAGAGAGTTGAAGTGAATCTTCAGAAGCAAACACTAGAAGCAAAACCATAAGAAGCGTTATTCTGTAAAAGGAATAAGCTCTTGGAAACTGAAGCAAGCTGAGTGCTGTCAAGCTTCAGGAATCAGAAGCACGATCAGAAGCACTGATAATAGAATTTGAATATTATTGTCTATCCTGTTCTGACAAAATTCTATTTGCTCTGATACATATAATGTTATGGCTCTGATACATTATTTGCTCTGATACATTATTTCAGCCTATATGGCTCTGATACATATAATGTGTTCAAACATACATTTTATGTTCTAACTCGTTCATGCTGACTTTTGTCGTTTAGTTTTTGTTCTGTAACATTTCAGGATGTAGAGATGCTCTGATGATGCTCTGGTACATTCAACAATGTTCTGATACAAATCTAGCATGAAGTGATGTTGGTAGACATTCAAAGTTCTGAAGCTGTCCACGATGGAAGCAGGAATCAGAAGCTGTGAGTGTTCTAAGGATCCAAAGAAATTCAAGTTCTGAAGCTGTCCAATGGAAGCAGAAGTCAGAAGCTATGAATTCTCTGAAGGCAGAAGCTTATATGATCGTCTCTACCGAAATAATCAGGGAAGTCTTTTATCAAAGTTCTTCGAGTATTTATTTCAGGGGGAGATTATTTATCTCAGGGGGAGATTGTTAATCTCAGGGGGAGACATATTCATATGCTTATGCTATAGCTGTGTAATTTGTCTTTTGCCGTCTACTCTTTCTGATCGCAAATTCATATCATTTATATATGTTTTTGTCATCATCAAAAAGGGGGAGATTGTTAGAACAAGATTTGTTCTTATCAATTATCTTAGTTTTGATGATAACAATAATATGAATTTTGCTTAAGATAATATGGTACTCTAATCCAATGCAATTTCCCTTTCAGGAAATATATATAAAGAGTACGCATAATTCAGCGCTCAGAAGTTGTGTCTCAAATGGTTCAGCATGCAACATCAGAACATGGTCTGGCAAGACATCAGAAGATGGTCGAAGCAGAATCAGAACATGGGTCTATGAAAGCATCAGAAGAACATGAGATCAGAAGCACTGAAGATCAGAAGATGGTATCACGCAACAGAAGCACTTCAAGATCAGAAGATGCTATGCACCAAGCTGTTTTGACTCTGATGATATTCAAACGTCGTATTCACAAACATCAGATCAGAAGGAAGTACAGGTGGCAGACTACGCTGACTGACAAAAGGAACGTTAAAGCTACTAAAGGCAACGTCAGTAGACACAGCGTGAACAAGGCTCGAGGTAGTTGACAAAAGCGTATAACATTAAATGCAATGCTGTACGGAACACGCAAAGCATTAAATGCACTCAACGGTCATCTTCTCAACGCCTATAAATATGAAGTTCTGATGAGAAGCAAGGTTAACCAATTCTTAACAACTCTGAACGAAAATAAACTTGCTGAAACGCTATTCAATCAAAGCTCAGAATCTTCATCAACTCACTACATTGCTGTTGTAATATCTTAGTGAGATTAAGCTTAAACTATAAGAGAAATATCACAGTTTGTGATTATAGCTTTTAAGAAGCATTTGTAAACTCTTGAATAGATTACATTAAGTTGTAAGGAACTAGAGTGATCGTGTGATCAGTATACTCTAGGAAGTCTTAGCAGTTGGCTGAGCAGTTTGTAACTAGAGTGATCAGGTTGATCAGTAGACTCTAGAAAAGTCTTAGAAGTTGTCTAAGCAGTGTACCTGGAGTGATCAAGTTGTGATCTGTAGACTCTGGAAGACTTAGTCGTGGACTAAGTGGAAAACCATTGTAATCCGTGCGATTAGTGGATTAAATCCTCAGGTTGAGGTAAATCATCTCTGCGGGGGTGGACTGGAGTAGCTTCGTTAACAGCGAACCAGGATAAAAATAATTGTGCAATTTATTTTTATCGTCCAAGATTTAAAGTCACACTTATTCAATCCCCCCCTTTCTAAGTGTTTTTCTATCCTTCAGTTTTTGGTGCCTTGCTTGAAGCTCAAGGTTGAAGCTTGGAATTAAATCTCTGTTTACAGTAAAGAGACATGAAATCATCTTTACAGAGAGGTATTAGTACTATTCTAACATAAACATTTAAAGGAGTGACAGAATAACTGAATTCATTTCATTCAAGAGGGGGGACCTTACTTGTGTATGTGCAAGTATACCAGTCAAATGCCTCTTAAATGAAAGAAAGTTGCTCATCCAAATTAGGGAAAGTTACCACATGTCTGGGTTTTACTGCCAGCTCATGCCTTTCAAAATCCTAAATGGGAGACTTGATTAAAATTGAAATTGAAATGAAAATGTTTGTTTGTTTGAATGTGGTAGAGTAGTAAAAATATCTCTCTATAGAGATAAGCTATGTCTATCTACTGTATAAAAGATTTGACCTTTAGTTGGCTTGTATGAGGCCCAAGCTTGAGGCTTTTTGATTGATTTATTAATATTTATTGACTCTGGGAGATGGCTCCATTGGGGATTAATTACAGGGTATTTTTGTGTTCTGTACGAAGCCCAGAATTGAGGCTGACTCTACTGAGGGAGACTCTATTTATGTGCCTTGTACAAAGCCCAAGGTTGTGGCTAACTGTTGAGGATAATTGAATTTTTGAGACTCTATTTTATGTGCCTTGTACAAAGCCCAAGGTTGTGGCTGACTCTAGCTAGGAAAAAAACATTATTTTCTGCCTTGTACAAAGCCCAAGGTTGTGGCTGACTCTTAAATAACTGAGTATGGATGACTCTATGGGGGAAAAGATCCTAGGTGTTAGGAATCTTTGACACATGAAAATATGGTTTATCTGCCTTGTACAAAGCCCAAGGTTGTGGCTACTGAAAGATGAATAACTCACTGGGGAGACTCTATTATCTGCCTTGTACAATGCCCAAGGTTGAGGCTGACTCTTGACAGGGGAGTTTTATTGTTTGGTGCCTTGTATGAAGCCCAAGGTTGAGGCTAACTATTTTTGTTGGTTTTGACTCTACTGAGGAGATTTTATTTATTGAAAGACTGTTTTTCTTTGGAAGCTAACCCATTCCAGGGATTTTGACTCAGCTGGTGAATTTGTCTGTTAAAAGACTGACTTTATCATGTTTTTTTTTGGAGGCTGACCCTTTCCAGGGGTTTTGACTCTTTTTTTTGGGGAAATTATCTCCTAATGAATATTTGTTTTTTTGACATTTTTATTAATTGACTTTGGAAGCTAACCCTTTCCAGGGATTTTATATTGAAATGAAGGAATGTGTGGAAGCTAACCCTTTCCAGGGATTTTATTGAAAAGGTTGGCAGAAAGATTATCTAGTGAGACTTCTTGTTTAAAGCCCAAGATGAAGGCTGACACATGCTGAGGAAAAAATAAACATAGATCCTAGACTCTGCTAAGGAAGATTGATGAAGATAAGGGTGACAGAGACTGTCCATGTCTCTCATTCCAAAAGGTGTACTCAATGCAAAATTGAGACAAACTTAGCTTGTTTAAAGTCTGGTTTAAATTGGAAGAAAAACTCACCAGGGTAGGCTAAAAGGTGACTAAAGACCTGTTCCTATGTTTATAAGAAACCTGATGGGTCCTTGTATACAAGCTCAAGAGGAAGCTGGAAATGCTTTTAAGAAGCCTGTGGGTCCTTGTACAAAGCCCAAGAGGAGGCTAATCGAGGGTCCTTGTTATAGCACAAGAGAAAGCTATGTAGTTTTGAACTTATTTTGGCTCTAAGAAAATGGGTAAGAGGTTTCACCGGGAATAATTCCTCTTTGGGTGGATGTGTCCTATTATTTGGATTCTAAGGTTTTTGCCAAGATGTTTCACCGGGAATAATTCATCTTGGGGGTTTGAACTACAGATCTCTAATTAGGAAAGAGCCTTCACCGGGAAGACATTCTCAATCCTAGGTCATATTCCTATAATATATACTCCCTCCGGCCTGAATTATAAGCAAATATTCTCTTTTTAGGTTCATTGAGTAACGAATGTATCTGGTCTACATAAAAGATCAAATACATTCATTATTCAATCAATCTAAAAAGAGAATATTTGCTTATAATTATGGCCAGAGGGAGTATATAGTTTAACTGTCCTAGGGTTTATACTCAAACATAGTTCTAAACTAATATATGCACAGTTTATATTTGACAGTAATTTAAATAAAGACTGTAAATTGAAAGCTTGTAAAGCCTAACCTGGATGGAGTGGAGGCCTTTGAAGAAGTATGTACAGAGCCTCAACAGTAATTGGTGGATAACAGTTGAATATATATACGATAAACAGTTAATGGTTTTTGAAAACAGAAGAAGTGAAGATGGACAAAGGTCACATAGGTATCTGAAGAGTTTCACCGGGAATAATGCCCTTCAAATACCAGAAGAATGTTTTGAAAACAGAAAGAAGATTTTGAAAATACAGTTTTGAAAACAAGCTAAGAAGAGAAGATTTTTGGGACTCACACTCTATTAGAGGCCCAGTACTTTACAGTACTGGTTACAAAAGCAGTTTGAAAATGATTTGAAATGGTATAAGGTTTTGTTGTTTGAAAACCTTAATCATCCGTTTAATCAGAGACTGGTAATAGCTTTGAAAAATTGACAAAAGTCAACTTAATTAAGGTAAAGAATAAAGATCTATGCCTAATTAAGACCTAAACAAACAGGGTTTTATCATGAGCTTATTCTCAAAATAAATAGGTTAAAATAACATGACAATATATATTTAAAGTATTTAAGAAAACACTTAAAACATACTATAAACATGACAATATATATTTAAAAGATCTATGCATATCATTAAATATAAAATAAACTCTGCCCAGAGATTTGAAAAATGGCGCCACCCTCCATCTTCGTCTTCAACCTCAAGCTCCAACATTTTTGAAATTCTGATTCTCTCAAATCTCAACCAATGGCCAAGGTGTAAACATGAAACTTGTTCTAAATTCACTCACGATTCTAAATATGTAACTAACACAAATTTATATTGACTACATCTAACTAATTTACTAGAAAACGTGAAGAACCCTAAAATTTAAAAATCAAATTAAATGGCTATACTGAAAGATAAATGAATGATGATAGAGGGTTTTCAATCCTCTGATGATGCTGAACAAGATAGAATCGAGCTTTATCACAAAGAGTGCTTAAATTAAAGAGGTGGAGTTTAGAAACTTACCTCTGAAACTGAAGGTCGTGAGGATGATTGAGAGCACCTGGGCTTGAATGAATGATCTCAATAGCTTCCCTGAGACTCAATGATGCTAACTGAATGCTTATTGGAGCTTGAATCCTTCTGAATTGCTCTATGGACCTCCCTCGATTTCAGCTTCAAGTGAACATGGAGGGTGATGATTCTCGAGTTACAGATGAGCTGCAGCTATCTGGTTAGCTTCACTATGACCTGAGGAGTGTGCCTGGATGATTGGCTTGGCTTGAAACCTCCTGAATTGTTCTGTGGTCCTCCAACTGCAAATGCTCCAAAGTGAGAGCAACAATGGTGTTCCTCCACTTACAGAAATGATCCAGGTGCTTGGATCACCTCAAATGAACTCCCTTGAGATGTTAGAATGCTCACTTTCCAAAGATAAGCTCTGGTTTGAAGAAATCGATTCTTCTTGCCAAAGAACTTTGAAAAACAATGAACATGAGAAGAGAAAGAGAAAGCAAGGAATATGGTTGCTTTGGTGTGTTTTTTGAATGAGAATGAGGCCTCTATTTATAGGCAAATGTCTCAGTACTGATTGGGAGAGTGAGCTTGCTTAGTGAAGCAAGTTTGGTTTCTTAGCCATGAAGAAATTTCAAAGAATATCCAAGTGTGATCATTGCATTTTCGAGCCACCTCCCCTATCCATTGATTCTATCTGATCTTAGGGGACAATTCAGATGCAAAGTGAGCTCTAATTGGTTGGTGAGAAGATTCCTTGGGTGATTCATCAATTTGCCATAAATTCTCAAAAGTAATCATTACATAATCACATGTTCTTGTTTTAGGAATCTTCTTCAATTATCATGGCATGGTGAAAATGAATGCATGGTATTGTTTCAGACATGTTATGGGTCGTGTAGCATCCATTAGTGAAGCAAAATGCACAAAATTGCAAAGTTCCAATTTGCTCATGACCTATAATTTTACTTCATGAGGCCAACTTTGGACAAGCATAACTCTTAGCTCAAATTGAATTTGGGGAAGGTTGAACACAATTTGGAAAGCCCTAAACATCTACTTCAAATCATTAGTTTATGTCTTCTTCAAAATCATTTGGGAAATTTGTGAAAAATGAGCCCAAAGTTGGATGAAAACTAGGTTAAAACACTTAGAAAATTTTCTAAGTGTTTATGACCTAAAACTTCAAAATTTTCAAAACCCTTAAATGGTTGATCTTTTGAAAAAAGTTCTTATGTAAGATGTTGTTTTATTTTGAAATATCTACAACTTTCATGTTGGAAGTTTTTTGAGTTGTGTAGGTGAAATTTTGAGTTCCCATAATGCCCTCAAAAACCCTAATTCCCGACTTTTTGCTCCTTGATGAATTTCTTTGAATTTCTTTGGTCAAATGACTTTGACATCCATATATTGATCATATTGATCTTTGAAAGTCATTTTTTGACCAAAAACCTTAAAAGTCAATGATGATTCCACACAGTTGACTTTTTCCTGACAAAGTGAATTTTTGGGCTTTTGTGTAGAAACAAGATCTTTTCCTCAAATGAATGATGTAAATGGATTATATTGAGGTAGTAGAGAATCTTGAATCATGTCTTGAGTTTTGGATTTATGCCCTGATTAAAAGTCAATTATCTTGGTGGATTAGGTCAAAAACCCTAATTGTCGACCAGATGAAAATGATGACTGTAGACCTTGAATTGAGGTGTGATGTTCAGTGGATCTTGTCATATGGGTTATTTGAAGATGATTGATGTCTTTGAATGATCTCCTAGGCCTTTTTATGGTTTCCCAAAGGTGATCCCTGATTTTAGTCCTTGATAAGGCTCAAAACCCTAGTCTGTGGATCTGAGTAATCCTGTACTTAGATGACTGGGTGTCTAATCAATCATAGGTGAAATAATGAAGCTCTTGAGTCTTATGATTGTATTAGAGACTAATCCTTCTATTGATTGATCCTTTGCCTGAGTTTTTTGTCCTTGAGCATCCTCGATTAGATGCCAGAAAAAGAAAAGTGACTGCTCTGGGTACTTGCTTTGACTTGATGAAAATCCTGAAGATATGTCATCTCAGGGGGGTCAAAAATTAGGGTATGACAGATGCCCCTGTTTAAGTTTCTTTTATCTGGAGGGAGAGAGATTGAGATCTCGATCTCTCCTGCGTAAAAGAGACTTAAATATCAAAGAATGCCCGAATTTTGGGCGCTCCTGAGATGATAAAATCTTTGCATGATTTGATCCCGTTGTCGCACTTAGCGGGGGATGAGGAGACAAACTCCTGTAGAAATACTTGATGTGGATTCTGGTGAATGGATGGCAATGTAGGATGCGCAATCCATCTTCTTTAACTAAGTGCTAACACTTTAGAAAAAGGTAAACAACCTCTCCTCGTTTCGGATGTCCATATCTCGAAACTGGTCTCAGTTGTGTTTGGACAATATCTCAGATAAAGAGAAAATTTCCAAAGGTTTGTTTCCTCATCAAACTTCTCATCAGCACTTGGAGATGAGATACCATTTGATGGTAATAAAGAAACTTCAAAGGTTTGTTTCCTCATCAAACTTCTTACCAGCACTTGGAGGTAAGATACCATTTGACTGCAAAATAGAGAAACTGCAAAGGTTTGTTTCCTCATCAAACTTCTTACCAGCACTTGGAGGTAAGATACCATTTGATGGCAAAATAGAGAAACTTCAAAGGTTTGTTTCCTCATCAAACTTCTTACCAGCACTTGGATGTAAGATACCATTTGACGGTAAAATAGAGAAACTTCAAAGGTTTGTTTCCTCATCAAACTTCTTACCAGCACTTGGAGGTAAGATACCATTTGACGGTAATAAAGAAACTTCAAAGGTTTGTTTCCTCATCAAACTTCTTACCAGCACTTGGAGGTAAGATACCATTTGACGGTAATAAAGAAACTTCACCACCTTCCCTTTTGACTTGACGTCTTTTGAAAGAATGTCATATGGCCTCATGATCTTTTGAGGGGCTAATGACTTTGTTTGAAGGCGGACGAACTGTTTTCGGGGTGAAAACTGCCATTCGTCAACTGATGCCTGGGGAATCAACGAACTGTTTTCCTAAGAGGAACACTGCCATTCATCGACTCTGTGGGGAACTAAGCATCCCAGAAACAGACAAACCGTTTGAAGAAACTGCCGTTTGTCGATCTCTTGAGTATTTAACAGACAAACTGTCTTTCCTTGGGGAAAGGCTGCCATTTGCCAATTGCTAGGGGAGCAAACTGTCTTCTACTGGGAGAGACTGCCATTTGTCGACCCTGTCATGAAAGAAAGTGAGCAAACTGTCTTCTGCTGAAAGAGACTGCCATTCGCTGACTTTGTTGTGGAATCTGAACTATCTTCTGGACGAAGACTATCATTCGCTGACTCCGCTGGGGAATCATTTGTCGATCTGCTGGGAGATTCTGAATTATTCTTTGACAAGAAGTGGCATCACTTGACCCTGCTGGGGAAATACCAAACCTGTAGGGAATTCCAAAATGTGAAGCAGACTATCTTATCTGAAGAAGACTGTCGAATGTCGCTCTGCAGGAGATTCTCGGCTGAGGAATTCCAAAAGTGAACAAACTATCTCTTTGAGGGAGACTACCATCTGTTGACTTGCTTGGTGAGATCTTTGTGTATGAACTGTTGTTTCGAAGGAAAAAGTTTCTCCGGAACTTGCAGGGGAAACTCGAGTTCATGCCTCAATGACTTAGGCATTCACAGGATCAAAGCCTGATTCGGCTATGCAATTATGATGTAATGTATGCATGAATATTATGACAATGATAAAATGTAAAGTGAATGTGAATAGAATTGTCGCAGATGTAAAATCCTATGATACGACTTGAATTCTTGTTGATCAGAAGATGTCCTCTTCTTGTAGTTCGAACTCTCTTGGGAATACCTGGTTATCAGTTGTCCGCTGTCCGAAATGAGTAATATGAATTGAAGTAAAGATCCGTCATCGGGAGATGTTCGCAAAGCGACCTCATGGGGAAATCTTGGTTCCCGGAGTCTCAACCGTTCTCGGAGCAACTGTTCGCATTCTTCCTATTGTTTGCAAACCTTAGAAAGAAAATTCACCTTTATTTTTGCAAGTAAATTCATTTTATTTTATGAAAACAATTGTTTCAAGAAATTGACTGTTTAAACTTAAAATGCATTCCAAGAAACTGAATAAGACTAGATTGCAAAGGAAAAGCACAAGGCTCAAATTATTATATATGGAATGGTAATCAGCCAAATGCTTGATTCCATGGAGTATTTACAAAGTTGGAAATTGGTAATTTTTGGGAAAAGGGCTACGATGAAACGTGACGACCGTTATCTTTCCCTTCCACTCCGAGTTGCGCTGTATTCGTGCTTCGTAGAAGATGACCTACTGCTGATGAACACTCCGCTATGGATTTTGAATGATCAAGTTTGTCCTGAACACAGTTACTTGCCATATATCCCTAACTTTTGCGTAAACTACCCCTTTCGGGTTTTAAGTTTACCGGGATTGATTATTTATATTTTTTATGTCTCTAACTTTTGCCTGAATCGCCCTTTCGGGTTTTCGATTCACCGAGACGCTCTTTTTTGCCTAAGCCGCTCTTTGCGAGTTTTCAACTTAGCGAGCTGTTCTTTTAATTATTTAGGCGAAGTATTTCTTGACTGCATCGACGTTCACAGGACGGGTGAATTCTTCTCCATCCATAGTCGTGAGTATTAAGGCTCCTCCTGAGAAAGCTCTCTTGACCACGTAGGGGCCGTCATAATTGGGAGTCCATTTCCTTCTCGAATCTGTGAGAAAAGATTGAATCTTTTTGAGTACAAGGTCGCCTTCTTTGATTGTGCGAGGTCGAACCTTTTTGTCGAAAGCTTTCTTCATTCTTTGTTGATATAGCTGTCCGTGGCATAAAGCTGTCATGCGTTTTTCTTCGATTAAGTTCAATTCATCGAATCTGCTTTGACACCACTCGACTTCTGTTAATTTTGCCTCCATCAAAACTCTCATTGATGGAATCTCAACCTCTATAGGTAGGACTGCCTCCATGCCATATACAAGGGAGAAAGGAGTTGCTCCAGTCGAAGTACGTACTGATGTACGGTAACCATGAAGAGCATACGGGAGCATTTCATGCCAATCTTTGTAAGTAATGACCATCTTCTGAATGATTTTCTTGATGTTTTTGTTAGCTGCTTCTACAGCTCCATTCATCTTTGGTCTGTAAGGAGATGAGTTGTGATGTTCGATCTTGAATTCTTCACAAAGTTCCTTCATCATTTTGTTATTCAAATTTGACCCATTGTCAGTGATTATCTTGCTAGGAATGCCGTAGCGACAGATGATGTGATTCTTGATAAACCTGACGACAACTTGTCTTGTAACGTTTGCATATGAAGCTGCTTCAACCCATTTGGTGAAATAGTCTATGGCTACCAAGATGAAGCGATGTCCGTTGGACGCTTTTGGCTCGATCATTCCAATCATGTCGATTCCCCACATGGAGAAAGGCCAAGGGGAAGAGAGTATGTTGAGAAGAGATGGTGGCACATGAATTCTATCGGCGTAGATCTGGCATTTGTGACACCTCTTTGCGTACTGGTGGCAATCTGACTCCATCGTCAGCCAATAATATCCTGCTCTCAGTATTTTCCTTGTCATGGTATGTCCATTGGTGTGAGTACCAAAGGAACCTTCATGTATTTCTCTCATGAGTATTTCTGCTTCTTTTCTGTCAACGCATCTGAGCAGAACCATGTCGAAGTTTCTCTTGTACAGAACATCTTCATTCAGGAAGAATCTACAAGCTAACTTTCTCAAAGTCTTTCTATCTTTCTTTGATGTCCCAAGAGGGTACTCTTGCTTTTGAAGAAAGTTCTTGATGTCGTGATACCACGGTTTGTCGTCGATGATTGCTTCTACTGTGAAAACATGAGCGGGCCTATCCAGGCGCATAACATCGATCCGAGGAACGTCATTCCAATGATTTATCCTAATCATGGAAGAGAGTGTGGCTAATGCATCAGCCAAATTGTTTTCTTCACGAGGAATGTGATGAAAATCTACCCTGTCGAAGAATGGTAACAATCTTCTTGCGTAGTCTTTGTAAGGAATTAGCCCTGGTTGGCGTGTTTCCCATTCTCCTTTGATTTGATTAATGACCAAAGCAGAATCTCCATATACATCCAAGTGTTTGATTCTTAGATCCATGGCTTCTTCGAGACCCATGATGCAAGCTTCATATTCGGCCTCATTGTTTGTGCATTTGAAAGTTAATCTGGCAGTAAATGGAATATGGGTACCCTGAGGTGTAACAATGATTGCCCCAATTCCTCGTCCATAAGCATTGACAGCTCCGTCAAAGATTAAGCCCCACTGGGATCCTATCTCAGGTCCTTCGTCTGGTAGCGGCTCGTCGTAATCTTTCATCTTGAGGTACATGACGTCCTCGTCCGGAAAATCGTAACTGGTTGATTCATGACCATTGAGTGGGTGGTGAGCCAGGTGCTCAGCTAGAATACTTCCTTTCACGGCTTTCTGTGCGTGATACTCAATGTCATATTCTGATAACAACATCTGCCAACGGGCAATTCTCCCGGTTAAAGCAGGCTTCTCAAAGATGTACTTGATTGGATCCATATGAGAGATCAAACAAGTAGTATGTCGAATCATGTACTGGCGGAGACGCTTGGCAGCCCAGGCCAAAGCACAACACGTCTTCTCGAGCATGGAGTAGCGGGATTCACAATCAGTGAATTTCTTGCTCAGGTAGTAGATGGCATGCTCTTCTCTTTGTCTCGTCTTGCTGTCCAAGGACACAACCCATGGAGTCTTCTAAGACGGTTAAGTACATTATCAAAGGTCTTCCTTCCACATGGAGGAGACAAGATGGGTGGTTCGAGCAGATATTCCTTAATGCTGTCGAACGCTTTCTGACAATCGTCTGTCCAGACGCAACTTTGATTTTTCCGTAGAAGTTTGAAAATAGGAGCACAAGTTTCTGTCATGAGATATATGAATCTCGAGATGTAATTCAAACGTCCAAGAAATCCTCTAACTTGTTTCTCGGTTCTGGGTGAAGGCATTTCTTGAATTGCCTTGACTTTGTCTGGATCTACTTCAATTCCTCGTTTGCTGACAATGAAACCAAGGAGTTTTCCTGAGTAGACACCAAAGGTGCACTTGTTGGGGTTCAGGCGAAGCTGAAACTTCCGTAAGCGTTGAAATAACTTTGTCAGATTCTGTATGTGATCTTCTTCATTTTCTGATTTGGCAATCATGTCGTCCACATAGACTTCCACTTCCTTATGCATCATGTCATGGAAAAGCGTAGTCATGGCCCTTTGATAAGTTGCCCCTGCGTTTTTTAGTCCAAAAGGCATAACACGGTAGTAGAACGTGCCCCAGGGGGTGATGAAAGCTGTTTTTTCCATGTCTTCAGGTGCCATTTTGATTTGGTTGTATCCTGAAAATCCGTCCATGAATGAGAAAACTTTGGATTTTGCTGTACTGTCTACCAACATATCAATATGTGGTAAAGGAAAATCATCCTTAGGGCTAGCTTTGTTCAAATCTCTGTAGTCGACGCACATGCGGACTTTTCCGTCTTTCTTAGGAACGGGAACAATGTTAGCTAACCACTGAGGGTATTCTGAAGTGACGAGGAAACCTGCGTTGATCTGCTTTTGAACTTCCTCTTTGATTTTCATGGCCATCTCCGGATGAGTTCTTCTTAATTTTTGTTTGACCGGAGGGCATTCTGCTTTTAATGGCAAGTGATGCTCCACTATACTGGTATCCAACCCTGGCATATCTTGATAAGACCAAGCGAAGACATCTGAGAATTCTTTGAGCAGCTGTATCAAACTTTCTCTGATCTCTGAACTGAGCGAAGCTCCAATCTTAACCTCTTTTTTGTTTCCATCGGAACCAAGGTTAATGATCTTTAGAGGCTCATTGTAGGGCTGAATGGCCTCTTCCTTTTGTTGAAGTAACCGTGAAATTTCCTTTGATATTTCTTCGTCTTCTTCTTCCTCTGCCTCGAATACAGGAAACTCAAAGCTTGGAGAAGTCATACGGTCGTACGTTTCAACGGGGTATTTTATGATTAATCTGCATATGTGTGATAAGTTTTATTTAGACAACGAGGGAAGACTCGGTGTATGCAGTTAATAATTTTGATGTTTTTTAGGGTGTTTTTTAGGATTACCAATTTCCGAAAAAAGAAAAGGGAAAACTAAACGAAGGAACAGAATGACATTTTTATTTATGGACAGTCATTTTTTGAAACAAAGACCCTATAAAACAAAACTCTATTGCTTTGGGCGAAGCAAAGAGGGACATTTTCCTAAGAAATAGTAAAATGCAAAGCCCTATGAAACATCTCTTCACCCTGGGCTATGGTGAGAGGACAAAATAACGGTGAAAGTTCCTACTTAGGAGTGCGAACAACAGTTGAAACTTCAACAGCTGTCCAGTAGTGGCGAACCCCATTGTGCACTAAGTAATCTGGAACCTTAGGCTTAAGCTGGCCTGTGGTAGGCCTTGATTTACCAACCACTGTCTTTGCAACACTCAGACGATCTTCTTCTACTTCAGCAGACTGAGCGGTGGGAGCATACCCATTTCCAAGTGGAGTATGTCGAACTTTCTTTTGAGGAAACTTCCAATCTTCTGAATGGAGAGACTCGTTGTCGGAGACACTTTCGAGATCGTCCTCTTCTGTATTTTGGTCTTGCTCTTCTCCCAAGATGGCATTGACTAGATATGTGAACTCTAGATCCGTAGCCTCGGAAGGTGACTTGGGAATATAATCCTCAATGATGATTTCACCAATAGATGATGATGAATAGCAAGGGTTATATATCTCTTTTGGCTGAGAGAGGTACTCAAAATCACTGTTCCATCCAGTTGGAACAATATCTTCAAGAGAGATTCTTGAACTTTCAGGAGCGGAGTATTTTACCATGTAGTCGAATTTTCCGCTTGGTTCTCCTAATGTATCCCAAGTCTCTTCGGGGATAGGAGGAACTTCTTCTGATGAACCATGACTTCTGGTGGTGAAGCTGTTAGTAACTTCATCACTGCTTGGTTGAGTCTTACTTTCAGATCCTTTAGTCGGATAACAGCAATGTGATTCAGACTCTGGTAGGGAGATGTATCCTGCTTTGTTAAGATAGGATAACCATTCCTCTTCATCGGTGTTTTCCGTACCGATGGTATTGACTGTTTGTTGAACAGGTTGAAGAAAACCTCCACTGCAGAAAGTTTCTTGAATGGGGAGAACTACCTCAATCCCTGGGATAGCTTTTGATGATGTTGGAAAGAATCCAATTCCCGTTCTGTTCTTGTTGTTGGTAGGAATATTAATGTGCCCCCAACCACTGGTAGTGCCATCCTTTACAACTTGGATTGCATCTCTGTATGAAGAGATAGACGCTGCTTTCTCCTTTCCTTTGTCTAAGGAAAGTGCTTGGAATTTAGTTCCAACAACTTCTTTTGGTTCTATGTCGGAGAATGATGACAGGTTGCTGACGATCAGAGCTCGTTCTCCACATACGGTTACCAATTTTTCATTTCTTATGAACTTCAGTTTCTGATGAAGTGTTGAAGTAATTGCCCCAGCCTCATGAATCCATGGGCGACCTAGCAAACAACTGTATTGTGCTGGAATGTCCATGACTTGGAAAGTGATTTTGAACGTCTGAGGTCCAATAGTTATGGGAAGATCTACTTCTCCGAAAACTGACTTTCTTGATCCATCAAATGCTTTGACGATGACATGACTTTTTCTTAGAGGGTAATCTTCGAAAGATAATCTTGACAATGTTGATTTAGGCATGACGCTGAGAGAGGATCCATTGTCTATTAGGACTCCTGTGAGTGTATTACCCATGCAGCCAACTGAGATGTGAAGTGGAAGATTATGGTCCACCCCTTCTTCAGGAAGATCTTCGTCACAGAAACTTAGGCTAGTTCCCGCAGAGATGTTGGCAACGATGTTGTTAAATTGGCTTATTGTGACGCTAGGTTCTACAAAAGCTTGTTCCAAAACATTCTGTAGAGCTTCCCTATGAGCTTCAGAACTCAATAGCAGGGAAAGAACAGAAATCCTAGACGGAGTATGTAGTAATTGATCTACAATGTTGTATTCACTCCTCTGGATTAACTTCAAGATCTCATCATTTTCTTTCGCTTGAACAACATTGGTTGGATGATTGTCTTGCCTATGTGGTACTTCCTCCGAAGGTTTCTCCACATTTTCTGTTGTTCTGTTGAAGACTCGTCCACTTCTGGTGACTCGACTAACATCAGCAATGTTGACAACAGACGGTAATGGTATTTCCTTACCATTTTCAATGAATGTAGCGTTGTATTTGTATGGTATAGCCTTGCTGGACTCATACGGTACAGGACCTGGTAAGTAGATGACTAGTGGTGCAACTGTTGTCTTCCTGCTGTCATACTTAACTTGCATAGGTTCATCTTGATTAACTTGAGGAGATACGGTAAAGACTTCATCATCTTCTCTGTTGGCAAGAACAGTAATGGTATTGTCATCCATCAGCTTTTGAATGTCGTTGCGAACACGCAAACATCCTCGTGAATTTCTTCGACAGATTTCGCATCTACTGTAAGCGTGGAAATCTGTTCCAAAGTAGGCAAGTCCATTTAAAGTTTTGTGGAACCTGACTACCGATCCTTCAAGGTCTTCAACTTTGTAGATTTTGTATTCTCCTGGACATCCTTGAACCATGTTGATGTCATGTTCAGTTCTGACTCGGATATGTTGAATCCATCCCAAGTCCATTTGTTCTTGTAATGCAGCTTGAACTATGGCACATCCTTGATTATTCTTTGGACAAATTTCACATGTGAAGTAGTTGTGAGGTGGTGCATGACCGTACCCAGCTTGTTTAGCGTGCATCTTGACAAGATTTTCCCCTATCTGACGAATGTCGTAGATTTGAATGACATTGGGGTGTTGATCTACCAGATTTACTGAAGCTTCTTTGTGCTGCGGCAAAGGATTTGCTTGGACGTTTGGATTAGTATCTTTGAAGGATAGCATTCCGTTTTTCACTAATCGTTGGACGTCAATCTTGAAAGGGAAACAGTTCTCAATATTGTGACCTGGTGCCCCCTGATGATAGGGACAAGATTGGTCAGCCTTATACCATGGTGAGGAACTGTTTGTAGGATTTGGAGGACTCCTTGTCTGAATGAGTCCTTTTGCCAGTAATGTTGGAAACAATTCTGCATACGGCATTGGTACGGGGTCAAAGGCAGGATACCTTGGAGCCCGATTGTTGTAATTTGGAGGTCGAACCTGCTGCTGAGGTTGCTGCGACCTTTGTTGAATTTGTTGTTGCGAGACCTGAGGTTGATAAGCTGGCGCTGAGTTAACAACCGGAGTTATTGTTGCAACTTGAGGTTGGAATTTCTTCTTGATTTTGTGCAAGACATTGCTGACATCTTGATCCTTTTTCTTCTGGAAAGAACTTCCATACTTCCTTGGACCAACAGAAGATTCTGGTTCTTTGTTCAAGCGTCCTTCTCGAACTGCTTCTTCTAAACGCACACCCATGTTTACCATCTCAGTAAAATCACTTGGTGCACTTGCAACCATTCGTCCGTAGTAAAATGGACTCAAAGTTTTGAGATAGATTTTTGTCATTTCTTTCTCTTCAAGTGGTGGACAAATTTGAGCAGCA
This sequence comes from Vicia villosa, assembly GCF_029867415.1. Classification (NCBI taxonomy): domain Eukaryota; kingdom Viridiplantae; phylum Streptophyta; class Magnoliopsida; order Fabales; family Fabaceae; genus Vicia; species Vicia villosa. The sequence continues at coordinate 1,028,203 of NW_026706811.1, read as the reverse complement.
ACTTCACGCCATCTCTGAGCGTATTCCTTGAAGCTTTCTCTATCCTTTTGAGTCATGGCCCGGAGTTGATCTCTGTCGGGAGCCATATCCAGATTGTACTTATACTGTTTGACGAAGGCCTCTCCGAGGTCTCGAAAAGTACGAATCTCTGAACTGTCCAAGTTCATGTACCATTTGAGTGCAGCACCAGTCAGGCTGTCTTGAAAATAATGAATGAGCAATTGTTGATTATCAGTCTGAGTTGACATTCTTCGAGCGTACATCACAAGATGACTTTGTGGGCATGAATTCCCTTTATACTTCTCGAATTCTGGTACTTTGAATTTGTGAGGAATCTTAACATTTGGAACCAGACAGAGGTCTGCAGCATTCTTTCCAAATAGATCTTGTCCTCGGAGAGTCTTGAGTTCCTTCTGCATTTGCAGAAACTGTTCTTGGAACTCGTCCAATCTTTCATACACGCCAGCATCCTCACTTGGAGCGTGATGATATACTTGTCCGCCCTGCGGGGGAAAAGTATGCATAATGGGCTGTGGAGAAGCCATGACAGCAGATCTTGGAATCTCAGTGTTCTGTTGTGCGAAACCCATTGTCGTTGCTCTTGGAACTTCAATTTCCAGAGGTTTGTAACCCTCCGGTGGACGCATATCCATGGTGACTTTTGGAGCTTCAGAAGCTGGAGGTATGTACCCTTCTGGAGTAAAGTTATACGGCATGCCCCAAGGTCGATCAGGCGGCATGGTATACTGAGGAATAGGAGTAGAAACAATCTCGGAAACCACAGTCCTTTGTGGTTCTTCTGGCGTTGGTCGATTCTGCGCAACTACCAGGGCTTCTACCATACTATTGAGCCTTTCAACAGTACCTTTGAGAGTATTAATCTCTTCCCTGAGTTCTTCATTCTCTTGCTCAAAGTCTTCCATTCTTTTCTTGCGACTTGAACGAGTGTTGTATGGATGAGACAGCTTGAAAGTCTTGGTTCACCTCCTTCTCCTCCTCTCTTTCTGGAGAAAGGAAAGTAACTCTTAGATCCGCGACAATTCTCGTGTCAGTGCGTACGACTAAAACGATGTATGATATGCAATTAAGTTAATTATTTTTCAAGGAAACATCATAATTACGTTATGAAACATCAAACTTTTATTAATTAAGCGAAAACGCCGTTTTTACACATTTTGAAAAATGGAAATACAGAGAAACTGAGAGAAAGGACTCTAAAATTTTGACGAAGAGCCGACTTCACGTTCTAACATCTTCTTCTGTTTCTTGAGCTGAGCGTTCTCTGACGTGAGCTGATCGATGATCCAGGAAGCAGGAGGGATATGATGAGAAAGTGACGTTTGTGTCACTTGTCGATCGAGTACTTCAAGTAACTCATCCTTCCTTCTTAGGATGTTCTGAATTTCAACATTTTCCGTGTTGACAATTCGATACTTGTTCCTCCAAGCATTCCTTTCTTGGCATACCTTGTTTAATGCCGCTTGCAGTTTTTCAACATCGGTGGAGAAAAGGTAAATTGGTTCCCTTAGGGGAATAGGTTCTTGATGTTGAAATGGCATCCTGAGCTTGAATGCTCTGACGCGTACCCATTGAAGGTAAGGATCCAGGGAGATGCAAAGATGTTTTCCTAACAATCTTCTCCCTTTGCTGTGAACAAGACGCCAGGCTTGGACAATTTCCTTCTTCAGCATGTTGCCATGATCGTCGATGTTCTTGAAGAACAGACCCTCCAATTGAATGTTACTTGGTATATTTTTCATGGGATAGCCGTATTGACGACGGGCTAAAGCTGGATTGTAACTAATTCCTCCCTTAGTTCCAATAAGGGGTATGTTGGGGAAACTTCCGCAACTGAAGATGATCTTGGTTTCGTCGTTGTCAGGACTACACCAATCAATGTCTGTATGAGTGAGAGACATGATTTTCTGTGACCAGTAAAGGCCATCCCTCATATTCCAGAAAGTGCTAGACTTTGGCAGGTGCGAAACGAACCATTCGTATAACAACGGTACGCAGCATGTGATTAATCCTCCTCGCTGCAGGTTTCTTGAATGCACAGAGTGATAAGCATCCGCAAGCAAGGTTGGAACTGGATTTCCAATTAAGAAGATCTTAATTGCATTGATGTCGACGAAATCGTTAATGTTAGGGAACAAAAACAATCCGTAGATAAGCAAAGCCAAGACTTCCTCAAAAGCGCTCATATCTTGGATGCTGACGAAGTACCGAGCTTGATCAAACAGGAATTTGGAGGGCAATCCTTGAATTCCTCCTCTACTCACCATATGAGTTCTGATGTCGACTACGTTCAAAGGAGTAGTTGCAGCAATGATAATGTCGTCAGGATTCTTTTCCAAACCGGAGTACGGATCTTGCGCGTACACGGGTATTCCAATCAGACGAGAGTACTCCTCTAACGTAGGCATGAGCTGATAATCTGGAAAGGTGAAACAGTGATACGTCGGATCGTAAAACTGTACCAAGGTGGGAAGGATCCCATCCACCATGTTGGCATTGAGCAAAGGCAGAAGTTTTCCATACTTCTCTTTGAAAGCCTGGGGGTTGACCACCAGTTTTCCGAGCTTTCCCAGTTCCTCGACCTGGGGAATCTTGAAGGTGTATTTCCTAGCTCTCTTTCTTCCGTAATCCATGGTATAGATCCTTAAGTCCTTTCTCCGTTTCTCTCTTTCTCTGAAGTTCAAAACGTTCGTTATTTAGTTTCCTTGAAAAACGACTCGAAAAAGACTCTTTTTGTTTTTAGTTGTTTGTTAATGAATGATGCATGAATGCATGAATGCACACACAAGAGTTTTAAACAAACATGGCGTTGAAGGGTATAGTGGTCATGAAGTTCAAACGCAATCCCCGCCCTAATGGTAAACTAAGGTTAAGGATTTTTGTACCTGTAGAACGGGTTCTAGGGGTCTCAGAGTTTTTGCTCAACCTTAAAGATACGTTGATTGGTATCTATAAGAGAGTTTTCTCTGAGTGTAGTATCTGCGTGACAATTACTTCCGTAATCACCGCTCTACATCCTAAAAAAAAGGCTTTAAGTGGGGTTAATGTGTTTCTAGGTCCTCCTGGTACAAATCAGTCTCGGAATGCAGTGGCGCAGTTAATCACAACCAGCCAGGCAAATCCCAAGAGTAGACTTGGAAACCAAGATTAGAGGGCCTTCACCGGGAAGACATCCTCCATCCTATCTTATGTTGCACTCAAATCCGGGTATAGGATTTCTCACCACAAGGGGGAATCAAGCCCTTTCCCGATACAGAATAAACAAAATAAACAAATATATATGCAACAATCACATGATATGACACAGAGGTTAGGCAGGACCTCTCTTGTTTGAGGGGGAATTTGGCATCCCTAATTCCTCATTGGGGCTGGACCAGCAACAGGTCAACCATTGGTTTGGATGAAAAACCAAGGTTTTTAACACTTATATCCCCAGCAGAGTCGCCATTTTTCTGTGGTGGTCGTTTTCTTTACCTCCCCGTTTCACTTGGGAGGACGGCACGCTAAACCCTTCACGCGAAATTTGGAAGGAGAATGCGCCCGTGGTGGGATGAATTTTGTTTCAGTTCTTCCTACGATATCACACGAACTTTCTTATTGGTCCTACGAGTAGGAAAGGGAAAAAAAGATCTCAACTAAACCCTAGGAGTTTGCTAAGTGTGGGGATTTCACTTAGACTAGAAATTCTGGAGTCCGGGGGGTCGGTTATACATAGGGAAGTGTTTAAACACCCTACATATCTGTAGTACTCTACAGGAACCTTCTTTGTGTCATTGTGATTGTGTTTATTGCTAATGATTGGGAAAGTTTCTCCTTTGTGTTAGGAGAAGGAATTGAATTGATTTTAAAAGACAGACAGACAGATAAACTGACTATTTTTGGTATTTTATTAGCTCGCTGAGATTCCTTGTGAACCTCATGCCTACATATCCCTAGTGGAAGTCAGAGCTTAATGTAGTTCGGGGAACTAACTAGGGAAATTAAATGTTTTTGGTGCCTTGCTTGAAGCTCAAGGTTGAAGCTTGGAATTAAATCTCTGTTTACAGTAAAGAGACATGAAATCATCTTTACAGAGAGGTATTAGTACTATTCTACCACAAACATTTAAAGGAGTGACAGAATAACTGAATTCATTTCATTCAAGAGGGGGGACCTTACTTGTGTATGTGCAAGTATACCAGTCAAATGCCTCTTAAATGAAAGAAAGTTGCTCATCCAAATTAGGGAAAGTTACCACATGTCTGGGTTTTACTGCCAGCTCATGCCTTTCAAAATCCTAAATGGGAGACTTGATTAAAATTGAAATTGAAATGAAAATGTTTGTTTGTTTGAATGTGGTAGAGTAGTAAAAATATCTCTCTATAGAGATAAGCTATGTCTATCTACTGTATAAAAGATTTGACCTTTAGCTGGCTTGTATGAGGCCCAAGCTTGAGGCTTTTTGATTGATTTATTAATATTTATTGACTCTGGGAGATGGCTCCACTGGGGATTAATTACAGGGTATTTTTGTGTTCTGTACGAAGCCCAGAATTGAGGCTGACTCTACTGAGGGAGACTCTATTTATGTGCCTTGTACAAAGCCCAAGGTTGTGGCTAACTGTTGAGGATAATTGAATTTTTGAGACTCTATTTTATGTGCCTTGTACAAAGCCCAAGGTTGTGGCTGACTCTAGCTAGGAAAAAAAACATTATTTTCTGCCTTGTACAAAGCCCAAGGTTGTGGCTGACTCTTAAATAACTGAGTATGGATGACTCTATAGGGGAAAAGATCCTAGGTGTTAGGAATCTTTGACACATGAAAATATGGTTTATCTGCCTTGTACAAAGCCCAAGGTTGTGGCTACTGAAAGATGAATAACTCACTGGGGAGACTCTATTATCTGCCTTGTACAATGCCCAAGGTTGAGGCTGACTCTTGACAGGGGAGTTTTATTGTTTGGTGCCTTGTATGAAGCCCAAGGTTGAGGCTAACTATTTTTGTTGGTTTTGACTCTACTGAGGAGATTTTATTTATTGAAAGACTGTTTTTCTTTGGAAGCTAACCCATTCCAGGGATTTTGACTCAGCTGGTGAATTTGTCTGTTAAAAGACTGACTTTATCATGTTTTTTTTGGAGGCTGACCCTTTCCAGGGGTTTTGACTCTTTTTTTTGGGGAAATTATCTCCTAATGAATATTTGGTTTTTTGACATTTTTATTAATTGACTTTGGAAGCTAACCCTTTCCAGGGATTTTATATTGAAATGAAGGAATGTGTGGAAGCTAACCCTTTCCAGGGATTTTATTGAAAAGGTTGGCAGAAAGATTATCTAGTGAGACTTCTTGTTTAAAGCCCAAGATGAAGGCTGACACATGCTGAGGAAAAAATAAACATAGATCCTAGACTCTGCTAAGGAAGATTGATGAAGATAAGGGTGATAGAGACTGTCCATGTCTCTCATTCCAAAAGGTGTACTCAATGCAAAATTGAGACAAACTTAGCTTGTTTAAAGTCTGGTTTAAATTGGAAGAAAAACTCACCAGGGTAGGCTAAAAGGTGACTAAAGACCTGTTCCTATGTTTATAAGAAACCTGATGGGTCCTTGTATACAAGCTCAAGAGGAAGCTGGAAATGCTTTTAAGAAGCCTGTGGGTCCTTGTACAAAGCCCAAGAGGAGGCTAATCGAGGGTCCTTGTTATAGCACAAGAGAAAGCTATGTAGTTTTGAACTTATTTTGGCTCTAAGCAAATGGGTAAGAGGTTTCACCGGGAATAATTCCTCTTTGGGTGGATGTGTCCTATTATTTGGATTCTAAGGTTTTTGCCAAGATGTTTCACCGGGAATAATTCATCTTGGGGGTTTGAACTACAGATCTCTAATTAGGAAAGAGCCTTCACCGGGAAGACATTCTCAATCCTAGGTCATATTCCTATAATATATACTCCCTCCGGCCTGAATTATAAGCAAATATTCTCTTTTTAGGTTCATTGAGTAACGAATGTATCTGGTCTACATAAAAGATCAAATACATTCATTATTCAATCAATCTAAAAAGAGAATATTTGCTTATAATTATGGCCAGAGGGAGTATATAGTTTAACTGTCCTAGGGTTTATACTCAAACATAGTTCTAAACTAATATATGCACAGTTTATATTTGACAGTAATTTAAATAAAGACTGTAAATTGAAAGCTTGTAAAGCCTAACCTGGATGGAGTGGAGGCCTTTGAAGAAGTATGTACAGAGCCTCAACAGTAATTGGTGGATAACAGTTGAATATATATACGATAAACAGTTAATGGTTTTTGAAAACAGAAGAAGTGAAGATGGACAAAGGTCACATAGGTATCTGAAGAGTTTCACCGGGAATAATGCCCTTCAAATACCAGAAGAATGTTTTGAAAACAGAAAGAAGATTTTGAAAATACAGTTTTGAAAACAAGCTAAGAAGAGAAGATTTTTGGGACTCACACTCTATTAGAGGCCCAGTACTTTACAGTACTGGTTACAAAAGCAGTTTGAAAATGATTTGAAATGGTATAAGGTTTTGTTGTTTGAAAACCTTAATCATCCGTTTAATCAGAGACTGGTAATAGCTTTGAAAAATTGACAAAAGTCAACTTAATTAAGGTAAAGAATAAAGATCTATGCCTAATTAAGACCTAAACAAACAGGGTTTTATCATGAGCTTATTCTCAAAATAAATAGGTTAAAATAACATGACAATATATATTTAAAGTATTTAAGAAAACACTTAAAACATACTATTTTAAACCTAATTAAAATACATGAAATAAATAATATTTTTATGATTTTTTTTATTATTCACAAAATAGATATATTAAATGACAAGTGTGTGAAAAATGAAGTGAAAATAACTTAATTTGATAGGTGAATTAATTGTGTGAAGTTTGTGAGAAAAATGAAAGAAAATGGGTGTTAAAAAATAGTTTTGGCCCTTGGAGGATTTGAACCCACGCCCTCTAGGTTACACACCCAAAACAAACACCACTGAGCCAACGCGCGTGTGGTGATAGTAAGCTGGTTTCAATGCAATTCATATAGTGTTCAAGTGTATAGAAGCAAAAAAGAAAATAAAATCAAAAGGTCTGAGGCGAGGGGGATTCGAACCTCAGACCTTGGGCATGAGGAGACTAAGAGCGCATGTGTGGCCACTGGGGCAAGTTATTCATTCGTTTATGAAACGCATATCATTAAATATAAAATAAACTCTGCCCAGAGATTTGAAAAATGGCGCCACCCTCCATCTTCGTCTTCAACCTCAAGCTCCAACATTTTTGAAATTCTGATTCTCTCAAATCTCAACCAATGGCCAAGGTGTAAACATGAAACTTGTTCTAAATTCACTCACGATTCTAAATATGTAACTAACACAAATTTATATTGACTACATCTAACTAATTTACTAGAAAACGTGAAGAACCCTAAAATTTAAAAATCAAATTAAATGGCTATACTGAAAGATAAATGAATGATGATAGAGGGTTTTCAATCCTCTGATGATGCTGAACAAGATAGAATCGAGCTTTATCACAAAGAGTGCTTAAATTAAAGAGGTGGAGTTTAGAAACTTACCTCTGAAACTGAAGGTCGTGAGGATGATTGAGAGCACCTGGGCTTGAATGAATGATCTCAATAGCTTCCCTGAGACTCAATGATGCTAACTGAATGCTTATTGGAGCTTGAATCCTTCTGAATTGCTCTATGGACCTCCCTCGATTTCAGCTTCAAGTGAACATGGAGGGTGATGATTCTCGAGTTACAGATGAGCTGCAGCTATCTGGTTAGCTTCACTATGACCTGAGGAGTGTGCCTGGATGATTGGCTTGGCTTGAAACCTCCTGAATTGTTCTGTGGTCCTCCAACTGCAAATGCTCCAAAGTGAGAGCAACAATGGTGTTCCTCCACTTACAGAAATGATCCAGGTGCTTGGATCACCTCAAATGAACTCCCTTGAGATGTTAGAATGCTCACTTTCCAAAGATAAGCTCTGGTTTGAAGAAATCGATTCTTCTTGCCAAAGAACTTTGAAAAACAATGAACATGAGAAGAGAAAGAGAAAGCAAGGAATATGGTTGCTTTGGTGTGTTTTTTGAATGAGAATGAGGCCTCTATTTATAGGCAAATGTCTCAGTACTGATTGGGAGAGTGAGCTTGCTTAGTGAAGCAAGTTTGGTTTCTTAGCCATGAAGAAATTTCAAAGAATATCCAAGTGTGATCATTGCATTTTCGAGCCACCTCCCCTATCCATTGATTCTATCTGATCTTAGGGGACAATTCAGATGCAAAGTGAGCTCTAATTGGTTGGTGAGAAGATTCCTTGGGTGATTCATCAATTTGCCATAAATTCTCAAAAGTAATCATTACATAATCACATGTTCTTGTTTTAGGAATCTTCTTCAATTATCATGGCATGGTGAAAATGAATGCATGGTATTGTTTCAGACATGTTATGGGTCGTGTAGCATCCATTAGTGAAGCAAAATGCACAAAATTGCAAAGTTCCAATTTGCTCATGACCTATAATTTTACTTCATGAGGCCAACTTTGGACAAGCATAACTCTTAGCTCAAATTGAATTTGGGGAAGGTTGAACACAATTTGGAAAGCCCTAAACATCTACTTCAAATCATTAGTTTATGTCTTCTTCAAAATCATTTGGGAAATTTGTGAAAAATGAGCCCAAAGTTGGATGAAAACTAGGTTAAAACACTTAGAAAATTTTCTAAGTGTTTATGACCTAAAACTTCAAAATTTTCAAAACCCTTAAATGGTTGATCTTTTGAAAAAAGTTCTTATGTAAGATGTTGTTTTATTTTGAAAGATCTACAACTTTCATGTTGGAAGTTTTTTGAGTTGTGTAGGTGAAATTTTGAGTTCCCATAATGCCCTCAAAAACCCTAATTCCCGACTTTTTGCTCCTTGATGAATTTCTTTGAATTTCTTTGGTCAAATGACTTTGACATCCATATATTGATCATATTGATCTTTGAAAGTCATTTTTTGACCAAAAACCTTAAAAGTCAATGATGATTCCACACAGTTGACTTTTTCCTGACAAAGTGAATTTTTGGGCTTTTGTGTAGAAACAAGATCTTTTCCTCAAATGAATGATGTAAATGGATTATATTGAGGTAGTAGAGAATCTTGAATCATGTCTTGAGTTTTGGATTTATGCCCTGATTAAAAGTCAATTATCTTGGTGGATTAGGTCAAAAACCCTAATTGTCGACCAGATGAAAATGATGACTGTAGACCTTGAATTGAGGTGTGATGTTCAGTGGATCTTGTCATATGGGTTATTTGAAGATGATTGATGTCTTTGAATGATCTCCTAGGCCTTTTTATGGTTTCCCAAAGGTGATCCCTGATTTTAGTCCTTGATAAGGCTCAAAACCCTAGTCTGTGGATCTGAGTAATCCTGTACTTAGATGACTGGGTGTCTAATCAATCATAGGTGAAATAATGAAGCTCTTGAGTCTTATGATTGTATTAGAGACTAATCCTTCTATTGATTGATCCTTTGCCTGAGTTTTTTGTCCTTGAGCATCCTCGATTAGATGCCAGAAAAAGAAAAGTGACTGCTCTGGGTACTTGCTTTGACTTGATGAAAATCCTGAAGATATGTCATCTCAGGGGGGTCAAAAATTAGGGTATGACAGTGGGTGTGTGTAAGAACACATAGCTATTTTAAAATGAATAAAGCAAAGAAAGAAAAAGGATCACAAAATTTGAATATGCAAACGTCCCATGATTTTATTGAATGAACATGATCATGGTATGACAAACCCTTATAAAAAGGACCAGTGTGCTTCGGGCAAGGCACCTGGCTTTTAGTTCATGGTTCGATAGTACAGGAACCATTTTTATCTTTGAACATATAAACAACGAAAATAGGAAATTGCATTTACTCTCGATCGAAGGAGATAACATCTTCGGCTTCCCAGTTGTTCAATCCATTGTTGTGAGCAGGGAGTATCCAGCTGCTCCAGTTGCAGTTGTCTTCTTCATCTTCCACAGCATTGATTTCTTTGGTGGTGAAATGAGCTGTTGATCCTTCAGGGTGAGCAAGATACTCTGCTGGATACGAGAGCCCAGGCTGAGATACTTCTGTAGGCTGAGAGAGATATCCGATAAGATCGTCCCATCCAGTTGGGATGATGTCTTTGAGGGAGACTTGTGCATTCTGGGGAGCAGTGTATTGCATCAGGAAATCATTCTCATTATTTGGTGTTTCCCAGACTTCTTCAGGAGCGACAGGGCTTGTGAATGTCATATTGTCTTTGAAATGGTTGTCCCATCCAGTTGGGGTGATGTCTTCAATAGCGATCTGCAAGCTCATGGGAGCAGAATACTTCACCATAAAGTCATACTTGCCACTTGGTTCTCCCAAAGTATCCCAAACTTCTTTTGGACTAGGTGGGCTTTGGTATTGCTCAGTAATGGAACTTGTGAAACTTTTGCAATCTTCAAACTGATCACCCCATCCAGTTGGGACGATGTCTTCAATGGCAATAAAAGAACTCTGAGGTGCAGTGTACTTTACTAGAAAATCATACCCGCCGCTTGGTTCTCCCAAAGTATCCCAAACTTCCATGGAAACAGGTGGAACTTCATTTGGATATTGCTGAATAATATGGTTCAAGATCACTCCATGGTCTTCAATAGCATTCACTCCTTGGCTGATGAAATGTGACATTAATCCTCCAGAACGAGGACTTTGATCGTTCTTTTGAGTTCCACTAGCATAGCCCAAACCTATCTTATCGAACTTGTAAGGCACATCAAGGAGTTGCCCCCATACTGTGCAACCACCTTCTTCGATCACAGCTTTAGCATCTTTGAGAGAAGCCATTGTCGGAGTTATTTTTGTAGCAGGAGTAGCAGAAATATGTTTGGCAGTAGAGACATCTGGAGGGACCACCTCAAAAGATTGGTTGGGAGTTTCGATGAATTCTCCATCCATCTCAACATACTTGGAGTTACTCAGGTGGCTAACCACATACTCTTCTTCGCCATAAACTGTGACGACTTTGCCTTTTACCGGATACTTTAACTTCTAATGCAGGGTAGAAGTTACAGCGCTTGCCCCATGTATCCAAGGGCGTCCTAGTAAACACGAATATGCTGGGCGAATTTCCATTACGTAAAAGGTAGAATCAAAGATCTGAGAGCCCACTCTGATTGGGAGCTTCACTTTTCCGTACACTGTTCTTATTGACCCGTCGAAGGCTCTTACCACAACATCGCTTGGTTTTAACACAACCCCTTCGAAGTCAAGTTTTTCCAGCACTGCTTTTGGTAACACGTTCAAAGAGGAACCATTGCCCACCAGCACATGAGACAGAGTGGTGCCGTTACATTCAATAGAGATGTGCAAGGCTTTATTGTGATTTTTCCCAGCAGGGGTTAAATCAGCATCAGAGAAACCGAGACCGTTATCCACTATTAGACTGGTAACACAATTTTCAAATTGATCGACTGAAATCTCCTGTGGTACATGTGCAGCTTTCAGGAACTTCATCAGGGCCTTGGCATGAGCTTCTGAATACTTTAGCAGAGACAGCATTGAAATCTTTGAAGCAGTGTGCCCCAGTTGTTCGACAATATTGTAATCACTTTTGCAAATGATTTTCAATATTTCCTCCATTTCTTGCCTCGACAGATCTTCAACAGTGACTTCCACCGGTATTTGAACTGGTTCAACTAGTGGCTCTTTGCCTCGAGTTTTGATATCTTGATTATGAACTGGTACTTGTTGCACCCCAATTTTTGACCTCTGAGATCCCATCATTTTCTAAGTGTTATGATCATTATTGTTATACCCCAACATTTGCCCGCATCTTTTTTTTTTAAAGAGAAGTCAACAGACTTCTGTCTAAAAATTTGGAGTTTTATACAATCTTGGATTTTTATTTCATAAATATCCTGATTTTATGAATACTCAATTTTTAGAATTTTTTATACAGTATTTTGGTTCGCTGTTAAATTTATTCTTACATAAACGCCAAATACTGTTTATCACTTCATAAACTGTTTATTTGAGATTTATTTTCAGATAAATAATGCTGACGCGGTTGGTACAGAATTAAAATTTGCAGGCGCGGAGTCCGGGTTTCAGATTATACTGCCAGTTACCAGTCAAACCCGCTATCAGCGCAACTCTCCGTGTTTGTATGTAATACGGTGAACTGACTTTTATATCGAAATGTTGCGGATAGCATGAGTCGCCACCGACTTTTATTTTATCCAATTGGAAAGGATAAAAGAACAGGAAAGACCTTTTGAAAGATTTTGAGTTCGGGGGGGTAAGTTATACAAAGGGAAGGTGTAAGGCACCCTTTGCATCCATGGTTTTCCACGGGCTCTTAATTGCTTAGCTCACTTTGTTTGAATTGTTTGAAAAGTTGGGTGTAAATAGAAAAGATTTCGAAGAAGAACTTTAGCTTGTAAATAAGCGTAGTCTTTTTGAAAATATTCTTTGAAAAAAGAAGTGGGAAAAAGATTTTGAATTGGAATTTGAGTTTGAAAAAGAGTTTTTAGAGCAAGCAATTAGTAGCAACTACCCTAAGTTTAAAAACGTTCTTTTAGCTTTTCAGGCGAAAGGATCTATCCATACCATGAGAGGGCAGGAAGTATTTCAATTGGATTTGAAGGGTCATCGAGTTATCATTCGCCATAAGACTGTCCCTTGCCATAAAGAAGGCAGGTAGTCTAAGGGAAGGATATAATAGTCATTTAATCTGTTTAGGCATCATGCGAGGATACCTTAGCAATTTGGGACAATCATTTTATAAGGCGACATCGAGGGAGTTTCAATAACTTTGAAGGCGACAGGCAACATTGCTTTAGATATCCTCGGAATCGAGGGACTTGACTATTTTTTTAGGCAACAAAGTTAAGGCAACAAGGCAGCAATTAATAGGCAACAGGCAACAAGAGGAATTACCCTAAAGGTGTGTGTGTGGCACAATCATGTGATTAATATTCAGATAATTTTATCTTATAATTAGCGATCTAATTTATTTTCAAGGCTTGCACTCCCTAGGATTACTAACCACGCAGTTTAAAATGAGCAGAAATTAAAGGCAGAAAATAAATTCCTACGCTATTACAATAAACACCTGCGGGGATGGGGGAAAAATAAAACATAAAATTAATTTGCACATCTTCAGCCTTGATCTTCCTCGAACCTTCGATTTACTCTGATCATCTAAGAATTAACAGAAAAACGGGGGTGAGTGTAAGAGAAGTTCCTTAACAGATGAAGTAAACCCTAGTTGAACCTATAAGGCAAATGTAACAATTAATAAAAATTAAATTTAAGAAAAGAAATCGGAACTTAGCTTTCTGATTGGCATGGCGCGTAATCGGAGAATCTTGATTAATCCTGAAAATTTGAAGAAGAGAAAGGGGTTAGCATGACAATAAGGATTAGAGGTTCTTATGGTGATAAATTCTAAATCTTAAGGGTTAATGAACAACAAACCTAACAATGGTTAAAATTAACAAACCTAAAAATACAGTTAGTGGTTAAAATTAACAAACCTAAAATTAAAATTAATTAACCTAATTAATTATCAACTTAAAAAATTTACATTAAAAGTAAATAATAAACAAAAGGTGGTTTTTTTAAAAAAAAGAAAAATAAAACTAAACGAAAGAAAAGGAAAAAGAATTATCTGACTGGGGCGTGTGATCCTGTATGGTGAGTCTTTGATGGTGCACCGTGGGGAGGCATCTCCAGGATCCTTGGATTTGGCCCTGCGATGATCCAGTGGTGGAGAAGCGAGGGAGTACCGTGCATGCCTGTATGTGAGACGTTCTGGATTTGTATGAATATACTATGAAAGAAAATAGGAAAAAATAACTGGCGCCTCCAAGGATCGAACCAAAGCTCCTTCAATTATGCATCCATCATCTTACCAAGTAGGCTGTAATTGTTAGTTGATAATAACATAACCATAAAATATTATATATAAAACGTGAATGGATGAGTGCTTTTTTCAAACCAAATTCAAACTGGGGCCCAGGTTATCACGCATGGACGAATGAGAAGCAGGAAGAGAAACTGAGATGGTTGACTAGCGAATGAAGATGCGCCACGCAGGGTCAAGTGTTCAACCAACTATTCATCATCTTCCTCAAGAAATCAACCACGGTTTTGCTGCGATGCTAGCTTCCGTTTTGCTACCAACTTTCATAGCAAGTTCCTGAAAAATCAAAACTCGCAAAGAATGCGTTATCTAAAAACAAAAACCACCCAGAACCATGAAATAGGGGCCTACGAATTCAACGGAGCCGTCCGTTTTGCCTAAAAATGCCCATAGCTATGAGAACGAAGCTTCACCATCATTGAGCCCTAACAATGGTGTTTTTTGATACCTGTGTTAAAACTCGAAAGTAATGGTTCAAATACGTTCTAAACATCCATATGAACCTGGCTGCATGGTTAGTATTCATTAAAATAGCATGAATTGCTAAAAACGATTAAAAAAAGTTAGAGTAAACCGTGGAGGTGGATGAAAAGGTTCGAGCACGTGGCTGGCTTCAAGTATGACTCGGGTAAACTCCTGGGACCTTTAGAAAGACAATGGAACGATTCATCGGTGTTGAAACTTGCTGAGAGGAATTTTTTGACTTGCCCTAGTTTTTAAACATTCTTTAGTAACTTGGAACCCTAGTTTTTCCTTCTCTTTTCCAATCTTTTTTGTCCCCTATTATTTGTATGACTCTAGGTATATATAGAGAAGGAAATTAGGTCATACAAAGGAGAAAATATCTTACACTTGAATGCAAAATATTTGATTGAAGTTTTGTATCCAAATCTTTCTAAAATTGGTTTTTTGAATCCAATCCTATTCCAATCATGCTTTGCACGAATTTTCAAGGGTATATATGATATTTGGATCGCTTGATATGTTTGGAAAATAAATCTCATGATTTAATTCAATTATTTCACATTTTATTTAATTTATTTAATATTTAAAAGAATAAAAATTCAAATAAATAAAATTAAACATCATAAAAATAAAATAATTGATTTAAAAGTCTTTACTCAGCTCATGGGCATGTTTGAGATCCAAGACCTTGGCCCAATAGTCCAAAATATCAAAATTCACCACTTTGCCTTTTGTGTCTTTTTCACAAAATCGCCCAACTTGTGCAAGTCATAACTCATTCAATATTTGTCATATGGAGATGATCTAGGACTTTTTGGAAAGCCCAAGATGTTCTCTACAAACCACTTTGGGACATATTTTTCATTTGAGGATTTTATCTTAATGATATTGCTCCTGACAAAAAATAACTTTTTGCAATCTTCTAGAAGGACCTGTAATGTTTTCGCCTATATCTCTTATGCAGAAGCATTTCTGGATCTTGGACCCAACATCAAAGTTGTAGAAAATTGAATTTCCTTGAGACTAAGCTTTGGTTGAGAAATTTATGATAATGTATGAGAGAGATATGATCAGTCAAAGTTGGGTTGACTTTTTAGTTCAAAACCCTAAATTAGTAACTTGGACATTCGATGATTTTGGAGATTTCCTTGATCAACCCTTGATCAACCCTTGATCAAATGATGAATGTGACTTCAAAATATTGATGTTGACCAAAAATCAGGAGTTTCGACTGTACTTTGACCACAGTTGACTTTTAGATCAAACTAGTCGACTGTTGTCTTCTTGAGCTTTTAGCTGAGCAATCTTGTGAATCAGGGCTTGAAACTTGTCATGAGGGTACTTTGAATCATATGAGAGATCATGGAATCCACTTGAGGTATCATAAGTTCAAATTCCTTGATTAAATCAGAAACCCTAATTTAGAGGTTGTTGTTTAGGAGAGAGACTGCATGCTTCCTTTTTGTGTATCTTTGAGCATTTGAAAGTCAGATATGAATAAATATGTTGGGAAAATTTTGGGGTATGACATTGTACCATCAGTCAAATCAATCTTTCGCACTTCAAATTTCCAATATTTTTGTTCTAGAAGTCTTCTGATAATCACGTGATCAACAGAGACTCAACACTACATAAAAATCAGGTACGCCTAACTGTCTCCTACACAAACAGTCCCTAACTCGGGTTTTTATTTTTTTCAGGAGAACGATTTTTTGAGACCTCAAATGGATTTCATGGATCTCCATATGTCTCAAAGTACCACCAGGCAAATTTTCAAACTTCGATTCGCTCGGACGCACAGTCAACAGCTCAAACAGTCAACATACGACCAGTTTGACCAAAAAGTCAACAGACAGTCAAAAATGCAATTTTTTGTCAACATCCATATTTTGTCAAAATATTCATCATGTGATCAATGGTTGATCATAATTCATCAAGAAAAGTTCAGAAATCGACAAAACTCCAAGTTTCAAAATTAGAGTTTTTTACCTAAAAGTCAACTGAACTTTGACTGACCATAACTCTCTCATGATTTATCAGAAAAATTCCAACCAAAGATCATTCTCAATGAAATTCAATGCTCTACAACTTTGATGTTGGGCCCAAGGTCAAGAAATGCTTCCGCCTAAGAGATATAAGCCGAAACATTACAGGTCATTTTCAAAGTCAACAAAAAGCAGTTTTTTGTCAAAGCCCATATCATCAAGATAACTTCTCCAAATGCAAAAACGCTTCCAAAGTGGCTTGTTGAAGACATCTTGGGCTTTCCAAAAAGTACAAGAACATTTTCATAGAATCAAAATTGAGGGAGATATGCCTTGATGATGTTGACCTATTTTGGAAGAATGCATAAAACAAGTAATGACCAAAATTTGATTTTTTTCAAAAAAAAGGCCAATTCTTTTGTGATTCAATCTTGATTCTCATATGTTTAAAGATATTCACAACATATCCATGATTCATGACATTTTTATTTCATTTTAATTAAATTTTATTCATTTAAAGTTTAATTAAAGTGAGATAATTCAAAGATATTATCCAAGATGCTCATGTGATGCAAGCAATGACCATTCAAGATGCTTAAAGATATTATTTCAATATTGAAGAGAATAATACTTGAGTGATTAAACTATGGTTAAGTTTTTTAACCTAGCATAAAAGAATATTCCATTCTTTTTCCACAAAATCAATCATGACAATTTCCACTTGCAAGGCTTTATGATCATATCTCTTTGCCTATAAATAGAGCTTCATTTTCTTCATTCAAGGGGAGAAAAAAAGGGAGAGCATAACAACAACAACAACAACAACAACAAAGCCATAGTTTAAGAGTTTTATACTTTTCAAAAGTTTCAAAAAACTTGTAAAAATCAAGGCTCATTCAAATAGCCACCTTCAATCAATTTCAATCACTCTATTCCACTCTTGGGACATCATAGAGTAAGTGTAATGTAGTTTTTAATATGTAGTAGTGTTAGGAGTTCATGAATTAAAAACTCCATATTTATGCATATTTTCAATTTCTCAAAAAAAAAATGTTTTAATTTTAGTTTTAAGTTGATAAAATGTTTATTTAATTTTTAACATAAAAATATTTTATTTCTTTTCATAATTAATTTATTTTTCTTAATTAATTAGTAATTATGTAAATATTTCTTTTTAATTATTTTCAACCAATCAAAAAACTCCAAAAATATTTTCCTTTTAGATTTAGGTTTATATTTTTATAATCTAATATTTGACATAAAAATATTTTATTTTTATTCATAGTTAATTTATTTTGCTTAATTAATTAGTAATTATGTATATATTTGCTTTTTTTTTAATTATTTCTAACCTATCAAAAAATTCGAAAAAAATATTTTATTTTGTTAAATTAGGTTTATGTATTAATTTTATACATAACTAGATTTATTTTCTTGTTAAGTTTAATTATTTGTATAATTATTTGTTTAATTAGCTTTTAATTAACTTAAAAACATAAAAAAAAAACAAAAAAAATGAATTAGGTTTAATTTGTTTTAGATTTAAGATTTTGTCATTTTATTTTCTCTTAACCTAATTATACTTTCAAAATATCTCTCTTATTATTGTGTAAATTTTTCACAATTTCAGGTTTATTTTTGTATATTATTTGATATTATTTCTTATCTTTTTCTTTGTCCCGAATTGGAATAAAAGATCAAATATGGCAGAGATTGTATGCAGTTGATTTAAGACTTTTAGAAATTTATCGTGTAGTCGCTATGATTCTATCAAGCTTCTGATAAATTTTCATTAACTTTAAATCCGAGATCATCATTCACTCACCATCGATCTTCACTAACATTGTGGATATACTTGACTAGCTTCAAGATGATTCGCGTGCTAACATACTAACAATTGACTTTAATTTCTGCATTTTATTATATTGTTATTTATATTTCTTGTTTTATGCTTTATTTTATCATTCGTATTATTTATGTTTCTGTTATTTTCTCTTTGTCCATTTGGACGTATTATTCATGTTTCTGTTATTTTCTTTTTGTCCATTTGGACGTATTATTTATGTTTCTGTTATTTTCTCTTTGTCCATTTGGACGTATTACTTATGTTTCAGTTATTTTCTCTTTGTCCATTTGGACGTATTATTTATGTTTCTGTTATTTTCTTTTTGTCCATTTGGACGTATTATTTATGTTTATGTCATTTTCTCTTTGTCCATTTGGACATATTATTTATGTTTCCGCTATTTTTTCTTTGTCCATTTGGACATATTATTTATGTTTCCGCTATTTTTCTTTGTCCATTTGGACATATTATTTATGTTTCCGCTATTATTCTTTGTCCATTTGGACATATTATTTATGTTTCCGCTATTTTCTCTTTGTCCATTTGGACATATTATTTATCCTTCCGCTATTTTTTCTTTGTCCATTTGGACGCATTGTTTATGTTTCCGTCATCTTCCTTTTGTCCACTTGGACCATATTTTTACCTTTGAGCTAGAACATTAATAATCAAGATAAAACTTAAAAAAAAACACTTTGCACACTTGCACCTCTATGGTTTTCCCTCTTATTACTTTTTTTAATCATACCATCATTTAAGAAAAGTATTAAATGCATAGGAAAGATCTTATAAATTGAGAGTAGATAACTCCTAATTGCTTGCTCAAACACTTTCATTTTCAAACAACGTATTTTCAAAACTTCTCATCTATTTTCAAAACTTTCATCTGGTATTTGAAGGGCATTATTCCCGGTGAAACTCTTCAGAGACCTATGTGACCTATTGTCCATCTTCACTTTTTCTATTTTCAAATCAATAAAGCATTTAAAAGTGAGCTAAGCAATTAAGAGCCCATGGATAACCATGGATACAAAGGGTGCTTAAAACTTTCCCTTTGTATAACCAACCCCCCGAACCCAAAATCTGTCAAAAGGTCTTTCCTGTTCTTTTATGCCTTTCCTTTTTTGGATAAAATAAAAGTCGGTGACGACTCTTGCATAAAAAAATTAATAAAAAAAAAGAGAGTAAGGAGTCAGTTCGCCTCAAAAAACCGAGTTACAGTACTTGGACTGGATTAGTAGCAACATTTGGAGAAATTTCTGGTGAAAAGATCCTTCCACTTCTCGTAATCTTACTAGTACCCACAATATTATCAACAGTTGGAGTAGTAAAATTCATGGCCTCTTTAGTCGAGGTGTCTTGCTTAACTCCATGGACATAGACATTAGTGTCATAACTCCACGGGACAGCTTTGTCTGAGGAGTATGGAAATGGAGCCGGACTGGTGATGATTACAGATGCCACTTTGGGTGCAGCAAAAATTTTGAAAGGAGTTTTGGTAGGGATTTTCAATGGTATGTTAGAAACCACTAAGATGTCCTCTATTCTCATCCCATTTGCAAAAACTTCGCATAAATCGTCCATAGAAGGGAGCCTTTCAAACATAATGATACGGCGATCCATCCACTTTTGAATTCCTATTTTCAGATTCTCACAACCATTGGGTAGGTGTGCACAATAAAAGCAATCAGGGTCACAACCTAGAAATAAACCAGCTTGTATCAGCTTTCTTTTGACTTCAAGGAGCGGAGTTGACAATTCTCTCACATCGTAGATATAAACAGTGTCTATGATAGCATTAACGGTCTTGTCGTGCTTTGGCATAGGTTCACTGATGACATTTGGAGTCTCTGGAGGATTGAATTCAATTTCCCCAGCATCTATCATGTCTTGTATTTTATTTTTCAGGGCCCAACAGTGATCTGCGTCATGTCCTGGACAGTTAGAATGGTATGCACATGTTGCATCGGGGCGATAACTCGGAGAGGAAGTGTTGACATTCTTTGGAGGGTCTTTTAATGTGATCAGATTTGCTTTTAACAAGTGCTGCAATGCTTGAGAAATTGGCATATTGATTCTGGTGAAGTTTCTCCTTGGCGCATCTGGTCGACGCGTATACTTCGGCGGTTGATCTTTTTGAGGTGCAGATGCAGAGATCAGAACAGCCCCTACAGATTGGTGATGCTCACTTTTGCGACTTTTCTGACTGTGCATTGTATTGACTTCATTTCTTCCACTGATGGGCCTCTTTGTAGTACCAGAGGAGGAGCCTATTTGAATTTTTCCACTTTGAATACCGCTTTCAACACGCTCTCCAATTAATATCAGGTCAGTGAAACCTGATGATGAGCTCCCCAGTAAATGACTGTAGAAAGGGCCAGTTAAAGTACCCATGAACATGTCGACCAGCTCGCGATCAGATAAGGGTGGTTGAACCCTTCCAGCTAGATCTCTCCACTTTTGTGCATACCCTTTGAAACTTTCTTTTGGTGCCATAGTCATGCCCCGTAGTTGAGTGCGGGTTGGTGCAAGGTCAGCGTTGTATTGATACTGTTTGTAGAAAGCAGCAGCCAAATCTTCCCAGGTGTGAACTTTTGTACTTTCCAGTTGGTAGTACCACTCGAGTTGTGTACCCGATAGACTTTCCTGGAAGAAATGAATCCACAATTTGTTATCTGCTATATAAGGTAGTATCTTCCTCACATAGGACCTCAGATGTAGTTTTGGGCAAGAGACTCCATCATACTTTGCAAAGACAGGAACTTTGAACTTTGGAGGGATAACAATATCTGAGACGAGTCCAAGATCATTGAAGTCTAGACCAGGTATTTTTTGTATCTCCATAGCTTTCATGCGTTCTTCCAACAGATGGTATTTGTTATCACCCTGTTCGTCTTCGGAATGATAATCTTCTTCGTTAGAAGAGAGAGAGAGTGTTTGGCAGAACCCTGGTTGCTGTGGTTGTCTTCTTGATCACCCTCACCGAGTACTTCAGGGATCGGCGCCTTTTTGGACCTCCTGACAGGGATTTTGACCTTCCTTGCAAGGTGACTTAAGCCTACAGATCCTTTGGGCTTCTTTTTCTTCTTGATCATCAGGGCTTTCAGTTCTTGTTGCCCCTTTGCTAACTCCAGAATTGCTATCTGAACTTGGGCGTTCTGTGCTTCGAGATTCTTGACGCTTGTTTCGGAATCCATCCCTTCTAACTGAAATAAACAGCGAGGAGATGAGACACCTGTTATGTGAACCTGTTATGCAATGTTTATGAATGAAATGCATATGCAATGTTTTCAAGGATCTTAGAATTTAGATTTGTTTAAAAGAGAAACAAATATTTATTAGTCAACAAATTTATTTCTTTTTTTTTCTTTTCTTTTTTCTTTTCTTTTTTTTTTCTTTGCCTCTTTCGGGCTTTACAAAATAAAGAAAATAAAGGATTCCTCAAGCCTCCCATGGACGCTTTCTCTTTGCACCCAGGAATGTGTTAATCTGCTGTTCTTCCTGGAGTTGTCTGGTAAGCTCTAACACTTTCCTCTCATAGTCTTGACAGTGTGCTTTCAAGGTGTCTCTTTCTTCTATTAGTTGAACCCAAGATTTCTGCAGCTCTTCCAGGTCAGTTGGCATGTACGGATGTAGAATAACTCGAGGTTCGTCCCCTTCGACTTCTGGCTCAATAGTCACAGGTAGAATAGCGGGATATGGCATGATGAACTTCTGAGCATGAGCACGCACCCATTTGAGTTAAGGCTCCATAGGAATAGAGTTCCATTGTCCTAAAGTCTTGCTTTCTACTTTGTAGACACTGCCCCAAGCATGTATAAACCTTCGTCGATGTCTTTGGGAATCATCTTCATATTCGAACACAGTGCCACGGATAATCATGTCATGATGACCATTTCTTCGTGCATATCCAAATTGGCGCAAAGCTAAAGAGGGGTTGTAAGTGATGCTTCCCTTGATGCCAAGGAGTGGCACATTAGGGTACTCTCCACAATGGTTAATGATAGTAATGTCTCTTTGAAAGAAGTTGTTCCACCGGATATCTGAATGAGACAAAGACATAATCCTGCGAGACCATTGCATCCTTTGTTCGTTTCTCAACACTGATCGGGGAAGGTGTAATGTAAACCATCTAGCCAGTAGTGGTACACAGCACATAAGAGTTCCTCGTTTCTTCATGGTACGAGTGTGTAGGGAATGTAGAATGTCTCCCAGCAAGGTAGGTACCGGGTTGCAAGTTAAGAAAATGTTGATAATGTGCACACTTATGAACTGGTCGGGATTAGGGAATAAGACCAACCCATAAATCAAAAGAGCCACAACTTCTAAAAAATCTAGGTAACTTCTGTTTTTTAGTAGTAATTGAGCCTTTTCCATTAAGAACTTAGCAAGCAAACCCTTGACTCCACTCTTTGTTTCCCAATTGGACTCGATTTCTGACTTTTGCAAATGTAAGGCAGCAGCAATGATTTCAGGTTTTGGAATCTTTTCTAAACCAGTGAAAGGTAATTGATCTCGAACAGGTAACCCAATCAGCTCAGAGAACTCTTCCAAAGTGGGTATTAGCTGGTAATCAGGAAATGTAAAACAATGATGTTCGGGATCAAAGAACTGGAACAGGACCCGTATCATGTCTTCTTCAAATTTTGAGGTAACCAAATGGAGTAGGTGACCGCGCTTTTCAGTGAATTGAGCATTTCTGGGAAATTCTGATATTAAGTCCTTAAGTTCAGATGGTATTGTTGAGATGTTAATCCGGATATAATCTCTGGTAGCGGGAGCCATTACCTGTAACAACAGAACAAAGGTAAACTCTTTGATCCTTGAAATGATTAGTGAGAAAATGATATGTTTATGATGCTTATGATGTCAAGCATGTGGCACACACAAACAAATCAAACAATAGCCTTAGGTTTAAAGGCTTGCATGAGGTTGATAGGTGATACCCTCCCCACTGAAGTTGAGTTGGTTAAAACCTGTCTTAAAATAGTATTCGGGTTCTATGATCCTTGGAGACAACATCTCAATACGGCACTCGGACGGCCGATCAAAACATTCCTCGAGGATAACTAACTTCGATCAATTTCAAAGCTAGTCACTTAATAGGCCACAAGTCAAGTTCAACTAAAGGTTCTAAGGCAAATTAGTGTTTAATGACATTTCGGAAGCCTAACATACTCCTTGATCGTTTTCAAGGGATATCAGTACAGACCAAAGTGTCGCACTAACGGTGACTACCAGATCAACGATATCGGTACATGCCGTACAGTTTCCTTGGTCTATTGTCACATACTTAAGGTATCTCGAGATTCGGGTTAGAATCTTTCACACAAGCAAATACCCAAACAAACCTTTGAAAAATAGAACAATCAAGACAAGCAATTGAAAACATCGAAGTGATCTAAACTCTAAGGTAACCCCTTTTGAAAACATTTTGTTTTTGAAATCCCCAGCAGAGTCGCCAGTTCTGTCGCCCTCGGTTTTTTATAACTCGTGAGAGATACGAACTGACTCTTCTTTTATTTTTTGAGTTTTTTGAAAATCAGAGAGTCGCCACCGACTTTTATTTTATCCAATTAAGGAAAGGTTTATAAAAGAAACAGAAAAAGACCTTTAAGAGATTTTGGGTTCGGGGGTAGGTTATACAAAGGGAAGGTATTAGCACCCCTTTGTATCCATGGTTATCCATGGGCTCTTAATTGCTTAGCTCACTTGTTTGAATCATTTGTCTTGCCTTGAAATGCTTGTATGTGGTTTTAAAATACCTTTGTAATTTAACTTTGTAATGATCCTTGTGCAGATGTATACAAAGTGTTTTATCTTTCGAAAAGATGGAAAGAAAGAAAAAAAAAGATCTTTAATTTCGTAATGATCCTTGTTTGGATATATACAAAATGTTGTCTTTTTTTGAAAGTTTTGTTTTGAAAAGCAATGAATATGTGAGACATTTGTTGTTTTGATTTGAGCAAGCAATTAGGAGATCTACCCTAAGTTTATAAGGTCCTTTCCCATTTCTTTTAGAAAATTCTCTTTTGACCGGATGTAAACAAAAGTTTAGATTTGCATTTGAAACAGTAGAATTTGATTTTTGAAAAGAGTAACAGAGGGATTACCCTAAGAGGTGCAAGTGTGATTGTGTTTTGATTCAGATATTTTTGTTTTTGAAGTTAGTGATCTAACGCTTCAGTTTTTATCTTTGACATACACGCAGTTTTATATGTACAGAATTTAAAGTGCGGGAATGTAAAATGCGGAAAGTAAATCTACGCTATTACATCGATTGTGCGGGAAATGTAAACTACGCTATTTACATGATTTTGACAACCTATACACTTTATCTAGGAATTTAAATTGCAATAAGATAAAAGGAAGTATTTTTTGGATTTTTTGTATGGTTGATTTTAATTAGAATTAATGCATAATTAATTTAATTAAATAAGAAAAAGGTAGAAATAAAATTTAAACCTAAAAATCAAGTCTAAAATATGTTCATATTGCTTGTTAATTAATTTTAAAACAAAAACTAATTTTTTTTGGATTTTTTGAAGTTGTTTTGGAAATTTATTAAGCCAATTAACATATAATTATATAAACAATTGTAAAAATAATTTAAACTTAAAGAGAAAAATATTTTAAATATGTACAAAATTAGTCTATAATATATAAACCTAATTTAATAAAAAGAACATATTTTTTCTGATTTTTTTGATAGGTTGAAATAATTAAAAAGCAAATATATAAATATATACTAATTAATTATACAAAATATTTTAATTATTAAGAAAAATAAAATATTTTTGTGTCAAAAAATAGTAGATTATTTTATAAACCTAAAAATATGTTTATTATATTTTTTTGATTTTTAAAACTATTTTAAATCAATTTTGCAAGTTATATTAAATAAAAATAGAAAATAAAATAAAACTGTGATCCTGTGTGGTTAGTGAGAGAGTCTATGACATGGTCTGTGTGTTTTGGTGCGTTGGATGAGTGGATGGCATGATCTGATGGTGGTCAGTGTAAGGGAACATGGCGCGTGTGACACCTGCAAAACACTGGATCACAACATATTTAAATTAAAACGCGCGCGCGCTTCAGCCAATCAGGGGAAGACACCTCATCGTCTTCTTCCTCTCGCCACTACTTTTAACAGCGTTTTTTTCCAAACAAGCGCTGTAATAAGTGAGCTTCATCCCTGCAAAATAGCGAATAGGGGTAAACCTGTACAAAAAAATTTCGCGACATGTTTATTCCACTTGCTATGATTCACTGAGTTCAAATATGCATCTGTTTTCTTCTAATTTTGCCTAAATCAAAAAATCCCAAATTTTAGCTTAAGAACCCTAAAATGGTATATTCTACAAACGGCCATTAAAACTCAATTAGAGCTCCAGAAACAATCAGAGCACCAAACTAAACACAAATATGAGATTACATCTTATTGAATATGCATGAATGATCAGATACGAGGTGATTTATGTTTGAACAAACCGTGGCTTGTGTGGCTCGATTTGTGAGGCTTTGATGCTTAAAATTTATTTGAATAGGTTCAATGAAGTTCAGAGATGATGTTTGAATACTTAGTTTGGATTAAAACTAGCTTGAACTCAAAATTCGAAATTTGAATTTCTTTGAAATTTTCAAGTTGCTACAAGTATGATACAAGCATGGATTTGGTTCTGAAATTGTGTGTCTTCTGTTGCTGAAGCATGCTACTTCATTTATAAGCAATGAATGAGCTTCAAACTTAAGCTAAGAAGCATTGATGATCTTTGAATCTTTGAATTCTTTAATATTAAAAAGTTTGAATTCTTTGGCCATGGCTTTGAATTTTCTTCACCCTCTTGCTCTAGGCCTGCTATGTACTTCTCTTTGTTGCAGAAAATATGCTATCTTGATGACTCAAACAAGAGACAAAGCTTTGGATAATGATCTTGCATCATTTCTTTTTAATTTAATTTTAAATGTAATAAAATTAAACCAAAAAAGAAATAAAAATGTTATGGGCCTTAGGTTGGTCGTGGGAGGCCCTTAACATTGTTAGAATCATGTTTGGATCACGGAAACTTGGCCCCTTTTGGAAAAAAACATTTTTTATCAATGTTGGTTTCATGCATTTTCCCAAAAATTAGCCAACTTCAACAAGGCATAAATCCCTCAATTTTGATCATATGAAGGAGTTCTTGTACTTTTTAGAAACCTCAAGATGTCCTCTACAAGCCACTTTGGAAACGTTTTTCCATTTGGAGAAGTTATCTTGATGTTAAGGCCTTTGACAAAAAACCACTTTTTGTTGACTTTGAAAATGACCTGTAATGTCTGAGCTCATATTTTTCAAATGGTGAATCCGTTGACCATGGGATCAATTGCATTTGAAAGATAATTGAATTTCCTTCAAAACAAGCTTTGGTTGGAATTTTTTGAATGAACGAGGAGAGAGTTATGGCCGGTCATAGTTCAGTTGACTTTTTAGGAGAAAACCCGAATTTTGAAACTTAGGGTTTTGTTGATTTTTGATCTTTTCTTGATGAATTATGATCAACCAATGATAAAATGACGAATCTTTTGACAAAATATGGATGTTAACAAAAAATTTCATTTTTGACTGTCTGTTGACTTTTCGGTCAAACTGGTCGTCTGTTGACTGTTTGAGCTGCTGACTGTGCGTCTGAGCGAATTGAAGTTTGAAAATTTGTATGGTGGTACTTTGAGACATATGGAGGTCCATGAAATCCATTTGAGGTCTCAAAAAACTTGTTCTCCTAAAAAAACAAAAACCTTAGTTAAGGACTGTTTGTGTAGGAGACAGTTAAGCGTACCTGATGTTTGTGCAGTGCTGAGTCTCTACTGATCATGTGATTATCAGAAGACTTATAGAACAAAAATCTTGGAATTTTGAAATGCAAAAGATTGATTTGATTGGTTGTGCAAAACACGGAGAATCGCGCTGTCAGCGAGTTTGACTGTCAACTGGCTGTCTGGGCATTAACGTAACAGTTAAAGTGAAAATTCAACAGTTAAAGTTAATTTTTTTTCTTTTTGTTTTTTTACTATGTTAATGGTAAAAATTTATTTACATGAGTTGTTAGAAAAACACAAACATAATAAATAAACAAAAAATACTGTACGCGGACGAAATTACCGATAATAACCTTGAAAAATATTTAATGCACAGAAGAATAAATATTTACCTAGCAGAAAACACACATAGTATTATCTTGATAATTAAACTACAGTATGACAAATAGTACGACATTTAATACTGACAGTACAAATATTACATAATATAATGAACAGTACGACAAATAAACGGTACATTATTTGAAAACAAAAGATACGACAAACTTTAAAATTAACGATTAAAAACCCCTGCTATAAATAACAACATATAGATGATCGGGATTGTAAGCAACCTAGGTCCTCATTTTTCAGGACTATGTAGACAGAAAAAAGACATGATCACCACCAAGACAGTGATGACCATAAGGAAACACGTATCCATCCACTTTGCCATTTTTGCCGGGGAAGAAGAGAAAATAAATATGAGGTAGAAATTTGAGGAATGAGTTGAAATTTGATGTGAGAATTTATGGAAAAATGAGAGGTATTTATAGAGTGAAAAGAAGGATAGAGACGTTGAGGAATGAAGTGATTCCGTACAAAAAAGGAAAATTTGAGTGGTAGTAGGATTTGAAAGAAAGTGTATGGTAGGGTTTGAAAAGAGAGATGTATAGAATAAAGTTAGGATTTGATTTTGAAAGAAAGAGATTTGAAAAGAAAGGAAAAGATTTTGAAAATAATAGAATATAGTACAAAAATTAGTGGGAAACAAAAAACTAATAATAATTTACTTGTTACCAGTACAGTCTGAATCCCCGGACTCTGCGCCTGCAAAATTTAATTCTGTACCAATTGCGTCAGTACTATTTATCTGTAAATAAATCTCAAATAAACAGCGTGTGTGAAGTGATAAACAGTAATTGGCGTTTGTGTAAGAATAAATTCAACAGCGAACCAAAATACCGTATAAGAAAAATTCTAAAAACCGAGTATTCATAAAAATCAGGATATTTGTGAAATAAAATCCAAGATTATATGAAACTCCCAATTTTTAGACAGAAATCTGTTGCCTTCTTTCTAAAAAAGATGCGGGCAAATTTTGGGGTATAACACCCTAGTTAGGGACTGTTTGTGTAGGAGACAGTTAGGCGTACCTGATTTTTGTGCAGTTTTGAGTCTCTGTTGATCATGTGAGTATCAGGAGACTTCTAGAACAAAATCTTGGAAATTTGAAGTGCACATCTTGAGGTGTGGCAGTTGAATTGACTGTTGATACAGATGCGAAGAATTGCGCTGATAACGAGATTTGACTGGTAACTGGTTGTCCGGGTACTAGCGTGACAGTTAAAGTAAAAACTTAACAGTTAAAGTTAATTTTTTTCTTTTTGTTTTTGTTGTGTTAATGGTGAAAAATTATTTACATGATTTGTTAGAAAAATAAAAACATAATAAATAAAAATATATACTGTACGCGCACAAATATTGAAAATAAAACGATAAATGATTTAATGCACAGAAAAATAAATATTTAACTAGCAATAAAACATAAACAATATTTCAATATTTAAATAACAGTACAACATATAGTACGATATTTAATACGGACAATACAAATATTAAATAACGACAAAAACAATGAACAGTACATTATAACACATACCACGAATGGTACATTATTTGAAAACGACAAATACGACAAACTTTAAGTATGACGATTAAAGACCCACGCTATAAACAACAGTAGATAGATGGCCGGGAGTGAAAACAACCCAGGTCTGCATTTTTTAGGATTATGAAGACAAAATAAAAGACATGATCACCACAAAAATAGTGATGACCACAAGAAGAAACGTTTCCACCCACTTTGCCATTTGTTGCCGAGGAAGAAGAGAAAATGATTTTATGGAAGATAATATGATAGAAATTTGGGAGATGAGTGAAAATTTGATGTGAGAAATTATGGGGAAAATGAGGAGTATTTATAGAGTGAAAAGAGAGAGATAGAGACGTTGGGGAATGGAGTGGCACCGTAAAAGGGAAAATTTGAATGGTAGTAGAATTTGAAAAAAAAAATATGGTAGGCTTTGAAAAGAAAGAGGTATAGAATAAAGTTAGGATTTGATTTGAAAGAAGGAGATTTGAAAAAATAATATAGTATAAAATAAAAATTAGTGGGAAATAAAACCAATAATAATTTAATTGTTACCAGTATAATCTGAAACCCCGGACTATGCGCCTGCAAATTTTAATTATGTACCAACTGCGTCAGCATTATTTATCTGAAAATAAATCTCAAATAAACAGTGTATGAAGTGATAAACAGTATTTGGTGTTTACGTAAGAATAAATTCAACAGCGAACCAAAATATTGCATAAAAATTTCTAAAAATTGAGTATTCATAAAATCAGGATATTTATGAAATAAAAATCCAAAATTGTATAAAACTTCAAATTTTTAGATAGAAGTCTGTTGACTTCTCTTTGAAAAAGACACGGGCAAATTTTGGGGTATAACACTATGTTCCTGCGATGGTCGAAATTGAATTGTACTGGAATCGAAGGAAGAAAGTTGAGTTTTAATTTTGTTGGAAGATGTTGTCAGCGCAGGTAAGCGCCAAGGTTTGGACGCGGCGTGAACTGAAGGTTTCTGTGGTGTTCGCGGCGCAAAGAGAGGTTCGCGGCGCGTGCTATACGAGTTTTAGAAATATGTTTTGATTTCTGGCTGTTGATGTTTTATGTTGGTTGTTGGGATCAAGCCTTAGTAGGATTAACTTGAGAAGAATTATAATTATTATTAGTGAAAAAATTGGTTTAAATTAATTAGAATATTATACCGTTGGAATTGATTAATTTAATTAGTAGAAACTATAGTGATGAGATATGTAGTTAATGGATTAAGTTGTATAAAGATGGAATTGGTGTGAAGAAGAAATAGCAGTAGTAATAACGATGATATATATAGCAGGCTGAATTAGAAGCATAATTGGAATTTATAATAGAATTAACGAATAGTAGAATTGGAATTAGAATGATAAGAATTGTTGGTAGTAGATTAATTAATAAATTGAAGAATTAGTACCTAGATGTTTAGGGGTTGTTTTGTAATGATTAAGTTGATGCAACTGATGCATGTTTAAGTTGTTGTTTTCGTTGCTGTTGTTCTGGTTGTTGTTGTTGATGATACGTTGATTAATTTGCAGGTCTTATGACCAATGTTGTTTAAGTTATTGATGATGCGTTAATTAAGTTGCAGGTCTTATGACCAAAGTTGATTAAGTTGTTTGCGGTTGTTGCATTGTTGTGTTGTGACGTTGTAGTTGTTGTTATTGTTGCATGCATACATTTTCATATTACGTTGGCCTGGATTGGCAAAATGTTTAAGTTGGCCTTGACGGCACCTGTTTAAGTTGGCCTTGACGGCACCTGTTTAAGTTGTATGTTTAAGTTGGGAGTTCTGCTCCAATGGTACCACATGCATTTGCACAGTTGAGTCGCATTTGAAGTTGTTGTTGTTATTACGTTGTTGTTGTTATTACGTTGTTGTTGTTATTACGTTGTTGTTGTTGTTGTTATAAGTTGTTGTTGTTATACTTGTTGCTGATAATTGTTATTATACTTGTTGTTGGTAAATAATTATTATAACCGTTGTTGCTATTTGTTATTATAATTGTTGTTTGAATAAGTATGAAGTGGTGAAATTGTATGATCTAATCTTACTATATTATTTATTGTTGGAAATAAATGTCACTAGAAAGGGGGGGTTTGAATAGTGACCTCTTAAAATTTTAGTTTTAAGTGTGTTAAAAAGGATATAAAGAAATATAGGACTGGAAATAAAGAACACGCAAAGGTTTATACTGGTTCACCAAAAGGGTTAGTCCAGTCCTCACACACAGTGAGATTTTCTTATATCTTACACTTTTATCCTTTAAACGAGGGATAAAAATGTTACACTTTACACAACCTCAAAAGGCTTTTACACACACTTAAAGTATCACTTTAGACTTTTCTTTCACACTTGTTACAATCAAGATTTTATATCTCTTGAGGATATACAAAAGTATTTAATGGATGATTTGAAGATGATTCACTATTTGGCAGTGATGAGTTTTCTTTCTCTTCTTGTGTATATGATTAGCTTTTGGACTTTGATTCAAAATAAGATTAAGCTTGAGTGTCAAAGTTGTTTTGTTCTTTGCAAGAGGTGCTAGTTATATAGAAGCTTGGAAGAATATGACCGTTTGTACTTGCAAGACAATAAAATATCTTTCTTAGCTGGATGTGTACTTTGAGGAGATTAGAAGCCAGTCCTTTGAGTAGATGAGCAATCTCTCTTAGCTGGCAGTGTACTTTGAGGATTCAGAAGATAGTCCTTTGAGTAGATGATCATTATCTTTTGAATAGATGCTCGTTGGTTTATTTTGATTGGATGGAATATGCTGTCATTTGAACTAAATGCTTTTCCCAATATTTTGATAAGATCATGTTAAAGCTAAAACAAAATATATATAAGATCTAACAAAACGAGGAACTGCAAGAACACTTGTTAGAGAAGTTAGGATGATAACATGTTGTCCTCAAAACTCAGAAGTGTTTCAACATTCTCCCCCTTTTTTAGGATGACCAACTTACTTCTAGATTTTGTTTTAATTTAAGCTCCCCCTGTGAACATATTAACTTATTTTGTTCTGGGATCTGATGTTTTTAGATTTTTGCTCCCCCTGAATATATGTTGTCTATTTTTGAGTAGTCTGGTTGAGAAAAAATATTTGTGACACATGTTTTGCAAATGTTTGAACCAGAAAAGAACAGATACTCCTTTTGATAAAAATAGCATACATCTTTTTAGCACAATCTAAAACATATATTTTATCATTTTACCCTAGATAATCATTCATAAGATAGTTATCATACAAATATAAAACCAGTGATGAGATCCAAACAAAGTCATACATTTTCAAAATAAGTGGATCCAAACAAAAGCATAAAGCATACAACTTCAAAATAAGTAGAGCATAAACAGTTGCTGCTACTAATTTTTTCAGATGTTTGATATGTTAAAGGATAAACAGACACAACATTAAACATAAATATCCAAAATAAACATAAATATAGATACTCCCCCTTTGGACAGCCACAAAAAGAAGGGGGTTGCACAGAAAGCTAGCAATTATATTTTATCAGCAGAGCCGTGAGGTGGAGCCTGAAGAAATGGGAATTCAAAGTCTGGGATGTTTGGAGGAGGGATGTGTGGGAACGCTTTTGGAAGAAACACCTTGGAGTGCCATTCAAAGAAGGCTTGATTCTGTCTGCCAATACTAACCACTGCTCTTTGAAGAGCAGACAAGTCATCTTGAGATGAGCTTGAGTTAGCAATGTGATCCTCTTTGAAAGCTTTGAAAGAGTTTGGAGCAGGATCAGCAGAGGTGGTATTAAACCACGACAGATTTAGAGAGCCAAAAGTTTCTTGATTTGTTTCTTGTGGAGAGTCATAAGAGTCATAGATGGGAGCTTGGCTGAGGAAGTCATTGAAGGTATTCTCTAAGGGTGGATTGCTGAGTATAGGAGATGAAGTGGGAGCAAACGGATTCTCAGTGAAGTCAGACTCATTGCTGTGTACAACAGTAGGAATGGTGGAATAGGTGCTCTGAGGGACAAGTGGAATGAGGGAGTACAGAGTTTCAGCATTTGGATCAAAGCTACTTGAGAAAGTCATGCAGTGAGATTGATTGAGAACTTGATGCTGAAAGAGTAAGGCATCAAGATCATCATTCATAGGAGGAGTTATGTTGGATGCAATGTTGAGTTCTAGTTCAGGTGAGTGCACGGGAGAGTGATCAAAAACTGGAGTTTGGGAGATTGGGGAAGCTTGAGCTTCAGATGATTGGACAAAAGCATGATCAGGCACAGTTTTAGGTGGTGAGGTAAACACGATGTCTTCAGAGGGCAGAGATTGATCAGGAGGAGTTGTGAAGGAGGGAATTGGTGAGTTGATCTCTTGTGGGATATTTGGTTCAGTGGGTTGATGGAGAGGGGAGACGGGTTCCTTGATGGGGGATTCAGTTTTTTCAATTTTTGGGGAATGAGTTTTAGAGGCTTCATCATTTGTTGGTTTGGACATAAAATGACCAATTTCTGGTTCAGCTTGGTCTTTTGTGGTGAAGGTTTTAACCTTTTTCTTGACATCAGCAGTTTTGACCAAACGTTTTCGTTTTTGAAGCACAGGGATTTGAAGTACAGGGAGGTTCATCTTGGAGAGTCTACATCCATGAATGGATCCAGCACCCATGAAAGATGTGGCATCATCAGTAGGGGTTTGAAAGTGTTTAAACACAAGTGACAAAAACCTTCCATAGGGAGCAGTTCTACCCTTTTTGCATGTGTGTTTCATGAAGTTTAGGATGAGGTAACCTAGGTGAAGGGGATGACGGTTTAGGAGATGAAAAATCACCAAATGTCATACTTAGACAATTTTTCTAAGCTTCCTGCTCGAGGGATGATGTTGTGAATGGACATTTTATGTAAGATACGTGGGACAGGGTTCAGATTTGAAGACACTAGGGGTTTAGTGGTATCAACAAGTAGTTCACGATAAACACTATCCATAGTGGTGTTGTACAATCCAACCCATTCTTTTGCAATGAGTTGAATGCCAGAATCAGGGATGTTAAGAATTTCACAGATTAGAGATGGAGTTAGGGTTATGGTTATACCTTTGATGGTAGATTTGAGAGTCAAATCGTTGGTGTCTTGATGGATTGCTGCATAGAAGCAACGAACTAGTTTTGGGTAGGTTTCGATTTCTAGAGTTAACATCTTTCTCCAACCTTGAACGAGTATGAGCTCTTCAATGTTGTAGCCACGGGCAGTGAAGCTTTCAAAGTCCATGGGTTTTCCATAAATCACACTTCTATTCCTCCATTTAGAGTTGAAGAGGTCAAGAGCACGCTTGGAGGAGAAGATGACATCCTGAGTTGATTCGACTTCAACATCTTCTGGACAAGTTTCTTCATCAAAATCATCGGATATATCAATGGTAGATTTTACAGGTTTTGTTTTTTGAAGACGAGGAGACTTGCGAGTTCCAGATGCCATAGCAGATTTTGTTTGTGTTTTGGGATTTTCTGGAAGGATGAAGGAGAGTGGTTTTTCGTTTAGGATGTCTTGGTTGGTTTCAGACGAAGACATGGTTTTTGGTTGATTGAGATTGATATCAGAAGATGACATTGTTAACGCTGAGAATAGAGGTTGAAAGAGAAGGAGTTTGAAAGTGAATGGTTCGAAGTGAAGAAGATGAATGGATGATAAAGACAAGGAGTTTAGGCGTGGGAGAAAATGAAAAGTATAGGTAATGATGCATGCACACTTTTTGCTTTTAGTAAACTGTGCAAAGGTGACTTGAAAAACGTGAAGTAGGTGATGTAGCATGCTTGGAGAAGTACAAAAATGGAAAAAAGATTTCTTTCATTAAATGCAAGGATATCCCTTTTTCCCCCTTTTTCAAAATGATTGGACATAAATGTGGTGCCAATAGCGAATTTTTTTAATGTAAAATATAGGATATTTGTGCCTATGTGTCATTTTTAGCAATCAGACAAAAATTTACTTTTCTTTTGTCCCATTTAATAAAATGAGGTTTTAAAAGGATTTTTGAAGATTCCTTTTCATTTTGAGGACTCAATAGGACAACCAATGATTTTTAACTTTTGTTTTAAACAATTGAATCTCTCTTCTATCAATGGTTTGGTAAAGATATCAGCTAGTTGATTTTGAGTTTGTACAAATATTAACTCTACTTCTTCCTTTTGAACATGGTCTCTGATGAAATGGTGTTTTATTTCAATGTGCTTAGACCTGGAATGTTGTATAGGGTTTTTTGATAAATTTATAGCACTAGTATTATCACAATAAATTGGTACCTTGGAGTAGTTTAGAGAGTAGTCTTCCAATTGATTTTTTATCTAAATGATCTGTGAGCAACAGTTAGCTGCTGACACATATTCAGCTTCAGTTGTGGAGATTGCAATAGTACTTTGTTTTTTACATGACCAAGTTGTAAGAGAATCTCCTAGGATTTGACATGCACCACTAGTACTTTTTCTTTCTACTTTGTCTCCAGCATAGTCAGCATCACAATATGCTTTTAAGGTAAATTCTGAACTTCTTTTGTACCAAAGACCAATGTTAGTTGTACCTATAAGATATCTAAGAATACGCTTTACAGCAGTAAGATGAGATTCCTTGGGATCTGTTTGGAATCTGGCACAAAGTCCAACTAAGAACACAATGTCAAGACGACTTGCAGTTAAATAAAGTAAAGATCCAATCATACCACAATATTCTTTTTCAGAAGTATTTATTCCTTTTTCATCTTTGTCTAGACTAGAGGAAGGATGCATAGGTGTAGACATAATTTTTGCATTTGTCCTACCATATTTTTTTAGAATATCTTTGATGTATTTTTCTTGAAAGATAAAGATACCCTCTTCTGATTGTTTTATTTGGAGTCCTAGAAAGTATCTTAATTCTCCCATCATGCTCATTTCAAATTCACTTTTCATGAGGTTTGAGAAATCATCACACATTTTTTCATTTGTTGATCCAAAAATGATATCATCCACATAAATTTGAACAATTAAAAGATTTTTCTTATATGATTTTTTAAACAGGGTGGTGTCAATTTTTCCTCTAGAAAAGTCATTTTTAAGTAAGAAAATACTAAGTCTTTCGTACCAAGCTCTAGGGGCTTCTTTTAGACCATAGAGAGCTTTTGTTAATTTAAAAACATGATTTGGAAATTTTGAATCCTCAAATCCAGGTGGTTGTTTAACAAAAATTTCTTCGTTTAAAAAACCATTTAAGAATTCACTTTTTACATCCATTTGAAAGAGTTTTATACCTTTGTGTGCTCCATATGCAAGAAGGATACGTATAGCCTCAAGTCTAGCTACTGGAGCATATGTTTCGTCATAATCAATTCCTTCACCCTTGAGCAACTAGTCTAGCTTTATTTCTTATAATATTTCCATTTTCATCTAGCTTATTTCTAAAAATCCATCTGGTTCCAATAATATTTTATCAAGAGGATTTGGAACGAGATTCCATACCTGATTCTTTTCAAATTGTGAAAGCTCTTCAGTCATGGCTTGAATCCATGAATCATCTTGTATTGCATCGTTTATATGCTTGGGTTCAATTTGAGATATCATTGCTAGGTTGTTGTTTTTGTCTTTGAAGAATTGTCTTGTACGTACTTGATCAGAGGTTTCACCAATAATTACATCATGAGGATGATGTGGTACAGTTTTCCATCCTTTTGGAGGAGTTGGAAGTGATTCTTCCATAGTGTCTACATGGATTTCTTTGTTGAGGATTTCCACCTGTTCATCTAATTCATCATCAAGACTTTCAATGGTTGAAGGTTCATTAAATATAACATGCATGCTTTCTTCCACACATTGATTTTTGAGATTGTAAATTCTATATCCTTTTGAAGTTTGAGAGTATCCAATAAATATTCCTTTGTCAAATTTAGAATCAAACTTCCCTAGACTATCTTTGTTGTTTAAGATGAAACAATAACATCCAAAAACACGAAAATATGAAATGTTAGGAGTTCTATTTTTCCATAACTCATAGGGAGTTTTGTTTAAAATTTTTCTAAAGGTAACTCTGTTTATAATGTAACAGGATGTATTAACTGCCTCAGCCCAAAAATATTTTTCTACATTTGATTCATTTATCATAGTTCTAGCCATTTCTTGAAGACTTCTATTTTCTCTTTCTACCACACCATTTTGTTGAGGTGTCCTAGGACAAGAAAAATTGTGAGAAATTCCATTTTCTTCAAAGAATTGTTTAAAAAAGGAATTTTCAAATTCTCCTCCGTGATCACTTCTTACTGAAATGATTTTAGAACTTTTTTCATTTTGGACTTTTGTGCAAAAGTTTTTGAAAGCCTCAAAAGAGTCATCTTTGTGTTTGAGGAATAGAACCCAGGTGAATCTAGAGTAATCATCTACAATTACGAACCTGTATCTTCTTCCACTAAGACTTGAGGTTTTGACAGGGCCAAACAAGTCCACGTGAATGAGTTCTAAAGGTTTATTTGAAGACACAATATTTTTTGATTTGAAGCTACTTTTTGCATGCTTTCCTTTTATGCAAGCTTCACACACAACGTCTTTATTAAATTTTATTTTGGGAATGCCTCTTACTAGTTCAAGCTTTATCAGGTTTGAGATAGTTCTCATGTTGGTGTGGCCACAACGTTTGTGCCAAATCCATTTTTCATTTTCATGAGATACAAAGCATGTTTCAGATGAAATTTCATCTAGGAAAAGAGTATATAGATTCTTGTGTCTGGTTCCACAAAAGAGAGTTTCGTTTGTGAGAGGATGTTTCACGATGCAAGTATTTTGTTTAAATATAACTTCATAACCATTATCACATAGCTGACTTATACTTAATAAATTATGCTTTAATCCATCTACAAATTGAACATCTTTGATTACAGCGGAACCATTCTTACCAATGGTTCCCATACCTTTTATTTTGGCCTTTTCATTGTTGCCAAATGTGACTGATCCTCCATCCTTATCTTCTAGAGATATGAAGCAGTCTTTATCTCCAGTCATGTGACGAGAGCAACCGCTGTCCAGGTACAAAACCTTTTTCTTTATGGAGAGAAGACATTCCTGTAGAAGATGTTAGCATTTTCTTAGGTACCCAGATTTTAGTGGGTCCTTTAGGGTTAGGATTATCTTTAGAAAGTACAACTTTTATGAGTTTGGAAGCTGGTACAAATTTTATGGGTTTGGAAAGAGATTTCTCTTTCCATGTAGGAAATATATTGTTTTGTTTTTTAATATGGTTTTGTTTAAATGGTTTTTTAAAAAAACATTTTGACTCCTCGTGATTTGTTTTCTTACAGTAGCAGCATTTTTTTAATTGTATTAAAGTGGTGTTACTTGAGTCTGAATTTTTTATATGAGGTGTAAAAAACGTTTCGTATATTTTTTTGTTTTTTGAGGATTTGAACCCTATTCCTGCTTTATCAAAAATACCTTATTGTGATCCCATTATATTTTGAAATGTTTCAGTAGACCTAACAAATTTTGTGATATCCTGAGTTAGATTTTCTATCTTGTTTTCTAAAGTTTCTATTTTTGGAAGATTTGATTTTTCAATTAGTACTTTTTGTTTAGAGGAGAGAGAAGAGTGAGCATTGTATAAATTAGTTATTGTGATAGATTGTTCATCAATGGTTTTTTTAAATCTTCCATTTCTTTGATTAAGTTTGAAATCTGTTCTTTTTGGAAAAGACATTTTTGAGTTAAGAGGTTTGAATCCTCTAGCAGATTGTCAAACATAAAATTCATTTCATGACAAGTATTACAGGATATAAGAGGACTTACTTCAGATTCAGAGGTAGTCATAAGGCATAAATTTGCTTCTTCTTCGTTAGTGTCTGAGGTTGAGTTTTCAGAGTCATCCCGTGAAGCCATCATTGACTTCTTTTTGAATGGTGTTCCTTTGACGAACCTTTTTTGTTGAGGACATTCAGTTTTGAAGTGTCCAACTTTGTTACATCCAAAACATGTGATTTTGCTTTTATCTATCTCAGCCTTTTGAGGATCTCTTCGAAATGGTCGTTTGTTTTGTCCTCTTCGAAATACCATTTGCTGAATGCATTTAGATATGAGTGCTAAATCATCCTCATCTTCAGAAGGTGATTCGTTTGACTCCTCAATTTTTAGTTGAGTTTCTTTTGAGTTTTGAACAGCCTTGAGAGCAATTGATTTTCCTTTCTTTTGTGGTTTATCTTCTAGAATGATACATTCATGAGCACGAAGAGAACCAACAAGTTCCTCAACTGGTAGATTTGTCAGATATTTAGCTTGAGTTATAGCAGTGACCATTGGTCTCCATACTTTAGGAAGACATCTAAGTAATTTTCTTATTCTCTCATGAGGAGAGTAAGTTTTTCCAAGAGATCTTAATTCATTAATAATAATTGTAAACCTGGAGAACATTTCGTCTATAGTTTCATCTTCTTTCATTTCAAATGTTTCAAATTTTCTTACTCCCATATCTATTCTTTCTTCTTTAACATGACTTGTTCCTTCATGGTGAATTTCGAGTTTGTCCCAGATTTCTTTGGCAGTGTTACATTCTTTAATTCTATCTTATTCTTCTCTGCGAAGAGCACATGATAAAATAAATTGAGCTTTTGAGTTTAAGAGTGCCTGGTTTTTTTCTTCAGGGGTCCATGACGCTTGAGGTTTTGGGGCAGTAGGAGCAGCGTCAGTAGGAGCAGTCATTGGAGTGAAGTTTCCTGTTTCAATGATAGACCACATATTTATATCTTGAGATAAGAGAAAGAGTCTCATTTTACCTTTCCAATAGTAGTAGTCAATTCCATTGAAGAGTGGAGGTCTGTGGGATGATCCTCCTTCAGCAATGAATTTTGTTTGTTCAGCCATTCTTTTGTGATCGTTTTACTCTAACACGGTTAAGTGTAGTTTTTCAGAGCCCGAGCTCTGATACCAATTGTTGGAAATAAATGTCACTAGAAAGGGGGGGTTTGAATAGTGACCTCTTAAAATTTTAGTTTTAAGTGTGTTAAAAAGGATATAAAGAAATATAGGACTGGAAATAAAGAACACACAAAGGTTTATACTGGTTCACCAAAAGGGTTAGTCCAGTCCTCACACACAGTGAGATTTTCTTATATCTTACACTTTTATCCTTTAAACGAGGGATAAAAATGTTACGCTTTACACAACCTCAAAAGGCTTTTACACACAGTTAAAGTATCACTTTAGACTTTTCTTTCACACTTGTTACAATCAAGATTTTATATCTCTTGAGGATATACAAAAGTATTTAATGGATGATTTGAAGATGATTCACTATTTGGCAGTGATGAGTTTTCTTTCTCTTCTTGTGTATATGATTAGCTGTTGGACTTTGATTCAAAATAAGATTAAGCTTGAGTGTCAAAGTTGTTTTCTTCTTTGCAAGAGGTGCTAGTTGTATAGAAGCTTGGAAGAATATGACCGTTTGTACTTGCAAGACAATAAAATATCTTTCTTATCTGGATGTGTACTTTGAGGAGATCAGAAGCCAATCCTTTGAGTAGATGAACAATCTGTCTTAGCTGGCAGTGTACTTTGAGGATTCAGAAGATAGTCCTTTGAGTAGATGATCATTATCTTTTGAATAGATGCTCGTTGGTTTATTTTGATTGGATGGAATATGTTGTCATTTGAACTAAATGCTTTTCCCAATATTTTGATAAGATCATGTTAAAGCTAAAACAAAATATATATATATATATATATATATATATATATATATATATATATATATATATATATATATATATATATATATATATAAGATCTAACAAAACGAGGACCTGCAAGAACACTTGTTAGAGACATTTATCATACGCTTGTTTATAGTGTTGGATATCTCACCCTTCTACTGAAGTTTCCCCTACCATGGGAAATGGGCAGGTACTCAAGAATAGCTGTGGAAGTCGGAGTATTTTTATGAAGTCTTTAGTTACTGTTAGTTCGAGTTGGGTCTTGCTCTGATACGTAGCACTCGGGGGGGGTGAACGATTGTCTTTTAATTGTTGTTATAACTATAAGTTGTTAACTTTTAAGTGGAATTTATGAAGTAATATGATGTTGGTGAAGTTGTTTTAGTTTAATAAAAATATTATGCAAAGTGAAGTTGAATAATTGATATTATTATTATTACTAATAAAAGTTGTTTTATTTTTTAAAAGAGTAAACAGGTTTTATCGGTTCATCCGAGTTATGTGATATGTATCTGTGATATATGTGATTAAGTTGTTTGTTGTTTTACGTTGAATGTGACATCCCAATTGTATGTTGAATTTCCGCACTCTGATTTTATTAAATATTCGTTGGGTAGATTTGGGGTGTTACAAGTATCATCCAACACAGTCGAGTATGCTCAGGCATATGTGCTATGGATATATAAACGGACGTCGAGTAAGCTACCCAGCATAATGACCAAGAAAACAACACAGTTGAGTGCAAATCGAGGAACCTAAAAGCGTTAATACCAACTACAACAAATAACAAACGCTTGGGGCTTACATCATATGAGCACTCATCCGGTTAACACAAATAGAAGAAAAGCCATATAAATCCTCATTGCAAAAAAAAAAATAAAGGGAAAAACTTTAAACGATGACAATAACAATACAAAAGCGCAAATTCAAGAAAATGGTGTATTTAAACATTATGCTTCTTATTTGCGACGGTTAAAGTCTTCTGAGTTAAGGTAATGAAGCTAGTATTCATCAAAACTCAGAAATAGAATTATGCTCCATAACAACAGCTTTAGCCTTAAAAGACTGTGACTTAGTCTTCATGGCTTGACTCTTCCCGCAACAAGAAGCATCCTTGGAAAGAACGCTTCGACTCATTGGGAGTCTGGAAAAAGCTTCCTTTCTTCCTCCTCAAAACTACATGTCTTCGAGGCTTCAAAGGATTTCCCACCTTTAGTCTTATCCATTGTTAAAAGGAGAGAAAGATCTTAGGAACAAAAAATTCCGTCGAGAACGGTTCACAGAATTCAGTTTCAAACTGATTTAGGACTCGACTAAACGACTACTCGGATAATACGTGAACAAAAACGGCAGCGAAATTATAAAAACATAATTATAAAAGTTATCAAAGGCAAAGTTGATCAATATAGAGCCAAAAGACTGAAAAATGATCACAAATGACAAAAGTCTATTTGACTACTGGAAATTCCAATTCCAGGAAAAAACTATTCTAGTCATTAGAGCATATGAACCTAATCTCAATGGTTTAGGACTTATCATAAACCGCATCCGAGTTATGTAAACCCGACCACAACAACTCGGGGCTTATTAAAAAAGTCTTTATTATTTGTTATCTTGTTATTGATAAAGAACAAGAACTATAAAGAAACGTAAAATCATGACTTTTCCCGGGTACGTCCCAACTCAGATAAAAAAAGGCATATACGATTATAAAAACTGCAAGGAGACGAGTTCTAAAATGACACTCCCCGTTTAAGGGCCGAGTAACATGAGCTAAACTCTCCCCAAACAAGGGTCGAGACCAGAACCAAACGGATAACTCCCATAGAAGAAACTCCCAGGCTCAATAAAAACCTCGACAAAGCTTTCTTGAAGTTCATTAGCCTAGAGCCATGAACAAGAAGGCTCATTTGTCGGTTAAAATTAAAACCGCAGGCCTTGCATCTGCTCCTGACACATGTAACAACCATAAATATCTGAGGTCTTCATGGCCGAGCATATCATCTCGTCAACGAGGATCAATACTCGGGGGGCTTGTTCTGGACACGAGATATTTATAAAGACTCGGCCTATAGCGTAGAATACTCATCTGGCCGAGCACTAAGCTCTACCCGACAAGCATGAAGTTCAGCCGAGAACTTCCTGTAAACAGAAGTCGGGTAGTAGACCGGAAGTCGAGCGTTACAGGTCATTATGAGGCGGTTACAAGCGTTATAGGTTATTAATGGGCGGTTACAAGCATTACATGTGATTAATGGACAGTTACATGTTCATTAATCATGGCTATTCAATATGGGTTAAGGCTTATACTATAAATAAACCTAAAGACCTCAGATAAAGGGGATAACTTGACTTAACTCGATTCATCACTCGACAATGACTTACACAAAGGCTCCCGTGCGAGGGATAAGCCCGACACCCTCTTGGAGCACGGTGCCTAGCCCACCGCTTCCAAATCCCTAAAGTCAGTTGAAAAACCATCTGGTCCCCAAGCTTTCCTCACCTCCGAGGGTAAGCTCCCTAAATCTAGTTTTTATACAAAAACAACCGCCTTTACCAAATATCAAATTCATTGATGAGATGCCGCTTTTTATGCACAAATACATCAAGCTGAATGTAAATGTTGAAATTGACACTAATTGTGGTTTTCAAGCAGTTTCGGGTTTACTCAGTAAGGGAGAGGATAACCACTAACTTTCCACCGTCCCCTTATATAAAAGATGACGACGCATAAGGAACCATACACAAAGCTATATCGTAGTAAGTCACCTCATAATTCATCCAAACGAATCATGTGTATTGGTTGATTATAAAAAAACTACATTTTTTCAGGTTTATTTGAAACAGAGATGTCCTATACCAAAGACATCACTGGAGAGGACGACACATTTCACAAAAAATGCTGAAACATGGTCAGATCACTTTCTTGAAAGGATGGAATAGTTGACCAAGTTGAGTGACATTAAACGAGAAGCAAATAAGGAAAGGTCGAAGATTGATCCACCAATATATTAACGTACTGACTCAAATTTTTATGCGTTTTAGTTGTAATTTAACAATGTAACACGTTTTTTTAAGTAATACACCGCAAAATGTTATAAAATTGGATGGCATATTTGTTTTGGATAATTTATGTTTTCCAAATTCTACTCTTCATAATTATGGTTCTGTTTTCTGCATAACTTTTGGGTGGACCTAAAGATACATCTTCTGGATACCCCTTTATTATTTAAAAATAATTAAATAAAATTGGGGATCATTCGCAGTTGCATCTCCGGAGCGACCTTTATTTTTTGAAATAAGAAGGCGGATTTGGAGATGTATTTTTGAAATATTTCATTTAGACACGATCATGTATGTGAGGTCCTTATTGCGCTACAAGTTTTATAAATAGGATTTCTCAATCCAATTTCTTAAAATAAACCAGAATGTCTACATATCCCCATCTTACTTTTGTGTATCTCAATGGCACAATACCCCACTTCAATTTCGAATCTGCGAGGATATACTTCTCGTCAATTTGAAAACCAAATTGAATACTCTCCTACAATATCCAAAAAATTGGAGAGTTGTTAAGCTCGAGTACCGTTCACCCTCGATAGACAACGAAAGAAATATACAGTTCACATTGCTTGAACTAAAGACATATAATGATTTGAAGGTGATGTAGAGTACCTTTTATCGTTACTCAACAAAGGGTCCGATTGAAGTGGATACGAGGATTCAAATATCACCCGACGATATTATAAGAATGTTGCGACGTCTTGAACCACCTGTTTTCAATAATATGTAATATTAAATTTATGTAATGTTTATCTATATAATGTTTATTTTGGAGTTAATTTATGTTGGTTCAATTTCATTTTACCATTATTGTTTCTGCAGATGTCTGCTTTGATCTAACAGAGAATATTATTTTCCAGAAATGCTTCTGTGGATATCTCATTGACTAATTAACTAAGGGGTATTACAAAAATGCATCTCTGGATCAATTTTTTGTGCATACGGAGATGCATCTCCGAATCAATCTTTTACAAAATAAGAGTTTCTCATCATTTTTATTTTAATTGAATGTGAAAAATATGTATTCGAAAATGCATCTCTTGACATTAGAAATATTTTAATCTTTTCACAATAGTTTAGAAGAAGCTCTAAAGAATATTTTCCTATATAATTTTGTTAGAAATATATATAGGCTACTAGAATATATATGTTAGAAGTT
Source organism: Vicia villosa (assembly GCF_029867415.1). NCBI lineage: Eukaryota > Viridiplantae > Streptophyta > Magnoliopsida > Fabales > Fabaceae > Vicia > Vicia villosa. Next base: position 983,333 of record NW_026706811.1, on the reverse strand, counting down.
GTTATTTAGACGCTACACTTTTATTCAAATAACACTGATTTCTATATATTGATGAAAATATTGTACCAATGTCAAATGTAAAATGTCATAAATTCACTTTTCATGGTAAAAAAACTACGTAAATAATTTTTAAAAGTTTATCAACTATTAATGTTAATATTAAATTGAATATTTTATATGGTAATTCCGATTTCAAACTAAGAATCTTTCATTTGTGTGTGTGAATTTATAATATGTGACAATTTCATCTGCAAATAAAGAAGAAGAAAACAAGTAAGTGTCAATCTCTAAAGTACTTATCTTAGTGGCATGTCATCTAGTGGCAATAAAGTAGTTAAGAGTTACTGTCATTTCTCTTCCCTTTTCGGGCATCTTTTTTCCAAAACTTCCATTTTTTTAACCTAAGAAACAAATACTTTTCCCTTCTTTTATAAACAATTAAAATAACATTACCCTTTTTTTCCCCAAAAGATACAACATAACAAGTTCCTTTTTCTCGTAATAATAATATTTTTATAAACTAATTGGACCGTTTTATGATATAAAAAAAAATTAACTTAATAACAGCCCAAGAAGACAAAAACATGTCACCATCAACTTTCTAATGCATTTGTTGTGACATCAATAAATCTCATATAAAATGACACCACTTAATCAGTCATAAAAATAAAATAAATAATCAGTAGAATATAATAATAGTGTCATGGTTAACGCTAATGAATATGTCTGTTTTGATTAAATCTGTTTTAGCTGATAGTTGTGTATGAATATTAGATAAAATGACGCCGATTCAAATTTTTGAATTTTATTTTATTTTTATATATAAAAATAAAATAAAAATAGAAACAATGGAGCAACATGTGCACATTCTGCAAATAATAAATTTTGGAATCTTGTCTGTCATCTTTACTTTTTTCCTTCTTTGTATTGACCATGTGAACAAATCTGATATGCAGCAGGTCAGAAAATGAATCAATCAAGACCATATCCTTTTCATTCTATTTTCTGAATTAAAGAGAGAAAAATAAAGTAAAAGAAGAAAACAGAAGATTTTCCGTCTTCCAAAAAGCATCACTTCAATTATCTTTGGTTTGTTGATTCTTTGTACGGATAACATTACTTGCACAACTGATATACTCGTACTTTTTATAGTAGGAGTATTTGTTACTCTTATGTTTTTGTTTATAACTCAACGGTTCAACCTGTTTTTTAGTTTAGATTGCTCAGACTAAAATAATCATTAGTAGTCCATAATTATTTGTACACTGACATAATAGTGAAATTTTTTTTTTCTTTTATAGAATATTGAATTATATTATGAAATATAATGTAATAAAATTTTTGATGGATAAATAGCTTATAAACAAGGAAATACCATCTACATTATAGTCATAGTCAGAATTTGTAACTGAAATGAATTATAATAAAAATTCACTCAAATTAAACTTTTATAATTTATTTATAACTAGGGGTGGCAATAAAATCCATTAAGGGAAAATCCATCCAATCCATCCAATAATTTATCCATCCAATTCATCCATCAACCAAATAACTACTTAATGGATTGAATTCAATCCATCCATTTAACTATATGGATGGATTCAATCCATCCATCTCATTTAATAAATCCAATGGATTTTTTTTAGTTTCATATAAAATTGTTGACTTTATTTTAAAATTTCACAATTTTTTTTCTTTTTCTTGAATAATATATATATATATATATATATGGAATGTATCTATCTATCTATATATATATATATATATATATATATATATATATATATATATATATATATATATATATATATATATATATATATATATATGGAATGTATCTAGTGAGAAAGAGGTCTCTTATGTGAGAGTGAGAAGAATAATTTTATGCTATTAGATTAACATTTACGGTTCAGATTAAAAGGTTCATTAAAAACTCACGTGACTTCTTTAACTATTCTGAACAAAAAAATCTCAACTGTTTTTCATCTAGTGTTCCATTTGTAAATTAAAATTATAACCACAATCATTTTTCTTCTATCTCAATTCTCTAGTAACCTGTGGATAATTTTTCCTAAAAAATTCTCAATTGAAGAGTCACTTTAATGTGTCGGGCTCTGTTTTTTACGGTAATATTTTTTTTAGCTTCTCCCATCTACAATTAATTTTATATTTGTTAGATGAGAATTAATTAGTTAATATTAAAACAGAAAATCACAAATACTGAAAGAGGGGGCTGTTTCAAAGGAATTAGTGATGATATGAAATACTGGGATGAAGAGAATGGCTACAAGAGATGTATGAAAGACAAAACAGCGTGAATGGTTGAACAGTTGTGCGACTAATTATTAAATAAGTCACGTGAGGTTTTAATGAAGCTTTTAATCTGAACCGTAAATATTAATCTAATGGCTTAAAATTATTCCTCTCACTCTCACATAAGAGACCCTTTTCTCACTTGATACATTCCATATATATATATATATATATATATATATATATATATATATATATATATATATATATATATATATATATATATATATATATATATATATATATATATATATATATATATATATATATATATATATATATAAGAGTGGTAGTAAAAGAACGCCACTTTGAAAATCGAGAAAGTGGTGGAATTTCAGTTTGAAAAGCACAGTTGTTCAATTCATTTGAATTGGAAATCATATTTCAAAATAGAATTGAAAAAATCTATAATTCAACACAGTAGTTAAGTATTGAAGGAGAAATAAGAATGCAATGGTGTCATAATTTAACAACGAAGAAATATATCATTTCAATTATTAAACAAAACTGTAAATTCATACAAAGATAAAAAAAATTAGAAATAACATTAGAAAAAAAGAGAGAGATAAAATAGAATAACTAACAAATAATTATCAAAACTTATCTATCAAATATTATAAATTATGAATAAATATAACATAAATCTATTATATCTATAATATTGTAAAAATATTATTTTAGAGAAATTTAAAAAAAAAAAGTTCTTGTAAAGTTTTAAAATCTAAATTATTAATAAAAGTTAATTAAAATATTTAAATAAATGTTTTGGATGGATGGATATCCATCCACTATAAAGATGTTAATGGATGGATTGGATTGGATTTTAACCTTAATGGATGGATTGGATTGGATTTTTTAGATGAAGATTTAGTGGATTGTTAATGGACTAATGGATTGATTAGATCCATCCATTAGCAATCCAATCCATATCCATCCAATCCATTCATTTTGCCACCCCTATTTATAACCGAATCAAACTAAAAGTATTTGTTTGATAGGCTGATTTGAAATTCTAATTCGTACTAAATTGTTAGAAGAAAGTTTTTTTCATACTAAATTATTTATTAAAAAATTGAACTATTATATATTTTTTAAAATTTTTTTAATAAAGATTTTTTAATTTGTTTTTAATATTTTTTATTTTTCAATTTCGATTTAGTTTTATTTATCATTTGGTTTGATTCTAAAACTGTTTATGCAATATGGTTCGGTTCACAAATCAAACATAATAGTTCGATTATTTTAACTTTAGTTAGGTGCTTCAGTTCCACAATTTTGTTTAACAATCCTACTTCTAAGATCACATTTATGGGTAAAAATGACAAATGCTTCAAGATCACAAGAGACTTTGACACTACATAACCATTTAAAATTTTTAAAGTATTAGATATTGAACTCTTTGACACTACATAACCATTTAAAATTTTTAAAGTATTAGATATTGAACTCACCTCGTTTATAAAACCAACATTATATCTATTTATAGGTGATGTAGGATCTAACCACTATTTAGGTTCGCCTTGGTAGGGGGACATGAGCGACACCCTCTATTTAATCCTGTTAAAGAGGTGAGAATTTAAATTTATAGAAGAGATTGTTGGGTTCAAATATGAATGACTAGATTTAATATTAAAAAATATTGTTAATGAATACGTGGAACTTTTAATTTTTAATTTATAAAGAGATGACTTGTATACCTAATATTTTAAAAAAATTTGGTGAAAGATTTTAGTAAAACCCTATTCTTTTTTCCCTATAAGAATAGAAGATTTTCCCCTATTTTAGTATAGTACCTCTTGAGTGTTTCCAGCCACCACTATCAAACAAAGGTCACAAACTATTCATGTATCACACACTACACGAAGCACTTTTCTCATACTAACACAAAGGGGGCCAAGTTCATTGCATTGCATTACCACAAACTCCCACATTTGAATAATTTAGGGAGTGCAATATAATGGAAAAAATAAATATGAACTTAATGTTGAAATCCATTTCAAAGGAAAAAATCTAGTGCAAAATGTAACCAGAAAATCATTACTAAAAATCCAACAAAGTAACGGTTCTATAAAATATATAATCAGAAAAAATCATGCAACATTATTCAAGAGTTGGTATTATCCAAAGACTGACAACAATCAAGCTTATACCCGAATTCATGTCGAAGAAATTTACAAGAGAAATCGCGCCATGCTTGAGAACATTGCGTGCTCAATCAAATACGGACCTAACAATGCTTGCTTCTATGAATCCTCATTAAAAAATTAAGCCTCTTTTGATGATTATGCTATTGGAATCAATGGATGATTACCAGCCGGTGGACACCTTTGTCTGCGAGGCCTTCGAGTTGTTTTTCCCCAACCTGTTAGGCTCCTTTCTTCCAACGCCACTTCGATGTTATTGAGCTCCTGCATCAATGGGGTGCTGGTTTCGTTGGTGGTCACAGGCGGTGGTGAGGGAGAGGGAGAAGGGGTAACCTGCGGTTGCCGCCTTGGCCTCCCTCTCTTCCTAGACGAGCTTCCCGATTGCCATGAATGACCAGTTGATTTCATAATCCCTCCAAATGTCTGAATATCTTCAGTTACTTCATTCCTTGATAAAGATACAAGGCCGGGAAGGATGTCCCTTTGGAAGTCTTTCTTCTGCCTTCCTCTCCTTGCAGGCCCTCTTCGCGTCCGGGTTGGTAAAGTACTTGTTGTTTCTTCCACTTTGAAGTTTTCCGGAACGAGAGGCTTTGGCATGTAGTCTTCTTCTTTGGTCTCCTCAAGTTTCAATGTCATGTACTCGAAATAATCCAATTCTTCGTCATCCTTTTCTCTCGAATTATCGCACTTGCTCTTGACGGTACCTTCACACAAGGAAACAACATCCGCAAACCAACTCAATGGATCCACCGATGGATTGTTGATCTCAGGATCCACCGATGGATTGTTGATCACAGGATCCACTTGGTCACGGGAAAGCGATGAAAGGACAACAATTGCTTCTGCCGCATTTCTCATAAGTTCTTCCTGTGGCTGTTCAATACTGTCTTGTGGAACTTGCGGTGATGCTAGAGAAGTTTCAAGTTTGTTTTCTTCTGGAACGAGATCCTCCTCTGACTCGGGAACAGCGAGGGCTTCCAAATCTATCGTTGCCTTCATATTTGTATCGGCACTCGGAAGAGTTGTGTGTGATTCTTCATCCTCGGTCATACTAAAGTTCAGATCAATTTGATTTCTAGAGTCTGCTTCCGCTGTAGGAGATCTTGTCTTACTAACGACAGTTTCGGTGAATCCTTCTTTGTCAAACTCGAGATCATTAGCATCACAAGGCAGGTTGATATCAAGCATCCGGATTTTGTGCTTATTTTCCGTAGCTTTTGCATCAGACATTGTAGGAATTGGAACCGAGGGAGAAGTGATTGACGATAACTCCTTCTTCGGAGAACTACGAGGCATATCAAATATTGGAACACCGAGAATTTTCTTATTACTAGAGCTTTCACTTAATTCAATCCTCCTTTGATCAAGAGTATTAGAGCACGAAACCGAAGTTACACCATGTGTAACCTTTCCAGCTTCACCTTTCACGGACAACGAAGCAGTCTGAAGAAAACTCATCTCTCCTGCAGTAATGGAGCTCCTATCAGTGTTTTTTGCTTCATTCGTACGAGCGGTCTTTGCTCTAAGCCATGACAACGCGTCCCCTTCCATTATCCCATTTGAAAGAATCGCATTTAAGTCAATGCCTTTTCCAGAATTCTTGTCATTATTATGATTCGGATAGTCATAACTAATGGAGGACACGTTCATCGATGGTTCCTTGGATACGGATGAAGACCCGAGGTGAAATCTGTTCAGTAATGATGCACCAGATGGAATACTTGGATTAGGATTGGAATTTGTATTTAGAGGCCAAAACTCTTCCAAATTCCTATTGACGGAACCAGACGCATTTGGACATGAAGGCGTCTTAACCGACATCAACTTCTGGTTTAGGCTGCAGCTCGCCTTTCCCCAAGACGCAGCAGAATGAGACCAAGATTTCGATAAATCATAGGAAGGAGCGAATGGAGTATTATAACCAGGCCTATATAAAGGTAAAACAGACTCGGGATGTTTATCAACAAAGAATTCTTGATTTCTTTCACTAACAGTCTTTTCCCTCCATGTATCAGCCTTGCTTCGACCGTCAAAATAATTGGATACAGGCTCACGAGCGTTGCTGTATGTATGCTGCATTGTTTGAGAAGATAAAAGTGATTTCTCCGGTTTGAAGACATTTAACACTGGCTGTAGGTTACTTTTCGCATGCCCTGTCGACATAAGAAACGTTATTTTCGTGACAAAAATGTAATCAGATGTCGAAGTTAAAAACATATCCAACAGTCAGTGATGAAATTGAGTATGTGTAAGTTAAAAACAGCTTATTTTCAAGAAAAAAATTGAAGCAACTCGATAAGAAGCCTAACCTGCCTCAGCTACCGATGAAATTCCCCTTTTTTCATTCCCATCATTTCGAGCCCAAATGTCAGTTCCACTGCTCGAGTTCAGTAAATGTTCCCTAGACGAACCAAAAAACTGCATCTTTTGTTTGGCACTGGTAGTCCGATCCAAACATTCAGTTGCGGATACTGAATTGCTCGGAACACGAACATAAGGAGAATCATATGTTTCATCCACCTGAGCTGGTTCGTTTAAATCAGCTAAACCATTTCTTCTCATCAAAGACTTCTCAGATGTTGAAGTGTCCCGGCAACAGGCCTTCCCACCATCCTCCTCCCCCTTTCCAATTTTACAACTTTTATCCGCAAGAAAAAACCTTGAAGCACTTGTCTTTTCGTCACTGAGCTTTTCATCACTTTCGTCAGAATCGACATTTTCATCAGCCGGGAGCGAAAGGTCAAACATTTTTCTTCTCACCTTTGACGGTCTGGTGGACTCGATCATACCACCATCCGGGGATGGAAACGGACAAGCTCGGTTGCTTGTTCCTTGAATAGAACCTAAAGGAGAATGAACACCTGCAGCATCTGAAACAGATGCTTTAGCATAAGCCGAATTTCCCGCAGGAAAGCCAGAAACATGCCATTTTCTTCCATCCTCACTTGTTACTTGAGAAAACGAAGCCTCGGCAGGTATCTGATTTCTGTGTAACTCCTTCCTATCGAAATCACTCATCAAATCTCTTTGTATTCTGTATAAGCGGTGGAGTTCACAAACCTGCTTGACAATAAATAGCTCTTAAATAGGTGCTTTTAACATAAGCACTTATTACATAAGTGTTTTTTCTAAACAAAAGATAAAATGAAAGCTAGAAACCACAACCAACATACCTGATTCTTAAATACCGCCTCGTGTTCAAGCATCATCCGCTTGACAACATCCTTATCATGCACATTACATGCATCGGTGGCGACACTTGGAAGATAACCATCACAACACTTCCCGTTTATCGGTGTTTTATCTCTGTAAAATAACGGCCAACCACAGCTACTGGATTCCTCATTAAGATCTCTCATCATCGAGTAATATCCCGGCAGATTCTGAACCTTGGTTCCCATTTCTGATAAAAACCATAAAAATGACTTATCAATTCATGTCAGTTCTAAACATATCTGCTAAATCACTTTCCCAGAAAACAAAGTTTGCGATTTTCAAAAATTTTTATGAAGAGTTATTGCATTTCAATGGTACACATATCAATATCAATGAAATGAAGGAAAAAAAAAAACTCTGGAAAAGTTGAACAGTCTCAAAACAAGCACACCATAAATTCAGCCGCAATATTAGGGAACTGAATTCTTAGTGAAACAAACATTAAAGAACACAAACAAAGAAACCAATGATACGACAGAATATAATCAAACAGATCTAGTACAACAATTGTATGTATAAACAAACACAAACACAAATGTTAAGAATAATTGTAAATACTAAAATTAAACTAAACACCAGAATTATTAATAATAATAATAATAAAAATAAAAAATAATAATAATAATTTTGAGAGAGTAATTAATAAGAAAATTTACCTCAAAGCCACATCTTGATAACACTTGGTTGAAAAGAATATCTCACATGGATTCTACCATTGAAGACAATAGCAACAACACCATGAGAAGCAAAAAGGAATTCAGGGGCTTTTAGATTCCCACTATTTAAAACCAAAAAAAGGTAACTAATAACACTAAAAAACAAAAATAAATTCCATTATAAAAATAAAAATAATTAGAGAAATAAACAAAGTGGGTGTTGTTGGAAGACCATTGAAGAAGCTTAGATCGTCATCAGGTTCAAGAAAAATAGAAGATTTTCGATCTACTGGGCCAGCCACACTTGTTTCTCTCTCTATATCTATATCTATATCTCTCTCTCTCAACAAAAAAAAACACAGAGAGAAAATTTTAGAGAGAGAAAGAGAGAGAGAGATCCGAGATAAGAAATGTTAATAACACAAAGGAGCTTATAAGAACAGTGACATGAAATTTGTCAACATCCGGTCTCTTTTTATTCTCTGCTTTTCTATCACTTCTCTCTCTTCTTTTCTTTACCATTTATATATATACACACAATTTTTATTTTTATATCACTAAACAAAAACAAATATATCTAGATTCTCTCCACCTTCTTTGCTTTTCATTCATCATTTCAAATTTTTCAAATATTTTTTTGATAAGATCATAATTATTATCAATAAAAGAAAACAAAGGTAACGTTTATAAAGTTTGAATTCATAAATTAAGAAAAGTCTTTATTTATGAAAATATTCAATCTTTACTAAATTAATTTTATTTGACTATTTATGTGATGTGTTTCATCATAAATAATGTAAAATATAATATAATATTTAAAGAATAATATATATAATATTAATTTTATAATATAATCAAAAATATATTAAAAATATGAAATAACATTTTAAAGTCTTTTTTTATTTCTTAAAATAATATTAATTTTAAACAAATAAGATATTTATTCATTGAATCATTCCCACATTAATCATATATGCAAGTGGTTGGTAGTGTCAATAAATTCAATAAAATATGTGAAATTATTCATAAAAAGATAGAATTTTTATATTATAAAAAATTTAGATGAATTGGATTTCAAACATACTTAAAGCTAAAAAAAACTTTACATAATTATTTATGGATTATTTTATTAAAAAATATATTATAATTAAATTTATATAAGTAACTGTTTTCTTTTCCTTTTAAAAAAATGACTTATTTTCTTTTTCAACCTTATTTAACATCTTACTTGATTATTTTTTATTTAATTATACTTGTAGTCTTTGTGCGAATTTAATTCTCTATTTTGACTAACAATTTTAAACTTTTATATAATTAAATTACAAATATGGCAAAATATAATAAATTAAAATGTCTAAAAAAAACAACAAAAATCACATCATTACAATATTAAATTATTTGAAAAAATTTCAAAACAAAAACACTATTTCAAAAAGCATATCATATTAATTTATGATATTTTCATTAATTTTTTTAGTTTATTTTATAAATTCTTCAAAAAAATTATAAAAGCAATGTATAATAGAGATTAAAATAATTTTAGACTATCATTCGATAGAGTTTATCATTCATCCATATTATGTTAGTATTTCACTCTTTATAATATAATATGTATAAAAATAATCTAATTTAAAAAAAAAATATTTTATGCAAATTTTTTATAAATATTTATTTAAATAATCACTTGTCGGATAAGTTGTAAATAAGTTGTTTATTTAAATAAATCTTAAAAATGTTTTAATAAATTAAGATGGAAAAATATATATTAAAAACATAAGAAGGAACAAAATTCCCTAAACTAACTAAAAAAAATGGTTAGACCACCACAATTTAAATAAATAAATAAACTCTATATCTTTCTTTAAAGCCTTCAACCACCACTAAAATAATACTTTTATTTTGCCACTCAATTAATTCATAGTCAACACCAAATTTTCAAAAATAATTTGTTTTTCTTTTAATATCCAAAAATATTTTTTATTGCATCAATGTGGACGGTTATGTAGAAGTAAAATAAATGTTTGGGTCAAATGGTGCGTTTGTTACTCTATCTATTCTATAATAATGATTTTAGTTGCTCATATTTAACAAAAACAAATAATAATATGTTTTAATGAAATATTATTATTGTATACTATTGTATATATATACATTTATGTTTTCTTATTGAATATATCTATATTTATCATAAATGTAATAAAAAATGACTTAAATATAAGATAGGATGGAAATCTAAATTGATATGTAGTAATTAAATTAAATAAATAAAATAATTGATTTATAAAAAAAAAATTATATAAAGTGACATTTTTTTTTTTAATTTTATAAATCAATTTTGTATATTATGGCATCACGAGTCTATCAATTTAAATCATAATCAACGGTGCTAGTCACAAAAGGCAATAAAAAAAATCAAATTCCACATATAAGTAAGTTGGGTCACCCATTGTTTATACAAAAATGCTATTCTTACACCAAATCTTACACCTGCACCGTATATACGGACGACACTGTTTATGTACGGACGGATACTATTCATATACGAACGTTTATTTTTAATACCTGCATTAACCAAGTTTATTACTGAATTAACCAAGTTTATTATTGCATTAACCAAGTTTTTACACTGTATTAACCAAGTTTGATGACTACTAAAAAATATTTTTAATATCTGGATGTTGCATTAACCAACTTTATTATTGAATTAACCAAGTTTTTACGCTGCATTAACCAAGTTTGGTGACTGCTAAAAATTATTATGGCTTAATTACAATTTTGGTCCCTCTATTTTGTCTTTTTTTTTTTATTTTGGTCACCCCATTTTCAAAACCACGATTATGGTCCCCCTTCTGAATTTTCTATTGAAAAAGAGACAAAAATAGGGACTAATTTTGTAGAAAAAACAAAATAGGGGGACGAAAATTGCACGAAAAATTTATAAAAGGGACTAAACTAGTGGTTTCTAAAATAGAGGGATCAAAATCAAGAAAAAGACAAAATAGGGGGACTAAAGTTGCAATTAAGCCAATTATTATTAATACCTGGATGTTGCATTAACCAACTTCATTACTGCATTAACCAAATTTTTACACTGTATTAACCAAATTTAGTGACTACTGTAAAATAGAGTTGGATGTAAGTTTTGGTGTAACAATTAGGTGTATGAATAGCATTACTCTTGTTTATAACCACACATCAAATTCAATAATATTAAATGTGAGGAGATGTATACAAGAAATCAAATTTTACAATGATTAGAAATGGTGTTTAAGCGATTTTTATATATAATAACATTGTTCATTTTACAAATCAATTTCGTAAAGATGAATTATTATGATATTTATATTTTTCATAATATAACTATTTAATAATTTAAAAATAGAACATAAATAATATTAATAAATCTCGTAATATGACCATTTAATTATTTTAAAATAACATAAATAATATTCATTCAAATATACAATTAAAAAACTAATAAATTAAAAGTCGAAAGATTCTAAATTATAGAAGGAGGAAGTATAAAATAATGTTTAGTGAATGTGTGTAAGTGACTCCAACAAACAACAATAGGCACAACAAATTGACAAATCATATCTTTTTCTCTAACCTAGTTGTTAAGGTTCGATTAAGACCAATAAAATAATGTCAGTTTTTCCATATGACTTCGAGGCAATTGAGGTAAATGGTGTGGAAAAAATATCATATTTTAAGGAAGTAGTGTATTTTAATTGGCTAACATAAGTGGGGTCCATCAAAGTGTGAGGTTGTTCAATAAAAGTGCCCTTGAAGATTGTAGATATTTACAAACAACGAGGATATTTTTTGTTTTTGTTTGTGTGGGGTAGAGTTAAGAGGTTTTGATTGGTGGAAGGATCTTGATTGATCCTTTGTCGGAGTGGAATTGGGTGAGTACTTTGATTTACCTCGTTGCAGAGGCATCATGCAGATTGTGATCCTCTCTTACACGTGGCAGCTTTTGTGAATTCAATTGGATCTATTTTCAAGTGTACTCATCTCAAGTTCACGACTTTCAATTCTGGGTGCTAACAATTTTTGTGTTTGATCAGTTCATATAAAATTTACTCTAACTTTAAATAGAGCTTCTGTTAGTGGACGATGAGATTGGTCGTCTTGAATTAATATATCGTAAGATTAGATATGAAGATTTAAAAAAAAAAGTAAATTGTTTTACTTTTATAGTTTGTATTTGTACTAAAAATTTGATAAACCAATAATAATATTAATAATAACCAATTGTTTTATGTGAAATATATATATTAAATTTATGTTTATATATCATTACAGAGGGTACTCCTATATGAATTATTCAATTTTGCAATTATTTACATGTGACTGAGGTTGCTGATTTCATCAAAATTTATGTAACGAATATTAGATTTAATTTTGGCAAAGATGTCACTATTAAATTTATTGAGTTGTCAAATGAATTAAACCCATTGATGGCATCCACCAAACAAACAAATATATTAATGTCATTCAACCTTCACTTATTTTGTTTTTAAATCCATCTCCCTCTTTTGGATTTACTTCACTTCAATTAAATATGATATGTTTTTGAATTATCATTCTATTTATTTTTATAAAAAATTAGAAAATATTTTTAATTTTTAAATCTATCTCCCTCTTTTGGATTTACTCCACTTCAATTAAATACTCATATGTTTTTGAATTATTCTTCTATTTATTTATTTTTTTAATAGAAAATATTTTATTTTTTAAATCCATCTCCCTCTTTTGAATTTACTTCACTTCAACTAAATACTCATATGTTTTTGAATTATTTTTCTATTTATTTTTATAAAAAAATTGTAGAAAATATGTTTAATTTTATTAAATAAAATTAATTTATACTAAATAAATTACCCTTTCTAACAAGTCCTTTAAGATTTCCAATGGTTCAACCTCATCTATGATGATAACCTTCACATTTATTTGGTGATTCAATTTTTTAGACTCGTGTGTTGATTCTCTCTTGTTTGATATTTAGAGAGACTCCATAGATTATCTCAAGTGTGTCACACAACTCTTTGGCGAAGTTACCATTAAGAACATAAAGCAATTGATTTTCACTAAAAGACATAACTAAAAAGTTTTTTACTTTAAAATCAATTTGAAACATTCTCTTGTTTTCTTTGGTCCAAAGAAAAACATGTTTATCTATTATTTCACCATTAACATAATGAGTATGGATAATTGATTATAATTTCTCACAATTCAAAATTAGTACTTTTAATGAAAACTTTAAATCTAACTTTCCATTGATCAAACCTATTACCACTAAACTGTGAAGGACATGCCCATAAACCTCATTTTACAAGGATACAAAGTTTAAGGGATAACTTCCAAACAAACAACAAACAACGTATATCCTCCGAACCAAACAGAGATTTTCCATGGGCTGGTCTCGAACTAAGATGAAGTTTTACACTAGTTATCCTCCAAACTAAGACGCGGTTTCATATTAGCTATCATCCGAACCAAACTAAGTTTTTACACTAGTTGACCTCTAAATTGAGAAAGGGAAGATCATTGGCTCTGGAACGATTGGTAATGGTTATCTCCCTTCTATTACTAATACTTTACTTGTTGATGGATTAATGCATAACTTATTGTCCATAAGTCAATTAAGTGACAATGATTATGATAATATCTTTAATCAAAACTTCTGAAAAGTTGTTAGTCAGAAGGATGGCTCTATCCTATTCAATGGCAAGAGGAAGAACACCATTTATAAGATTGGACTTTCTGATCTTAAAGAGAAGAACGTAAAATGTCTTATGTTTGTTAACGAAGTGCAATGGACTTAGCATAGACGATTGGGCCATGTCAACATGAGAAGGATCTCTCAGCTAAACAAGCTTAATTTAGTCAGAGGCCTTCCTAATCTGCAGTTCTTTTCAGAGGCTCTTTGTGAAGCATGTCAGAAAGTCAAGTTTTCTAAAACCTCGTTCAAGACTAAGAATGTTGTTTCTACCTCTAGGCCTTTGGAGCATCTGCATATTGACTTGTTTGAACCAGTGAAAATTGCTTCTGTTAATGGTAAGAAATATGGATTAGTCATTGTAGATGACTATAGTCGATGGACATGGGTTAAATTTCTAAAACTCAAGGATGATTCATTTTCTATGTTCAATACCTTCTGTACTCAAGTGCAAAATGAGAATGAAATTCTGGCACTTACAACAGATGTCAAAATAGATGTCCTAACAACACACAATGTCAAGACAGATGTTATAACATCTGTTGACTTATAGCACAATTATCAAACTGAAAACCTAATGCAGAAAGATAAAGAACATAGTAATTATTAACTCAGTTCAATGAAAACAACACCTAATCTGGGGGCTACCGTGCTAGAAAGAAAGTCCACTATCAGCAGTATTAGTTCAAAGCTAAACACCCTAGTTTACAACTTATCGCCTAATCACTACCCAGTGCTACTTCTGCCTAGAAGTCGACAACTAGACCTGAGAAATTGTCATCCCACTTCCAATCACCGCAGTGATAAAATAGTCACACACTTTGTGACCAAGAGATGTTAGAACGAGATTTGGTTCTACACTCTATCTCTAAGTTTTGATGATAACAACACATATATTTTTATATGTAAACAATTTTGTTTCTGATGGTTTCTTGAGTGTGCAGATTAGAAATGCTTATTAATTCAGGACTATTGTCTAAAGAATCATCATATATGCTTGGCACGTCAGAAAGGCTCTTCTCTTCCACTCCTAAAGAAACATCAGTAATTCTGAAGAATGCTGAATGTTAATTAGAAAGAGGATCTCCTGTGTACTTCTCAATAAGATGTTGCTTCAGAAGTCTCAAGTGTCTCCAGAAGAAATAAGTCTATAAGAAGTTGTTGCTTTAAGATCATAAAATAAGTCTACATCAGATACAAGTTGTTGCTTCAAAGATTAGATGTCAAGATATGTTCGTCAGAAGAGCTGTTGCTTTCAACTCTTATGACATACTCCCTCTGTCTCAAAATAAGTGTCTTTCTAGCTCTAAAAAGTTGTCTCAAAATAATAGTCTTTTTGCTTTTCCAATGCAACATTGATTAATTTTTACCAACATTACCCCTTATCTACACTATTTTCAAGATATGACAATGTATATCAATCAATAGTAATTAAGGGTAATTTTGTAAAAAAGTTACATTTATTGACTCAATCATTACTTTTCTTAATCTGTGTGTAACAACCTTAAACGCTTTTATTTTGAGACGAAGGTAGTAGTCAAGATCAACTGATAAAGGTCAAGATCAGAAATTCAAATTAGTTGTCATAACTCAAAGCTTAGATATTATGACTTGTCTTTAGAAAATTTGTTGCTTTAGATATCTGAAAACATTGTTCTATTTCTGAAAGACTTTGACACTATTGCACGTAATGATATATGAATTTTTTCTCACTTCTCAAATCAGTTATCTTATACTTCAGAAACATATTTGATCTAGGAAATCATGTGTCTTATTTCAGAAAAGTTCTTCCTATCATTTTTGAAATACAATGTTCTGTTCCTAATGGCTCTGATGTTTTTATGCTATCATAACAAAGTAGTTTCTAAACTACTCATTAGAAAAACTCATCACTAAAACAAAGACAGAGAAGTTGATCTCTTCCAATCTCACTACTTCAGATTAGAAGTACATCATTTGAAGATAAGATCAAGAAACTTTCTCTATAAGATTTTAGTACAAAGGTATGTTCAACAAACCCACTATTACAAAGACATTTGTACTATTTAGAAGATGTCTTCCTTGCTATCATGATAAAGCTACAAGCTACAGGATAAGGAAGTAACATGTTGTACTATCCAACGACTCTTGGAAAAGACTCTTATATCCTCACAACGACTCTTCTTCTATTCCTAAGCAAGAGTGGATTGTGTGTCAAGTTTTATATTTTTCATCAGCCAAAAGTTTTTAAGCAGAACTGATTTTGTCTTGGAAGAGTGTCTTCTATATTTTGGTTATTATTAAGGGTTTGTCACTAGTTTGTGACTGATAGAAAGTGAGAGGGGGTTCTCATATCTAGGAGTGTCCTTGGTAGAAATTGCATTGGTAGTGATTAGGTGCGAAACTTGTAAACATGTGTTGTTTAGGGTTTCAAAATAATAAAATTATAGTGGATTTTCTTCCTGGCTTGGTAGCCCCCAGATATAGGTGATGTTGCACTGAACTAGGTAACCAATATCTGGTGTTATTTTAATTTCAACAATCTATCTTATCTGCGTAATTATTCTTATTGTTGTTACTTATTTGATCCCAGTGTCGTAACATCTAGTTTCTGTGTGCCATAATTTCAAACTAGATAATTTTAGTCACACTCTGATGAAGTTGCAAAGAGGGAAGTATTCCTTTCGTACTACCTTTTTATACTTCAAAATTATTTTGTAAGTCTTGAGCTCATGGGGAGCCTCTGAATGAGGTTAAATGAATTTTGAGAGTATAGTTCTCAGAGGGAGCTGTTTAGCTAACTCTGAATATGTTTTTATGTGACTTAAACCAAGTATAAATTGTTCATCAAAATACATGGTTTTGTCATCATCAAAAAGGGGGAGATTGTAAGAACAAGATTTGGTTCTGCATTTGGCCTTATGTTTTGATGATAACATTACACGATATCTTAGAGAACAATTTAGTACTCTAACGGTTTCTGTATAGTATGTAGCTTTTGCTAACAAGTTCTAACTCTGAAGAAAAGGCGTGTGACCTCATCAGGTTCTGAACTCAACACACTCAAACTCTGGAAGAAACCAGGTGTCTCTACATATTTAGTGAAGTTATATAATGCTTCTATAACAAAGGTTATGATGAACGTTAGTGATAAAGCTTCTGATCGTGACTCGCATGAAATAGCTTATGGGGACTCCTCTAGCTCTGAGATTTTGTTGTCTAAGTTGTGATGATTCTGAAGATAAGGTTCTGGAAGAACAAGTTCTAAATATTCTGAAGATAAGAGATTCTAAAGACAAAGTGCTGAAGACTCTGAAGACAAGGTTCTGGATTAACAAGTTCTGAAGACTCTGATGAATTCGAATATGAAGTTTCAAAGACCAAGTGCTGAAGATTCTAAAGACAAGGTTCTGAATGAACAACTTCTGAAGACTCTGAAGACTTATGTTCTGGTGACTCAAGTTTTGGTCCTTCTAAGCATGCTTCAACATCAATTATCAGAAGCCTTTGAAGACTAGAAGATAAGATCAAAATTGGTTTACTTGAGGAAATAGTACAATGTTCAAATATTTCCACTACTCGTATAGGGTGGCGCAAGGATTGTACTTCTGTACTATGTTATCGAAAACTCCCTCACTGACCATTGGAATAAAACAACTGGAAATGAGTATTCCTATTATACTCTTGAACAAACTTCTTTTTTCCTATAAAAGGAAGACTTGGAATTTTGAAGAAATATCAAACAACTCTACAAAACTTACATTGAAATGCTGCACAAGTTTCTCTGCTAATTCTTTGTATAGTTTTGTAAGCAAGTGAATATTTTTTTCGTAAACTTGCAGCAAGTGAGATTTTGTTCATATACTTGCTTAACACTTTAGTGTTATTTAATTGTATTTAAACTTGTGTAATCTGCTTTTAACAAGCAACTTTGTAAACACAACCTATTTATTCCACTTGTGAGTTGATAGTTCCTTGAAAGACTAAGGCTTTAGTCAGAATTCTCAAGAAGACATTGACAGTTAGTCTTTATGGTTTGCAATAAGTGACAGTTGGTCTTTGTTGTGGTTTCTGTAATCAGTTCGGTTATAGTGGATTAAGTCCTTGATGATTAGGCAAAATCACCCAGACAAGGGTGGACTGGATTAACTATGTTAACAGTGAACCAAAATAAAATTAAATGTGTCATTTATTTTTTTTCTTGGTTTTTGAATTGGTAGGAATTTGATTTTAAACCTTGAAACCCAATTCAAACCCCCATTTCTTGTGTTTCACACACCTTCAAGCTTGATTAGTATCTAGACTTGTGGACTTAGGATATAATTTCCATTGCTTGGAGTTTGTTGTATCTGAGACCTTGAGAATGCATCTTGACCTATGATCTTCAAAACAACACTTTGGCCCTAATATTGACAACTTTTGATCTTGGCTTAAAATTAGGATTTCATCTGATGTCGTGTGATCTTAATGTTCATCTGATACACTTGTGGTCTTGAATTTTATTTGATGCATGGTTCATTTGAGACTTTGGATTCATCTGATCATATGCATTGCTTGCTTGCTTGTTGCTTCTTGTGGCTTAATCCAAAGGGAAGGAAATGCTCATTTTGACCAGTGTCAAATGCTTGCTCCATCTTGTGGTTAGTTCACTTGCACACATAAAGGCTTTCTCTTGGGCTACCTTACAATGAGACCTTTTATTTTCTTTTCTTTTACTTTATGCTTTAGGATAGTCTCTTCATCTCTTCCCACTTCTTCAATTTTCAAAACTTCTCTCGTTTTCAAAACCTTCTTGCTTTCAAACTTTAAATCTTTTCTTAATAAACCTTAACTTTTTCAAGTGATCGTGAAAATATTTTTCTTAATAAATGCTAAAATACTTAAGTATATTCAAACTCTTTCAAAAATTAAAATTGATAAAACTCATCAAACTTATTTTTGTGCCTTTATGCACTTTTCTTTTAAAAAACCTTTTCAGAAAGGGAGAACATTAGTTCAATTCTTGCAGTGATGCAAACCCTAAGCCCCTAAGAGTTGAGGTTGAAGTTATTGATATTTTCTATTTGAATGTGAGGCATGCTACTCGATTAAATCCAAGTAATGCTCTCCATATCAAGATGATGCAAATACACACTCACTCATACTTGTGTATGGTAAATGGTGTTTTCCACTCAAAGACGACAGAATGTTTTTTCCATTAAAAACAAACAAATAAATTCCCGTGGTTCTTTTTAAGCATAACTACAAATGCTATGACTTACTTATAGCACATAAGGGGTATGTAGGCACAAGATGTGACGTCTTGTAGAGCACAAAAAAATAAAAAAGGCAAAATACCCTTTTTCGTCCCTTAACTTTCACTCGGGGTCCAGTTTGGTCCCTTAATTTTTAAAAAGTTCAAATAAATCCCTAATCTATTAAAATGGTATCACATTTATCCTTCCGTTTGGTTCCGTTAGTTGTCTTATTTTCTTATTAGATATGTGGCTTGTTTGAATGCTGGTGTGGATAATACTTATATGACTTGGCACAACTCAAAACAGAAGTCTCATTTCCATATTTCTCATCTACTGAATACGAAAGGGTGAGGAGTATCAAAGGTGAAGCTCTGGGTTTTCACCATTTCAAGACTGCAATCGGACGAGCGAGTATTGAGACCTTGAAGAATCAAAGGTTTGTCATTTATAACCCTAAATGGTTCTGATTCCTGATTATGCAGTGCGTTTTTTGGGTAATTTTTAGGGTTCGTTCGCAGTTAGGTTATCTTTGTATGTTGTATCAGGGATTGTTACATTTAGGGTTCGTTCGTTCGGATTTAAGGTTTTTTAAAGCATGATTTTGTTAGTTTTAGGGTTCGTTCATTCTGATTTAGGGGTTTTAATACATGATTCTTATTTATGGTTTGTTCTGATTCAGGTGTAATGGACGAGTTTCTGTATCTAACTATTGACCATAGTGGGGAATTCGTTAATATTGACAATAGTCAGTATGAAGGAGGAGACATTTCGGACTTGAGAATAGATGCAGACAAGTGGGGTTATTTTGAGTTTGTTGGTGTTCTTAAGGAGTTAGGTTATAGGGAGTTTGAGAGAATTTGGCACAGAGATCCTACATTTGGCATGATTGAATTAGTTGATGATAAAAGAGCCTTAGATATAGTTGATCTATACAGGGTCCATTTAAGTGTTCACATATATGTTCAACACACAGTAGCTGAGCCAGAATATTGTGATGATATTGTAGATGATGATGAATAGTTACTTTCAAAGATTTATGAGGAAGTAGTTGGTCAGGAGGAATGTAATGTGACTGTTGAGAAAGAGAATGGGGTGAGGGAACAGGGCAATATGGACTTGGAAGAAGGAAATGTGGTGAGGGAAGAGGGAACTGTGAACTTGGAAGAAGGAAATATAGTGAGAGAAGAGGTCAATGTGGAATTGGAAGAAGGCAGTGTGGTGAGGGAAGAGGTCAATGTGGAATTGGAAGAAGGTTATGTTGGTGAGGTGCATGATGAGTCTAACACTGATAGTGGAGATGACAGTGCTGATGAGAATTATGAGAGTGCTATGGAAGTGGGATTTAATGATTCATCAGATGGTTTTGATGACTTAGAGGAAGAAGATTTGGATAATCTTGTTGAACATGAATCACAACATGAGGAGGAAAATAGAAAAAAACAATTGGATAATGATAGTTTAGAAAGGGAAATAGATAATGATAGTGAAGAACTTCAAAGTGGATATGATAGTGATAACAACTGTGGTGATGTTAGAAAGAAAAGTTATCCAATGTTCAAAGTGAAGAAGGACATGGCAGATTTCAAATGGGAAGTTAGAGTGTACTTTAGGTCAAAGGATGACTTCAAGGAAGCTATAACATCATATGTTGTACAAAGTGGGAGAAATATGAGGTTCACAAAGAATGACAAAGTAAGGGTGCGGGTTAGATGCAAGGATGATTATCAATGGGAAGCTTATTGTGCCAAATTGCCAAATGAAGAAACATGACAACTTAGGAAGGTGATTGATAAACATAAGTGCACTAGAGACTATAATGTGAAACTGATGACCACTAAATGGCTGAGTAAGAGAATTCAAAACTATTTGAAAAACACCCCAAGGATGAAGATTAAGGATATAAAGGCAAAGGCTCAAAGGAAGTGGAATGTGGGTGTTAATAAGACCAAGGCTATAAGATATAGATTTAAAGCTAGAGACATGGTTGATGGATTTTTCCTAGGGGATTATACAAGGATTTATGATTAATGTCATGAGCTGTTAAGAGCTAACCCAAGGTCCACTGTGAAGCTTAATGTTGATCTAGTTCCAGAAGGTTTAGATTACCAAAGATCATATTTCAGAAGGTTGTATGTTTTCTTTGTTGCATGAAAGGAAAGCTTCAAGTTATCTAGACATATCATAGATCTAGATGGCTTTTTTTTAAAGGGGCTATGTGGTAGACAGATTCTGGCTGCAATAGGAAGGATCCAAATGATCAGATGCTCCTAGTTTCCTTTGCATTTGTAGAAGGAGAGAATAGAGATAGCTGGACATGGTTTTTGCAGCTGTTGATTGATGACCTAGGAGGTGAAGATGAATGCTTGACATACAAATTCATCTCAGACCAACAAAAGGTGATGACTCATTATTTGTTAGGATTTATATTGTTTGTTATAATTTATATTGTAGGGTCTACTTCCAGCCATGGATGAACTCTTGCCAAGTGTTGAACAAAGATTCTGTGTGAGAAACCTTTATAATAACTTTTGGAAGAAACACCCTAGTAAAATGTTAAAAGATGCTATTTGGAAGGCTGCAAAGTCAACATATGTGCAAGCCTGGGAAAGATAAATGAGGGCTATGAGGTTTATTAGTGAGGAGGCATATCTACATATGATGAAGACATCTCCAAGATTCTGGAGTAAATCACACTTTAAGGTAATATGAATTTATTATGTTGTAATGTGTAATCTGAAACTGCCTGGCTGAATTTAATAATGTTGTAACAGGTAACTAACAATGTGATACTGTACTCAACAACATGTCTGAGGCATTCAATAGTGTGATCCTTGGGTCAAGGTCCAAGCCTTTAGTTACAATGCTGGAAGAGATCAGGACTTACTTTATGGAGAGGTGGCCTAACAATAGGATGAGGTTTCAGAATTTGTCTGATGATGTAGTGCTGCCAAACATAAGAAAACAAGTGGAGAAAACAAATACCTACACCAACACGTGGAAGATTACATTCCCGAGTACTATAGGAAGAGTAGGTACATTGCAGTATACAAACCAGTTATTTATCCAGTGAATGGTTCAAATTTATGGGCAAGAACACAATATCCAGATGTGCATCCTCCAAAGTACAGAAAGATGTCCGGTAGACCAAAGAAGAAGAGGAATCTTGAACAAGGAGAGCTTGATGGAATTGAAAGAAAACTTTGAAGGACGGGGCTAATTGTGAAGTGCAATAGATGTAAGAAGTCAGGGTACAACAAATCCACATGTAAGGTGTCAGGTCATGCACAACCTACTCAACAATCTTCATAGCAATCTGCTCAACCTACTTCACAACAAGTTGAACAACCTACTCAATAATCTTCACAACAAACTGCTCAACTTAGTTCATATCAATCTGCTCAACCTACTGTACATCATAATGCACAACAATCTTCACAACAGCTTATGCTACCTACTGCTCAATCTTCTCAGACATTTAGAACTAGATAAAGTCCTACTCAGAAGTCAAAAATAGGAAAGGCAAAGAAGTTGGGTGTGAGAAAGGCACAACTCCTTGGATACCACTAGGACCAACCACAAGATTAGGTGCATCAAGAATTGGCCCAACAACTAGAAGGACAACCCCAACAGAGAGAACCACATCCAAGAAGAATGTCTAGATTGTTTTTTATATTTTGGCATGTATTTCCTAGTCAATGTTATGGGTATTTTGGCATGTATTTCCTTGTCAATATTTTGGAACCTCTTTTGGGTTTATCTGCAATATTTTGAACATGTCTGTATTGAGCATGTCTGTTTTGAACATGTATATTTAGAAGATGTCTTTTTTGAACATGTCTATTTGGAACATGTATGTTTTGAACATGTCTATTTGGAACATGTATGTTTTGAACATGTTGTAATACGGTGGGAGAACTGACTTTTTGAAATGTCGCGGATAGTAAGAGTCGCCACCGACTTTTATTTTATCCAATTGGGAAAGGCAAAAAGAACAGGAAAGACCTTTGAAAAGACGTTGAGTTCGGGGGGGTAGGTTATACAAAGGGAAGGTGTAAACACCCTTTGTATCCATGGTTATCCATGGGCTCTTAATTGCTTAGCTCACTTGTTTGTTTGAATTGTTTGAAAGTAAGTGTAGTGTGTGAATAGTAAAAAGATTTGTTAAGGACTTTAGCTTGTAAATAAGCGTAGCCTTTTTGAAAGTTTTTGAAAGAGGTGTATGAAAATTAATTTTGAAGTTTGAATGTGTGAGCAAGCATTTAAGAGTACCTACCCTAAGATTGTCTTTCTTGTTCTTTAAGTTTTCGTTTGAAAGGGCTATCCATACCATAAGGAGGGTAGGTAGTCCTTTCATTGGATTTGCGGGTCATCGAGAATTATTGTTCGCCACAAGACTGTCCCTACCATAAAGGGGGCAGGTAGTCTCGGGGAAGGATATAATAGTCATTTAGGCAACAGTAAGGATACCTTAGCAATCGAAGGGACTATCTTCATTTATCGAGGCAACATCGAGGGACGAGATCGTTTTATTCGTAGGCAACTCGGAGGGACTATGATCTTTTATTCCGAGGGACTATGATGATTTGAATTCGTAGGCAACATGTGCTAAGGTATCCCTACACTCGAAGGGACTTGACTATTTGATCGAAATCGAAGGCAACAGGCAACAAGAGGGGTACCCTAAAGGTGAGTGTGTGCAGCAATCACGTGATCGTATTCAGATATTTATCTTGAATTAGTGAGCTACGTTCAATTAATTATCTTGCACTCCCTATTTACTAACCACACAGTTTAATATATATATAGAAATTTAAAATAGTTTATGGGTGCGGAAAAAAAACGAGAAAGTAAAGGCCCTAATTACTATTACATCAAAATTGAATGAGCGACCTATACACCTTCTAGAATTTAAATGACAGAAATTAAATAATTAAATAAAGGCATAATTTAAAAGACATAGATTAAAAATTAAAACACGCATGCGACAATCATTGAGTGGAGATGAGAAAGAAGATCGCGAGAAATTGGAGTTTTCAAAAAGTTAATGTTAATTGAAATCTAAAATTATCCTAGAACTAAAGAAATATTCTAACTTAATTAACTATGTACAATTAAATTTTAAATTAAAAATTAATCCTAAATCTAAAATAATTACTAATCCTGAAATTAACTAAGACCTAATTATTAGATTAATTAAATTTATTAAATTAATTAAAACCTAAATCTATATCTTTTGTATTTTTAATGGTTGATTTTAATTAATTAAAAAAACATAATCTAAATAAGTTAACACTAATAATAATAATTACATATAAACTAAAAAAAATAAAAGTGAGAAAGGGAGAAAAAATGAATTGGACTTGGGGGGTGTGATCTGAGAGGGAGATGGATGGCAAAGGATCCAGCCCAATGTTGAAGGAGCCCAGGGGGAACGCTCGATTCTGTTTAAAAATCTCCTGCTGGTATACCATGAGGACGCACTTGTGGGATCCTTGGATCTCGTTGGTTGAGCATCCATTGGCTGAGCAGCGCTGATGCATCGTGCACTCATACGGACTGGCTGCGTAGAAATTGGGAACAACCATTATTAAAGAAAAAAAGAAGAAGCAAAACTGAAGCCAGAAGGGATCGAACCCCCGTTTTACAGTTTCAACAACGTAACTCCTGCCAAATGCGCTGTACCTTTTAGTCGCTAATGAATCAAACGCAAATTTATTAATATGTTAATAAATATTAAACCCAAAATTCAAAGAGTAGTCAAAAGTGGGCCCAGGGACTTCGCTTCAACCAATTACGCACACGCACGAGGAGAGAGATCGTGAGAGTTTATCCACGAGTGAGGAGCAGCCACGCATGCGGTCAAGGCTGGGGAGTACTGTTCATCATATTCTAGATTTTACCTGCAGATTCTGCAATGGAATTTCCTTTGGAATTTGCTGCGATTTCTTGTATCAGCTTTGCGTAATTAGAAAACTCAAAGAAACAACGTTAGATAAGCAACATAAATGCCCATATTTACTAAAACAAACATGGCGAGTTCAATGGTGAGGTTGTTTTGAGTTAAAACGGCCGGGGTCGTACAAACCGAAGCAAGCTCTTTCTTTGCCCTAACAATGGCGTTTTAAGCTATGGACGCTAAAGCTTTGATTTAAGGGTTCTATCTTGTTCTAATTAGCACCAAGAACACGTTAGAAACATTAGTTTACCTTAAATCATGGTAATGATAACAAAACGAAAATTGAACATGGAGGAACACGAAGAAACATGCGTGTTTGTTCTGCGTGTTTCAGGACCTGTCTAACAATCAGTACTTACCCTTTTTTTATCTCAGGAAGAGATTGGTACGATTAGTTTGGATGGAGAGTGCCCGTGCCAAGAAAAAAACCTTGCCCTAGTTCATAGGAAATTTTGAAGCTTGGAACGAGTTTAGTAGAGTAAGGCTGCGTGAACCCTTGTGCTGAGTATGCTGTTCTATTTATAATAGTGATATTAGGGTTATAAACTTGGAGAGAAAGCCATGTAATTGATGAGAAAAAAATTGAGAGAATATTTGATTTTATTTGCACCCAGTCTTACTATTTTGAGTCTCCAACTATTTGTGCACCTTCTTTCACGTGTTACTACCTTCAAGAATCAATTATGATCTTAGAAAATTGATCACACTATTTTGAATGATTTTATTTGATTTAATTTTGAATTTATATGAATAAATTCAAAAATAAAGGAAATAAAAACCATAGCATGTCATGAGCTTATTTTATGGACCCCCTAGGTGATATTAGATTAAAATAAATATTGAAAAATTAATCTCTCAATCTTTTATCATTTAATCCTAATTTCATTTGATTTTATTTGAATTTACTTGATTTAATTCAAATAAAAATAAAATAAAATCACGAAATGAAGGATAATTGGTTAATGGGCCAATTTTAAGCTTATAACCACGTGAGAAACCCAAAACCATAGGCCCAATACTCAAAACATGAATTTTGTCAATTATAGTTTCAAGCATTTCTCAAATTTTTCCCAACTTGTGCAAGCCATAACTCGTTCAATATTTGTCGTATGGAGATGATCTAGGACTTTTTGGAAAGCATAAGATGTCCTATCCAAGCCACTTTGGAACATATTTTTCATTTGGAGATTTTATCTTGATGATATGGCTCCTGACAAAAAACAGCTTTTTGCGATCTTCTAGAAGGACCTGTAATGTATTGGCTCATATCTCTTATGCGGAAGCATTTCTTGACCTTGGGCCCAACATCAAAGTTGTAGAGAATCAAATTTCCTTGATAATGAGCTTTGGTTGAGGAATTTATGAGAAAGTATGAGAGAGATATGGCTGGTCAAAGTTCAGTTGACTTTTACCTAGAAACCCTAATTTAGCAACTTTGTACTTTTGTGGATTTTTGATCTTTTCTTGATGAATCATGATCAACCTTTGATCAAATGATGAATATAATATTAGAATGTTGATGTTGACCAAAAATCAGGATTTTTGACTGCAATTTGACCACAGTTGACTTTTAGGTCAAATAAGTCGACTATTGATCATTTGAGCAGTTGACTGAGCAATCCTATGAATCAGAGCTTGAAACTTGGCATGAGGACCCTTTGAAGCATATGAGAGGCCATGGGATCCATTTGAGGTCTTAGAACTTGATTTGATCTCGAGAGAAACAAAACCCTAGTTGTGGGTTGATTGCTTAGGAGATAAGTAAGTGTGCCCGATTCTTGCATATGCTTGATTAACTAAAGATCATATGAGTCAAGATATAATGAAATATGATGGGCAAATTTTGGTTATGACAGCTTCCCCTGTTCAATCTTCTTATACCTGAGGATGTAGATTGGTTTGTATGTCAGTCGGAATCTGAAGGTAGAAGAGGATTGAACACTAGAATACCCAGGAATTTGCCCTAGCTGAAGTAGGGACTTTTGCCGGAGATGGGCTTGAAGCTGCCATATGAAAATTTGATGAAAGTTGTCAGGGATGGGCTTAAAGATGCCACCAGGATATTGAGACTTGATTGAGATAGGCTTAACCTTACAAAAACACAGAACCAAGAAAATTATCACAATCATCAAGCTACAGAATTTTTCCAATTTCATAATCTTATTCAATTGCCTCTGAATTTGATCAGTGTCTTTCCTTATTTCTTCAATTGACAATCTAACTTTGACAACATCCATTTGTAAGTCTCCAATATTCTTTCCAAGCTTTTCCAACCTAACCATTATAATTTTCCCATTGTTATCTTCAGCTTCCTCGAAGAACCATTCAGAAAACCCACACCCAGGATGAACAGGTCCCTACATGTCACACAGTCTGATGTTCAATTTCTTAAACCTAAAAATCAACAATCTGTGAACCAATAACATACCTTAAAATGAGGATATCCCAAAAATTATCTTCCAAAACTCTTAGCCGACTTTGCCCTTCGTAGAATAGCCTTATCTCCACAATGGCAAACCGGTTTCCATGACAGATTCGACATCGTACAAAGCTGAGAGTTCAAACTTTCATGGCTTTCTTGTAACATAGAGGAAGAACAAGTCGAAGATTTCATGACTCTGAATTTATGGAAAACCCTAGCCCCCAATTTTTCACATGATAAAATTATTGGTTTCAAACAAACCCTAGCCCCCAATTTCTTCAAAATCTATTTTACATGATTCTACAGAAGCAAACTGGCTTTTTAACGAAGGAGATGAAGCCAACCACCATGTCATATGCCACGCAAGCATTTCCAAACGTTTATTTCCATTAAATAGACAGAAAGGACTTACGTGATACCATTTTAATAGATAAGGGATTTATTTGAACTTTTTAAAAATTAAGGGACCAAACTGGACCCCGAGTGAAAGTTAAGAGACGAAAAAAGGGTATTTTGCCAAATAAAAACAAGTTCTTTTCTCATCTCATCAATCTTTTGCAAACTTTTACCTCTTTAACCTAAAACACAAATTTTCAAGAGATTCGTGTGGAGTACCACAGATGTGAGGGGTGCTAATACCTTCCCTGTATAACCAACCTCCGTATCCAGATCTTTTCTTTTGTTGGGTTTTATCGATATTTTCCCTTTCCTTTGGAAACAATACAGTTCGGTGCCGACCCTTGCTTTCGCGAGTTAATTAATAGCTAGCTTAATCTCCAATTTTTCTGCCGCGACAGAATCAAGATGAGATTTTACACAGGCCAATCTCAACATGACAAATATTTTACACTAGTTTGAGCTTAGGAACCGTTGTGGAGATTTTAGTGTCTGATCTTCATGAACCAAAAGAGAGCTTTTCATCCAAGCGGAACTCACAAACCAAAAGAGAGTTTTTCTTCAAGGTGAAACTCACGAACCAAACATAGACTTCATAAGACAATCCTCTAAATCAAACAAGATCTTTGACTGGTTTACCTCACAACTGAACCACTTCTCAAAGAAGGATATTTACTCAAGAGATAATTTACTCTTAGAAAATTCCAGTTAATCCTTCACCTAGAACAATGATCCTCACTTAGACACAAGAATACTCTTGAAGCACCAAGAAAAAATAAATGTGAGAAAATGAGAGATTTATAGAAAATATGAGAGTGAAAATGTAGGAAAAATAATCTGCTTTCTGAGTGATTTGAAATGATAAAGAAACTCTCTATTTGTACACCAAAGCATAGTATAAAATTGAAAATGTTCCATGGAAAATTTAAGTCTCATAATCGATGTTTTGACCCCAAAAAGGAATCTTTTTACATTCGTTGCCAATTATTAAGAGGCTCTTTTCAATCAATTATGAGCATTACAAGTAAAACATCTCTCAATTGATTAGACAATTCCCTAATCAATTAGTTAGGCCTTAAAAACATTTTTAAGTAGTTTTAATAAAATAAGAGAGGCTTCTCAAAGGTTTTTGGTGTGTATAATTTTCCCATAACGATTTTAGAAATGTCTTTGTCCCTTTACAAGACAATGATAACTCAGATAGACATGTGTCATGCACTCGGTTTTTTACTACCTCTCGTGTGAGAGATACGAACTGACTCTTCTTTTGCTTTTTGAATTTTGAAAATCAGAGAGTCGCCACAGACTTTTATTTTATCCAATTAAGGAAAGGTTTATAAAAGAAACAGAAAAAGACCTTTAAGAGATTTTGGGTAAGGGGGTAGGTTATACAAAGGGAAGGTGTTAGCACCCTTTGTATCCATGGTTATCCATGGGCTCTTAATTGCTTAGCTCACTTGTTTTGAATCATTTGTCTTGCCTTGAAATGCTTGTATGTGGTCTTAAAATTCATTTTGTAAATTGACTTCATAATGATCCTTGTGCGGATGTATACAAAGTGTTTTACCTTTCGAAAGATGTTTTGAAAAAAGAACGTTAACTTCGTAATGATCCTTGTTTGGATATATACCAAGTATTGTCTTTTTTGAAAGTTTTATTTTGAAAAACAATGATATATGAGACATTTGTTTGTTTTGATTTGAGCAAGCAATTAGGAGGTCTACCCTAAGTTTATAAGGTCTTTTCCTATTTCCTTTAGAAAATTCTCCTTTTACGGGATGTAAACAAAGGTTCGATTTTGCATTTGAAACAGTAAAATTTGATTTTTTTGAAAAAAGAGTAACAGAGGGATTAGCCTAAGAGGTGCAAGTGTGATTGTGTTTTTTGATTCAGATATTTTTATCTTTGAAGTTAGTGATCTAACGCTTCGGTTTTTATCTTTGACATACACGCAATTTTATATGTACTGGAATTAAAATGCGGGAACGTAAAATGAGGAAAGTAAATCTACGCTATTACATCGATTGTGCGGGAAATGTAAACTACGCTATTTACATGAATTTGACAACCTATACACTTATCTAGGAATTTAAATTGCAATAAGATAAAAGAAATATTTTTGGTTTTTTGGATGGTTGATTTTAATTAGAATTAATGCATAATTAATTTAATTAAAATGCTATGCAGTAGAAATAAAATTTAAACCTAAAAAATTAAGTCTAAAATATGTTCATATTGCTTGTTAATTAATTTTAAAATAAAAACTAATTTTTTTTTTTGGATTTTTGAAGTTGTTTTGAAAATTATTAAGTTAAATTAACATATAATTATACAAATAATTATACAAATAATTAAAACGTAAAGAGAAAAATATTCTAAATATGTACAAAATTAGTCTATAATATATAAACTAAACTTAATAAAAAGAACAAATTTTTTTCTGATTTTTTGATTGGTTGAAATAATTAAAAAGCAAATATATAAATATATACTAATTAATTAAACAAAATATTTTAATTATTAAGAAAAATAAAATATTTTTATGTCAAAAATTAATAGATTATTTTATAAACCTAAAAATATTTTTATTATATTTTTTTGATTTTTTAAACCATTTTAAATTAATTTTATAAGGAAAACTAAATATAAAATGAAAAATATAAAATAAATGATCAAGTGTGCTTGATCTATGAGGGAGTATGATGTTCATGCATGATCTGGTGCGCTGGATGTGTTTTTGGTGGAGATCTATGGCTCAGATTGGTAGACATATGGTGCACGTGGATAGAGAGATAACATGTGATCATTCAGAATTTGAAAATCCAACGTGGGACCCACGCAGGCTGACTGGCAAATGAGGAAGAAGGAAACTGCCACGCGTGCTGGTCAAAGTTTCCACTTTACTATTCATCATCTTCTTCCTTGGTACCTGCGGATTTTCATGCAAACTTACCTGCGGATTTTCCTTCAGATTTCCATGCTTTTAAAAACCTACAAAAACGGCCATGAACAAAAACAAGGGGCACCCAGGTCGACTTAAAATGACCTCCTGAACACGATGGTGGCGTTAGTTATGGCTAAAAACGCATGGAACATGGTATTCGAATGTTCACATACTTGAAAACTCAATAATGGTACATGAGGATTCTTACGTGGACACTTGCATGTAAGTGTTCAAACCTTTCCTAAACCATCTTGGCAACTTGTAAGAAGTGTTAGTTTGCATTAAAACATGTTTAGTTGTGAGACACGAAAGTTAGAAAAAATGCATGAATATGTAACTTTCAAAGCATGAGTTTTATGGACAGGTAACCATGAGTAATGATCCCAACTTACTATATTAGGTCCCAGGAGATGATTAGAATGATTATATTGTATTGATAATGGTTGGAATATAGAAAATGAAAATTACAAAGCTTTGATATTTTTTGAGAATTTTTGTGAACTTCTTGGCTATGCTCTTGCTATATTTCGTGTCCTCCTTATTGTTGAAGTGTCTTGAGCTATTTATGAGCAAGGAAGTGCTGCAAATTGAAGCTAAGAAGCATTCATTGCTTTGTTGAATTTTTGACTTTTTTAATAATATATAGCTTTGAATTCAAGCAACCATGGCTTGATTTTCTTCACTCTCTTGCTCTAGGCCTGCTGTACCATCTCTTTGGGGCAGAGTTGAATCAATTTTGAGGGCTCTAGCTTAATATCAAAGCAACATAACATTATCTTGCACCATTTCTTTTTCAATTTAATTTTAAATGTAATAAAATTAAACCAAAAAAGAAATAAAATGTTATGGGCCTTAGGTTGGTCGTGGGAGGCCCTTAACATTATTGGGAACATGTTTGGATCATGTAAACTTGGCCCCTTTTGAAAAAAAAAACATTTTTGATCAATGTTGATTTCATGCATTTTCCCAAAAAATAGCCAACTTCAACAAGGCATAAATCCCTCAATTTTTATCATATGAAGGAGTTCTTGTACTTTTTAGAAACCTCAAGATGTCCTCTACAAGCCACTTTGGTAACTTTTTTTCATTTGGAGAAGTTATCTTGATGTTATGGCCCTTGACAAAAAACCACTTTTTGTTGACTTTGAAAATGACCTGTAATGTCTAAGCTCATATTTTTCAAATGGTGAATCCAATGACCATGGGACCAATTGCATTTGAAATATAATTGAATTTCCTTCAAAACAAGCTTTGGTTGGAATTTTTTGAATGATCGAGGAGAGAGTTATGGCCGGTCAAAGTTTAGTTGACTTTTTAGGAGAAAACCCTAATTTTGAAACTTAGGGTTTTGTTGATTTTTGATCTTTCCTTGATGAATTATGATCAACCAATGATCAAATGATGAATCTTTTGACAAAATATGGATGTTGACAAAAAATTTCATTTTTGACTGTCTGTTGACTTTTCGGTCAAACTGGTCGTCTGTTGACTGTTTGAGCTGCTGACTGTGCGTTCGAGCGAATTGAAGTTTGAAAATTTGTATGGTGGTACTTTGAGATATATGAAGTTCCATGAAATCCATTTGAGGTCTCAAAAAACTTGTTCTCCTGAAAAAAACAAAAACCCTAGTTAGGTACTGTTCGTGTAGGAGACAGTTAAGCGTACCTGATTTTTGTGCAGTGCTGAGTCTCTGCTAATCATGTGATATTCAGAAGACTTCTAGAACAAAAATCTTGGAATTTTGAAATGCAAAAGATTGATTTGATTGATGGTACAAAACACGGAGAATTGCACTGTCAGCGGGTTTGGCTGTCAACTGGCTGTTCGGGCATTAACGTAACAATTAAAGTGAAAATTCAACAGTTAAAGTTAATTTTTTTCTTTTTTTGTTTTTTTGTTGTGAAATAAAATCCAAGATTATATGAAACTCCCAATTTTTAGACAGAAGTCTGTTGCCTTCTTTCTGAAAAAGATGCGGGCAAATTTTGGGGTATAACAGTTGCCCCTATTCAATCTTCTTAAACCTGAAGAGACTGTTTGGGATCTGAAGGTAGAAGATGATTGAATATTTTAGATGCCCTGAAAATTTGCACTTACCTCCACCGAAGTGATGTTGGAAATTGCATTTGAGTGTTGTCTGAGAGATGTTGTTGGCAGATCATAACATTACCTGAGATGGGCTTTCATATGCCATCTATTGAATGTATTGATGGTTTGTTCATCAGAATGAATCCTTTGATTATATCTTGATGAAGGATTTGAAAACCTCTGCGTTGACCGTTTCGGAACCGTCCGAGGTTACCGCTTTAAGTCTTGGAGGCTGATCGTTACGGAACTGTCCAAAGTTTCCGTTTTAGATTTTGAATGTTGATCTATGAGGAACCGTCTGAGGTATCCGCTTTGGATATTTAAATATTGATCGTTGTGGAACCGTCTGAGGTATCCGCTTTAGATCTTTGAAGATTGATCGTTAATGAACCGTCCAAGGTATCAGCTTTAGATCTTTGATGGTAGATCATTAAGGAACCGTCCAAGGTATCGACTTAGATCTATGTTGCTTGTTTTTTGAGTTGATAGAAGTTTTGGAAAGAGAGATCTCTTCAGAATGAATCTTTGGCTTGATTGTATCTGAGAGGAATGTTCGTCTGAATAGAATTCAGGGGAACACTGCATGTGATTGAGAACAATTTTTCTGAGGATATTCGTCCACCTGAAAAAATCAAGTTAGTGACATGTAATGTTATGATGCATGCAATGTATATGTTGAGATTCTCAAAATAAATGAGAAACGTGCATGTTATGTATGCGTTTGTCATGAAACATTATATGCTATGTATGAATATGCGTATGATGTATGACTTATGCAATTTAGAGCGTATCAAACTTCTGTTTGGGAAAATAAATCCCTGCTTGCTATTTTGGAAACGAAGGCATTGTGATCCTTGATGATTTTTGCTATCTTGTTCGAGTATACTCAGCTGGGGAAATTTCTCACAGACCAGAGTACTCTGTTGAGGGATCTTTGACTACTGCTTGGAGATGAAAGGTAGTTTGAACATTTTGATTTTGATGCCCTTTGAATGGGAATGAGAAGGATGCATAATGCACTATTTGACCAAGCCTTGGTGTGGAGACCACACCTTCTGGGGATAGTGATCTTGAACAGCCCTGCTGGGGAATAAGATTTCTCGAATCATTTTGTTGGAGAGAAAAATCTCATTGAGGAATTTTCTGAGAGATGCATCTCTATTGGGGAATTTTCTTCTGAAGCTGGTTTCGGGATGATGTCCAGATGATTGGGACACTACCTGAATGCTATTCCTGTTTTTCTTATAAACATCAGTCATATTCAAATGCATATGTTCATTCAAAATTATCATTGGGACGTTTACGTATTCAAAACAGAAAAAGTGAAATCGTTGATTTTGAGCATGAGCTGCATTGATTTTTGAAAAAGAGCCATAATAGGCGGATTAGTACAAGGAGACAAAAATCCTAGTAGTAGGAAATTGTCATAAAACTTTGAAAAGTACTTATAAAAGGAAATAGCTATGTGAAAACAATCCAGTCAAGTTTCAATTCTGCTATTGCCAATCTGTCTTCGAGTATCTCATCCCTCACTTGTTGGAAGAAAATGATTGGACTGATTGGTGTCTTTGATGTGTTGAACTTTGAAGGTGAGTAGGTAGCTAAACGGGACATATTCGTACGCTTTATTCCCTAACTTTTGCCTAGACTGCATTTTCATATTTTCAGCCTATCGGGATGATATTTATTTTTTTAGTCTCTAACTTTTGCCTGGATCGCCCTTTCAGGTTTTCAATCCACCGAGACGCTCATTTTTGCCTAAGTCGCCCTTTCAGGTTTTCAACTTAGCGAGCTTTTAAGCAAAGTACTTTTTGACTATGTCCGCATTTACAGGGTGTAGGAAATCCTCGCCATCCATAGTGGTAAGCAACATGGCTCCGCCGGAAAATACTTTCTTGATTACAAACGGTCCCTCATAAGTGGGAGTCTACTTGCCCCTGGGATTACCTTGTGGTAAGATGAGGCGTTTGATAACCAAATCACCGGTTTGATATGCCTGACTTTTGACTTTCTTGTTGAAGGCTTTGATCATACGCTTCTGGTACAACTGACCATGACAAATAGCTGCGAGCCTCTTTTCATCAATCAAGTTTATCTGGTCCAACCGAGTCTGAATCCAATCGTCTTCGTCTAGATCAGCTTCTTTCATAATCCTTAGGGAAGGAATCTGAATTTCAATTAGAAGAACGGCCTTCATACCATAGACTAAGGAAAATGGAGTTGCCCCTGTTGAAGTACGCGCTGACGTGCGATAACCATGAAGAGCAAAAGGTAACATCTCATGCCAGTCTTTGTAGGTTACTGTCATTTTTTGTATGATTTTCTTAATGTTCTTGTTGGCAGCTTCCACGACGCCATTCATCTTTAGTCGATATGGAGAGGAATTATGATGTTTGATCTTGAACTGTGTGCAGAGTTCAGTAATCATTCTGTTGTTTAAATTTGTGCCATTGTCTGTGATGATCCTTTCAGGGATGCCATACCAACAAATGAGATTGTGCTTGATAAATCGGGCCACCACGTTCTTGGTGACATAAGCGAATGAAGCTGCTTCTACCCATTTGGTGAAGTAATCAATAGCAACCAGGATAAAACGATGTCCGTTGGAGGCCGTAGGTTTGATTTCTCCAATCATATCAATACCCCACATTGCAAAAGGCTAAGGAGCCGTCAGGACGTTTAATGGGACTGGAGGTACATGTACTTTGTCGGCATATATCTGGCATTTGTGACAAGTTCTGGAGTGATGATGGCAGTCTGTCTCCATGGTAGACCAGTAATAACCTGCTCTTAGAATCTTTTTAGCCATTGTATGTCCACTTAAATGAGTACCAAAAGCACCATCGTGTATGTCTTCCATAATCTGTTCTGCTTCCTTCTTGTTTACACAACGAAGCAAAGTCGAGTCATGGTTGCGTTTGTACAGGATTCCATTACTTAGAAAGAATTTAGCAGCAAATCTTCTTAGAAACTTTCTATCGTTAATGGATGCCCCTTCAGGGTATTCTTGGACTTCAAGATATATTTTTACTTCATGGAACCATGGTTTTTCTTCCACTCCTTCGATATCGATCTCATTGCAATAGGCCGGTTCATCCAGTCTATAAATGGTGATCATTGGCGCCTCATTGTCCCACCTGACTTTGAACATAGATTACATGGTAGCTAAAGCATCAGCCAGTTGATTTTCTTCGCGCGGGATATGTTCAAAAGTGATTTCTTCAAAATAAGGAATCAAACTCAGTACATATTCTTTGTATGGAATTAGATTCGGGTGCTTCGTGTCCCATTCCGCTTTGACTTGATAAATTACAAGCGCCGAGTCTCCGTAGACCTCCAGGAACTTGATTCTTAGATCGATTGCAGCTTTGAGACCCAGAATACATGCTTCATACTCGACTATATTGTTAGTGCAGTTGAAGCATAATCTAGTAGTGAATGGTGTATATCCTCCTGTAGGAGAAATGATCACAGCTCCGATGCCATTGCCAAGTGCATTAGAAGCTCCATCAAAAACCATAGTCCATCGGGATCCTGGCTCGGGTCCTTCCTCCGGTCCTGGTTGTTTGTAGTCAGTAACTAGCATAATATCTTCATCTGGGAAGTCAAAGTTCAACTCTTGATAATCATCCACTGATTGATGAGCCAGATGATCAGCTACCACACTTCCTTTGATCGCCTTTTGTGAAGTGTACTGGATGTCATATTCTGTTAAGATCATTTGCCATCTTGCTATTCTTCCAGAGAGAGCAGGTTTTTCGAACACATACTTGATAGGATCCATTTTGGAGATCAGGAAAGTGGTATTGTTTAGCATATACTGTCTTAGTCGGCGAGCCGCCCATGCTAAGGCACATCAAGTTTTCTCGAGCAGTGAGTATCTTGTTTCACAATCGGTAAACTTTTTGCTAAGATAGTAGATTGCATGCTCTTTTCGGCCAGATTCGTCATGTTGCCCCTGTACACACCCCATTGAATCTTCTAACACTGTCAGGTACATTATCAGAGGTCTTCCTTCCACTGGTGGTAACAAGATTGGCGGTTTTTGAAGATATTCCTTGATCTTATCAAAGGCTAATTGGCATTTGTCATTCCATCTTTCCACTTGATCTTTCTTCAATAGTTTGAAGATTGGCACACAAGTAGTAGTCATATGGGCAATAAATCTGGCTATGTAATTCAGACGTCCCAAGAATCCTCTGACCTGTTTCTCGGTACGGGGTATGGGCATTTCTTGAATGGCTTTGACCTTGGCAGGATCAACTTCAATACCCTTGCTGCTGACGATAAAACCTAAGAGTTTACCGGATCTTACTCCAAAGGTACACTTGTTCGGATTCAGTCGTAACCTGTACTTCTTGAGTCTATCAAACAGCTTGTGCAGATGACCCAAATGTTCTTCTTTGGTGTTGGACTTTGCAATCATATCATCCACATAAACCTCTATCTCCTGATGAATCATATCATGGAACAGAGCTACCATTGCACACTGATATGTAGCTCCTGCATTCTTTAAACCAAAGGGCATTACTTTGTAACAAAAGGTTCCCCAGGGTGTTGTGAAGGTTGTTTTTTCCATGTCTTCGGGTGCCATCTTGATTTGATTGTACCCTGAGAATCCAGTCATAAAGGAGAATACCTTGCATTGTGCAGTATTGTCAACCAGTACATTGATGTGAGGTAAAGGGAAATCATCTTTGGGGCTTGCCCGATTCAGATCTCTGTAGTCTACACACATTCTGACTTTCCCGTCCTTTTTAGGCACAGGCACTATGTTAGCTATCCAAGGAGGATAACTCACAACTTTCAGAAAGCCAGCATTGAATTGCTTCTCAACCTCGTCTTTGATCTTCTTTGACATATCGGGCCTACTCCTCCGCAGTTTCTGCTTAACTGGAGTGCTACCTTCTTTGATCGGCAGGCGATGAACCACAATATCTGTGTCAAGGCCGGGCATATCTTCATAGGACCAGGCGAATATCTCAACGTAGTCTTGTAACATTTGAATCAGTCTTTGCTTGACACTGTCTTCTAAATCAGCCCCTATCTTGACTTCTTTCTTTTCTTCGTCACTGCCCAAGTTGATAATTTCAATTGGCTCTTCATACGGCTGTGTCATACCCCAAAATTTGCCCATACATCTTCTCCTATTCAAATTCAAATCAAAACACAAAGCTTCAAGACACACTCTCCTAAGCAAAGATCAGAGAATTAGGGTTTGGCTTATTAAAAGGAAAAACAGTGAATCAATGGCTCCAAGGTATACCATATGGCCTAAGATATCTCACATTACCTCTATGACAAGTATCGAGTCTCCGCTTAAAAGATTGATCACTCGGTTGTTCAGAAAGTCAATAGTCGACTGAGTTGACTTAAAAGTCAACTGTGGTCAAAGTACAGTCAAAACTCCTGATTTTTTGTCAACATCCTCATATTGAAGTATCATTCACCATTTGATCGAAAATTGATCATGGTTCATCAAGGAAAGATCAGAAATCAACAATTCCAAAAGTTTCTAAATTAGGGTTTTCATAGGAGAAAGTCAACTGAACTTTGACCAGCCATAACTCTCAGATAGAACATCAGAAATTTTCCATCCAAGGCTCATTTTGGAGGAAATTTGATTCTCTACAAAATTGTCTCTCACATGCCAAGTCTAGAAATGCTTCATTTGAGAGATATGGACCAAAACATTATAGGTCTTTTTCAAAAGTCAACAAAGAGCCACTTTTTTCAAAAGGACACACAAGGAGCATGGAAAATCATTTTGATATGAGACCAAAGACACTGGTTAGAGGACTCTCCAAGGTTTCTAAAAAGTCCTAGAACACTTCCATACCTCAAAAATTGAGAGATATATGCCTTGTCAAAGTTGGACTATTTTGGAGGGAAAAATGTGAAGGAATTTGAATATTTTTGCAAATGGGCTCAAGTTGTTTTTACCCAATCTTGTTCCCCAAGCCCATAAGAGCCTCCAAACGATATCCCACAATTATTTGACTTTTATTCTATTTTATTGGATTTTTATTCATTTAAAATACAATTTAAACCAAATAATTAAAAGAAAATAGAAAAAGATTGATTTTATTTTGGTTCTAATCAAATTAAATCATCATTTAAGTCATACAGCTGATTCAAATTCGTGCTCACATAGGTTGATTGAAAAAATATTGAAATTGAGCAAATTTAGAAAGATTAAAAATCATGTTTTCAATCAAACTTTTCAAATTGACAATCAAAGATTCACAAAGATTTAATCCACATTTGTCAACCCTAATCATACACCTATAAGTAGACAACAAGATCATATGGCAAGGGTTGGAAATTGACTGCTCAAAAACCCCAAAACCGAACCATAATATTGAAGAAAAGTTGAAATTCGTTCTTGGAGTTTTGGATCGATTAAGGTAATTTTGAAGACTCAAGCGCGTTCCTGGAATACTTCTGAGTGATTCACGATCCCTACCAAGCTTGGAAACGTCCAGAATCGTATCCAAACAAGCCACGGTTTGCTTAGTTTTTCTTTGTTTCGATTATAATTCATCATGCATCATAAATGAATTTTGGTTGCGTATCCGTGTTCAGATTAATGTTTAGACCGTTTCTGTATGTTGAATTTGATTTTCGTTGTGAATAGAATGGTTCACCATTGATAGGGTTTTAGAGCTCCCAATTGGGGCTTTATGATATAGGTTAAATTAGCCAAAACTAAGACTATAACCATGCTTAGGGGACCGTTCCGATTCGGTTTATGGTGTTGTTTTAGATTTATATCATGTATTGTGAATTTCCTAAAGTTACAGGTCTTGGGCAACATACAAAACCGTGGCAAAAAAAAAGCGTTACTGTAGTTTAATCGCAAGGAAGAAGAAGCAATGGCCAGCGCGCGTGATTTTCGTTTTCAAATTTGAGTCGTTTGTTTTCTTATATCATTTTGGCTGGGGATTGTACAAACAGAGTTAAAGCGTGGCACAGGTGGTAGACGTGGGAAACATGTGATCCAGGGGGTCTGAGTTCGATCCTTGCTGCCACACATATTTTTTGGGAATTATTCAACTTCTAGATCCTGCGCACGCTGCCAGATAAAGACTATGATACGCCTTCATCACCATCCGTCAGATCCTCATCCTTCCAAGATCCAGCGCATCTAAAGCTGCAAGAACATCATAGTCCCTCGAAGCTCACCCACACTGAATCAAGCTGAGATTTTCTAACTTCCTTTTATTTTTTATGGCTTATTTATTTTCATTGATTTATATATTGTTTTTTTAACTCTTTTTAAATATTTCTATTTTTCATAAAAGTTGTTTTAATTTTCTTCTTTTTCATAAAAATAAAAGACAATAAATATTTATTTAAATATTAATAATATTTTTATTTGATTAAATGAATTAAGTTAATTATTTAATTATTTAAATGATTATCAAAGTTTTGTTAATTGATTAGGGTTAGATATTTGATTGAAAATTTATTTCTCACCGATTTAATTAGTTAGGTAGAATACCAATAATTAATTAAATTGATCTTATTTATTCTATTAGTCAGGGTTTACGAGAATTAGCCCTACCCTAAAAATATTGTTTTTTTCTTGCGTATTCTTTTCAGGGTTATCCTTCAAGTGCCTTCCGACTACGCGCCACGTACTTCCCAAAGCTAAGTACCCTACTTATTTTAAAAGTCTATTTTGTTTCCTTTTAAAATTAGGGTTTGTCTTGCCTTCATCTTTTTTGTCTTTGCCCTTTTCTAGGGTTACCTCCGAGGCTCTCCTCCGACTGTCAACCATATCAGATCAAATGCAAAGCTAAGTGTCCTTCTTTGTTTATTTAATTATTTTTAAATTCTTTATCCTTATATTTTTAGGGTTAACCTCGTTTGCCTCCGAACCGATAATGCACTCACCCTTCTTTGTTTATTCTTTCTTTTCCAATTTTCAGGGTTTTATAATTGCCAAATCTACGCGTATTGGTAACCCTAAACCCTAACTCTAATATTTTTTGTTTTAATTTTTTAATTATATCCCGCTGGTTTCAATTCCCCTCTCCTCCGCTGGTTTCATTTTTCCCTTCCCCGTAATTGTTTATAATATTGCGTGGTTAGTAATCTTAGGGAGTGCAAGCCTTTAAATTAATTTAGATAATTAATTAATTACAAGATAAGATTTCTGAATTAATCACGTGATTGTTGCACCCACGCACAC
This sequence comes from Vicia villosa, assembly GCF_029867415.1. Classification (NCBI taxonomy): domain Eukaryota; kingdom Viridiplantae; phylum Streptophyta; class Magnoliopsida; order Fabales; family Fabaceae; genus Vicia; species Vicia villosa. The sequence goes on along the minus strand of NW_026706811.1, from coordinate 942,060 downwards.
TTTTGGGGTAACCTCTCTGTTGCCTTGCTGCCTGTTGCATGTTGCCTTGTTGCCTTGTGTTTTTTGCAGAATAGCCATGTCCCTCGAATACGAGGATACCTCAGCCATGTTGCCTCGACCAATACAAAGGTCATATGACCCTAAAATGATGTTGCCTTCGATACACTAAATATGACATCGACCCTCAGAAGTTGCCTACGGAAAAGGCTGAGGTATCCTCTGGTTGCCTACGAAAAGGCTATTCTGATCCTTCCCTTAGACTACCTGCCTCTCTATGGCATGGGTCAGTCTTGTGGCGAATGATAACGCGATGAACCTTCAACCTCCAAACGAAAGGCTTCCTGCCCTCTTATGGCAAGGATAGACCCTTTCACTCTGAAAGGCTAAAAGAATCTCATTTTCAAAACTTTAAGGTAATTGCCCCTAATTGCTTTGCCTTGCTCTAAAACTTTTTATATTCTTTCTCATAATTCTTCAAAAGGGCTACGTTCATTTACGAGCTAAAGTCCCTATCTTTTTCATCTACTTTTCTAAAAAAAACAAAGAGCAAAGCAATTAAGAGCCCATGGAAAACCATGGATACAAAGGGTGCCTTACACTTTCCCTTTGCATAATTACCCCCCGAACCCTATTTTATTTAAAAGGTTTTTCCTGTTTCTTTTAGCCTTTCTAACTTGTTTGGATAAAATAAAAGTCGGCGGCGACTCTTGCTTAACCGCGACATTTCGATTATAAAAGTCAGTTCACCGTGTTACAGGCTGTATAGTCTTTTCCTCTTATTCTAACAGCCTTGCAAGTTCCCTTGGTACTTCACAATCTTCCTCACTTTCGTCCTCAGTTTGGTAGATCGGATTTTCAAAGTCATGACTAGCAATAGCAGAATCGTTATCAACAGGATCCAGAGTGAATGTGAATCTGCATTTATTATGTGGGTGTGTGTAAGAACACAAAGCTATTTGAAAATGAACAAAGCAAAGAAAGAAAAAGGATCACAAAATTTTGAATATGCAAACGTCCCATGATTTTATTGAATGAACATGATCATGATATGACAAACCCTTATAAAAAGGACCAGTGTGCTTCGGGCAAGGCACATGGCTTTTAAGTTCATGGTTCGATAGTACAGGAACCATTTTTATCTTTGCACATATAAACAACGAGAACAGGAAATTGCATTTACTCCTGATCAAAGGAGATCACATCCTCAGCTTCCCAGTTGTTCAATCCATTGTTGTGAGCAGGGAGTATCCAGCCGTTCCAGTTGCAGTTATCTTCTTCGTCTTCCACAACATTGACTTCTTTGGTGGAGAAATGAGCTGTTGATCCTTCGGGATAGGCAAGATACTCTGCTGGATACGAGAGCCCAGGCTGAGATACCTCTGTTAGCTGAGCGAGATACCCGATAAGATCGTCCCATCCAGTTGGAATGATGTCTTTGAGGGAGACTTGTGCATTCTGGGGAGCAGTGTTTTGTGTCAGGGAATCATTCTCGTTATTTGGTGTTTCCCAGACTTCTTCAGGAGAGACAGGGCTTGTGAATGTCATATTGTCTTCGAAATGGTTGTCCCATCCAGTTGGGGTGATGTCTTCAATAGCGATCTACGAGCTCAGGGGAGCAGAATATTTCACCATATAGTCATACTTGCCACTTGGTTCTCCTAGTGTATCCCAGACTTCTTTCGGACTAGTTGGACTTTGGTATTGCTCAGTAATGGAACTTGTGAAACTTTTGCAATCTTCAAACTGATCACCCCATCTAGTTGGGGTAATGTCTTCCATGGTAATAAAAGAACTCTGAGGTGCAGTGTACTTTAATAGAAAATCATACCCGCCGCTTGGTTCTCCCAAAGTATCCCAAACTTCCATGGAAACAGGTGGAACTTCATTTGGATATTGCTGAATAATATGGTTCAAAAACACTCCATCGTCTTCAATAGCATTCACTCCTTGGCTGATGAAATGTGACATTAATCCTTCGGAACGAGGACTTTGATCGTTCTTTTGAGTTCCATTAGCATACCCCATACTGCACAATCACCTTCTTCGATCACAGCTTTGGCGTCTTTGAGAGAAGCCATAGTTGGAGTTATTTTTTTAGCAGGAGTAGTAGAAATATGTTTGGCAGTAGAGACATCTGGAGGGACCACCTCAAAAGATTGGCAGGGAGTTTCGATGAATTCTCCATCCATCTCAACATACTTGGAGTTGCTCAGGTGGCTAAACACATACTCTTCTTCTCCATAAACTGTGACGACCTTACCTTTTACCGGATACTTTAACTTCTGATGCAGGGTAGAAGTTACAGCATTTGCCCCATGTATCCATGGGCATCCTAGTAAACAGGAGTATGCTGGGTGAATTTCCATTACGTAAAAGGTAGAATCAAAGATCTGAGAGCCCACTCTGATTGGGAGCTTCACTTTTCCGTACACTGTTCTTGTTGACCCGTCGAAGGCTCTTACCACAACATCGCTTGGTTGTAACACAACTCCTTCGAAGTCAAGTTTTTTCTAGTACTGCTTTTGGTAACACGTTCAAAGAGGAACCGTTATCTACCAGCACATGAGACAAAGTGGTGCCGTTACATTCAATGGAGATGTGCAGGGCTTTATTGTGATTTTTCCCAGCAGGGGTTAAATCAGCATCAGAGAAACCGAGACCGTTATTGATTGTTAGACTGGCAACACAATTTTCGAATTGATCGACTGAAATCTCCTGTGGTACATGTGCATCTTTCAGGAACTTCATCAGGGCCTTGGCATGAGCTTCTGAATACTTTAGCAGAGACAGCATTGAGATTTTTGAAGCAGTGTTCCCCAGTTGTTCGACAATATTGTAATCACTTTTGCAGATGATCTTCAATATTTCCTCCATTTCTTGCCTCGATGGATCTTCAACAGTGACTTCCACCGGTACGTGAACTGGTTCAACTAGTGGCTCCTTGCCTCGAGCATTGATATCTTGATTAGGAACTGGGACCTGGATTGGATTAGTAGCAACATTTGGAGAAATTTCTGGTGAAAAGATCCTTCCACTTCTCGTAATCTTACTAGTACCCACAATATTATCAACAGTTGGAGTAGTAAAATTCATGGCCTCTTCAGTCAAGGTATCTTGCTTAACTCCGTGGACATAAACATTAGTGTCATAACTCCATGTGACAGCTTTGTCTGAGGAGTATGGAAATGGAGTTGGACTTGTAATGATTACCGATGCCACTTTGGGTGTAGCAGAAATTTTGAAAGGAGCTTTGGTATGGATTTTCAATGGTATGTTAGACACCACTGAGACGTCCTCTATTCTCATCCCATTTGCAAAAACTTCGCATAAATCGTCCATAGAAGGGAGCCTCTCAAACATAATGATACGACGATCCATCCACTTTTGAATTCCTATTTTCAGATTCTCACAACCATTGGGTAGGTGTGCACATTAAAAGCAATCAGGGTCACAACCTAGAAAGTAACCAGCTCGGATTAGCTTTCTTTTGACTTCAAGGAGCGGAGTTGACAATTCTCTCACATCATAGATGTAAACAGTGTCTATGATAGCATTAATGGTCTTGTCGTGCTTTGGCATGGGTGCAGTGATGACATTTGGAGTCTCTAGAGGATCGAATTCAATTTCCCCAGCATCTATCATGTCTTGTATTTTATTTTTTCAGGGCCCAACAGTGATCTGCGTCATGTCCTGGACAGTTAAAATGGTATGCACATGTTGCATCGGGGCGATAACTCGGAGAGGAAGTGTTGACATTCTTTGGAGGGTCTTTCAATGTGATCAAATTTGCTTTTAACAAGTGCTGCAATGCTTGAGAGATTGGCATATTGATTCTGGTGAAATTTCTTCTTGGTGCATCTGGTCGACGCGTATACTTCGGCGGTTGATCTTTTTGAGGTGTGGATGCAAAGATCAGAACAGCCCCTATAGATTGGTGATGCTCACTTTTGCGACCTTTCTGACTATGCATTGTATTGACTTCATTTCTCCCACTGATGGGCCTCTTTGTAGTACCAGAGGAGGAGCCTATTTGAATTTTTCCACTTTGAATACCGCTTTCAACATGCTCTCCAGTTAATATCAGGTCAGTGAAACCTGACGATGAGCTTCCCAGCAAATGACTGTAGAAAGGGCCAGTTAAAGTGCCCATGAACATGTCGACCAGCTCGCGATCAGATAAGGGTGGTTGAACCCTTCCAGCCAGATCTCTCCACTTTTGTGCACACCCTTTGAAACTTTCTTTTGGTGCCATAGACATGCCCCGCAGTTGAGTACGAGTTGGCGCAAGGTCAACGTTGTATTGATACTGCTTGTAGAAAGCAGCAGCCAAATCTTCCCAGGTGTGAACTTTTGTACTTTCCAGTTGGTAGTATCACTCGAGTTGTGTACCCGACAGACTTTCCCGGAAGAAATGAATCCATAACTTGTTATCTATTGTATGAGGTAGTATCTTCCTCACATAGGATCTCAAATGTAGTTTTGGGCAAGAAACTCCATCATACTTTGCAAAGACAGGAACTTTGAACTTTGGAGGGATAACAATATTTGAGACGAGTCCAAGATCATTGAAGTCTAAACCAGGTATTTTTTGTATCTCCATAGCTTTCATGCGTTCTTTCAACAGCTGGTATTTGTCCTCACCCTGTTCGTCTTCGGAATGATAATCTTCTTCGTTAGAAGAGAGGGAGGGTTTGGCAGAACCCTGGTTGTTGTGATTGTCTTCTCGATCACCTTCACCGACTATTTCGGGGATCGGCACCTTTTTGGACCTTTTGACTGGGATTTTAACCTTCCTTATCAGGTGACTTAAGCCTACAGATCCTTTGGGCTTCTTTTTCTTCTTGATTATCAGGGCTTTCAGTTCTTGTTGCCCCTTTGCTAACTCCAGAATTGCTATTTGAACTTGGGCGTTCTGTGCTTCGAGATTCTTGACACTTGTTTCGGAATCCATCTCTTCTAACTGAAATAAACAGCGAGGAGATGAGAAACCCATCATGTGAACCTGTTATGCAATGTTTATGAATGAAATGCATATGCAATGTTTTCAAGGATCTTAGAATTTAGATTTGTTAAAAAAGAGAAACAAACATTTATTAGTCAAACAATTTATTTCTTTTTCTTTTTCTTTTTTTTTCTTTTTTTTTTCTTTTCTTTGCCTCTTTCGGGCTTACAAAACAAAATAAAGAAAATAAAGGATTCCTCAAGCCTCCCATGGACGCTTTCTCTTTGCACCCAGGAATGTGTTGATCTGCTGTTCTTCCTGGAGTTGTCTGGTGAGCTCCAACACTTTCCTCTCATAGTCTTGACAGTATGCTTTGAAGGTGTCTTTTTCTTCTCTTAGTTGAACCCAAGATTTCTGCAGCTCTTCTAGGTCAGTTGGCATGTCCGGATGTAGAACAACTCGAGGTTCGTCCCCTTCGACTTCTGGCTCAATAGTCACAGGTAGAATAGCGGGATATGGCATGATGAACTTCTGAACATGAGCACGCACCCATTTGAGGTAAGGCTCCATAGGAACAGAGTTCCATTGTCCTAAAGTATTGCTTTCTACTTTATAGACACTGCCCCAAGCATGTATAAACCTTCGTCGATGTCTTTGGGAATCATCTTTGTAGTCGAACACAATGCCACGGATAATCATGTCATGAGGGCCGTTTCTTCGTGCATATCCGAATTGGCGCAAAGCTAAAGAGGGATTGTAAGTGATGCCTCCCTTGATGCCAAGGAGTGGCACATTAGGGTACTCTCCACAATGGTCAATGATAGTGATGTCTCTTTGAAAGAAGTTGTTCCATCGGATATCTGAATGAGACAAAGACATAATCCTGCGAGACCATTGCATTCTTTGTTCATTTCTCAACACTGATCGGGGAAGGTGTAATGTAAACCATCTAGCCAGTAGTGGTACACAACACATAAGAGTTCCTCGTTTCTTCATGGTTCGAGTGTGTAGAGAATGTAGAATGTCTCCCAACAAGGTAGGTACCGGGTTGCGGGTTAGGAAAATGTTGATAATGTGTACACTTATGAACTGGTCGGGATTAGGGAATAAAACCAACCCATATATCAAAAGAGCCATAACTTCCTCAAAAGCTAGGTAACTTCTGTTTTTTAGTAGTAATCGAGCCTTTTCCATTAAGAACTTAGCAAGCAAACCCTTGACTCCACTCTTTGTTTCCCAATTGGACTCGATTTCTGACTTTAGCAAATGTAAGGCAGCAACAATGATTTTAGGTTTTGGAATCTTTTCTAAACTAGTGAAAGGTAATTGATCTCGAACAGGTAACCCAATTAGTTCAGAAAACTCTTCCAAAGTGGGTACCAACTGGTAGTCAGGAAATGTAAAACAATGATGTTCAGGATCAAAGAATTGGAACAGGACCCGTATCATGTCTTCTTCAAATTTTGAGGTAACCAAATGGAGTAGGTGACCGTGCCTTTCAGTGAATTGAGCATTTCTGGGAAATTCTGATATTAAATTGATCGGAAAAATAGCAAGTGTACTATTTTGCCTCTGTAGTAATAAAGGGAAAATTCCCCGAATATCGATCTCAAGGACTGCGTGATATTATAGAGTTAGTAGCACTTCAATTAAACAAAAAGCCTTGGGGTTTTGGTTTTTGTGATTACAAATTAAGTTGCAAATAAACTTAAAAAGGTTGATTTGGCCAAATATGAGTAACATGCCAGGGTAGGTGTGTGCATTAACATGTAACAATTCTGAACCCTTATTTCATTAACAAAGTTCAACTTATCAATTACCGGTTCTTAAGGGTATTTGCTCCTAAGTCCTTAGTGGACAAACTTTTGAACATTGAAATCCTAATCCCAAAGTCCTTCGAAATTAGTGATCAAATCAAATATTATTATAATCAAGAACACTCAGGTTACTATAGGGTATCCCTAGTCCTAGGTGATATCTACTATAATATAATGGTATAAAAACCCTAACAATGGAGGTCAATCCTAATTGTCAGTCATAAATCAATCCAGTTGGTCCGACGAGGAAAGCATTAAAAACCTTATACCATTAAATTGACTGTAAAAGAGAAATATGTTATTGAGATTCGGAATTCAAAATCATCACAAATGTTAATCAGGGACACCCCCCTAGCATTGGGGGGTTTAGCTACTCATATCATCCAAAGAAATTACAAAGATATCAAATAAAGACATTACAATAGAGATGATGAACTTTGATCTTCAATGGCTTCCGCTCATGAGAGTTCTCTGTTCTTCTCCAATTGCATAGGCTTCTTCTCTCAATCCTCCAATTCTTCGTATGGCAAAAAGATCCCTAATTCATCTTGAAAACCCTCCTAAATAGTGCAGACTCACTTAAGTTGGTTGGAAATCCCAAAAACACCCCTGCAGGCCAACCACTGAACTAAATAATAAAAATCACTGAAATCAGCGTCATCACCCAACACGGGCCGTGTTGAGCAACACGGGCACCCGTGTTGGTCCCCTGTAATTTATTTTTCAAGATCCAAGTCCTAGGCTTAGCAACACGGGCCGTGTTGAGCAACACGGGCACCCGTGTTGCACCACTGTTTTTTCCAACTTCTTGAACTCTCTTCCTGACACGGCCCGTGTTGGGCAACACGGCCACCCGTGTCAGGCCTCCTGTAGCATGTTTTTGAAATTCCATCGAAACTCCGAGTTTTGCACTGATTTACTCCGATTTCTCCATATGAACCTGAAAACATTAAAACATACAACCAAAGCATAAAATGACGAATAAAGAAATAAAATGCTCAGTACCATAACTTAAACATACTTAAAAACAACGATAAATATATGTGTGAAAACCACTGATCAAACTCCCCCAAACTTAAACCGTTGCTTGACCTCAAGCGACAATTACAAAAGTTAATGACCTCCAAAGCACAAGGTGTTCATACGTGAGATATCCGTTTGTATTGATCAAGAAACAGTGGGTTTGGCATTCACATGACGCGACAAGTTTTGTTACCACATTAGACCTCAAGCTCCCGTTTCGGATACCTCTCCAACTATGCTTTGCACTTAAGTCTCTTTCCGATTTTCCTCCTCTTTCATTCGGACAATCCTATTAAGGCATTGCATTTCTTATAATAATCATCACCTGCATGAGACGAATCAAGGCTTCTTATTTTCTTTTCCTGGCACCAAACTAGCAGCATTGGCTACTTTTTATTACCGATGAAATTTTCAAACTTTGCAGTTATCTATTGTCCTTTTGGACGACGTTTGGGGATCAATCTCCTTTGGGCTGAATAACCGGGTGAGGATTACCCAACTTAGCGAGCCGATTGCCTTTTACCGCCTTTTCATCATTTGATGCCAACTTTATATCTCTTTTTTTTTTCAACCAGCCATCATGCAAGTGAATCCGAATTATGCCAGACTGTATCAATAAGCTACTCGAGAAGTACTTCTCAGGAGACAAGTACTATGGTGCAAATCTACACGTTAGACTCGTATCTCTTCCAGGGAACCAAGGGTGCTTAAACAAACCTCTTCTTGTCACATTATTCCGCACTTCCTGTCCTCAAACAATCCTCACTTCATCTCTATATACTATTCCCGATCGCTTTTTAAGATCAAAACTCTTCAAAAATTAAAATTTCGGTCAAAATTTGGGCAGAATTCACTTCATGGTTTCACATCATACCCAATCATAAAAATAACATAAAAATAAAATGCAAAGAGAATAGCCTCCCCCAAACTTGAACTAAACATTGGCCTCAATGTTTCAGAACGAGCCTGAGAGAGGTGACTCACAGAGGGTAATGCACTCTAATGATCACTTCCAAGCTTTCACCAGAGGCGTCCTCTTTTATTTACTGAAAATAAAATAACCAAACATAGAAATTAGCTATTAAAATCGTGGGTTGCCTCCCACGAAGCGCTTCGTTTAACGTCGCATGGCTCGACGGTCCATTACCCTCTATTATGGAGGGTATTTCCTTTTCCAAACCTTGTTGCTTGTCACTTTCGCAACCACTAACTCATGAAGACGAAAAGCATTCACCGCTTTTCTCTTCAATTTACTTCCCACATTCTTCTTGACTCCCTTCGCTTTCTTATGACTTTTGACAGCTACATAAGTTGGTTCCACCCGAGAGGCTATGCTTGACACTTTTTCTTGGAGCTGTTTAGACTTCTTGTTCTTTTCCTCACTTTCTGTCATACCATCAGAAGTTTGATCATTTACAACCGCCCTCTGTCTCTTGACTCCTAACATCTTCAATGTTACTTCTTCATCAAAAGATTTCAGCGTCAGCGTTCCTTTTTCAATGTCGAGGTTGCAGCGGCCTGTCGACAAAAATGGCCTCCTAAGAAGGATATGAGTTTCTTCATCTTCCGGAATGTCCATGATGTGGAAGTCAACAGGGAATACAAATTTATCAACTTCCACTAGTACATCTTCAGCTACCCCATATGATTTCTTAACGGTGTGATCGGCGAACCTTAACTGGGTCTTACTCTCACTAATCTTTTCCAATTCAAGCTTTTTGAAAATGGACAAAGGCATTAAACTCACACTAGACCCAAAATCGAGGAGTACCTTTTTAAATGCTATATTCTTGATAGTGCATGGTATCGCCACTGCCCCAGGGTCTTTCCTCTTTATTGGGATCTTCCTTGCTGTTGAGACTATACCACACTTTTCCGTTGCAATTTTTGGTTCTCCTCCTAGTGATCTCTTTTTCGCCAATACCTCCTTCATAAATTTTTTATACAAGGGCATGTGTTCAAGTGCTTCAAAGAATGGTAGATTTACCTCTAACTTCTTGAACAATTTTGTAAACTTTTCAAAGTCTTTCTCTCTTGACACCTTCTTTGTCACTCTGGAGGGGAAAGGTAGTTTTATCACCGGTTCAACGTCTTTCTTATTTTTTTCTTCAATTGGTTTAACCGGCGGTACCACAACTTCTGGCTCTTTTGGATTCTCTCTTATTTCCAAATCCACCTCTATTACCATGGGGTCATCTATTTCCTCTTTTTCTTTTTCTTTTTCAGATTCTGCTACTCTCCTACTTCTTGTAGTAACAGCATTAATCTTCTCCTGGTCTTTCGGATTTTTCACAGTTGAGCTCGGAAGGGTACCTTGTGCCTGTAGAGTGAGATGTTGTGCTATCTGCCCCACTTGAACTTCCAGATTTTTAATTGAGGCCGAAGTGTTTCTGTGGTTGTTTCGTGTTTCTTCTTGGAACTGAGAACACTGCCCAACTAATCTTTCAATCGCCACTTCCCACTCTGCCTTCTGGGTCCCTTGTTGTTGTTGATCTTTCCAAGCAAAATTTGGATGATTCTTCCATCCTGGATTATAGGTGTTAGAATACGGGTTGTTTTGCCTTAGGAATTTGATTTCTTCAATCTGCTTGGGAGTAACAAAACAGTACACCTTTTGGTGTGGGCCATTACAGATTTCACAGCTGACATGGTGAGCTTGTTGAACTTGAGCCACTTGTTGTTTACCTATATTCATAGCCTTCAATTTCTTTTCAACTTCTGCGGCTATCGCATCTTCAACCCGAGTTTTAGAAGTCTCCAGCTTGAGATCAATGATTCATTCCGGTTTACTAGCACACCTGTCATACAATTCCAAATGCTCATTTGCAGCTATTGCTTCAATGATTTTGGTGATTCCTGAGGCTGTTGTGAAATTTGTCGAGCCTCCAGCTGCTGTATCAATTAACTGCTTTGTTTTCATTCTGAGCCCATTGACAAATACTTGCATCTGTTCAGTCTTGTCCATATTGTGAGTGGGACATGCCACTAGAATTCTTTTGAATCTTTTGTAGGCATCTCCTAAGGGCTCACCCTCCTGCTGCTTGAAATTCAGAATGTCATACCTCTTCCTTATAAATACCGAGGCGGGAAAATACTCATTTAAGAAAGCTTTTTCCATCTCTTCCCATGATGTAATGCTGCCCGCTGGAAGGGAATAAAACCACTCTTCTGCTTCTTCTTCCAAGGTGAATGGAAACATTCTCAGCTTCTTGGCCTCTTCTGTATGACCTTCGATTTTTAAAGTTGTACTCATGGTCAGAAACCTCTGTAGGTGCTTGTTTGCATCTTCATTAACCTTTTCGGTGAAAGGCTTTCTTTCGAGCTGAGTGATGGTGCTTGGATGCAATTGAAAATTAGGAACATTCACCGGTTGGTTGACAATAGTTAGTCTTCCTCCCGGTGTGTTTCTAGCACCATAGTCTCCGAGAAGTCTCTTTGGTGGTGGTACCTCGCCCATGATCTCTTCTTCACTTTCGGTGTCTGAACCAGAATGAATTGTAATTACTTCTTCCTCAGATTCCAGCTTAGCTTGATGAGCTTGTCTGCGCCTTGCGTGAAAAGTCCTTTCAATTTCTGCGTCAAAAGGAAATTCTGCTGAGGCCTTGCCTCGCATAAACAGATTAGACAAGTATTAGAATGAGGAACAAAAATAAAATAAAAAATATTTTTTTTTCAGAAAATAAAATTTTAGTCGCAGAGCAACAAAATTCTAATTGAAATAAATCTAAAAACTCTATAATTTTCAGCAGTCCCCGGCAACGGCGCCAAAAACTTGATCGGAAAAATAGCAAGTGTACTATTTTGCCTCTGTAGTAATAAAGGGAAAATTCCCCGAATATCGATCTCAAGGACTGCGTGATATTATAGAGTTAGTAGCACTTCAATTAAACAAAAAGCCTTGGGGTTTTGGTTTTTGTGATTACAAATTAAGTTGCAAATAAACTTAAAAAGGTTGATTTGGCCAAATATGAGTAACATGCCAGGGTAGGTGTGTGCATTAACATGTAACAATTCTGAACCCTTATTTCATTAACAAAGTTCAACTTATCAATTACCGGTTCTTAAGGGTATTTGCTCCTAAGTCCTTAGTGGGCAAACTTTTGAACATTGAAATCCTAATCCCAAAGTCCTTCGAAATTAGTGATTAAATCAAATATTATTATAATCAAGAACACTCCGGTTACTATAGGGTATCCCTAGTCCTAGGTGATATCTACTATAATATAATGGTGTAAAAACCCTAACAATGGAGGTCAATCCTAATTGTCAGTCATAAATCAATCCAGTTGGTCCGACGAGGAAAGCATTAAAAACCTTATACCATTAAATTGACTGTAAAAGAGAAATATGTTATTGAGATTCGGAATTCAAAATCATCACAAATGTTAATCAGGGACACCCCCCTAGCATTGGGGGGTTTAGCTACTCATATCATCCAAAGAAATTACAAAGATATCAAATAAAGACATTACAATAGAGATGATGAACTTTGAACTTCAATGGCTTCCGCTCATGAGAGTTCTCTGTTCTTCTCCAATTGCATAGGCTTCTTCTCTCAATCCTCCAATTCTTCGTATGGCAAAAAGATCCCTAATTCATCTTGAAAACCCTCCTAAATAGTGCAGACTCACTTAAGTTGGTTTGAAATCCCAAAAACACCCCTGCAGGCCAACCACTGAACTAAATAATAAAAATCACTGAAATCAGCGTCATCACCCAACACGGGCCGTGTTGAGCAACACGGGCACCCGTGTTGGTGATCGCGACTTTGCGTGTCTATTAGTCGGGATAACTGCAAGTGCCAGCCGTGTCGTGTAGTTTTAAAAGATATCGAATCCACAGGGACTATAAATCGACCTACCGTTATCTAAAGTTACTATGTAAAGCTAAGGCTAATGATATTCGGGTTTTTTATAAATGGGGAAACTAAAGTCCTAAATCTAAATAAAATATAATAACAAACGGATATCAGTATGTATTTCATCTAACTTAGGTGATCCGAAGGTCCATTGGCTATGTTGTTAATTCAATTAAAGATCTTTATTAATTCTATTGATTAAAAGTCCTCCTCTCAAACTGTCGCTCTGTTGATTTAGACTACTATCCTAACTCGTAATGTACGCTTTCGCCATCCCATTAGATTTAGAAAAGCTTTTTGAAAACAATATAGTTAATAAAATGCTTGTTTTATGAAGTTGTTATCTATTTAAATCTCCTAATCTCAAACTCTCGCTCTGTTGACTCGGAACATGCTAATATCCCTAACGTACGCTTTCGCCATCCCGCGCGGGTTTAAAAACACTTTTTGAAAATAAATAAGTTCTAATTAGTTCTAATATGCTTTCGCCATCCTTAAAACCAATGTCCTATGTGAAGGATAGAAAAACACTTAGAAAGGGGGGGTTTGAATAAGTGTAGCTTTAAAAACTTGACAGATAAAAATAAATTGCACAGTTATTTTTATCCTGGTTCGTTGTTAACTAAACTACTCCAGTCCACCCCCGCAGAGATGATTTACCTCAACTGAGGATTTAATCCACTAATCGCACGGATTACAATGGTTCTCCACTTAGTCAGCAACTAAGTCTTCCAGAGTCTTCTGATCACACACTGATCACTCCAGGAACAACTGCTTAGATACCCTCTAAGACTTTTCTAGAGTATACTGATCCACACGATCACTCTAGTTACAACCTGCTTAGATAACCTCTAAGACTTCCTAGAGTATACTGATCCACACGATCACTCTAGTTCCTTACAACTTAATGTAATCAATTCTAAGAGTATTACAAATGCTTCTTAAAAAGCTATAATCACAAACTGTGATATTTCTCTTAACGTTTAAGCTTAATCTCACTAATATATTACAACAGCAATGTAGTGAGCTTTGATGAAGATGAAGATTCTGAGCTTTGATTTGAACAGCGTTTCAGCAAGTTGATATTCACAGAATAGGTGTAGAATTTTGGTTAACCTTGCTTCTCATCAGAACTTCATATTTATAGGCGTTGGAGAAGATGACCGTTGAGTGCATTTAATGCTTTGCGTGTTCCGTACAGCATCGCATTTAATGTTATACGCTTTTGTCAACTACCTCGAGCCTTGTTCACGCTGTGTCTACTGACGTAGCCTTTAGTAGCTTTTAACGTTCCTTTTGTCAGTCAGCGTAGCTTGCCACTTGTACTTCCTTCTGATCTGATGTTTGTGAATACAACGTTTGAATATCATCAGAGTCAAACAGCTTGGTGCATAGCATCTTCTGATCTTCTGACCTTGAAGTGCTTCTGAGCGTGATACCATCAGAACTTCAGTGCTTCTGTTCTCTTGTTCTTCTGATGCTTCCATAGACCCATGTTCTGATTCTGCTTCGACCATCTTCTGATGTCTTGCCAGACCATGTTCTGATGTTGCATGCTGAACCCTTTGAGACAAAGCTTCTGAGCGCTGAATTATGCATACTCTTTATATATTTCCTGAAAAGGAAATTGCATTGGATTAGAGTACCATATAATCTTAAGCAAAATTCATATTATTGTTATCATCAAAACTAAGATAATTGATCAGAACAAATCTTGTTCTAACAATCTCCCCCTTTTTGATGATGACAAAAACATATATAAATGATATGAATTTGCGATCAGAAAGAACGGACGGCAAAAGACAAATTACACAGCTATAGCATAAGCATATGAATATGTCTCCCCCTGAGATTAACAATCTCCCCCTGAGATAAATAATCTCCCCCTGAAATAAATACTCGAAGAACTTTAATAAAAGACTTCCCTGATTATTTCGGTAGAGACGATCATATAAGCTTCTGTCTTCAGAGAATTCATAGCTTCTGACTTCTGCTTCCATTGGACAGCTTCAGAACTAGAATTTCCTTAGATCCCTAGAACACTCACAGCTTCTGATTCCTGCTTCCATCTAGGACAGCTTCAGAACTTGAATTTCTTTGATCTTCTGAACATTCACAGCTTCTGACTTCTGCTTCCATCTAGGACAGCTTCAGAACTTGAATTTCTTTGATCTTCTGAACATTCACAGCTTCTGATTTCTGCTTCCATTTAGGACAGCTTCAGAACTTGAGTTTTCTGGATCTTTAGAACATTCACAGCTTCTGATTTCTGCTTCCCTCGGATAGCTTCAGAGCTTTGAATATCTACCAACATCACTTCATGCTAGATTTGTATCAGAACATTGTTGAATGTACCAGAGCATCATCAGAGCATCTCTACATCCTGAAATGTTACAGAACAAAAACTAAACGACAAAAGTCAGCATGAACGAGTCAGAACATAAAATGTATATTTGAACACATGATATGTATCAGAGCCATATAGGCTGAAATAATGTATCAGAGCAAATAGAATTTTGTCAAAGCAAATAGACAAATATGGATCAAATTCTATTATCAGTGCTTCTGATTCATTCTTCTTTCTTGCTTCTGATTTCTGAAGCTTGACAGCACTCAGCTTGCTTCAGTTTCCATGAGCTTATTCTTTTTACAGAATAACACTTCTTATGGTTTTGCTTCTTGTGTTTGCTTTGAAGATTCTCTTCACTTCTTTATACCTGCAAAACACTTAAGCCATATAGAACTTGCAGTTCTTGTTAGTAAATGTGTGGGAGCTTTACCCAGCAACTGATAGATTAATCAAATCATTTATCATTTATCTTCTCCCCCTTTTTTGTCATAACATCAAAAAGAATATTTCAAAAGATTCAGATGCAAAGCAAGAGACAAAAGGACAGAAACACAAATAACTTTTCATAGATTCTAACAAGAAGGATTACAAGAGAGGAATGCAGGAAAACAGATGCAACAAGGAAAGAAAACTACAAAGACCAAAGGACTAAGATCCTAGCCTACGCAAAATCTGTGCCAGAACATCATGAATCCCGTCAGTGCTTGTAGCTTGCCTTGCCATGAAGGAGCGAAACTCAGCATTGGCTACTTCTTGCGCGTCCAAACGAGAAGCCAGCATAGCTTGATTCTGATGAAGAGTTTCCAAGGTCTCCATCAGAGCTGAGGTTTCACCAGAAGAAGAGGCACCTGAATTTCTGCCAAAAGGGACAGCAATCTCAGCAGGGTGATCTTCTGGGAGATCTTCAGCTTGTGCATCTTCCATTTCCTCATCTGAGTCTGACTCAGAAGTAGCCTTAGCATATTCTGGTTCAGGCAGCTCAGAAGTTCCATCTTCCAATGCTTGAAGAATAGCTGCTAGGTTTGTTGGAGGAGTAGGACCAGCAACTTCAGCAGGATACACCACTACTGGAAAGACCATGTGAGGTGCTTTTTCAGAAGGATTCATTCTGAACCAGTTGAACAGCCACTGAAAATCTCCAGTCAGCACAGGAAACCATGGTCTCCACACCACGATGTCTCTGCAGAGATTTTCTTCTTCCAACTTATCTGCAGGTATCTTCTTCTCAAGAACACTTCTGTTCCTGATGAGATGGTGACAGCTGCTTTCACCAACTTCCAACCGAAGACCACGAATACCAGGAGCTTCAGACATGATCCTTCTCTGAGTGTCTGTAGCCCTAACCAGAAAATCCTGACGAAAGGTATCCCAAAGGTTGCTTGTAGCATACTCATCCAAATGGTTAAGGTGAGCAGCACCCAGAATCTCCAACCAGCCATTTACATCAGAATGTAACAACTCCAGATATGATTGAGTGGTAGGGGTTGGAGGGTTGATAGTGAACCTGGAGTCGGGAAGAACAACACTATAGGGATTAGGTGTTCTGGTGGGAAAAGGGTGTGAGAGAGATGAAGAAATATCTGATGGATGGGTTGAAGGAGAGGAGATATCAGATGGTGAAGAAGGTGGTTCCGAGAGGATGAATGAGGAGGAAGAGGTGGTGGAGGTCTGTGAAGAGGGAGGTGATTGAGGGGTACCGTCAAGGGAGGTGATCCTTACTCTTTTTGGTTTGGTTTCTGGATCAGCAGTTGCCTTTCTCTTTTGTTTCCGATCATTATCTTGATTCCCAGAGCTTGACGATGGATTCATGATGAAGTTGCAGATATTGGAAACTACTAGGGTTTACGATATGAATGTAAAGAGAGAGAACGAAAAAGAAAACTGAATGCAAAGAGAGAGAAATATAAGAGGGAAAAGAAACGTTTGAAGAATATAAAAAGAAAACTGAAAGAGAGTAAATGATGAAAAGCATTTAATGTTACGTGACGTGAGGAGAGATAATAATGACAAAAGACGTGATTTGCACAGTTACCTAAGTAGACGTCCCCTCAACTGCACGCACGCACGCTTGTCCAGGAATAGTGACCACGTGTTTACTATCTGGATAGCCAGTTACAGCTGTTTTGCTTTTAAAGAGATTCTGAATGAACTTAGACAATGAAACGTTAGTAATAACTGAATCACAATTTCTAATTGATTTTAATCAGAACGTCTTAAAAAAAATTTCATTTCAGAAGATACCCAAACATAGGAACTTCTCATCTTCTCATTCTGGGCTTGTTTCTGAAGACCCATTTTGTACCGATTATATTGAATCTATCTGGTCTAGGAACAAGATCCCAAACATCATTCCTTGTAAACTGATTCAGTTCTTCTTGCATAGCAATTATCCAGTCTGGATCTTCTAGAGCATGATCAACAGAAGTTGGCTCGATCAAAGACACAAGACCTAATTGACAGTCTGCATTGTTCTTAAGGAATGCTCTTGTTCTGATTGGATCATCCTTCTTTCCAAGAATGACATCTTCTGAATGACCAGAGATGAGTCTGGATGATCTTCTGACAGATGGTTCTTCAGATATGCTTAGATTCTCCAGAGAAGCTGATACTTGATCTTCAGATTCTTTGCTTCTGAGAAGCTCTGCTTCTGATGCGTTGCTTCTTGGCTCAACAACTTCTGATATATCAATATCACAATCTGCAAAATTATCAAACTGCTTTGGTTTTTCAGAACCAAGCTTATCATCAAACCTGATATTGATTGATTCTTCTACAATCAATGTTTCAGTATTGTATACTCTGTAGCCTTTTGAGCGTTCAGAATATCCAAGAAGGAAACATTTCTGTGCTTTGGAATCAAACTTACCAAGATGATCTTTAGTGTTCAGAATAAAGCATACACATCCAAAAGGATGGAAATATGAAATGTTGGGCTTTCTATTCTTCCACAATTCATAAGGAGTCTTATTTAGAATAGGTCTGATAGAGATTCTATTCTGAATATAGCATGCAGTGTTTATTGCTTCTGCCCAGAAATGCTTAGCCATATTGGTTTCATTGATCATGGTTCTGGCCATTTCTTGCAGAGTCCTATTCTTTCGTTCTACAACCCCATTTTGCTGTGGAGTTCTAGGACAAGAGAAATCATGGGCAATACCATTTTCTTTGAAGAATTCTTCAAAGGATCTGTTCTTAAATTCACCACCATGATCACTTCTGACCTTTATGATTTTACACTCTTTTTCAGATTGAATCTGAATGCAGAAATCAAAGAACACTGAATGAGTCTCATCCTTGTGTTTCAAGAATTTTACCCATGTCCAGCGGCTATAATCATCTACGATGACTAATCCATATTTCTTCCCTCTGACAGATGCTGTTTTGACTGGGCCAAACAGATCAATGTGCAAGAGTTCTAATGGCCTTGAGGTAGAAACAACATTCTTGGACTTGAATGCAGGTTTGGAGAACTTGCCCTTCTGACATGCTTCACAAAGAGCATCTGATTTGAATTTCAGATTAGGGAGTCCTCTGACAAGATCCAGTTTGTTAATCTGAGAAATCTTTCTCAAACTAGCATGACCTAATCTTCTGTGCCAGACCCACTGCTCTTCAGAAACAGACATAAGACAAGTCACCTTCTGACTCATAAGATCTTGCAGATCTGTCTTATAAATGTTGTTCTTCCTCTTGCCTGTAAATAGGATTGAGCCATCCTTCTGATTTACAGCCTTGCAAGACTCTTGATTAAAGATTATATCATAACCATTGTCACTCAATTGACTGATAGATAAGAGGTTATGTGTTAATCCTTCTACAAGAAGTACATTAGAAATGGAAGGAGAGTTACCAGACTTTATAGTTCCAGAGCCAATTATCTTGCCCTTCTGATCTCCTCCAAACTTGACTTTTCCTCCGGACTTAAGCACCAGGTCTTGGAACATAGACCTTCTTCCTGTCATGTGTCGTGAGCATCCAGAGTCCAGGTACCATGACATGTTGTGCTTTGTCCTTTTTGCAGCCAAGGATATCTGTAATAGGAATAATCTTATCCTTAGGTACCCACATTTTCTTGGGTCCTTTCTTGTTAGATTTTCTCAAGTTCTGATTGAACTTGGGTTTAACATTGTAAGCAATAGGAGGAACAACATGATAATTCTTAATGTGAGTTTCATGATATTTCCTAGGTTGTGTCACATGCTTTTTGGTGTGTGTTATGTGAAAGCTTTGAGCATGTGAAGTGTGCCTAATATCATGGGAGTGGCCATACTTGAACTGATCATACAATGGCTTGTATGTGAATTTCATTTCATCAACAGGTTCAAGTTTGTATGGGGTTTCACCCTCAAAACCAATGCCGACTCTTTTGTTTCCAGACACAGCATATATCATAGAAGCTAGCTGACTTCTGCCAATACTTCTAGATAAGAACTTCCTGAAACTTAAATCATATTCTTTCAGAATATGGTTTAGACTAGGAGTGGATTTTTCTGAATCAGAAGTAGATCCAACATTATTGGATAATTTTAAAAGTTTTTCTTTTAATTCAGAATTCTCCAACTCAAGCTTCTTTGTTTCAAATTCAAATAGCTTTTTCAGCTTTTTGTATTTGAGACTGATCTGAGACTTGAGTTCCAGAAGTTCAGTTAGACCGGAAACTAACTCATCTCTAGTAAGTTCAGAAAATACCTCTTCAGAATCTGATTCTGATGTAGATTCTGATCCGTCATCTTCTGTCGCCATCAGCGCACAGTTAGCCTGCTCATCTTCAGAGTCTGAATCATCTTCTGACTCATCCCAGGTTGCCATAAGACCTTTCTTCTTATGAAACTTCTTCTTGGGATTTTCATTCTGAAGTTTTGGACATTCATTCTTGAAGTGTCCAGGCTCATTGCATTCATAGCACATGACCTTCTTCTTGTCAAATCTTCTGTCATCAGAAGATTCTCCACGTTCAAATTTCTTTGAACTTCTGAAGCTTCTGAACTTCCTTTGCTTGTTCTTCCAGAGTTGATTCAGCCTTCTGGAGATCAAGGACAGTTCATCTTCTTCTTCAGATTCTGATTCTTCAGGATCTTCTTCTCTAGCCTGAAAAGCGTTAGTGCATTTCTTGATATTGGATTTTAATGCAATAGACTTACCTTTCTTTTGAGGCTCATTTGCGTCCAGCTCTATTTCATGACTCCTCAAGGCACTAATAAGCTCTTCCAGAGAAACTTCATTCAGATTCTTTGCAATCTTGAATGCAGTCACCATAGGACCCCATCTTCTGGGTAAGCTTCTGATGATCTTCTTTACGTGATCAGCCTTGGTGTATCCCTTGTCAAGAACTCTCAATCCAGCAGTAAGAGTTTGAAATCTTGAAAACATCTTTTCAATGTCTTCATCATCCTCCATCTTGAAGGCTTCATACTTCTGGATTAAAGCTAGAGCTTTAGTCTCCTTGACTTGAGCATTTCCTTCATGAGTCATTTTCAAAGACTCATATATGTCATAGGCCGTTTCCCTGTTAGATATCTTCTCATACTCAGCATGAGAGATAGCATTCAGCAAAACAGTTCTGCATTTATGATGATTCCTGAAAAGCTTCTTCTGATCATCATTCATTTCTTGCCTTGTCAACTTTACGCCACTGGCATTTACTGGATGTTTGTAACCATCCATCAGAAGATCCCATAGATCACCATCTAGACCAAGAAAGTAACTTTCCAGTTTATCTTTCCAGTATTCAAAGTTTTCACCATCAAATACCGGCGGTCTAGTATAACCATTGTTACCGTTGTATTGCTCAGCAGAGCCAGATGTAGATGCAGGTGTAGACTTTTCACTTTCATCAACCATCTTTTACTGAAGCGTTTTTCTCTTCCTGAATCTTTTCTAAACACGGTTAAGTGCTTGCACCTTAGAACCGGCGCTCTGATGCCAATTGAAGGATAGAAAAACACTTAGAAAGGGGGGGGGTTTGAATAAGTGTAGCTTTAAAAACTTGACAGATAAAAATAAATTGCACAGTTATTTTTATCCTGGTTCGTTGTTAACTAAACTACTCCAGTCCACCCCCGCAGAGATGATTTACCTCAACTGAGGATTTAATCCACTAATCGCACGGATTACAATGGTTCTCCACTTAGTCAGCAACTAAGTCTTCCAGAGTCTTCTGATCACACACTGATCACTCCAGGAACAACTGCTTAGATACCCTCTAAGACTTTTCTAGAGTATACTGATCCACACGATCACTCTAGTTACAACCTGCTTAGATAACCTCTAAGACTTCCTAGAGTATACTGATCCACACGATCACTCTAGTTCCTTACAACTTAATGTAATCAATTCTAAGAGTATTACAAATGCTTCTTAAAAGCTATAATCACAAACTGTGATATTTCTCTTAACGTTTAAGCTTAATCTCACTAATATATTACAACAGCAATGTAGTGAGCTTTGATGAAGATGAAGATTCTGAGCTTTGATTTGAACAGCGTTTCAGCAAGTTGATATTCACAGAATAGGTGTAGAATTTTGGTTAACCTTGCTTCTCATCAGAACTTCATATTTATAGGCGTTGGAGAAGATGACCGTTGAGTGCATTTAATGCTTTGCGTGTTCCGTACAGCATCGCATTTAATGTTATACGCTTTTGTCAACTACCTCGAGCCTTGTTCACGCTGTGTCTACTGACGTAGCCTTTAGTAGCTTTTAACGTTCCTTTTGTCAGTCAGCGTAGCTTGCCACTTGTACTTCCTTCTGATCTGATGTTTGTGAATACAATGTTTGAATATCATCAGAGTCAAACAGCTTGGTGCATAGCATCTTCTGATCGCGACTTTGCGTGTCTATTAGTCGGGATAACTGCAAGTGCACAGTCGTGTCGTGTAGTTTTAAAAGATATCGAATCCACAGGGACTATAAATCGACCTACCGTTATCTAAAGTTACTATGTAAAGCTAAGGCTAATGATATTCGGGTTTTTTATAAATGGGGAAACTAAAGTCCTAAATCTAAATAAAATATAATAACAAACGGATATCAGTATGTATTTCATCTAACTTAGGTGATCCGAAGGTCCATTGGCTATGTTGTTAATTCAGTTAAAGATCTTTATTAATTCTATTGATTAAAAGTCCTCCTCTCAAACTGTCGCTCTGTTGATTTAGACTACTATCCTAACTCGTAATGTACGCTTTCGCCATCCCATTAGATTTAGAAAAGCTTTTTGAAAACAATATAGTTAATAAAATGCTTGTTTTATGAAGTTGTTATCTATTTAAATCTCCTAATCTCAAACTCTCGCTCTGTTGACTCGGAACATGCTAATATCCCTAACGTACGCTTTCGCCATCCCGCGCGGGTTTAAAAACACTTTTTGAAAATAAATAAGTTCTAATTAGTTCTAATATGCTTTCGCCATCCTTAAAACCAATGTCCTATGTCTACTATCCAGTTAAAGATCTCAAACTTTCGCTCTATTGATTTTAACCTTTGACCGTCTTAACCCCTCAAACTTTCGCTCTATTGGTTTTAAGACTTATTAATTAAATTAGACATACAAACCAAAAACAAGTGATATTTAATAAAATATAATTAAGCCAATTTATTTCGGATCCCTTTAATTAGAATACTTTACATACCGACATCTAAATAAATTAGCCAGACATATTGATACGGTTAAACATGCATAAATAGATTCGGTTTATAATAATAGGCATATTAATTGGCATACAATATATCATGCAAATAAATATAAATAAAGGCGGTAAATAATAAACCTGAATAATATAAATCTGAAATAAAACTTGAATCTTGGAGTACTTGAACTTCCACCACAGGTTGGTTGGATTGTTCTTCAGAAATTATTCGGCGTAAATTAAACAAGGAAATAAAAACTGAATCTAACGTAAGGTTAGATCCGTTAAAGGTTCACAATAATTTCCGGTGTAGAAATTATTGTGAGAAAAGATGAACAAGAATTAAAAACAATTACTGGAAGAGTAAAATGCTGGAATGAAAATAATACTGAAAGCTATGGCTGGGACTAAGCATGGTCCAACCCTCTTTCACTTTGTAGAAGCCTCTATTTATAATGAGAAATGTGGTAACTGCTTCTTCACGTGTTCCTCTTTCTTCCCCGATAATTTAGGAACGATTTTGACTTGGAAAGAGTTGGAGACGTGCGCCTTGCGTGAGAAAGGAGTGGAGAAAATAGTGGAGAGATGGAGACGGGCGTCTCCATTTGTTGAACGTGGCCACTTGTGTGAGAAAGAAGTGGAGAAAATAGTGGAGAGGTGGAGACGGGCGTCTCCATTTGTGACGTGGCCACTTATGTTGGGCTTTGGGGCTTCGGAGACGGGGGTCTCCAACTTTGGAGACGGGGGTCTCAGCATTTGGAGATGGGCATCTCCCTCTGTTTTCGTGAATTGGGCTTTTAGTTTGCACAATTGGGCCTTCTTTGCACCCCTTTCTTGCTTCAGCACCCCTTTTCCATCTTTTAGGCACAAATAGTAGTGATTTTGCTCCATTTCTTCTCCTTTTCACAAATAGTCCTCAAAATGAACATAAAACCTAAAACAATGAAAATACCAGCATAATACCAACATAAAGCAACATAATTAAGATAAAATAGGGAAATAATATATGTAAATCAAGCCAAATATGTGATACATTTTCGTGTTATCAAATACCCCCACACTTAAACCATTGCTTGTCCTCAAGCAATCAACCACACGGTAAAAAGAATTAGTTAAGCTCGATTCGAAACAAGGGCATGACACGACTCCTAATCATATTTGTGTTAGGCAAATGTTACATCGATAGGTAATAGATATCAACACCAAGGATACCGTAACGACACAATGTTCAAAAACTCCCTCCTTATACAAACCAATTCAAATTATGCCATTATAACTCAACCTATATCTCTCGTTTTTCCTTTCACTCTTTTCATTCAAGCGCAATCACATTAAGCCCGTTATCCGTACACGCACATAGTAGGGAAATCGGTTAGCGACTATGATCCTTTTCTTTAGCACGGGGTTCTGGTTTTTTAAATGGCGAAGCCCCATATTTCCCAACTGCGGTTGCGGGGGATCAGACCGTAGTCCACCCTACCAAGCCCAGTACCAGTGACCTCTAGGCCAACCAACAGTGGGTGCTAATTATTAAATCCTTATATGCGTAACAACCGTTAGGCTAAATGACCGGGTGAGGGTCACCTAACTTAGAGGGTTATTTTTTTTCAATCAAATCATTTATCTATTAAAAACAGGATCATTCACTTATATTCATCGACTCCCTACGTAGTTTGTGCTTAAGATGGTGCCGACTGCTAATATAAACTACTTAAGAGCTACTTTGAAAACTTGAGCCTAAGGTCTCGACATAATGGGCATCCAAATTGATATCACATAAAGAGGGGGTTTAGGGTTTCAGGACGGTATCGATGTTGTTGAAACATCTCCAAGTCTTTCTAACAATGCCTAAAGTGTGACAACCTCTATACTTTCAGAGTGTGTATGCCATGCGTCAAAATTCAAATTTTTGTTGGAGGTTAAAATTTTTAAATTTCAGGGGAAATTCAATAGCAACTGAAAATCACATATAAAGACTCGACAACACAACTAGAAGACAATAAATAAATTAATAAATGAAAGCGGTAAAGCTTCTCCCCCACACTTAAACCAAACATTGTCCTCAATGTTTTGATCAAAGGTGGAAAAGGAAAGACAAAACCTGTATGGATGTTACTGGCGGGCTATCACAACCAAATCTGCTCCGCGTCCGGAGGAAATATCTTCTCCTATCATGCTCATCAATGGTGTCACCACCAGCAGCAACACTCGTAGGAATGTGCGTGGAGACCCGCTCATCTTTGAGATGATCGTCTATAGATTTTTCGCCAAGATATGGCCGAGACGTGACAAACGATCCATACCTTTATTATCTGCAAATTCAAACAGTAAACGAAAAACATTAAATTGAAATCTCGTGGGTTGCCTCCCACGCAGCGCTTTGTTTAACGTCAATAGCTCGACAGCTTAAGAGTGCAAACACTCAAGTTGGTTCTCTCGAGAATGACTCCTTGGTTGAACTTTTAGCAAACCTCGTTTTCCATGGCCACTTATCAAGCCATCTCACATATCCCTCACCTTTTCTTTTCTTTCTTCTATGGGGTGGTTCATTCTTTTGAAATCGTGGTGGCGGTTCTGGATCGATCCTAAGTATCAGCTTTTCAAGTTTGGGCTTAGTGATATTATCCACCACCTCAAAGATTAACCTTACCCTCTTATCACTAACGATATCCTTAGTTTCATGGTCGTCTAAATTTCTCTTTTTATGCCAGACTTCAAATAAGGGTGCATTAGTGTGGATATTTTCCAATATCTTCACATACATTATGGATTTGGAGTCTACCTTAGCTTCCACAAAACTTTACGGGAAAGAAATTGGTGGGGTATAGCGAAGAGGAATAACAATAGGTGTTTTCCTCTCTACCTCTTCTAAAACCTCCCTTTCAGATGGTGTTGGTGGATTTTTCTCAATCTCCACTCTTTTCTCACTAGAAATCTCTTCAACCACATTATCACTCCCCTCAATCTTATAATCACTCTCCTCAATCTCATTATCACTCTCCTCAGGAATTTCAATTTGTTCTTCACTAATGGTTATGTCAATATACCCCTCAAGTAAGTCTCCTAGTGGCTTTTGTTCAAGTTGGGCGATTTGAGTCTCTAATGCCATGTTGTGAGTCGCGAGGGACTCAACCATAGTGGTCAGTTGCCTAAGGGTTTCATTGTTTTGAAGACTTTGTTCGATAAACTCTTGGTTTTGGACGGTTTGTGTCTCTACAAAGTGCTCCATCATGGCTTCTAATCTAGAGTGAGTTAGCGTCTCGTCGGAATCCTCCATTGATGTTTCGAAGTTAAAATTATGGGATTCTTGAGGTTCTTCAAAGGGAGCTAGCGTTGCATTTTCCGTTTCCTCAAAGTGCTTCGTCATCATAGATTCTAGCCTAGAGAGAGTTTGTGCTTCAATGAATTCCTCCATTAAGATTTCGAGGTTGGATTTATGATAATCTTGCGACTCCTCAAAATGTTGGGCGTGGTGATCGTAGAGGAAATTTGGTTGATGATAAGTTGGCGTTGCATTGAAATCCTCTATTGATGCTTCGAGGTTAGAACTATAGGATTCTTGTGGTTCCTCGAAGTAGGTTAGCGTCGCATTTTGTGTTTCCACAAAGTTCCTTGTCATCATAGATGTTTCATTAAAATTTTCCATTATTATTTTGAGGTCGGATTTATGGGGTTCTGGCGACTCCTCAAAATATTGATTATGGTGATCGTAGAGGAAATTCGGTTGAGGATAAGTATGGTTGGGATTATAAAATTCTTGTGGTTCCTCAAAATGTTGGGATTGGTGATTGTAGAGGGAATTCGGTTGAGGATAAGCTAGTTTCAAATTGTAATCCCCAATTAATGTTTCGAGGTTTGGATTGTAGGTTTCTTGTGGTTCTTCTAAATGTTGAGATTGGGAGTTGCAGAGGTAATTTGGGTGAGAATGAATTGGTGGCGCAGCATTGAAATTCTCCAATAGTATTTCGAGATCGGATTTATAGGATCCAGGTGATTCCTCGAAATACTGGGAGTGGCGGTTATAGAAAAAGTTTGGGTGATACATAGTAGTAAATGAAAAGAAAGAAAAAAAAATGCCTTAGTCTCTACGGTGTAACAACGAGTTACGATATCGACTTGAATAGTCCCCGGCAACGGCGCCAAAAACTTGATCGCGACTTTGCGTGTCTATTAGTCGGGATAACTGCAAGTGCACAGTCGTGTCGTGTAGTTTTAAAAGATATCGAATCCACAGGGACTATAAATCGACCTACCGTTATCTAAAGTTACTATGTAAAGCTAAGGCTAATGATATTCGGGTTTTTTATAAATGGGGAAACTAAAGTCCTAAATCTAAATAAAATATAATAACAAACGGATATCAGTATGTATTTCATCTAACTTAGGTGATCCGAAGGTCCATTGGCTATGTTGTTAATTCAGTTAAAGATCTTTATTAATTCTATTGATTAAAAGTCCTCCTCTCAAACTGTCGCTCTGTTGATTTAGACTACTATCCTAACTCGTAATGTACGCTTTCGCCATCCCATTAGATTTAGAAAAGCTTTTTGAAAACAATATAGTTAATAAAATGCTTGTTTTATGAAGTTGTTATCTATTTAAATCTCCTAATCTCAAACTCTCGCTCTGTTGACTCGGAACATGCTAATATCCCTAACGTACGCTTTCGCCATCCCGCGCGGGTTTAAAAACACTTTTTGAAAATAAATAAGTTCTAATTAGTTCTAATATGCTTTCGCCATCCTTAAAACCAATGTCCTATGTCTACTATCCAGTTAAAGATCTCAAACTTTCGCTCTATTGATTTTAACCTTTGACCGTCTTAACCCCTCAAACTTTCGCTCTATTGGTTTTAAGACTTATTAATTAAATTAGACATACAAACCAAAAACAAGTGATATTTAATAAAATATAATTAAGCCAATTTATTTCGGATCCCTTTAATTAGAATACTTTACATACCGACATCTAAATAAATTAGCCAGACATATTGATACGGTTAAACATGCATAAATAGATTCGGTTTATAATAATAGGCATATTAATTGGCATACAATATATCATGCAAATAAATATAAATAAAGGCGGTAAATAATAAACCTGAATAATATAAATCTGAAATAAAACTTGAATCTTGGAGTACTTGAACTTCCACCACAGGTTGGTTGGATTGTTCTTCAGAAATTATTCGGCGTAAATTAAACAAGGAAATAAAAACTGAATCTAACGTAAGGTTAGATCCGTTAAAGGTTCACAATAATTTCCGGTGTAGAAATTATTGTGAGAAAAGATGAACAAGAATTAAAAACAATTACTGGAAGAGTAAAATGCTGGAATGAAAATAATACTGAAAGCTATGGCTGGGACTAAGCATGGTCCAACCCTCTTTCACTTTGTAGAAGCCTCTATTTATAATGAGAAATGTGGTAACTGCTTCTTCACGTGTTCCTCTTTCTTCCCCGATAATTTAGGAACGATTTTGACTTGGAAAGAGTTGGAGACGTGCGCCTTGCGTGAGAAAGGAGTGGAGAAAATAGTGGAGAGATGGAGACGGGCGTCTCCATTTGTTGAACGTGGCCACTTGTGTGAGAAAGAAGTGGAGAAAATAGTGGAGAGGTGGAGACGGGCGTCTCCATTTGTGACGTGGCCACTTATGTTGGGCTTTGGGGCTTCGGAGACAGGGGTCTCCAACTTTGGAGACGGGGGTCTCAGTTTGGAGACGGGGGTCTCCATTTGGAGACGGGGGTCTCCATTTGGAGATGGGCATCTCCCTCTGTTTTCGTGAATTGGGCTTTTAGTTTGCACAATTGGGCCTTCTTTGCACCCCTTTCTTGCTTCAGCACCCCTTTTCCATCTTTTAGGCACAAATAGTAGTGATTTTGCTCCATTTCTTCTCCTTTTCACAAATAGTCCTCAAAATGAACATAAAACCTAAAACAATGAAAATACCAGCATAATACCAACATAAAGCAACATAATTAAGATAAAATAGGGAAACAATATATGTAAATCAAGCCAAATATGTGATACATTTTCGTGTTATCAGTTGGTCCCCTGTAATTTATTTTTCAAGATCCAAGTCCCAGGCTTAGCAACACGGGCCGTGTTGAGCAACACGGGCACCCGTGTTGCACCACTGTTTTTTCCAACTTCTTGAACTCTCTTCCTGACACGGCCCGTGTTGGGCAACACAGCCACCCGTGTCAGGCCTCCTGTAGCATGTTTTTGAAATTCCATCGAAACTCCGAGTTTTGCACTGATTTACTCCGATTTCTCCATATGAACCTGAAAACATTAAAACATACAACCAAAGCATAAAATGACGAATAAAGAAATAAAATGCTCAGTACCATAACTTAAACATACTTAAAAACAACGGTAAATATATGTGTGAAAACCACTGATCATAAATCCTTTAATTCAGATGGTATTGTTGAAATGTTGATCCGGACATAATCTCTGGTAGCGGGAGCCATTACCTGTAACAATAGAACAAAGGTAAACTCTTTGATCCTTGAAATGATTAGTGAGAAAATGATATGTTTATGATGCTTATGATGTCATGATGTCAAACATGTGGCACACACAAACAAATCAAACAAATCAAACAATAGCCTTAGGTTTAAAGGCTTGCATGAGGTTGATAGGTGATACCCTCCCCACTGAAGTTGAGTTGGTTAAAACCTGTCCTAGAATATAGTATTCAGGTTCTATGATCCTTGGAGACAACATCTCAATACGGCGCTCGGACGGCCGATCAAAACATTCCTCGAGGATAACTAACTTCGATCAATTTCAAAGCTAGTCACTTAATAGGCCACAAGTCAAGTTCAACTAAAGGTTCTAAGACAAATTAGTGTTTAATGACATTTCGGAAGCCTAACATACTCCTTGATCGTTTTCAAGGGATATCAGTATAAACCAAAGTGCCGCACTAACGGTGACTACCAGATTAACCGTATCGGTACATGCCGTACAGTTTCCTTGGTCTATTGTCACATACTTAAGGTATCTCGAGATTCGGGTTAGAATCTTTCACACAAGCAAATACCCAAACAAACCTTTGAAAAAATAGAACAATCAAGACAAGCAATTGAAAACATCGAAGTGATCAAAACTCTTAAGGTAACCCCTTTTGAAAACATTTTGTTTTTTTGAATATCCCCAGCAGAGTCGCCAGTTCTGTCATGCACTCGGTTTTTTACTACCTCTCGTGTGAGAGATACGAACTGACTCTTCTTTTGCTTTTTGAATTTTGAAAATCAGAGAGTCGCCACCGACTTTTATTTTATCCAATTAAGGAAAGGTTTATAAAAGAAACAGAAAAAGACCTTTAAGAGATTTTGGGTAAGGGGGTAGGTTATACAAAGGGAAGGTGTTAGCACCCTTTGTATCCATGGTTATCCATGGGCTCTTAATTGCTTAGCTCACTTGTTTTGAATCATTTGTCTTGCCTTGAAATGCTTGTATGTGGTCTTAAAATTCATTTTGTAAATTGACTTCATAATGATCCTTGTGCGGATGTATACAAAGTGTTTTACCTTTCGAAAGATGTTTTGAAAAAAGAACATTAACTTCGTAATGATCCTTGTTTGGATATATACCAAGTATTGTCTTTTTTGAAAGTTTTATGTTGAAAAACAATGATATATGAGACATTTGTTTGTTTTGATTTGAGCAAGCAATTAGGAGGTTTACCCTAAGTTTATAAGGTCTTTTCCTATTTCCTTTAGAAAATTCTCCTTTTACCGGATGTAAACAAAGGTTCAATTTTGCATTTGAAACAGTAGAATTTGATTTTTTTGAAAATAGAGTAACAGAGGGATTACCCTAAGAGGTGTAAGTTTGATTGTGTTTTTTGATTCAGATATTTTTATCTTTGAAGTTAGTGATCTAACGCTTCGATTTTTATCTTTGACATACACGCAGTTTTATATGTACTGGAATTAAAATGCGGGAATGTAAAATGCGGAAAGTAAATCTACGCTATTACATCGATTGTGCGGGAAATGTAAACTACGCTATTTATATGAATTTGACAACCTATACACTTATCTAGGAATTTAAATTGCAATAAGATAAAAGAAATATTTTTGGTTTTTTGGATGGTTGATTTTAATTAGAATTAATGCATAATTAATTTAATTAAAATGCTATGCATTAGAAATAAAATTTAAACCTAAAAAATTAAGTCTAAAATATATTCATATTGCTTGTTAATTAATTTTAAAATAAAAACTAATTTTTTTTGGATTTTTGAAGTTGTTTTGAAAATTATTAAGTTAAATTAACATATAATTATACAAATAATTATACAAATAATTAAAACTTAAAGAGAAAAATATTCTAAATATGTACAAAATTAGTCTATAATATATAAACTAAATTTAATAAAAAGAACAATTTTTTTTCTGATTTTTTGATTGGTTGAAATAATTAAAAAGCAAATATATAAATATATACTAATTAATTAAACAAAATATTTTAATTATTAATTAAAATAAAATATTTTTATGTCAAAAATTAATAGATTATTTTATAAACCTAAAAATATTTTTATTATATTTTTTTGATTTTTTAAACCATTTTAAATTAATTTTATAAGGAAAACTAAATAAAAAATGAAAAATATAAAATAAATGATCAAGTGTGCTTGATCTATGAGGGAGTATGATGTTCATGCATGATCTGGTGCGCTGGATGTGTTTTTGGTGGAGATCTATGGCTCAGATTGGTAGACACATGGTGCACGTGGATAGAGAGATAACATGTGATCATTCAGAATTTGAAAATCCAACGTGGGACCCACGCAGGCTGACTGGCGAATGAGGAAGAAGGAAACTGCCACGCATGCTGGTCAAAGTTTCCACTTTACTATTCATCATCTTTTCCTTGGTACCTGCGGATTTTCATGCAAACTTACCTGCGGATTTTCCTTCAG
Source organism: Vicia villosa (assembly GCF_029867415.1). Taxonomy (NCBI): domain Eukaryota; kingdom Viridiplantae; phylum Streptophyta; class Magnoliopsida; order Fabales; family Fabaceae; genus Vicia; species Vicia villosa. The sequence continues at coordinate 910,501 of NW_026706811.1, read as the reverse complement.
ATTTCCATGCTTTTAAAAACCTACAAAAACGGCCATGAACAAAAACAAGGGGCACCCAGGTCGACTTAAAATGACCTCCTGAATACGATGGTGGCGTTAGTTTTGGCTAAAAACGCATGGAACATGGTATTCGAATGTTCACATACTTGAAAACTCAATAATGGTACATGAGGATTCTTACGTGGAAACTTGCATGTAAGTGTTCAAACCTTTCCTAAACCATCTTGGCAACTTGTTAGAAGTGTTAGTTTGCATTAAAACATGTTTAGTTGTGAGACACGAAATTTAGAAAAAATGCATGAATATGTAACTTTCAAAGCATGAGTTTTATGGATATGTAACCATGAGTAATGATCCCAACTTACTATATTAGGTCCCAGGAGATGATTAGAATGATTATATTGTATTGATAATGGTTGGAATATAGAAAATGAAAATTACAAAGCTTTGATATTTTTTGAGAATTTTTGTGAACTTCTTGGCTATGCTCTTGCTATATTTCGTGTCCTCCTTATTGTTGAAGTGTCTTGAGCTATTTATGAGCAAGGAAGTGCTGCAAATTGAAGCTAAGAAGCATTCATTGCTTTGTTGAATTTTTGACTTTTTTAATAATATATAGCTTTGAATTCAAGCAACCATGGCTTGATTCTCTTCACTCTCTTGCTCTAGGCCTGCTGTACCATCTCTTTGGGGCAGAGTTGAATCAATTTTGAGGGCTCTAGCTTAATATCAAAGCAACATAACATTATCTTGCACCATTTCTTTTTCAATTTAATTTTAAATGTAATAAAATTAAACCAAAAAAGAAATAAAATGTTATGGGCCTTAGGTTGGTCGTGGGAGGCCCTTAACATTATTGGGAACATGTTTGGATCATGTAAACTTGGCCCCTTTTGGAAAAAAAAACATTTTTGATCAATGTTGATTTCATGCATTTTCCCAAAAAATAGCCAACTTCAACAAGGCATAAATCCCTTAATTTTTATCATATGAAGGAGTTCTTGTACTTTTTAGAAACCTCAAGATGTCCTCTACAAGCCACTTTGGAAACTTGTTTTCATTTGGAGAAGTTATCTTGATGTTATGGCCCTTGACAAAAAACCACTTTTTGTTGACTTTGAAAATGACCTGTAATATCTAAGCTCATATTTTTCAAATGGTGAATCCAATGACCATGGGACCAATTGAATGTGAAAGATAATTGAATTTCCTTCAAAACAAGCTTTGGTTGGAATTTTTTGAATGAACGAGGAGAGAGTTATGGCCGGTCAAAGTTCAGTTGACTTTTTAGGAGAAAACCCTAATTTTGAAACTTAGGGTTTTGTTGATTTTTGATCTTTCCTTGATGAATTATGATCAACCAATGATAAAATGATGAATCTTTTGACAAAATATGGATGTTGACAAAAATTTTCATTTTTGACTGTCTGTTGACTTTTCGGTCAAACTGGTCGTCTGTTGACTGTTTGAGCTGCTGACTGTGTGTCCGAGCGAATTGAAGTTTGAAAATTTGTATGGTGGTACTTTGAGATATATGGAGGTCCATGAAATCCATTTGAGGTCTCAAAAAACTTGTTCTCCTGAAAAAAAACAAAAACCCTAGTTAGGGACTGTTCGTGTAGGAGACAGTTAAGCGTACTTGATTTTTGTGCAGTGCTGAGTCTCTGCTAATCATGTGATATTCAGAAGACTTCTAGAACAAAAATCTTGGAATTTTGAAATGCAAAAGATTGATTTGATTGATGGTACAAAACACGGAGAATTGCACTGTCAGCGGGTTTGGCTGTCAACTGGCTGTTCGGGCATTAACGTAACAGTTAAAGTGAAAATTCAACAGTTAAAGTTAATTTTTTTCTTTTTTGTTTTTTTGTTGTGAAATAAAATCCAAGATTATATGAAACTCCCAATTTTTAGACAGAAGTCTGTTGCCTTCTTTCTGAAAAAGATGCGGGCAAATTTTGGGGTATAACAACATGGCCAGACGAACTTTCACACTTCCTCCTTTTAACAACTCTAGAGCTTCAAGTCTTGGTTTCATTATCTTTAAGTTTAGCATCACACAAGAACCTTGAATCTTCTAGCTTGATAAGGCTTTAGATGTCTTCAATTTGATCACCATCATCAAAGAATTGAGAGAATGAACCACTGGAAAAACTTGAAATAGAAGTCTTCATTTGAACATCATTGAGTATTAGGCGTTGAATTCAAAGAGATGATTTGATCTTCAAGAACATAGCTTGATAAATCATTTTGAACATCTTCGGTCGCTTGAGCTATATGGACTTCACTAGATATTGTTAAATATCAAGTGTTTGTCATCATCAAAGCCAAACTGGTGATTGCAATTTTACTATCAATAAACTTCACCACTTTAGATCACCTTGATAGTACCTGAAAATACATATATCCACAATTTTGATTTGAGGCAATCCATACCTCACCTTCTTCATGTTTAACATGCTTTCTCTCCTGAATTTTAGATGTTCTTATATTTGATGCCATGTACTATTCACACCATAATCAATAGTTGAGACAAGACATTTACAATCTAACACATAGTATATGTCAATCCTGAAAGTCATGTTGCTTGACAAAGGTGCTTTCATCAACATCATTTACTTTGATTTCTCTATTTATAAACTTCATAGAGTAATTCTTCTCTAGAAATTGACCTAAACTAATCAAATTTCTCTTTATACTAGGAAAAAAATATTGAATCAATGATAAAGGAATCATTCTCATCTTTCTTTTTCACCATCAATTTTGCCACTGCCTTCAGACACAACCTCAGTATTGTCAACAAATATCATCCTTCTCTTCATATTTTTACCAAGCCTTGAAAACCATTATTTGTTTCTTGTCAAATATTTCGTGTCAAGATACATTATATTGGATTTATCACTATCCAATCTAGTACCATCCATCAATAATGCATCATCAGATTCACTATCACTTGCATAGGAAAATTGCACTTCCCTTTTATTACCTGCCAATGAGTCCTTGTTAGAATAACACTCACCAGCAAAATGCTCAAATTTTTGATATTTTTAACACTTTACTTGTTAGACAAGTAACTGGCACAAACTAATTAATTACATACAATACACTTTGTACGTGAATTTTGCACTAGATTTTTTAGAGTAAAAATACAATAAAAAATTCTAAAAATTAATAACAGTGCTTGAGTAAGGATGTTTATCATTCTTTTTTTGGTTGTCGGGTGGTGAAGGAGATTTGGAACGCCGTTGCAATTTGGGTGGGAAAAGTGGATGTTTTGGAGGAAGGATGTTTATCGAATTTTATGGATTGACATTGCTTTTTTCGTAACAAAAAGGTTAAAACCGGTAAGGCGGATGTGGTTTGGTTGGCCACAACTTGGACCTTATGGTTAATTAGGAATGGTGTTTGCTTCCGGGAGGAAAATTGGAATTTTAACGATACGGTGTGGAACATCAAGACCATGGTGTGGAAGTGGTCCTTTTGCGGGAAAATTACTTACTCCAATTATTCGTTTTATGAGTTCTCTAAAGATCCTCTTCTTTATCTTTCATAAGTTTAATTGGTTGTAATTTTCTCTTTTGTGCGGTTTATCCGTATTCGTGTAATCGGGTTGGAGAACCCTTAGTTCTCCCTATTAATATACCTTGCTTAAAAAAAAAAAAAAGTGCATTGAGTAAGCCTTTGATTTCATTAAACTACAACAGAAAAAATGCTATATAATACGAATACACCCCTCACAAAAATAAAGAATGTGTGGCTGAATGTGTGCAGCATAAATCTCAATGACATATGAACAAAAACATAAGGTAGAGGGGACCAATATGAATTGTCTATTATTAATGTTTGAGTGCAGAATGTATCTAGTCTTTGTTTTGTGTACATTGGGTGTCTACTTTTTTTTGCTAGTCTTTCATTTTCTCACTTTCATGCATTTCTTGTTGCTTTGGAGTTTGGCATATTTTTCCTTTGGTACAGGCCCCATGTTACTCTTTATTGTTTTAATTGGTGTCTCCTGTTTTTATTATTCAGATCTAGCTGAGTTCATTGATCAAGATAGATTTAGATTATTTAGTTATTGGGTAAATAAGACATAAGAAAATTAATTGAAATAAGATTAGTTGGTATCTCCTTCTAATTGTAAGAGTTATAAACATAAGTGTTGTAGTGTGAAAAATATCCGAGTGTAGCGAACGCTCGAAATGTAAGAGTCGTTAACGAAGTTTATTTGTGAAAGGGAAAACGTCGATAATATTTTAAAAGAACAAAAAATATGGTTGTCACAATCAAATTCAAATTCGAAAGTTGATTATGTAAAAAAATATATTAGCATCTCTCACACCTGTCGTACTCAAAGTGAACTATTTAATTAGTTTTATAAATATGAATGTTAGCCTAAAGTATTTGTTTCTTCTTGTTAATGAACTGAATTATAGTTGTTAGAGTGTTTGATAATCAATTTTGAACCATACCACACTTAATTAGTCATATTTATAGTTTGATAATCAACTTTGAACCATACCACACTTAATCAGTCATATTTATAGATGGTATTAGTGGGGGTAGTGTTAGAATTTAAAATTCATTTACATGCATTACCAATCGTTAATTGGTTAAGTGGTGATTGACACTGAACTTAGTAGGGAGGATCACACTTCGATCCCCGCAACTACGATTAAAACTATGATCGAGAGGGAGCTGAAACCACTTAATGCCAGAACAGACCTTCGAATCAGACTAAAACCAGTGATGATAAACTAAAAAAAATTCATTTACATTAGAGTGTAGGGATAAAAAATTATATAAGAAACACATGTTTATGAATAAAAATAAAATGATAAAATAAAGAGTCTAAAAAATTGAATTGATATTTGTAAAGGCTTTTGGCCTCATCGATAATTTAAGAAAAAAAAATCCCATTAATTTATTCCGTACGGAGCCCATTAAAACATAGGGAAACGTGAGATTCTCTTAATTAATTGGAAAAATCAGAATGTTCCGTAGATACATCTACGAAAGATTTCATGAACTTAGTTAATTTGATATTTTTTTCAATTAATTGAGAAATTAATTTGTGATTTTCCCAATTAATTAATTTGTAACTTAATTTGGGATTTTTCCAATTAATTGGGAAAATCCCAATTTTTTTTATGTTTTAACTATTACGTAGATGTCATCAAACTTATTTAATTTGAGATTTTCCCAATTAATTATGAAAATCTCCAATTAAATTATAAATTAATTGAGAAAATTCCAAATTTTCAATTAATTGGGAAAAATCTTCTATAGTTACATCTACAGAAATGTTTGATGGGGTTTGATTAATTGATCAATTAATTGAGAAAAATTTCCGTAGTTACATCTACGGAAATGTTTGATAGAGTTTGACAATAGAGTGTTCCGTAGATGCATCTACGGAACTTGGGATTTTCTCAATTAATTGAGAAAATCCCAAGATTCATTATGTTTTATACGCTTTTGTAGATGCATCTACGGAAGGAATCAAATTTTTTCAAAATATGGAATGCTTCCGGATGTGCATCTATGAAAGCTGGGGGCAAAAATGGAATTTTGTGTGGTGTTTAAGAGATCCATGGGATAGGTTGAGAAATTTTCTATATTAATACTATTAAAAGTTGTAATGTTCCACTATAAGAATTAAGATGTATAAATACATCTTTTGAAAAAAATTAATAGGATCGATTAATTCTACCCTAAACTTTAAATTCTAACACTCATCTGGGTGACGTAATATAATCATAATTCATAAATGTATGACATCGATGACACGTTCATCTTTATTTGCATCAGTTGCATGGGGTAGGGTGTATATACAAAAGTATATACCTATTAAAGAATTTATCTCCTTTCAGGTAACTATATATAGAAAACAAGCTTGATAATGTGGTTTTCCAAGTTTCGTTGATCTGGGTACGCCTGAAGCTCTTGAGATCCGGTGGGCTTTACATTTTGCAAGGGATCTCAAGCTTGATAATGTGATCTTCCAATAGGATGTTTTGGGAGTCATAGATTGTGTCAATGGTAATAGTTATGTAGTTAATCTTGAACCTATTGTTAGTGATTGTCAAGCGTTGTTTAGCAATTTTAATTCGGCCATTCTCAAGTATTTGAGACGTGATTGTAATGTTGATGACCACCTGTTAGTGGGATTAGACAAATCTTATGGCTCTCGTACTTGGTTAGGCCATATCCCTTGTGTCAAGGAGAATTCTGTAAGTTTTGCTGTTTTGGCCCCGTTTTAATCTAAATCTCGTTTTCTATAAAAAAATATATAGAAAACAAATCGTTTCAAAATATATACAATATTTAAAATTATAAAATGCGTCTAGAAAAAAGTTAAAGGTAGTGATTAAGATTTCTCAACTATTTCAACATTGTCGTTGGTTTATGATGAATTAGTCAATGGACATGTTGTGGAGGCCATCAATGGGGTAGGTGATTCGTATAAATCCATTGTTACTAGTAAGAAGAGCATGGAATTAGGAGGCATAGATTAAGGTGTCCAAAACTTGGAAGAACCTATCCTTGGAGATGACATCAGTGGAAGTTTGAGGGTCGAGGAAATGAAGATTGGAGATTATGAATGTCTAGAGTTTATTCTTTCGGAGAAAGAGGAGAGCAAGATAGAAAAAACTAGAAAAAAAAGAGTCATTATGAAAGCTCTTGAAAATAGATTACATCAAATGTAGATAAAGAAAAGGGTGATAAGTATAATGGATCAGGAGCAAGAAAACTACTAAGTAACATTCACAAGTGGAGAGGGGCAATATGTAGGGCTGATGGAAGGGTCATGACGAATCTATTATCATTATCTTGCCGTTAGAGAATGGAGTTCTAATTTTTATCCAATGAATGATGTCATTGAACCAGATGCAGTCTAGCTTTCTTTCTATGGTATACCAATTGAATATTATTTTACAAGAGTGTTGTCCTTTATTGGTGATCACATAGGTACAACGGTTAAAGTATATAGGAACACAATAACAAGGGAGATATGGAAATATGAGATATTATGTGTTCTAGTGGATTTGACAAAACCTATGTGGACAATGTTTTCCATCAAAGGGAAACATTATAAAGTGAAGTATGAAGTTCTGCATCTTCTTTTCTTCAACTGTGGTAAATTTGGAACTATAAAGAAAGGTGTGCAAAAAATAAAGTGTTTAGAGAAGATAAAAATGGCGAAAGAGAGGTTGAGGGGATGGTGCTTGAGGTTGAAAAGATGAATGAAAGAGTAGAGATTGCAGGGCCTTGAACGGTGGGGTGCAGAAGACGTGACATTCGCATAAATTAAAGAGGTGTAAGTTACGACTTCAGAGAAGAGTGGTGTAGTGGAGAAGCATAACAGAACCCGATGCGACAAGGGGTCATTAGTGCTCGCACGGGTAATATAGGCTCTCATTTTATTGCACTTAGGGCTGGAAATGAGTCGAGTTGAGTCGAACTCGTCTTAGCTCGACTCGACTCGATAAGAATATGTTCAGCTCGAAACTCGACTCGAGTTCGATACGAACTTTATTTTACGCTCAAACTCGACTCATTTAAAGTTCACGAACTACTCGATTCGGCTCGTTAGGTTCAGTTCATTAGGTTCAGTTCCTTTGTTTCATGAACTTAAAAGTAATGTTTTTATTTTTTTTTATATATTTGACATTTTAAGTTAATAATTTTTAAAATAAAAATATTGAATTAAAATAAAAGTTATGAAATTAGAATTTAAATTTGTATCCAAAGATCTACAACTACAACATAAAAAAACTATGAAATACCAATCTTTTAAAAGACACATTTGAAACTCTAATTCATAAACTATTCAATTGGAATTTAACTTTGTCATACAATTTTATCTAAGTCTTTAGCAACCTTAGAACTTTTAATAAAATATTATAACAAATACTACTGAAAGTTGATACATTCACACCATAAGATATAAAATGATTACACCACCTAGCCTTCATTAGCAAATTCTGCTATGTCTCCAACTAAAATAACTTTAAATGCTACTATGAAAGCTTTACTGTTATGGTGCCATAGTTACTACAAAAGAGATAACCTGCAAAATAAAAGATGCCATAGTTACTAACTACAAAAGAGACAACCAGCAAAATAAAAAATTATATTTTTCTAACCAATTAAATTTATATATTGCAACACTCACACAAAATTATCATGTCATGCTATTCTATTCCACCACAGTTTTCATCATCATGATAAAATGAATCATTTGCAATGATTTTCCTTGTTACACACTACACAGACTTTTCATTTACCTCAATTCCAGTCAAATAAAAGTAGACAGTAGACACCTATAAATATGACAGTTGCAAAACAAAACATCCAAAAAAAAAATTGAAAGCATAATCACCTAAATTAGAGTAATTATAAATTCAAGGGAGTAATGTAATTTCTGTTTGCACTTGCTCCACCTATCAATGAAAAGAATAAGTTAGTTTTAATAAATTATCAGTGCTATTTTTAAAAGTTTATATTATACTTAATAAATAAAAGAGAGCATATTACCTTAGGTTTGTTCCTAATCCCATGCAATATTCGAAGCCAATCACCACCACAAATTAAAGCTTCGACAGTAGATGAATTTAAAGAAGCTCGGAATGAATCAATAACTCTCCCTCCGGCGCTAAAAGTTGACTTCGAAGTCACAGTAGATATTGGAATGGCAAGAACATCTGCTGCCATACAGGACAACACTCTATATTTTCCACTATTCAATTTCCACCATTCCAAGGCACAAAATGACATGTGACCATTATCTTTTGGTTTGTAAGTTGGATCATTCAAGTACTCTTCAATTTCAGATTTTACAGCAGGAATTGCTTGTTGCTCTTCAACATAATTCATTAACAATGACCACCCTGAGGATTTTTGTGGCTCCAAAATAAGCCCATTTTGATCAACACTAGTTCTACTAGATCCTTCTTCATTATGATCACTAGGTAGATCAACATACTCTTTGTACATGTCATCAAGAGCAATACGCACATTTTCTATATTTTTTCTAGCTTCATCTTTCGAATAAATTAAGGGAAAACACATGTTAACACCCATCATTTTGATCCTAGGGTCTAAAACAGAAGCAAGGGACATGACAAGATTACATTGACTCCAATATTTGTCAAATTTCTCCTTCATCGCTTTTGCCATTTCTTTCATAAAATCAGATTCATCATTGATAGCTTGATCTAAAACTAGCTTGATTCGAAACACCTCAGCAAGATATAAGTTAGCAGTTGCATATTCACTACCAGAAATAATATTTGTAACAACATTAAATACCTCTAGCAACTTGGAAACTTTTTCAACCTTTTCCCAATCATCATCATCTAGAAGAGTCGTATAGCTTGGTTCTCGATCTTGAAAACGAGGGAAGACTTCTTTGAATTGCATTGCAACTGACAACATTTGATAAGTGGAGTTCCAACGAGTAGGGCAATCAAGAATTAATTTTTTACCACTAAGCTTTAGTTGTTGAACTATTTGTGAGAATGTTTGCAACCTTGCTTCATACTGATTGATGAACTTCACACTTTCACGCACGTTTTCAACTATTTTTGCTATTTTCCCAATACCATCTTGAACAAGCAAATTTAGTATATGTGCACAACAACGCACATGAAATAACTTTCCATTTAACACTAACTTTCGGTGCCTTAAAATCAAAACTTTAACTCTTTCAAACATCTATCATTGTAGAGTGCATTATCCACTGACACACTAAATATTTTATTTTCAATGCCCCAATCTTTAAGACATTTGAGGATTGCATCAGCAATATCAACACCACGCCGAGGAGGAGGAACATGAACACAACTAAGAATGCGTTTCTGCAAAACCCAATCAACATCAATGAAATGGGCAGTTAACACCATGTATTCTATCTTCTGATTTTTTTACTTCCATAAATCTGTGGTCAAGCAAATCTTATTTACTTTCCTCAAAGTAGACTTCAACTTTTTTCTTTCAGCTTCATAAACAGCAATGCAATCATTCTTCAATGTTTTTCGACTAATTTTCTCATATGAAATATTATAACATTTCATCATAAAAAGAAAACCTTCTTCTTCAACAATACTAAATGCATGTTCATACATCATAATCCAATGTGAAGTGGCTTCTCGTTGTCTTTCATGGTCATATTTAGCCCCTGCGTTCATAAGTAGTGGTCCAGAAAGCTTCTCATCAATCATGCTTTTTGCTGGCTGAAAATTTAATTTTTGTTGTTGTGCTGCTAGCTTCTTGTAAACATGACAAATCTGTTTTAAATGCCTCATAAAATGACTAGTTGATCCACTAGCAACAACAACATAATTCTTTTTACAGTGTATGCATTTCCATTTTTTTCCATTCTTTGATTCCACTTTTTTGAAGTGATCCGAAACTAGATAAGTTTTCTTCCTCTTGGACTCTTGAATAATAACGTCACTGCTCTCAACATTTTCTTCATTCACAACTTCATTTGCTGGTGTTGATTCATTTGTTAGTGGTTCTTGATTTGTATTTGCATCTAAATCAATGATAGGATTCAATAAATTTTGGCATTCTTCTCCATCTTTTGGTGGTGAACCTCCAAATGATTCAAGTGATGTACTATATGACATCTCTACAATAGAAAAATAAATAAAGCCACAAGTTCCATTAAAAAATTATTAAAATTTTCAAGCAGAACACAGTAAAGAAAATCCTCAAAACAGAGTTATCTATTTAGTTCATTCCAAAAAAAACAAATTCAGGAAGAACAAATACAGAACAAAGTAAAAGAATAAAATCTTCATAACAGAGTCATAGTTTATTCTACGAAGAACATATTCGGAACACGGTAAAAAAAGTGACAAAGCTACTAAAACAATCAGATAATGAGGAAATAATATTTACCTCTATTAACAAACGTTGTTGAATCTGGATGACAGGTAATGTAGAGATGAAATTTTGATGATATTAGAAACAAATTAAAAGGATGTTATTTTGAATGGAATCTAGAAAAGGGACTAAGATTTTTTTCTAGAATAGAGAATAAACACTGAAGAGTTAGAGAACGAATGATGAAAGAAGTTATCTAAAACCTAAAAAGAAGACCAAAGGCTTCGTTTTTGGAAAATGCAATATTAACAAATGTGCATATTTAAAATCTTAAAGATAGTTAATGATAATAAAGTCAAAATAGAATATAAACGGATATAAATTAAACATTAGGGTAAATGCTACAAGCATACAATATTTAAAAAGCGTTTTTTTAAGTGGTAGTTTAAAAAAAAAATTTAAAAGATAGTTTAAAATGGTATTTTAAAAGTCACTTGTACGTGTTGTTTTTTTTTTTTGTGTGTAAAAAAAAGTTAGAAGTGTTTTTTTAAAATATTTAATTTGATAAGTTAAAAGGTTAAAATCTATACATTAATATTTTTAAATGATACTATTAAAATATATAATTTAAAAACATAATATATATAATCGAGTTGACTCATGAACCTAACGAGTCGAACTATACGTAGTTCAAGTTCAGCTCATTTAATTAACGAACTTAGTTTTATGCTCATACTCAGCTCATTTGGTTCATGAACCAAGTTCAACGATTTAGTTACCGAATCGAGTTTCGAACTATGTTTGAGTTGGTTTGGTTCGTTGCCAGCCCTAATTGCACTTAATGAAGAATAACCAAATTTAGAAAAGGACATTAAAGTCAACCCCAGAAAGGAAGTTGTTGACCAGCCAATAGTTGGGCCTTAAATATAGGCAGAACGTGATAGCAAGTTTGAATAGACCAACTGAGATTCAACATATTGAAAAAAGAGAGGCTTTAATGAAAATAATTAAAAATAAAATAAATTGGAAGAATGTAGTAATTGCATCACGTGGTATTACGAAAGAGAAAAAGAAAAAGGGGGCCACATGGTAAAATCAAGGGTGGAATTAAAAAATTGTTTGAAGAGAGGGGTACACATGAGATGGATATGGTCTAAATTATGAAGGGTTAGGCAAGTGGATTGTATTTATTTACAGATGAAAGTGGGTGATGGGATAAAGATTCGAATGGAGAAAAAGGTGGGCTAACTGGACCCAAAAGAGTTAAGGGTCCAGGGATTAAATGAGGAGTTAGCAACACCTATCAAGAAATTATCAAGATGCAAGCATAACACTTCAATCATGAACTTGATATGAGATAATGGATACATTGAGAAGTTTTGGATACATCATATAATGGGGTTTCTGAAGCGGATGACTTAAACATAGAGGTTGTTCTAGGTCAGTCAGACAGACTCCGAATGGATTTTTGCTCACCAAACCGATCCCGACCAACAATCATATAAAGGTCCTACTTCTTCTAGCATCTTCCTAATACACAAATACTATCATTTTAGTGATTATCAAAGATCTCAATTGTAAAGCATCCAAAAAATATCCGTAATTCACTCCTAACTAATAGCAAGATAGTTATTCTCTCTCTAGTATATATAGAGAAAATGTCAAAATTAGGTAACAAGTTTCATATACAAGTTCATTTCACTCTTCTTCTCCATATACGGAGTTGACCTTTGAAGTGCTAACCTTGTAGGTCCCTCCCCTCCATAGTTCCGGAAGCCACAATCTTCCATCAACACCATTCACCTTCTTATTTTTTATTCCCGAACGAAACAGTGGTGCCGTTTAAGGGAATCGACTACTAATTCCTACGATTTCCAAAAAATTCACTTTCATTCTCCAACTTTCATAGTTTGTAGCTCCTCCCGGTCATCAGAGCAAGTACTTGCATTCAAATGCAAGAATATATCGTATTTGGACTCGATTTAGCGCTATATCAATCTCCTATCTTCAAATCTCCATATTCCTAGTTCTTACTATCATTGATGATGGTCGGATCTAAGGCTACCAGATTCGACTTTGTGCGGGAAGTTGTGGATGCTACTGTAGCAGTAATAAATCAATCACTTATTCTTCTGCCGCAAAATGTCAAAGATCCTAAAATAGGCATTCTACTGCATCCAGATCTAGTTCGAGCTTTGCAATTAACTAGATATGTTTAAGAAAATCCGATAGAGACTTAAAATTTTCCTCCGATTACTCATCTTGAAGACTTTCCTGGCCTCCAAACTCTTTAGGCGAACCTCGGTGCTAAGGAACTGTTCAACAACAAAATTCACACGCCTTCGAAGTAAGGCTTTAACACCTAGAAAAATTATTCATAATGCTTCTTCCCACGAAAGTACATTTCAAGAAGTTGATTCAAGAAAAAAATCGCATGGACATATCAGAACCAACCAAGATAAAGAAAGACGAGACTCTTGACAAAAAATAGCGTAAAAAAAAGGAAGCACTTGACTCCTCTTCCTAACCTCGATGGATACTGGAGAAGTCATGCTCCTTACCCTACTCAGGCACAAACTCATCAGGAAAAGTGCAACTAAAGCATCTATTGTCCATAAGGATCCTAGAGAGAAGGATCCCAAAGTCTATGGAGAAGCCTCCCAAGATAAGCGACTATGACGGAAAATGAGACCTTGAAGAACTTCGTGAAAACCTTGCATTAACCCTGGTTGGGCCGACCCAATTATGGTTTAATGGTTTTCCCGACAAAAGTGACGATTCTTGGGCGGAGTTCTGTGAAAAGTTTTATGCGTAATTCACAGCTTAAATCAGACGACCTGTAACTGAAGTTTCCCCAAGCGGGATTATGTTGAGAAAGAAAGAAAGTTTTAGGTCATATATAGATTGATTTATGCAGGTTTTGTAGAAGTATAAGGGACTCAGGAAGGTCTTCAATGCAGGATCTTCGAGAATGGTCTTCTGAGGGATCACGCTTTTAGGCAAAAGTTAGGGAAAAGGAAGGTAAAATCCATACAGGATATGTTAACCATGGCCAAACCTTACATGATCTTGGAAAATAAACTGATTACTCACTTTGATAATCCTACCTCCATCAGATCTCACTCTAGTCACCCGACCAGGAATGAATCCTACAGTCAGTGGGACGATTCTGATTAGATAATGCTGAGAAAGTACAACACACTATGACAAATTCGAGTTTAGGAAACGATGTAAAACCATGGTCAAATTATAAATATAGTAGCTTAAACCTTTAGGTTGGAGTTATTGAGGCGTGGAATATGAGGTCGTTGCCTATTCCTATAGGCTGCATTTTTTTGACTTTCGACCATGAATGAGAAAATCCATCGCCTAAACATCTAAATAGACCGTGATTTTTGAGTTAGATTTAGACTATAGTTTTGATTAAGCTACGCCTATATAGCTGTTGTTCATTAAGTAAACTACGGTTTTCAAAGTCAATTTTAGTCCATGGATTTTATTCATACTATAAATATAAAACATTGCCTATATTTAAACCACGCCTCTATTTGACCTATTTACACTATTTGTTTTATTAAAAGATGATATTTATGAAAGTATTAACACTATTAAAATGTTCACAAATTGAAGGTAATTTTTTTTTTATTTACAAATAATTCCTTTACAAACATTATAGTATACAAAACTAACTCAATTTAAAGCTAAACATATAACATTAAACAAGCTATCTAACAACATCACTAACTTTATCCTTACACCCTCTTGACGGTCTCACGAGAGAAGATTTATCAAGACTCTGTGAATACTGAATTTCGAAAAAGAAGAAATATGACTCCCATAAAGAGAGACATCTCGGACGAACAAATCCAAATACTTCTGCTTCCATAGAAGCCACGACCATAATACTGATGATTGCATCCAGTTGAAAGATGCAATCGAAGAACTGATAAAAAGGAGTCGGCTAGACGAATATATGAAAGAAGGCAAGTGGGATAGAGAGGAGTCACCTAAGGGTAAATCTCCTTCAAAGACCATGAAGTTCGTTGCCAATGGAGAAAGCAAGGAGCTAAACAAAGGCATGTGCCCGTATATTGCTGCCATAACCGGAGGAGCACCACATGCAAATTGTTATATCCTAATTTTGCCCAGTTTTATTTTATTATAAAAATATTTCAAGAAAGAAAAAAATTAAAATTGTCAAGTCAGTTCAGTTTATGAGTGTCCAAGAGTATTAAGTACAAGGTCGTGGGTTCGAATCCCACAATGTACATTTTTATTTTTGATTTTTTATTAAAGAGTCAAAAGTCTAATATTGACCCTTTTTTGGTTACTTTATTAATATTTTTTTATTTTTTATTTAAGTATTTTTAAATATTAAATTTTTCCACTTTTTTCCATTTTAATTTAAAAGATATCCAAAAAATTATAAAAGATAAAAAATTCAAATCTCTCATGGTTTGGCATTCCCTTCTTTTGATTTGGTCACATTTTGGCAAGCTGACTTCTAATTGGTCAAAGTTTGTCAGCTTGCTGACCAAGGAAGAATCAGATAATTTCTGATATGATTCTCTTAATTAGGTATTATTTGATTTGATTTTATTCTTTTTTTTGCATTTTAACCTGATTTTCCCATCTATAAATAGCCTCAGTTTCTACACCAATTCCCCATCCACGATTCAGAAAATTCAGAGACCAAAAAGTTGTTGCTCTTCACATTGAAAAGCAACAACAACTATACCTTAAGTCTCCATCATCAATCCGAGCAAAAAACTTCGCATTGAAGGAGAAAAGGGAAGAGCGCAAAGAAGAGCTTAAATGAAAGAACTTTTACTTTTTTTACTTTTTCCTTTACTGCTTTATCTATAGCTTGCGTGTGATTTTTTGCAAATTTTTTTATGGTTGTTTTCTTTTTTTTTGGTTTAATTATTTTGGTATGGTTCATGATCATTTTGCTTGTAGTCTTTATTTTTTATAATTTCTTAATCCAAGTTATTTGGTTTTTTTTTTAGTTTATATAATTCTGTCCATTTTAAATAATTTCATTTAGTTTTAAATACTTAATTTTAGTTATTATTAATAAAATCTCAACAAAAAAAAAAGAGAGAAAATACAAAAAAAACATTCACGCACACCCACTCAAAAACCATATTTTCTACACATATATTTCCACCAAAAATCCTTTTTTTGGTTACTAATCAAAACCTAAAAATACCTACACAAACTCTGCATACTAACCTTCACAATCACACCAACCTTTAACATCTTCAAATCCCTCGCAAAACAAATCCATAAACTATCAACATATCACCATGTAAACTCTCCCAAACCAATATTTTCACTTACACAAACCATCTACACCAGACATAACCTACATTATTTATTTGTAGCACCAAATTTTAACCAATAGCATAGCCATCATGAAGTTAACGACAACAAGACCATAACAACACTAACCAAATTCCTATACTTTTTTAATACTCTTTGGCATAAACCTGTAAAAGAGAGAAAACAATTACAACCCAAATAAAACAAACAGGAAAAGTGGAGTGTGGATCCGAAAATCACACTTTTATCCTGAACTCCGACCTCTGAGTTCTCCTCGACACCGATGAATAGTCCGTGTTGTCCCACACAACTGCGTCTGCACCTCTCAATCACACTCGCGTCACCGCACTCCTCTACATGCTTACAACCAACAATCATTGTAGTCTCCTTGTCCATGACAAATCCTTCGCACCCATCTTGTCTTATTTGTTTGTTTAATATATTCGAGTTTGAGACACCACCATGAGAGAGAGAAGTATTGAAATTAAACCCAAAACTTTGGGTAATTCCTTATCGCTACACAATGACAATGAAAGAGAAAAGAAAGAAACTTTGGGAATTAAGGTGAATTAGGGTTTGAAAAAAATAAGAGGAGGGAGAAGAATATTTTCTGCAGAGTTTCTCTCTGCCCACAAACTGTGGAAAATCATATTCACTTTGCATGTGCAAAATTCTGTGAATATAAGTGCATTTTAAAAATAGGGATTACTCCCTCTATTTATAGCTTTAGGTTGCTTTCTCCTTAAGCCAAAACCCAAAAATTTAAAGCCAAAAATACCTAATTTTGCTATCACTATAAAATTAGGCCTAAGTCGAAATACCTGTCGAGGTACTTCTTCAACATTTCGACACACACTAGGCTAGAATATTTCGAAACAACCTTCCTTCTGTAGAGCAACGTGCTACCACACAAGGAATTAAAATCTCAACATACCATCTAATTCATTGTGTCTAAGATATCTAAATTCATCATAACTCTTAGTCTTCTGAACACTTCGACCTGCACTCCTTTCGTCATGATTTCTGCAATCTGATTCTCAGTTCTGTAGTGTTCCAAGTTCATCTTCCCTTTAGCTACCTGCTCTCTAAGATAATTGAACCTCCTTTTGATGTGCTTGCTTCTTCCATGTGTTATCATATTCTTTTCCATATTGATAGCTGGCATGCTGTCGATCTCCATGGTAATTGCTCCATGATTTTCCCTGTAATCTCTTCAACCAAGTTCACCATCCATGTTGCTTGGCATGCACAAAGATAAGTATATACGTACTCTGCTTCACATGATGATAGTGCCACTACTAGTTCTTTTCTCGAACTCCAAGCAATTGGTGCACCACCTAGCATAAACACATAACTAGTTGTGGATTTTCGATCCTCAGTATCACTACACTAACTTGATTTAGTGTAACCTACTAACTTGAATTCTTTTCCCTTATCAGCTGTAGGAAACAAAATTCCATAGTCGAGAGTTCCTTTCAAATACCTTAGTATCCTCTTCGTCACTGCTAGGTGTGATACATTTGGCTCCTGCATGAATATACTCATCATACCCATATTGTATGTTGGATCAGGCCTTGTGTGACAAAGGTATCATAATGACCCAATAAGTCTTCTATATTGGGTTAGTTCGACATCATCTTCATCTAATTCTTTCGTCTGTTACAATCTTGGTTCTGCAGGTGTCGAAGTCGAGTTGCATCATTCCATCTCAAATCTCTTGAGAATTTCGCTTGCATATCTTCTTTGATGCATCATCAATCCTCTACTACTCTTATATAATTCGATTCCAAGGAAATATGAAATGTTGACCAGATCACACATTTTGAATTCCTCGCTAAGATCACCTTTGATGTATTCGATCTCTTTCTTGCAACTACCTCTTACCAACAAGTTATCGACATAGAGAAATATTATAAGCAATCTGCTATTTCTTCTTCTTACATATATTCCATGCTCAGTTGTGCACTTCAATATTTCCTTCTCCCTTAGGAAACTGCCAATCTTCTTATTGCAAGCTCTTAGAGCTTGCTTAAGTCCATACACGGCTTTATGCAGCCTGTACACCTTTCTCTCTTCACCATGTTTTACAAACACAACTGGTTGTGAAAAATAGACTTCTTCGTCTAAGGGGCCATTTAGGAATGCACACTTAACATCCATCTGACACTTGTGCCAATTGTTCATGTTCACCAGACCAACAACCGACTTGATTTTTTCGATTATGGAAACAGGTGCAAAAACTTCATCGAAGTTGATTCCTTCCATTTAAAGAAATCCTTTTTCCACAAGCCTTACCTTGTGTCGAGTCACTTCCCCTTTGGGATTACACTTCACCTTGTATACATACTTCACATTAATTTCCTTGTTGTGTTGCTTCTCTTACACACATTCCTCTCACACTTCTCTTGGAATATCGATTTCTGGTAACCTGAAACAATATTTCTTCTTTTCAAATCTCTGATATCATTGAAGTTGAGATATCCTAGTTGATAATGTCATATCTATTCATCTGTGCTAGCTGCATTTGCAAGGCACTTGTGCTCCATCACATTAAGTTCAATCTCGAAGGTTCTATTCTGAGACATGGGAGCCTTCAAGATTAACCTTCCTCTAGCATCGATGACTCTCATCATCTTGTCATCAATCGACACTTTATAATTCTTTTCGACCAACGGCCTTATACTGAGAAAATTTCTCTTCATGCCTGGTATGTATAACACATTGGAAATTACTGACATATTTCCATGTTTGCTCATAATCAAAACATCTCCAATACCCTCAGCTGCTAGAGTATTGTCATTTGCAAATTTCACCATGTTCTTCATCGAGGGTTTTATGTTGATAAACCAATATTTCCTTCCAGACATGTGTGAGGAGCATCCTGAGTCCAAGTACCATTGGTCCTTGAATCTCCCTCCATATCTTGTTGTGACCATTAACATCATTTATTCTTCTTCATGTTTTGCAAAATTTGCATCACTTTCTTGATTCTTATGCTTTTCTAGATAATCACTAGAATAGTGATCATACTTCTGACAATTGTAACACTGAATGTGACTTTTGTCATGATTTCGACCATCACCTCTTCCTCTACCTGCAGCACCACCTCTTTGGTTGCTTTGGTATGAGGGTTTTCTCTAATTCGACCAGCTTCCTTCTTGTTGATTTCGAACAGTCGAATTATTGTAGCCTCCTCTACCTTTGATGCCATTCCAACTTCCTTTGCTTTTCTTTTCATTTGCTGACCGAGCCTGCAAAGCAACATGACTCTTTGATTTGCCTGCAGTTCTTTCACCCATTCTTTATTCATGAGATTCAAGCATTCCTTGAAGCTCTTCTTTTGTCAATTTCGACAAATCTTTCGATTCTTAGGAGCCAAATATCTCAAGATCTTTGCAACAATTGATCTTGTTGTCAACACTTCTCCACATACCTTGACTTGATTCACCAGTCTCATAACCCTAATGAAGAAATCAGTTATGCTTTCTCTTTCTTCCATCTGAAGCAATTATACGTTCTTTTGTGAGTTTGTAACCTCACTTCTGTTACCTTTTCTGCACCTCCAAAAGACTTTTCAAGAATCTCCCAAGCGTCTTTTGCAGATTCTACATCACTAACCTTTTCAAAATTATCTGGATTCAGACATTGATTAATTATTGTCGCACGCTCGCGAAAAATGAACAGAGTCGCCACCAATATATTTATCCCATTAGGGAAAGGAATATCAGAAAACCTAACAAAGGAAGGAACAGGGTCTTGCGACCACAGAATCAAGGTACGGGAGTCGGTTACGCAAGGGGAAGGTATTAGCACCCCTCGCCCCCATCGTACTCGATGGTATCCACCTATGTTTGTTTCTATCTAATGGGTGTTATCTATGTCTAAGCCTAATGTGAATGAATGCAAAATGTAGGGAAAAGAAAGAATTGTACTCGCACGGGCCCTACCCCGTTGCCTACGTATCCTTTTCAGGAATCAGAGTTACTGTAGCTCGGCTCAAGATTTTCTGTTTGTTTTTGTGTTTTTTAGTTGGGCGGAGTTAACGCTCGCGCTCTTGCATAAGGGGACAACCTAGGATGCAATAGAGCGGAGATAACAATGCCCTTAAGAAAGGAGAGAAGAGAGAGTTTGAGTGTTTCGAGGAAATCCCTAAGGCAAGGGAAACTCGAGTTACTCTTTGGTTTGTGTCTTTTAGAATTTGAGAACTTACGCTCGAATGGTTCCCTAAAGCAAGGGAAATCCAAGCACTCGAATGATTTCCTAAAGCAAGGGAGATTCAAGCTTCCATTCCCTTTTTAATGATTTTCACTTTTTTATTAATGTTTTTTAAGTATTTTCTTGGTATTTTTTAAAGGGATTTTATTTTGATAGTTTGTTAGATGTTTTATGTTGTAAAAGAAAAAGAATGAGAAAGGGGGAGACTAGCCTAATTTCTAAACTAATTGTTGTTTATGAATCCTAATAGAAATGAGGAAGAAGTTATTTAAGTTGATTAAAACCAACTTTAATAACTAGGGGTATTTTTGGTATTTCACAATATATGAAAATATTCACAAAATAAAAGAATTAAAATCCAAACTATTCATGAAAATATGTTCACAAAAATGAAGGAAATTATTCACAAAACAATTGCATTTTTTGATGTTAGAAACTATTTTTGAATTAACTAAACCTATTTATTTTTTTTATCTTTATTAACCAATCACAATTGAAAGAAATCAACAATTAAAATTCAATTAAAAGAAAATAATGTTTCAAAAAAAGTTCTAATTAGTTAGAAAAGCTATTTTTATCAATTTTTACTTGAGGAGAAAAAACAATTAACATGCAAAAAGAATAAAAGAAAATCAAATTTTTATTTATCTTTATTAATAGCATGGGGGTGCATCAGCAATCAACAAGTGAACTAAAATCAATTATAGCAGAATGGGCTCAAAACAAGGGGGTGGCGAGAGCGAGGGCACTCAGGCCCAGTCCAGAACGCAATGGTGCATTAGCAGAATAGGGTGTATGGCTTAGTAAGGAGGCATGGTCCAACGGGCCAGGGTCCAGTCTGATTCATTTTATTATCACTCTTATTATTTGTCTTATTCACATGATTTTCTACAGAATAAAAACGTGACAAAAAATAAACTACACTTAATATCAGTTGGGCAAAAGAAATATTAAGTCACATGCAGACAAAATAGAGCACCAACGAATCATAGCATGCTAACGCGTTTCCTAATCATTGAATAAAGCCAAGAAAAGCAAAAAATGGGAAAGGGATCCAGTACATGTGCGCCACGTAAGCTGGCCGTGGGGAATAACATAGAACAAACTCAGACGCCGGTCTTCTTCGCCGGTCATCTTCTCCGGCGAGCGCCACCGTCTGCCGCCGTGACTCATGTCCAGAAAATCAGAACTCAACCACTATTCTACTCAAAATCTTACGCTGAATCCAGATCTGGTCTCCATTTTCCTTGATTCCCTCTCTAATCCTCTAACCGAAGGCAATTATAAAACCCTAACTAACAAGATTTCATAGAAAACGAGATCCAGACACATTGATACATTCACAAGCATGCATAGAACTCGAATATAAGATTCAATCATCAAAACAGCAAGCATAGCACATAAAACGAGTCACATTATCAGAATCAAGATTTAGCATAGATCACAAGATTATGAACGGATGCATATGGTTTTGAAGCATTTGGATGCAATGTTCAAAGAGTTTCAGATGCTTACTTGGTGAGACCTTTAGCAGAATGATGAAGACGTTCTTCTTCTTGCAAACTACTCCTCGATCTTTGGCTTCACCGATGCAAGCTTGATAGACTCAACAGATTCACTTCACAATGCTCCACTACCAGACATCTTCATCTGATGGCAATGATGATGAGTGCAGACGAGAGATGGAGATGATAGAGAGAGTTGGAGATGAAGATGGTAGAGGGAATTGGTTAGAGGTGGCAGTTGCGGTGGCCGGAGTTGGTTACAGCTCGTAACAAACTCTGATGGGGGAGGAGATGTGAACTGAGTGAGGGAGTGTGTGGAGAGAGAGAAGTGAGAGAGAAGAGAGTGAGGAAGTGGAGTGAAAGGGTGAATGAATCGTGAGTTTTTTGAAAACGAGAATGTGAAGTGAAGCTTGAGGTCTTCTTTTATAGGGATAGAGGAATAGTGCACAACATGTTTCCTTTAGTGTGGGACTTTACTAGCTTTGCGAGCAAGATTTGTGAAATTGGAGCAAGCATTCTCTTGACTTTTTTGCATTCAGCATGTGCATGGTCAATTGGAGTAATGCTCTTATTTTGTCAATTCATCTTGTCCAAGGTGCTGACTTCATGTGCATAGAACTCTACCTCTAGCTTGCCAGTTGATCCAAACCTATACTCAATGTGAAGAAGGCATGGAATGGATAATCATTGGTGCTTGGAAATCCTTGGGATGGTGTTTGTAACTCTCACAAAATGGTATGGAACATGATAGTATAGCTAGTGCATGACCTGCGCGTGCATGGCATGGTTTGGCTTCACGTGCCTGGCATGGATGTAGTTATGATCAAGGCATGACTTTAGAGTCCTCTTTCTTATTCCATACTTGTCCAAAATTAATGATCTTGATCTCATTGGATAGAGGGCATGGCAAAGAATGTTTTAAGATCAAGCTTGTTTAAAATAGAGACTTGTGGAGGAAGAAAAATGGACTTGAAGTTGGTACACCATGTGTTTGTGAGAATTACATGCGTGACCTGGATTTCTGCCTTGGCCAGATGCTTGACTTGATCAGTGAGAGAGCATGACTTTGGAAGCTTGCATTTGGCTCAGTATTTGTTCAATTGCCATGATTCTTGTTTTGTTGGATAGAGCACATGGAGAGGAATAGAATGACACCAAGTTGGGATCCTTATCACATTTATACATCTCTGAAATCAGCTTGCAATTTGGCATGCCACATGCTTGATGAAATGTCTGGTCATGACTTGGCCCATGACTTGGATTGTGACTTAGGTCAAATGAATCTTCAGCAATTTCAAACCTCAATAACTCTCTGACCAAGCTTCAAATGAAAAAGTGTCCAACTACAAAGTTGTTCTCCTCCATGAGAGGAACAACTTTGATGTTGGAAATTTCTCCAAAAAATGCCATTTGCCACGTGTAAATCAGGGCTGAAGTGGACTGCTCATCAAGATTTAAAGAGCCAAAAAAATTTCTAAGTGTCAAAAATTTCCATTTTTGGCAACTTTTTGTCAAACCTCCGATTTTATTCGTTCTTTGACTTTTCTTGACCGATTTTCCACCAAAAGTCAATATTTGAATAATTCTTCTAATTTTGACCAAAAAGTCAACTGTTCTGATTTTTCTCCGATCTTGGTGAAATTCCCTATTAAAGCTTCTCTAGTCAAATCCAGTCAAATGAATACATCCACATAGCCAGTATGAAGGCTCCTCACTCATAAAATCCATTCTTGATTAAATGTTGACCAGAAAGTCAACTGGTTGACTTTGGTAAAAGAAACCCTGATTAAGAGGATCAGATAACTTCTAAGCTTGTACATTCTTGCCAATGCTATGAACTGGATGAAAACCCCGATTTCAAGAGGTCTTGGGCAAGCTGATGACACCCCACATTAGGCTTCAAGTCTCTCCTTCTGACCAAGGACCAATGATACAGATGCATGCAATGATATGACTTAAATGGATGTATGTTTATGAGTTGCAAGCCAGATAAATAAGGGTAGGACAAATTTGGGGTATGACAGTTGCCCCTATTTAATCGTCTTATACCTGAGGGTGAGATAGGCGCTAGCCTTTCGAACATTCGAGGTAGAAGAAGATTAAATATCAAGACCTGAAATTTGTCCTGAAATGATGGTGGAAGTGTTATTCTTATTTTTGTTTTGATATCTGCTGGGGAATGAGTTTTTGTTTTTTTTTCTTTTTTTTTCTGGTGGAAAAGCTTATGGTGAGTAATGGTTGAATGGTGATAGCTTGTAACGCGGTGATGGTGCCAATACGGGGTTTTCAAAGAGGATGGTTGTACAAAACAATGACTGAAAAGATAAGATCTCGTGCGATCTATGACTCAACATCGACTAGACATCAGGAGAGGATCTCGTGCAATCTTCTGGACTTGAAAGGAAAAGATCTCGCGCGATCTATGACTCAACATCGACTCGACTTCAGGAGAGGATCTCGTACGATCTTCAGGACTGAAAGGAAAAGATCTCGTGCGATCTATGACTCAACATCGGGAGAAGATCTCGTACAATCTTCAAGACTGAAAGGAAAAAGATCTCGTACGATCTATGACTCAACATCGGGAGAAGATCTCGTACGATCTTCAGGACTGAAAGGAAAAAGATCTCGTACGATCTATGACTCAACATCGGGAGAAGATCTCGTACGATCTTCAGGACTGAAAGGAAAGAAGATCTCGTACGATCTATGACTCAACATCGGGAGAAGATCTCGTACGATCTTCAAGACTGAAAGGAAAGAGATCTCGTACGATCTATGACTCAACATCGGGAGAAGGTCTCGTACGATCTTCAAGACTGAAAGGAAAGAGATCTCGTACGATCTATGACTCAACATCGGGAGAAGATCTCGTACGATCTTCAAGACTGAAAGGAAAAAGATCTCGTACGATCTATGACTCAACATCGGGAGAAGATCTCGTACGATCTTCAGGACTGAAAGGTAAAAGATCTCGTACGATCTATGACTCAACATCGGGAGAAGATCTCGTACGATCTTCAAGATTGAAAGGAAAAAAATCTCGTACGATCTATGACTCAACATCGGGAGAAGATCTCGTACGATCTTCAGGACTGAAAGGAAAAAGATCTCGTACGATCTATGACTCAACATCGGGAGAAGATCTCGTACGATCTTCAAGACTGAAAGGAAAGAGATCTCGTACGATCTATGACTCAACATCGGGAGAAGATCTCGTACGATCTTCAAGACTGAAAGGAAAAAGATCTCGTACGATCTATGACTCAACATCGGGAGAAGATCTCATACGATCTTCAAGACTGAAAGGAAAAAGATCTCGTACGATCTATGACTCAACATCGGGAGAAGATCTCATACGATCTTCAGGACTGAAAGGAAAAAGATCTCGTACGATCTATGACTCAACATCGGGGTGAGAATAACAAACTCACGACTCACAAGAATTGAAGAAGGATAAACATCAACAATGAGGTTGGAGAAGGAGAAGATTATCGAAAATACTGAGGCTGGGGATTGGGAATTGGGTGTGAAATGGTTTGCCAGGACGAGAATTGGGCTTTGAAGGGGTTTGCAAGGTTGGGAACTGGGCTTTGAAAGGGTTTGCCAGGTTGGGAACTGGGCTTTGAAATGGTTCGAAGGTCGGAAGGCAAAGGATTCACAACACAGGGGTTGGGCCTAAAATTTTGTCCGCGTGAGGGAAGGGGACCACAGAGACTAGTGACGACTAGACTCGATCAAAAGACGTCGGTAAACATTAAAGAATCACGAAGATATTGATGCTTGCGAAGCATAAGAATTACATTAATCCCTCAGGCCAAAGGCGGGGTGTAACTCTTCAAGAGTGGCAATTATTCGAATTGCCACACACCAAGTATGGTTATTCAAACGATTGAAAAATGAGATGGGTTGAATGCCCACCCTCATTCACACTCTAATTTGCACGCAGCACGCAGGAAATAACCACGACAAGGCTAGTGACGACTAGACTTGACAAGAAGATGGAAGTAACCACTGGGAATTACGGAGATACTGATGTTTGCGAAGCATAAGAATTACATTAATCCCTCAGGCCAAAGGCGGGGTGTAACTCTTCAAGAGCGGCAATCGTTCGAATTGCCACACACTAAGTATGGTTATTCAAACGATTGAAAAATGAGATGGGTTGAATGCCCACCCTCATTCACGCTCTAATATGCACGCAACATACGGTAAATAACCTCGGAGACAACGATTCTGACGAAGAAAGACATTGTATCCGATCCATATTGGAGAGAGAAAATGAGATTTCTTCTAGGGATATATATTACTTCGTGCCTTCTGGGCACATGAAAACTGGCTTATGCATTGATGCATGTTTGAAATTTTTGGCGTGATGCTCCATTTTGATGGATATGCTACGCTTTTGAGGATGCAATGTTATATGCAGTGAATACTATATGCAGAGTGCCAGATAAAGGCATTAGTGAGGTAAACACCAGGGAGAATCCCCTTAGTGTTAAGGACCATGTGGAGGTGCCAATAGATATTGGACTTTGATTTGTAAGATGCTCCTTCTTTGACTTGAAGAATAATTTCTGACTTCTCACCATGTGCCACTGCTTGGAGGATTTTCAGCTTGAGGAGATTCCCTCGATTCACCATGTTGGGGATGAGAGATCCAGATAAGAAGCCCAGATGGGGGAAGTAGAACAACTCCTAGGAGAAATAAACTCCTATGCTTGAGGGACGGAACAAACTCTCAGGAGAAATAAACTCCTATGCTTAGGGAGAGACCAAATTTCTAGGGGAAATAAACTCCAATGGTTGGGGAGAGACAATATGACTCAAGATTTTGCCCCAAGCTTCACGACCCATGAAGGAATTTGCACTAAAGAAACCTTGGAGAGATTTGTCGAATATCGATGTAACTGCCCCAGATTGGTCAAACTCAAGAGATATTCCTCGACATGATTGCCCCTAGATTGATCAAAGCTTGAAGAGATTTATCGACGTGATTATCTCAGATTGATGGAAGCTTGAAGACATTTATCGACGTGATTGCCCCAAATATGTTGAATTTGAGAGGTCAAACCTCGATTCAATTGCCCCTGATTAGGTACATCTTACTAGAATCCTTAAGCTTCCATTGTTTTGAAGTCAAATAAACATGGAAACAACTTTACCACGCTCAACGGAGTCTTCAAACTCTTCCCCTCAAGTAATCAAGGAAAGCATTAACTGTTCATGCCCAACGGAGTTCTTTGGATAACTTTCCCCTTGATGGTCAACATTTGAGATGATTAGCTTTTCCTCCTAGGAGTTCTCAAGTCTCTTGTACTTTGACATGATCAAGTTACTCACTGATTCTCATTCTGATATTTTTTGATGTTTAAGCAGATGTTTTGTATGCAAAAGAATGTTAATTCTAAGAATGATAATTCTAATGCAAAGCCTATGTTAGTCTTGAAGTTTTAAAACTTTTTATGAAATGAGGTTGCGACCTCTTGTGACTGAATCACTAGTTGACACAACCTCGATTTTTGTGTATGGAAGATAAAGCAAAAGTACGATACCAACATGGATATGAGTCTCGCTTCATTGGGAGTCAGTTAAACGCTATCTCATTGGAGTGTGCTTTCAAAATAAACCCTACTTCAATTAGGACTTTTAAGGGTTGTAACTTGGTCGGGTTCATGGTTTTCAGAAAATAAAGGATTTTTAGGCTCAAAATTATTTGTACCCACCCCTTCGTGATGTTCTCCATTCCTATGTTCAGTTAACTCGACACGAGTGTTCATCCCTCACAAGGAATTTGAAATGGTTGAGGAATCAATGAGGTTCTTTGGACATGGCGGTCGCTCACCTTTTATTCTTCTAATTCATTGTCACACGACTTTGTTCTTGCTTGGCAATTTCATCGTCTTTTTTTTTTCTTTTGCCATTTTCTTTTCATCTTTTTTTTATTTTCATTATTTTTTCGCCATTTTTTTTTTGCTCTCTTTTTTTTTGAACAAGTCGTGTGACCTCGCATAGTCTTTGATTCGTTGGAGGTGATTGCGATTGCCTCACTCCTTTGATTTGATGAAGGATTACCATTGTGGTATCGTCATCTCTTGATCTCTTGATGGAATAAGGATAATCATTGCGGTTTTGACATTCCTCAACCTTTTGGAGGATAACCATTATTGTATCCTTAGATGTATGCCCTTCTGGTGAGTTTTGAACACTCAATCAAGTTAAATGAACACTACCCTGCCCCAAGGTTAAAATAAGGGTTTTTTATGATTAGAAAATAAACTCCTACTTCAAGGCTCAAAGGGGTTAACGAGGGTCTATCTCCCTTATATCTCCAGTGTTTGGGGATTTGAAATAATGCCTGTACATCCTCAGCAGGGTTTTATTCAAAAGCACACAATTGGAGATTTTGCATTTTTATCTTTCATCATTCTCCCTCAGCTTTTTGCCTAAGCAAGCAATTAGTAAAGTTGGTATCGTAATGCTAAAAACATTTTATGAGTGAAAACGAATGGATTACTTCAAGACAAACATAAGCAATGTATTTTTATTTTCATTCAACGATTAACAAGCTTTTACATTCTATCAATGCTTAAACACACAAAGGAAAATTACAAATGAGGATGCAGTAAAGAAGCTAAATGAATGTCACTATTGAGGAGACTTGACTCTGTCTGGACTTATTGCTCTTGAATACTTCTTGCAGTTTTGAGACCTCATAGGGACTTCAATTCATGCGTAAACCTCTTGGAATGAACGACACACAATCCTCAGTTGAATGGCTTTGTGCTCCAGCATGGTAGTCACTTAGCGTTATCACGTGTTCCCTCCAAACACTTCAGATTACTTCAAAAGAAAACTCCAACGAAGTCACCCAAGAGTTGTAAACTTTTGCCTTACTTTAGGGATTCGAGCAATGCGAGTGATGCAATGCTCAAGATAAGAGTACGTCTTGCTTATCCCTCGATCGGGAGCCCCAAGCATAGTTGCTAGAATAGTAATTGCCATCATAAGTGGAAATAATCTTGTATGGTCATCAAGCTCAGAAAAGCCATCTGTTGTAAGGAAAGCTCAAACACCGACTGAAACACCAACCTGCACGGATACAACTGAGCACAAGAACCTTGAGAACGAGAGATGCTTCTACAGAACATTCTTGATTACCTTTTGGAAAAAGATTCTGACAAAGTTGCTCGAGAATTTGTGGTGCTTTAATTGTTACCATACCAACGAGTTTAAATAGGGAAGTAACCTTCAACAAAACAGGAAATACTGAAATGAGAATACAAAAATGAAATGATTATTGCCATTGTTGAGGAGGCTTGACTCCGTATGGGCTTATTGTTCTTTGGAGATGCTTTATGGAATACGGATATTCATGACTCATCAACTTATGTGCAGGCCATTTGGAGTGAATGATATTGCTTTGGAGTCAATGAGATCTTGGACTTTGTGTTTCAAAATATTACAATCCTCAGTTGAATGTCCAGATGTCCCAGAATGATACTCACAATTTGCATTTAAGTCATATCCTTGAGGAATCGGTGTTGGTGGGGGCTTAAATTCCCTCAGTTGGACCAAAGAATCCTTGAGTAAATGAGAAAGTGGTTGACTATAGGTAATAGGAATTAGGTCAATTCTTCTTGGTGGTCTCCTCGGCCTTTGTGGACCCTGTTGCTGGTGATGATTCAAATACCCAATCTGTTCAGGTGTCTTCCTTTTTTGATTTGGTTGTGAAACAATCAAAGACTGATAAAGTGGAGAATTCGGAATCCAAGATAGTGTGTTGTGCTTCTGACTTGAAGTAGATCCGACATAGAAGTATGAATCAACATTTTCTTCCACCACATATGGAACTCTATTTCCTTGAACGCTCATACCCTCGGGGGTGAACAAAATCACTTTTGAGTCAATGAGATCTTGAATTTGATGTTTCAGCGCTCTACAATTCTCAGTATCATGACCAGGTGCCCCAGAATGGTACTCATAGCGAGCATTGACATCAAAATTAGGGGGAATCTTTTTAGGCATGGACAAATCGCGTAGCTCAACCAACCGAAGTTCCAGCAAGCGGGGAAGTAACTGAGCATAAGGCATCGGGATCGGATCGAGAACCCTCTGAGGCATCTTAGGTTTTTGTCCACACATTTGGCCCCCTCGATTCATTCTAGGAACATGAACCAGTTGACGTGGAAGTAATGGCACTTGAAGTTGAGGGAGAGCTCCCTGAGGCATCCCATGAATGGAAAGAGATCCTATTGAAGAGAAGGAGTCAACAATTTCTGTTGCAGCAGCAGGGACAACATCACCTTCCTTTCTTAGTACCGTCTTCAGAACTTCCATAACCAGGCTCACTTGAGTCTTCAACTGACTATTCTCCTCTTTTAATGCACCCTGATTATGGATCAAGTCTTGCATCTCCAACATAAGATGACCCATTTGTTCCCTCATCTCATCCATTTCCTCACGGAGTTGTTCCATAGTTGATCTTGAAGTTGTGGCAGTGAGAAGTCAAATCTGTTGTTGATCTTGAAATCTGTATAGGAAGGGTCCCATAAGTCTTTGAAAGAGCCATGAAATGCATGATGGGATGAATGTATGTTTCATTTTCAAGGGATCCTAAAGTCCTTTCACACTTTAGGATCCCTCATAAATGAAGTGGATAAAGCAATGATGTTATGCAATGCGAAAGCATGGGATCAAAATCCACACAATCTGAGTGACACTTGTACAATCTCTGGTTAAATGATGTAGAACCTCTGCATAGGTCAAATGTCACAGGATTAAAGGTTCGACGCCTTTTTTGAATACCAGAATATCAAGCACCAACAGACCAAATAAAGGTCCAACCTCAAACATGAAGAAGCCAAGGTATGTAGGAGCCAAGGTTTCCTGTCCCACCCCAATCTCACAGGTATGTAGTCTAGACACGGACAGGTGGTCCCTAATGGTCACTAGGGTCTACAGTTCCCATGGGGTACAAAGTGTTTAAGGCAACAAGCGTGCCAGACACAGTGTTCCATGAAAGAACCTCGCCCAGTTGTGGTATCCCATGTCAAGCTCGATCGTAGCAAGAGCCACGGGAGTCAACATGAGCATCCACGCTAATCCTATGTGTCACTGGCCTGGGTAGTGGGCCTTTTACCTCACACAAACCCCCACGTACAAAACAAAGCAGAAAAAAATGTGGCCCCCACGAGGACCCATAATATAGTCCAGATGCATGATGTGCAAGCAGAAATAGACATGATATGCAAACATATATACAGATGTAAACAAACAAACAAAGAAACACCCAATAAAAGAAACAAACAAAGGCTAGGATCAACTTGCTTAGGTAGTCCCCAGCAGAGTCGCCAGCTGTCGCACGCTCGCGAAAAATGAACAGAGTCGCCACCAATATATTTATCCCATTAGGGAAAGGAATATCAGAAAACCTAACAAAGGAAGGAACAGGGTCTTGCGACCAGAGAATCAAGGTACGGGAGTCGGTTACGCAAGGGGAAGGTATTAGCACCCCTCGCGCCCATCGTACTCGATGGTATCCACCTATGTTTGTTTCTATCTAATGGGTGTTATATATGTCTAAGCCTAATGTGAATGAATGCAAAATGTAGGGAAAAGAAAGAATTGTACTCGCACGGGCCCTACCCCGCTGCCTACGTATCCTTTTCAGGAATCAGAGTTACTGTAGCTCGGCTCAAGATTTTCTGTTTGTTTTTGTGTTTTTTAGTTGGGCGGAGTTAACGCTCGCGCTCTTGCATAAGGGGACATCCTAGGATGCAATAGAACGGAGATAACAATGCCCTTAAGAAAGGAGAGAAGAGAGAGAGTTTGAGTGTTTCGAGGAAATTCCTAAGGCAAGGGAAACTCGAGTTACTCTTTGGTTTATGTCTTTTAGAATTTGGGAACTTACGCTCGAATGGTTCCCTAAAGCAAGGGAGATCCAAGCACTCGAATGATTCCCTAAAGCAAGGGAGATTCAAGCTTAATGATTTTCACTTTTTTATTAATGTTTTTTAAGTATTTTCTTGGTATTTTTTAAAGGGATTTTATTTTGATAGTTTGTTAGATGTTTTATGTTGTAAAAGAAAAAGAATGAGAAAGGGGGAGACTAGCCTAATTTCTAAACTAATTGTTGTTTATGAATCCTAATAGAAATGAGGAAGAAGTTATTTAAGTTGATTAAAACCAACTTTAATAACTAGGGGTATTTTTGGTATTTCACAATATATGAAAATATTCACAAAATAAAAGAATTAAAATCCAAACTATTCAAGAAAATATGTTCACAAAAATGAAGGAAATTATTCACAAAACAATTGCATTTTTTGATGTTAGAAACTATTTTTGAATTAACTAAAACTATTTTTTTTAACTTTATTAACCAATCACAATTGAAAGAAATCAACAATTAAAATTCAATTAAAAGAAAATAATGTTTCAAAAAAAGTTCTAATTAGTTAGAAAAGCTATTTTTATCAATTTTTACTTGAGGAGAAAAAACAATTAACATGCAAAAAGAATAAAAGAAAATCAAATTTTTATTTATCTTTATTAATAGCATGGGGGTGCATCAGCAATCAACAAGTGAACTAAAATCAATTATAGCAGAATGGGCTCAAAACAAGGGGGTGGAGAGAGCGAGGGCACTCAGGCCCAGTCCAGAACGCAATGGTGCATTAGCAGAATAGGGTGTATGGCTTAGTAAGAGGGCATGGTCCAACGCGCCAGGGTCCAGTCTGATTCATTTTATTATTACTCTTATTATTTGTCTTATTCACATGATTTTCTACAGAATAAAAACGTGACAAAAAATAAACTACACTTAATATCAATTGGGCAAAAGAAATATTAAGTCACATGCAGACAAAATAGAGCACCAACGAATCATAGCATGCTAACGCGTTTCCTAATCATTGAATAAAGCCAAGAAAAGCAAAAAATGGGAAAGGGATCCAGTACATGTGCGCCACGTAAGCTGGCCGTGGGGAATAACATAGAATAAACTCAGACGCCGGTCTTCTTTGCCGGTCATCCTCTCCGGCGAGTGCCACCGTCCGCCGCCGTGACTCATGTCCAGAAAATCAGAACTCAACCACTATTCTACTCAAAATCTTGCGCTGAATCCAGATCTGGTCTCCATTTTCCTTGATTCCCTCTCTAATCCTCTAACCGAAGGCAATTATAAAACCCTAACTAACAAGATTTCATAGAAAACAAGATCCAGACACATTGATACATTCATAAGCATGCATAGAACTCGAATATAAGATTCAATCATCAAAACAGCAAGCATAGCACATAAAACGAGTCACATTATCAGAATCAAGATTTAGCATAGATCACAAGATTATGAACGGATGCATATGGTTTTGAAGCATTTGGATGCAATGTTCAAAGAGTTTCAGATGCTTACTTGGTGAGACCTTTAGCAAAATGATGAGGACGCTCTTCTTCTTGCAAACTACTCCTCGATCTTTGGCTTCACCGATGCAAGCTTGATAGACTCAACAGATTCACTTCACAATGCTCCACTACCAGGCATCTTCTTCTGATGGCAATGATGATGAGTGCAGACGAGAGATGGAGATGATAGAGAGAGTTGGAGATAAAGATGGTAGAGGCAATTGGTTAGAGGTGGCAGTTGCGATGGCCGGAGTTTGTTACAGCTCGTAACAAACTATGATGGGGGAGGAGATGTGAACTGAGTGAGGGAGTGTGTGGAGAGAGAGAAGTGAGAGAGAAGAGAGTGAGGAAGTGGAGTGAAAGGGTGAATGAATCGTGAGTTTTTTGAAAACAAGAATGTGAAGTGAAGCTTGAGGTCTTCTTTTATAGGGCAAGAGGAATAGTGCACAACATGTTTCCTTTAGTGTGGGACTTTACTAGCTTTGCGAGCAAGATTTGTGCAATTGGAGCAAGCATTCTCTTGAATTTTTTGCATTCAGCATGTGCATGGTCAATTGGAGTGATGCTCTTGTTTTGTCAATTCATCTTGTCCAAGGTGCTGACTTCATGTGCATAGAACTCTACCTCTAGCTTGCCAATTGATCCAAACCTATACTCAATGTGAAGAAGGCATGGAATGGATAATCATTGGTGCTTGGAAATCCTTGGGATGGTGTTTGTAACTCTCACAAAATGGTATGGAACATGATAGTATAGCTAGTGCATGACCTGCGCGTGCATGGCATGGTTTGGCTTCACGTGCCTGGCATGGATGTAGTTCTGATCAAGGCATGACTTTAGAGTCCTCTTTCTTATTCCATACTTGTTCAAAATTAATGATCTTGATCTCATTGGATAGAGGGCATGGCAAAGAATGTTTTAAGATCAAGCTTGTTCAAAATAGAGACTTGTGGAGGAAGAAAAATGGACTTGAAGTTGGCACACCATGTGTTTGTGAGAATGACATGCGTGACCTGGATTTCTGCCTTGGCCAGATGCTTGACTTGATCAGTGAGAGGGCATGACTTTGGAAGCTTGCATTTGGCTCAGTATTTGTTCAATTTCCATGATTCTTGTTTTGTTGGATAGAGCACATGGAGAGGAATAGAATGAGACCAAGTTGGGATCCTTATCACATTTGTACATCTCTGAAATCAGCTTGCAATTTGGCATGCCACATGCTTGATGAAATGTCTGGTCATGACTTGGCCCATGACTTGGATTGTGACTTAGGTCAAATGAATCTTCAGCAATTTCAAAACTCAATAACTCTCTGACCAAGCTTCAAATGAAAAAGTGTCCAACTACAAAGTTGTTCTCCTCCATGAGAGGAACAACTTTGATGTTGGAAATTTCTCCAAAAAATGCCATTTGCCACGTGTAAATCAGGGCTGAAGTGGACTGCTCATCAAGATTTAAAGAGCCAAAAAAATTTCTAAGTGTCAAAACTTTCCATTTTTGTTATTTTTCTATTTTTGGCAACTTTTTGTCAAACCTCCGATTTTATTCGTTCTTTGACTTTTCTTGACCGATTTTCCACCAAAAGTCAATATTTGAATAATTCTTCTAATTTTGACCCAAAAGTCAACTGTTCTGATTTTTCTCCGATCTTGGTGAAATTCCCTATTAAAGCTTCTCTAGTCAAATCCAGACAAATGAATACATCCACATAGCCAGTATGAAAGCTCCTCACTCATAAAATCCATTCCTGATTAAATGTTGACCAGAAAGTCAACTGGTTGACTTTGGTCAAAGAAACCCTGATTAAGAGGATCAGATAACTTCTAAGCTTGTACATTCTTGCCAATGCTATGAACTGGATGAAAACCCTGATTTCAAGAGGTCTTGGGCAAGCTGATGACACCCCACATTAGGCTTCAAGTCTCTCCTTCTGACCAAGGACCAATGATACAGATGCATGCAATGATATGACCTAAATGGATGTATGTTTATGAGTTGCAAGCCAGATAAATAAGGGTAGGACAAATTTGGGGTATGACAATTATAAAGAGAGCTTTATAATTCTTCTTCTTCAATTCTTTATGTGCAGCTTCTTGTTCATCCATTGCGTCTTCTACAAGCGGTTCTAACCATTCTTTCACAAGATTCCAAAGATCTTAACAACAAGACACAACCTTCATCTACTTACATCAATTCTCATAGTTATCTACTTTCAGAATTGGAAGACTAGCCGGAAAATGCCCATTCAGATGATTCACTGCCATCATGATTTTCTCCAAGAATCGCTCAGTCAGTGCTCTAGATACCAGATGTTGGAAATAAACTCAAAACTTTATGTAATTCCTTATCGCTACACAATAACAATGAAAGAAAGAAGAAAGAAAATTTGGGAAGAAATATGAATTATGGTTTGAAAAAAATAAGAGAAGGAAGAAGAGTATTTTCTACAGAGTTTCTCTCTGTCGATAAACTGTGGAAAATCTTATTCACTTTGCAACTGCAAAATTCTATGAATACAAGTGCATTTCAAAAATATGGGTTACTCCCACTAATTATAGTTTTAGGTTGCTTTCTCTCTAAGTCAAAATCCAAAACATAAAAGCCCAAAATACATAATTGTGTTAACACTACAAAATTAGGCCTAAGTCGAAGTACCTGTCGAGGAAACTCCTTCGATATTTTGACACACACTAAGGTTAGACTATTTCGACGCTACATTCCTTCTATTGAGCAACCTACTTCGACACAAGGAATTATAATCTCAACAAGAAGAAGTTATATTCATAAAAAGAGGTTTTGTATTGTTTGATTTGAGTCAAGAGAAAGATTGAATTTGAGAAAGAAAAAGGAAGAGAGTGTCGAATATGAGAAAGAGGAAGTGATCGATGTGTTTCTAATGTTGGTGTTTTAGGTGGTCTAGCTTCTTTTTTATTTTTTTTATTTTTTTTATTTTTTATCCTTGCCATGTGTCATCTGGCCATTGCCGGTTAATTTTGAGACAATAATGGGGCGCACCCCTATATAAACCCTTCTCAATTTTAATTTTTTTATTTTATTTATTTAATCTAATTTGATTTTTATTAGCGTTTTGTTAGCTTTATGGGCCTTTTGACCCTAGCTTTTTATTATTGGCACCTCACCTTTTACTAACCCTGCATCCATCCCTTTTACTTGTATTTTTTTTTTATAGTTTAGTTCTAATTAATTAATTTGAAAAAAATATTTTTGTTTATTCTACTTATGTATTTTATATTTTGAGAAATGAGATACAAAGTGATACAAATATACTGATTTATTAGTTTAATCGATAAATCGTACAAGTCATGGGTATTCTTATCGAGTCAATCTTATTTTTGATGTTTTGACATTTTCAATCCGATCTATCTCATATTTCCAATTTGACCGACTGGAATAGGGTATCAAAACGGGTCTGGTTCAACGAGCATGTCTGTTTTCCACATTTCTTTTGGGTAAGACCAATGTTCTAGGGCTGCACCCTTTAATGTGTCAATCTTGCACTGTCCTATTTTTTTTTTTGCGAGCTTTTGCGGACACCAACATTAACATGAAAATTTGTAATTTTTAGACTTAAAAGGCGCAATGCCAGCAAGACCATACCGCCTCGCATTCATTTTTTTTTACAGGATGGGGTAAAGTTTTAGGTCCGCATCCTCAATAAAATCCACCTTATTTTTTACGAATTTTTGTGAGACGGACTTAAACTAAACATACATACCCATTTACCACGACCATATACCAAATTTTAACACACCGAGTCCGAGGTTGATTCTCATACCAATTAAATCAATGCACCAAAGATAAATATCAGACAATTTTTTAATGCCATATTGTATTATGTAGTTTCTAATGGTTATATTTTATTTTTCAAAAGGCTTAAAATATTTCTTAATACATTCCAACTAAATTTTATTTAAAAAATGGAAAAAGACTACCACAAACTAAATTTCTTAATACACCATATTAATGATGGGTTGTGAGTCAACATAATCCAGATAGATAACATTACTATTATTTGTTTTTGTAAAATATTAACATGTGAATTGTGGTCCCTTTGTTATTTATTGTCACTGTCATGAAAAATAGGAGAAGCTT
Source organism: Vicia villosa (assembly GCF_029867415.1). NCBI lineage: Eukaryota > Viridiplantae > Streptophyta > Magnoliopsida > Fabales > Fabaceae > Vicia > Vicia villosa. The sequence goes on along the minus strand of NW_026706811.1, from coordinate 873,104 downwards.
TCTTAAGTCCCCAGCTAGTGGAAGATTTAGCAAACTATATGAAAGGGTCCACTTAGTTTTATAGTGATTTGTGAAGAAACCCTACAAAAGGGTTTTGATTTGATATGATGGTTTAATTTTTGGTCTTTATTGCAACAATTTTATTTCCACTTTTATTAAATAGATTGATTGGTACTATGAGTTTTATGGTTTCATCATAAATATCTCAAAAAGAATGAATGTGAACCATGAAAAATTAATATTAAGACAAAAGCTTCTTTTTTTTTTCTTTCTTATTATTTTTTGGGTATCAAAATGTACTCAATTAACCATATTTATGATATCATATTGGCAAACATTTATGATTCGAGCTACATGTGTAATGAATCATAATAGCAGGCCCATTAGGTAGGCTGATATTATTCAAGTCTAACCTTTGCATAGAAAAAGTGAATGTTTTTCACTAAAGAAAACATTCATCCTTTTTTTATATTTTTACTAATAATTTATTTTATGTTTAATTGAATTTTATAGTCTTGTAACTAAATTCTCCTAATTAATAATGTTACCTTTTTATCCGTAAATATATCTTCATTGGTCAACTTAATTCTTTTTTTTTTTAGTTTCGTGTTGGCGTAGTAGGTGGTACACATAAGCTCATATAGTCATTTGTGACTCAACAATAGAATAATTTTTTTTCTTTCACATTTTCATTCGTTTCACAAATTAGATGCATTAATTGAACACATAATCTAAATGATGCGTTTGATTTGGTTAAAAGAAAAAAATTTGACAACACAATTTTAGTTGTCTAGAGTTTGATTTGAAAAACGTTTATGGGATAGAACAAAAATAATGATTAAGGATGGAACAAAAACTTAAATTTTTGTCTCACAAAATCACAAGAGAATTTTTCGTTCGTAGAGTCATGTAGATGTGGTTGAAGATTGTGCCGGTGAATATAGTTAATCCTTTTTATCAGTTAGAGTTCGAAATGTGGATATCCTTCAATGTCAATAAGAGAAGTAAAGAAGAGCATGTAGATGATTTTAAACGACCATTTGATCTAAGAGCCTACGTGTGTCAAAAGGTTCAAGAGTATGCTGAAGTTATTAGTATGAATAGTATTGTGATGGGAAGAGAGAAAGATATTAACTTGATCGCTTGGGCTCCTCCCAAGAGAGATTGAGTCAGGTTAAATTTTGATGGAGCTAGCAAAGACAACAACATTGCTGGTTGAGGAGAACTAATTAGAAACGCGAATAGTGAATGAATGAGTGGTTTTGCTAAATTTCTTGGCTAGTATAATTGTTTTATGACGGAGCTTTGAGGTCTTTTTGAAGGTATCATGCTTCTCTGGCTATTGAGAGAGGGTGTTCCAACTTGCTGAAAAATTTGACGATCATTAGTCAAATTCGAAATTTGTTGAGAAATTTTGAGGATGTTAGTTTATGTCATTAGTACAAGGAGGCGAATATACATGCACACATGTTAGCCAATATTGGCTGTAGTGTTAGGGCAAATTTTACTTTTTTCTCTTCATCCTCCGACAGCTTATTGAGTATATTATTTGATGACAATAGGGGTCTTTCAACCGCCAGGCTAGTGTATGTAGTTGTTTTTTTTATTTAAAATACAAAAATATTCTTTTATTTTTTAATATATATATATTTGTCCCTATAAATATTTCAAATTTCATTTTTAGTCCCTATCAAAAAATGACATATTTTGATTCCTACAAAACTTTAATTCATGCAATTTTAATCCCTGATATTTTTTAAATTTTCGAAACTATTTAATTACGCTTAAAATTTTAAATTTTTGAATTATTTTTTTCATACGTGTTTAGAATACTATAAGTTTTTTTTTATCAAATTATAGAATTTTTAAAATGAGAAGTATTAAATATGAATTTTTTAAATTTCAAAGGATAATGATAAAAGTAATTTAAATTTCGACTTAGAAATCAAATTTTGAGTTCTTTTTTTCGAAGAACTTGTTATAAGGTTTTAAATATTTCTGTAAAATAATCATTCAAAAATACATATCAATTTAACAGTAGGGACTATAACTATCTGCTTAATAATTTTGTGGAGACCAAAACATGTCAATTTTTTAATAGGAACCCTAAACGAAATTTGATAATTTTATCGGAACACAAATTTAACCTACATATACCCTTTTTTCCATAGTACAATTAATTTAAAATACAAAACAACATTTTATTTTCTATTAAATTTTTTCTCTCTTTCTCTCTCTCTCACATCCCCCTCTATTAATATTTACAATATAAAAATACCATTTAGTCCCTAGTAAAAGTTATTTAAAATACAAAAATATCCTTTTACTTTCTATTTGAAAATACTCACTTTTTTTAAATATATGTGTTTTTATAAGGGGAGAGGAGAGGAGTAAAATCCCTAGACTCACTTTTTGCTCTCCTCCAAATTGGAGGAATTTGGAAAAATTCATTAATCGTAATTTTATTATTTTCCCTATTTTATCCTCGATTATTTTTTAATTTCAAGATTGTCCTTTTTAATATTATGTTATTTTTAAAAAATAATAACATACTTATATCAGTTCTTATTTATAATATATAATAGTATGTTATTTTTTATTATACTATTAATAATAATAACAATATGCAAATATAGTATGTTTATGTTATAAATAAAGATTTTAAGTCTAATAATATTCGTACAATTTTTTTAACATTCTAACATTATTTTATTTATTTTTAATTATAAAAATTGTTTTATTAGGTTAGATGAATCATCAAGATCTATAGTTCAACTAATGTGTGTTGTTGTTTACTGTTATAATAAGGTTTATGAATGAACAAGTTTTTATTTGGTGGAATTTACTCAATATTTTTGTTATTTAGACTTATTTTTTACTAAAATAACAATATTTATAAGGATAAATAGGTAATTTGATTTTAAAATCCTCCCCCTCCCCTTATGAACCAAACATACATGTTGTTAAAAATCTCTCCCCTCTCATCCCCTTCTTTTAAAAAACATATATTTAGTTAAATTCTCTCCCCTCCCTTCCATTTCATTCTCCTTCCCTCTATTAATTTCCCTCTCCTCCTCTCTGTTGAACCAAACATACCCCAAAGATTTGTATTGCATTGTTCTTTCTAGTACTTACCCCTTTTCAAATCAAACGCATCCTAAGACTGTAATAGTTGGGTTTATCACATTTGTTAGGGTTCATCACATTTGTCTTCCCGAATTGATTGTTGATACGTAGAAGATGACAAATTTGAAAACCAATTGCCTTCACAAATTTAGTTGGATTAATTAGAGAAGGAGAAGTATATGAGAATAACCCATTCATCAAATCATATTTATCCCATTGTTTCCATGGTTTGATATTTATTATTTTTTTGACTTGCATTAGATATCATTTTGTTCTATTTAGTAAGTTATATTGAAAATTGTCATTTTCTCCTTATTTTAGTATTGATTTCGATTTTCTTTCTAGTTTGGACAAGCTTGTGATGGATAGGAGATTTTTGGATGTGCCTTACACCATAAGGGAATTTTGTAAATCTACTTATTTAAGTTACGATGGGATTGCTGGTCATATTTTGAAGTATTAGGTAGCTTGGAGGACTTAGGATACCCAGTAGTAAAGACTGTGTTTTTATGACCTTGTGGACAGATCTCAGATTATATTCTTAAAATATGAATTAGGTATTAATACGATGAAAATTATTGCACTAATGCATATGAAAGGGAATTTATATGTTATCCCACCCACTCACACCCAGAAATTCCATTTTTAATAAATTTCGATGATGTAGAATCCCTTGGAATAAATGTGCAAAGTAGTCCCCCTGGATCGAATGTTGGCAATGGGTGTGCTAAAGTGGATTTTTAAAATGGTCCCCCTGAATTGAGTAAGGTTAATGTTGAGGAAGAACGACTGATTTGGAAAAAGACAATGTTGATGTTGTAGATGAGGGGCTCCGCCCCTTGGAACCCCGTTTCTATTATTCGTATTCAATTACACGTTTGGCTCTACGAGCGTGCACTCCGCACTACCCTAACTCGTTTCAAGCTTAACGCATAATTGCATCGACCTACAGTAAATCACATTACTACTAAAATACATTGATGATACTAAAATCACCAACAACATCAAGATTCAAAGTTTATGGCATTTTTAAAAGTCAAAGAGGTGTAAAAGATCAAATTCAATTTCATAATATTAAAAAGTGATTTAAAAAGTGATTTAGAACAATTAGTGGTAATTTATAAAGCTTATTTGAAAACACTAGAATGAAAAGATAATTACAGGATAAACGTATTACAGTTGAAGAGTGTTGTATTTACGGTACTGGACATTGTTGTCTGAACGGAGGTGTTTGACATTGTTGGTGTCCAAGAAACACACAATAAATGTAGAATTTTAGTGGTAATAGAAATGAAATACAAATGACTCAATGGTGTCTGCAAGTTTGATATGATCTAAAATTGATTTTAAAATCATCTGTTTCCTTCTTATAGTGATGTCATAAGCATAAACTTGGAGTTGTGAAAGGGAAGAAAAAGGAAAAGGAAGGAGAAAGGAATTAATTGTACATGTAATTTCATTTTAACCATTTTGTACCCTTTTTACATTGGATCTATGAAAGAGAAAATGAAACGAGAATGAAAATGAAAAAGAGAGGAATTGATTGGGTGTGGTAAGTTTTTCATGTTCCGCAAGTGTTTTATGGCAAATCTAAATCGTTCATTATATCCTACCGTGTAAATAATTGGGTCCACCGGTGAGGGATTTAATTAAGCCCTCACCTTAGACTCCACCAAATATTAAAATTAATAATAAATTTTTTTTTCAAAGAAACGTGAAACACTTTTATCTCAATTGAATGAAATGGTTACGATCATTATGATTTTCTTTTGAATGATGTATTCAATTGTTAAGATTGTCTACCAAATTTGAAGTATGTAGGTCAAATATATGTCTCATGTTTTTTTTAATAAAATTAGTGATAAATTGAACAAATTTGAAGTATGTAGGTCAAGTATATGTCTTATGTTTTAAAATAAAATAAAATAAAATTAATGATAAATATTGATCCGGTATTTTTTATATTTATTTTTGTTAAACATTTGTTTGGTATTTTTTTATATTTATTGATAAATTTTTCTCATGATTTTTTTTATAAATTAATCTGTGACATGTAATTAGCTTTTCTATGGGGTTGGGGTTATTGGATGTACAAATAATTCAAATGTGTTGGATAAGTTTTCGAGAGCAATCTGGTAAAAACAATTTAAAAAATAAGTATTTTTGGAAGCTAGAAAAAGCATTTATTGGGTTGGTAATCGATTACGGGAAATAACGTAACCGATTACAGCAGGCGTTTTCAGTTGTTTTTCTGCTCTAAGTAGGCGTAATCGGTTACCATGTTTGGCGTAACCAATTACGAGCTCGTGTTTTGGGTTTTTAGCTTATTTTTTAGTTGTTTTTAGTTCCCACTTATTTTGCTTAGCTTGTATATATATCTCTTAGTTGTAACATTGAAAGTTTAATGCCAAGTTATATTTTCATATCTCTCTCTCTCCCTCTCTCTCTCTAATTTCTTCACTCTACCTTCTCCAATTATCACTTTTACTCCATTGATTCACCAATTTAGTTTGTGTATGTTCTAACATTTGGCATCAAGAGCCCTGGTTCGGATCCATAATCCACTGCAAAGATGACTACCGTCTCCAACGATCGAGTCCCCACTAATCTTCCAACTCTTGATTCGAAAACTACGATAAATGGTACAAACAAATGAAGGTGTTGTTTGGCTGTCAAGATGTTCTTGAAGTGGTTAACAATAGAGTTACTCCACTTGGGGGAAAAGCTACAGATGCTCAGAAGACTTTACACAAGGAAGAGAAGAAGAAAGATTACAAGGCACTCTTCTTGATTCATTCTTGTGTCGATGGTGACAACTTGGAAAAATTTGGCGATTGCGATTCGGCGAAGCAAGCATGGGAGATCTTGAAGAAAGCTTATGAAAGGGGTGATAAAGCAAAGGTGGTGAGGTTACAAAATCACAAGCGACAGTTCAAATTGATTCAAATGGAAGAGAAGGAGACAATCAACGACTAAGTAATGCGCATTACGCGTTTGGTGAATCAAATGAAGTCTTGCGGAGAAACTGTTTTGGAGCAGAATGTTATGTCAAAGATCTTGCGTTCTTTAACGTCAAGATTCAACAACATTATAATGGCAATCATAGAGTCGAAGAACCTTTCGACATTGAGCAAAGATGAGCTTCAAAACTCTCTTAAGGCTCATGAACAAATGATGGATGAAATAGGAAACGATAAAGCTAAAGCGGAGATTGCGTTGTGTCATACCCCAAAATTTGCCCATACTATTTCTCTTGTTCGAATTCAAATCAAAGTACAAAGCTCAAAGGCATCTCTCCTAAACTAAGGCTCAAAGAAACTAGGGTTTATGATTCCCTGAAGAAAATCAATGAACCAAAGGCTCCAAGGCATTTCATATGGTCTATGACATTCCAAACTATCTCCATGACAATTTTCAAGTCTCAATCCAAAAGATTGACTACTCAAACGCTCAGAAAGTCAACAGTCGACTAGTTTGACTTAAAAGTCAACTGTGGTCAAAGTACAGTCAAAACTCCTGATTTTTTGCCAACATCTTCATATTGAAGTATCATTCACTATTTGATCAAGAATTGATCATGGTTCATCAAGGAAAGATCAGAAATCAACAATTCAAAAAGTTTCTAAATTAGGGTTTTCAAAGGAGAAAGTCAACTGAACTTTGACCAGCCATAACTCTTACATGGAACATCAGAAATTTTCCATCCAAATCTCAAGTTGAAGAAAATTGGATTCTCTACAACTTTGTCTCTCACAAGCCAAGGCTAAAATTGCTTCATTTGGGAGATATGAACCAAAACATTATAGGTCCTTTTCAAAAGTCAACCAGAAGTCATTTTTTCAAAAGAACACACAAGGATCATGGAAAATTATTTTGACATGAGACCAAAAACAATGTTTAGAAGACTCTTCAAGGTTTCTAAAAATTCCTAGAGCTTCTCCATACCTTTAAAATTGAGAGAGATATGCCTTGTCAAAGTTGGGCGATTTTAAGAGAAAAAATGTGAAGTAAATGGCTCCAAAATGAATCTTTTTGCAAAGGAACCCAATTTTTCTTGGCCCAATCTCCATCTTAATCATATGTAGAGTCCAAGATCCAATTCCCATGAATTTATTCGATTTATTATGGATTTTTATTCATTTAAAAAGTGATTAAAATCAAGTAAATCAAGAGAAAAATCAAAGATTTAATTTGGCTCATGGTTCTAATCAAATCCAATCTACATTAACTCCAAAAATCAATCAAATTTCGTGCAAGAATGATTGGTAAGAGAATGGAGCAAAAATAGAAAGATTTGAATAAATTTTCAATCAAATCTCCTTCAAATTTTCTCACACTAATTAATTTGATTTCCAAGCAAGTTTGTAACCCTAAATTCACCATTATATATTCTCATAATTCCTATCTACAAGGGGACGAAAAAGTGAAGGAGAAATAAGGGTTTCAAAGAAGAAAATTTTCAAAGAAAGGTATGAATTTCGTGTGATCTCTTCGAGCAATTTTAAAGCTTCTCATGCATTCAATCATCTTCCCAAGGCAGTATATAGTAAGAAGGAACCGTTGATCAATTCCCATAATGCACAAAACACATGTTTCATATCCATCATGTTCTTCACATTGTGTTTTTTTCGTTTTTTATTAATTACTGTATTTTAATGCAAACTAACACCATTAATGTGTTTATAATGATGTTTAGAAGGGATTAAAACCATTAGTTTGAAGGTCACACGTGTGAAACAAGTTTTGCCATTGTTAGGGCAAGGTGGAGACCTTTTTCGGATTCACATGTACAGGGATTTCTTGATCAAACTAACACCGTATTCGTGACCAGGAGCTTATATTCGCCCGATCTGGGCTTTCATGTTTATCGTTTTCGTTGTTTTTTGTGATTTATCATGCTTGCAGGATCAGCTACGTAGCACTTTCACAGCCCAGTACATAGCAAATTCGCAGCAAAAACATGGCAGTTTCGTAGCTAATGAAGGCTGAAGAAAGTTGGAGAAGATGATGGAGATAGTGGAATCCATACGGCTTCTTTTCATTGGACAACCAACATGTTTGAATCTCTTCCTTCGCGTGGCCTTCTTCCACTGGACAGTCAACAAAAACGATTTCTCTCCCCATGTCTGATTGGTTAGCTCAATGACGAAGGGGCCCACGTTTGAATACTTTGAGAATTTGGCCATAATGAACTTGTTTTATATTTATTATTATCGAGTGATCTTCTTAACAGCTAACGTTTATGGATCCATTGGCAAACTTGAAGAATTCACGTGACTACAAGGGTGTGGGTTCGAACCACATCCCACACATTATTTTTCAGGATTTTCTCTAAATAATCCAGCGTGCCTCATGCGCATACAGGATCGTGCACCCTCGCAGCATCACCATTGGATCTACATCAAACAAAATCAGAAGGTTCAGAAAGCACAGTCCACCATGATCACTCACAGCTCCTTCACACAGGATCCAGAGCTAAGTTCTTAATCTTTTTTTATTTTTTATTTCTAAATAATTTTTAATTATATTTTTGTTTTACACTAAAAAGTTTTTTTCCAAAGTTATTTCTCTTCTTTTAAAATAACTCTTTTTTTATTTAAATAAACATAATTTAGTTAAAATATTTTTTATTAGGGTTTTAATTTTAATTAAATTATTTTAATTAGGGTTCAATAATTTAGGTTTAACTTTAATAATCCACATTAATTTAGAATTTAGGTTTTTACTAGATTAATTTTGGTATAATTTTAAACCTTAGTCCGTAGGTTTCAACCTTAGGATTTCTTTGACTTTTGCCCCTAACTCAATCTCATTTTGGTAGGTGTTATCCATTAGCGCATTTTTAGCCTTATAAACCTTTTGGGGTCACAATAAGTTTTCTTAAGTAATCCTTTTAGGTTTAGGGTTTGTGAACTTTCAGGGTTTGTAATCAATTAGAATTTAGATCAGTCGATGCACTAACCTTTTTCGCTTCTTTGTCTGACTTTTCAGGGTTACTCCAGTATCCTCCGACTACACGTCAGGGCAATCAAAAGCTAAGTTCTGATTCCTTTTTTAAATATCATTTTATTTTTAATCTTTGCCTTATAGGTTCAAGTAGGTTTTACTTCATCTGTTAATGAATTCCTCCTACACTCACTGCCCCTTTATTTATTTTCCTCTTAATTTTCAGAGCTGATCAAGGGTTCGAGGAAGATCAAGGCATTCAAGATAATTAAACTAATTATTGTTCCCTCTTATTTTCTGTCTTTTATTTCCTCTTCCCCGCAGGTTTTTATTGTAAAAGGACATTATGTTTTTCTGCCTTTATTTTTTAACTGCGTGGTTAGTAATCTTAGGGAGTGCAAGCCTTGTTTAAAACAAATTAGCTCACTAATTATAAGATAAATAACTGAATTGAATCACGTGATTGTTGTGCCACACACACACCTTTAGGGTAATCCCTCTGGTTGCCTTGTTCCCTTATATTGTTGCTTTGTTGCCTTGATTTTGTTGCTTAAAAATAGTCAAGTCCCTCGATTCCGAGGATACCTAAAGCAATGTTGCCTTCAAAGTTATTGAAACTCCCTCGAAGTTGCCTCGGAAATATAACGATTGTCCCAATTGCTAAGGTATCCTCGCATGATGCCTAAAAAATGACTATTATATCTTTCCCTTAGACTACCTGACCTCTTTATGGCAAGGGACAGTCTTATGGCGAACGATTTCTCGATGACCCTTCAAATCCAATTGAAAGACTTCCTGCCCTCTTATGGTATGGATAGACCCTTTCACCCGAAAAGCTAAAAGAACGATTTTTCAAAACTTAGGGTAGTTGCTACTAATTGCTTGCTATAAATTCAAAACTCTTTTCCCACTCTTTTCAAAATCAAATTCAAAAAGACTAAGCTTATTTACAAGCTGAAGTTCTTCTTCAAAGTTTTTACTTTTCACCCCTCCTTTTCAAACATTTCAAACAATACAAAAGCGAGCTAAGCAATTAAGAGCCCATGGAAAACCATGGATGCAAAGGGTTCCTTACACCTTCCCTTTGCATAACTTACCCCCCGAACTCAATCTCTTTTCAAAGGTCTTTCCTGTTCTTTTAGCCTTTCCAATTGGATAAAATAAAAGTCGGTGGCGACTCTTGCTTACCGCGACATTTTCGATAAAAATTCAGTTCACCGTATTACAGAACTGGCGACTCTGCTGGGGATACTTTCGAATAAAAGAGGGGTTACCTTAAAAGTTTAGGATCACTTTAATTGTTTGATTTGTTTGATTTATATTCTAAAGGCTGTTTTGGGTATTCTGCTGTGTGAAAGATCCTACACCCGGATCTAGTGTACCTTAGGTATGTGGCATGAGACCAGGGAGGCTGTACGACATGTATCATTATGGTTGAACTGGTGGCCACCGTTAGTGCGACGCTTTGGTTTGTCCTGATGGCCCTTGAATATGATCGAGGAGACATTTGGCTACCGCGTGGTGTCATAAGCACTAATTCGCCCCTAGAACCTTAGTTGAACTTGACTTTGGCCTATAGGAAGTAGCGAGATAGCTGGCTTTGGATTCCTGACTGGAGCCAGTTGATACTCGATGCTACACTCATTGAGATTGGACTCTAGGGATGCTTTTGGCTGGCCGATTGAGTGCCATGTTGAGACAATGTCTGCGAGAAAGATCAGGGATATGAGCACCATAGAACCCGGATACTATTCTAGGACAGGTTGAACCAACTAAACGTCAGTGGGGAGGGCACTTACCTACGGACTTTAAGCAAGCCTCTAAACCTAAGGACACTTGTGTGACTTGCTTGTGTGTGCTACTAACCCTTTCGTTTCCTTGCAAGTTTTTCTTGTAGGACTTGTTTGTCCTTATTACCTTACGTTTTGCCTGATGCATTACATAACATCATGACATCATGACATCATACGCATAACATGATTTAACTAACCCTTTCAAGGATCTTAGGGATTTAGGGCGCACAATTTCAGGTGGTCTTATCAAGGACTGAATTCCTATCTAGGGGCAAGAGGATTTATTTTCCTCTAGCCACACACCTTCCAATTCAAAGACTCAGTACCTAGCAAGGGGCAAGAGGATTTATTTTCCTCTAGCCATATATCTTCAAATTCAGAAGTATCCTGAATCAGAGGCGATGACCCACTCAATATGGTGAGCTCGATTCTCAAAGAAAGACGTTCCAAGACAAAGTTCAGATTTCTTCAGACAAAGGCGCGACCAAATCATTTTCTAATGTTGCTAACTAAATGCCTAAAGATCCTTGAAAATATTGCATTTGCATTCATAACATCGCATAACAGGTTTCTCACAACAGGTATCTCACCCTCTCTTGTTGTTTACTTCAGCATAAATGGATTTCGAGCGATCAGTCAAACACCTCCAGGCTCGGAATACCCGATCCCAGACTTTGATTCTGAACTCACCCAAGGGGCAAGAAGAATTGAAGGCACTCCTATTCTCGGGGTACAATTACAATGCGAGATGCGTTTATTATTCGAACAATCCTGGTTATGGTGTAAAGGATGGTAGACCGCCGAAGCGTGCGATTAAAGATTTAATCATGACACTCAAATCAGAAAAGACCACGACAATGAAGTCACGACAACTGAGTTACGACAACAAAGTCACGACAACTGAGTCACGATAATGGAATCACGACAACTGAGTCACGAAAATGGAATCACAACAACTGAGTCACGATAATGGAATCACGACAATTGAGTCACGACAACAAAGTCACGACAACTGAGTCACGATGATGGAATCACGACAACTGAGTCACGACAACAAAGTCACGACAACTGAGTCACGATGATGGAATCACGACAACTGAGTCACGATAATGGAATCATGACAACTGAGTTACGATAATGGAATCACGACAACTGAGTCACGACAACAAAGTCACGACAACTGAGTCACGATGATGGAATCACGACAACTGAGTCACGACAACAAAGTCACGACAACTGAGTCACGATGATGGAATCACGACAACTGAGTCACGATAATGGAATCATGATAACTGAGTCACGATAATGGAATCACGACAACTGAGTCACAACAATCAATTCACTCATATGATCCAGACGCTCAGGGCAATCGAGCCAACGAATTCTAACACCTACATTCCTGACTATAAACCCAAGGCGAGGTGCGCGTACCATCCCAACATTCTTGGACATTACACAAACAATTGCTGGACATTAAAGAATAAGATTCAAGACCTGATCAATGACGGAGAAATCAAATCCAACCCTCCTGAAACCCCTGTGGTGATCACCGCTCCTATGCCTAGTCATGACAAGATTGATTGATGTCTCGACGGACGAACTTTTGGATCATTAGATCTACTTTCATTTGCAAGTTCTTTCCTGTTTGTTTAAACATTTGACTCATGATAGTCATTATCTGTTTTAATAATCATCATCAGTGCATTGCATATATTTGTCTTGAATAAATTATTTCGCTATCACTCATTTTAAATTATGTCTCTACTTTGCATATGTTTTGTGATATTCACCTCCTGTTAAAACTGTATGCCTTTTGAGGGAGGATGACGAAAACGATACCGCAACCTCATACAGTATGCCTTTGTGTCATATCCCAAAATTTGCCCATACTTTTTCTCTTATACAAATTCAAATCAATACATGAAGCTCCTAGACAAATTCTCCTACACAAAGGCTCTGAACTAGGGATTGGTTCTTTCAAAGGAAAATCACTGAATCAATGGCTCCAAGACATCTCACATGGCTCAATATATCCCACATTACCTCTATGACAAGTATCAAGGCCTATCTCAAAGTTCTGGTCGCTCAAAAGTTCAGAAAGTCAACAGTCGACTGGTTGACCTAAAAAGTCAACTGTGGTCAAAGCAAAGTCAAAACTCCTGATTTTTTGTCAACATCCTCATATTAAAGTATCATTCACCATTTGATCAAGAATTGATCATGGTTCATCAAGGAAAGATCAAAAATCAACAATTCAAAAAGTTTGTAAATTAGGGTTTTGTACAGGAAAAGTCAACTGAACTTTGACCAGCCATAACTCTCACATGGAACATCAGAAATTGTCCATCCAAAGCTCATTTTGAAGGAAATTTGATTCTCTACAATTTTGCCTCTCACATTCCAAGTCTAAAAATGCTTCATTTGAGAGGTATGAGCTAAAACATTACAGGTCCTTCTAAAGGATCGCAAAAAAGTCGTTTTTTCTCAAAGCTCATAACTTGGACATGGTAGACTCATTTGAGATGAAACCAAAAGGAGCCTTTAGAGGACCCTTTGAGCTTTCTATAAAGACCAAGAACACTTCCATACGATAAAAAATGAAGGAGTTACGACTTGCACAAGTTGGACGATTTTGGGAGAATGTACAAAAGGCAAAAAGGAGAATTTTGAGTTTTAACTACATGGGCCCAAATATTTGACTCTAAACTTATCCATGGATTGATTCAAGGCCTATATATATATTATCTTATTTTTATGAATTTTATTTACATTTATGTGAATTTTTATTCATTTAAATGTTAAATAAAATAAATAATACATGAGGTAAATATATTTAAATCAAGGGATTTATTTTCCAATCATCAAATCATCAAATATTAATTCAAAATTCGTGCAAGGGTGATTGGTGCAAGATTGGATTCAAAAAATCCAAATATAGAAATTATTTCATGCATATTTTTTCCAAAATTCCAAGTGATTAAAAACTCAAGGACCAAGCCCAAGATTAACCCTAAATGGTCCTCTATATATAGCTAAACCTAATAAGGGCAAGGGGGACGAAAAATTGGAGAGAAAATAGGGTTCCAAAGCCTCCAAATATTTCAAGTTCTAGGGCAATTTGCAACAACGATTTCCAGACATTCTCAAGTCCAAAACATCATCTCAATCTCTTCACAGAATGGTATAGGACGATACTGAATCATCAACAAGGCTCCATGACACCAGGGATGATTACATCACGTTAATATTTTTTATGTATTCTTGTGTTATTCGTATACTAAGTTTTAATATATGTTAATCGAAACTAATTCCTTGTATGCGTTCATGTGAATGTTTATGACAGTTTGGGACTCATATAATGGAGCTTTGGAGCGTAGAACGCAAAACACCATTGTTAGGGTTCAAGGAAGCTTTGATTTAGAACCTGCGTTTTAGGACGTTTCCGTCCAAGAAAAAGCCATGGCTGTGACTAGGAGGTTCCATTAGTGGGATCTGAGCGTTTTGTCTTTTTGCTTAACGTCGTTTTTGCAAATTTTGATTCTTGCAGGTAATAGCTACGAACATCACTCCAGAAATCGTAGCAAAAATCCAAGCTAAATCACAGCAATTAAATACTGCATGGCCGGTTGGAGAAGACGATGACGTGCCGCATCGTGGTTGGCCGGTCAAAATTCTAGTTCCTCTCTCCACGCGTGTAAATCTGTGAATGGACAGTCAAAGTTTCAACCAAATCTCCCCTCACGCGATTGGCTCGTCAAAGGGTGACGGGGCCCACGTTGACTCGGTCATTTAGTATTTGAATTATCTATTTTTATTTTATTCAAGTTAATCTATTAACAAGCAAATCATGCAGCTCAGTTGGTGGAAAAGGAGACGCAGTACCATCAGAACGCGGGTTCGATTCTCCTCTGTGTGATGTATTTTTATTGAATATCAACTCTCCTGATCCAGTGCGTAGCAGCTATGGACTCACATCATACGACCTCAGATCTCGACCATTGGATCATCACAATAATTAAATCCAACGTACCTGAGCGTGAAGGACCATCATGAACCTGCAGAAGCATGGAACACCCAAACAAAGCTAAGTGTCTTCTAATTTTTTTTACTTATTCTTTTATTACATGCATCCTTTTTAATTAGTTTCTTTTTTATTTTATTTTATTTTATTATTCTTTTTATCAAACTTATTTTATTTAAACATGTTTAAAACTTTTATAATCATTTAGTTTATTTTTAATTGAAAACTCGTTTTTTTATAAACATCAAAAATGATTATTCTTAACAATAAAAATTATTATTTTTTGTATATACTTTTAATAATTAATTTTAGGGTTTGATAATCTCGATTCATTTATAAACCCTAGAATCTTCTGGTAGGTGTTGTCCACTAACACATCTTTAAGCCTTATAAATCTTTTGGGGTCACAATAAGTTTTCTTGTTAGGGTTTATAGATCTTTAACCCATTAAGGGTTGTAGATCATTCATACACTAAAAAAAATTCTTTTCTTTCCTGCCTAATTTTCAGGGTTACCTCCAGTATTCTTCAGTCACGTGCCATATCAGATCAAAAAAGGGTTCGAGGAAGATCAAGGCGCTTAAGGATTTTTTTTTTTTAATTATTGATCCTTCTTATTTTCGTTTGTTAATTTTCCCCATCCCCGCAGGTGTTTATTGTAATAGCATAGGTTTTATTTTCCTGCCTTTAATTTCTGCCATTTTAAACTGCGTGGTTAGTAATCTTAGGGAGTGCAAGCCTTTAACAGAATTAGATAACTAATTATAAGATAAATAACTGAATTGAACCACATGATTGTTGCACCCACACACCTTTAGGGTAACCTCTCTTGTTGCCTGTTGCCTTATTATATTGTTGCCTGTTGCCTCTAAATTGTACTAAATAGTCAAGTCTCTCGATTCCGAGGATACCTAAAGCAAGGTTGCCTACAGAGATTAAAAATCATCATAAGATCATAGTCCCTTCGAAGTTGCCTTAATAGTAAATGATCTTGTCCCTCGATGTTGCCTCGGTAATGATGATTGTCCCAATTGCTAAGGTATCCTCGCATGATGCTTAAAAAGATTAATGACTATTATATCCTTCCCTTAGACTACCTGCCCTCTTTATGGCATGGGACAGTCTTATGGCGAACGATTATTCTCGATGACCCTTAACATCCAATTGAAAGACTTCCTGCCCTCTCATGGTATGGATAGATCCTTTCGCCCGAAAAGCTAAAAGAACGATCTTTCAAAACTTAGGGTAGTTGCTACTAATTGCTTGCTCTAAAATTCAAATTACTTTTCATACCTCTTTTCAAAAAAATCAAAAAGACTACGCTTATTTACAAGCTAAAGTTCTTCTTCAAAATCTGTTCTTCTTCGAAAATCTTTTCAAACAATTCAAACAAACAAAGTGAGCTAAGCAATTAAGAGCCCATGGATAACCATGGATGCAAAGGGTGCCTTACACCTTCCCTTTGCATAACTTACCCCCCGAACTCAAAATCTTTTCAAAAGGTCTTTTCCTGTTCTTTTAGCCTTTCCAATTGGATAAAATAAAAGTCGGTGGCGACTCTTGCTTACCGCAACATTTTCGATTATAAAAGTCAGTTCACCGTATTACAGAACTGGCGACTCTGCTGGGGATGCTTTCGATTAAAAGAGGGGTTACCTTAGATCTAGGATCACTTTAAATCTGTTTGACTTGTTTGCTTTATCTTTAAAGGCTGTTTTGGGTATTCTGCTGTGTGAAAGATCCTACACCCGGATCTAGTGTACCTTAGGTATGTGGCATGAGACCAGGGAGGCTGTACGACATGTATCGTTATGGTTGAACTGGTGGCCACCGTTAGTGCGACGCTTTGGTTTGTCCTGATGGCCCTTGAATATGATCGAGGAGACATTTGGCTACCGCGTGGTGTCATAAGCACTAATTCGCCCTTAGAACCTTAGTTGAACTTGACTTTGGCCTATAGGAAGTAGCGAGATGGCTGGCTTTGGATTCCTGACTGAAGCTGGTTGATACTCGATGCTACACTCATTGAGATTGGACTCAAGGGATGCTTTTGGCTGGCCGATTGTGCGCTATGTTGAGACAATGCCCACGAGAAAGATCAGGGATATGAGCACCATAGAACCCGATCTTTATCTAGGACAGGTTGAACCAACTAAACTTCAGTGGGGAGTGTACTTACCTACGAACTTCACGCAAGCCTTTAAACCTAAGGGCACTTGTGTGACTTGTTTGTGCTGGCTACTAACCCTTTGGTTTTCTTGCAGGTTTTGTTAAAGACTTGTTTGCCCTCACTATTCCATGTTGTTCCTAATAAGTTGCATAACATACTAACCTTTGTTTCCTTGCAGGATTCGCTTGTAGGACATTTCATCCTCATTACCTTATGCTCTAACCCTTTTATTTCCTTGCAGGGATTGTCTGTAGGACACCTAGTCCTTATGACCTTATGCTTTACTTAATGCATTGCATCTTCATTACATCATGACATCATAACATAGCATGTTAGCTAACCCTTTCAAGGATCTTAGGGATTTAGGACACACAATTTCAGGTACTCTTATCAAGGACTAAATTCCTTTCAAGGGGCAAGAGGATTTATTTTCCTCTAGCCACATACCTTCCGATTCAAAGGTTTAGCACCTGACAAGGGGCAAGAGGATTTACTTTCCTCGGGCCATGTATCTTCAAATTCAGAAGTATCCCGAATCAGAGGCGATGACCCACTCGATATGGTGAGCTCGATACTCAAAGAAGGATGTTCAAAAACGGAAATCAGAATTCTTCAAACGAAGAAGCGACCAAATCATTTTCGACGTTGCTAACTAAATTTCCAGAGATCCTTGAAAATATTGCATCTGCATTCATAACATTGCATCACAGGTTTCCACCACAGGTTTCTCACCTCCCCGCTGTTTATTTCAGCATCATGAATCTCGAGCAATCAGTCAAAGACCTTCAAGCTCAGAACGCCCAGTTTTAAGATCTGATCCTGAACTTATCCAAAGGGCAAGAAAAATTAAAGGCACTCCTATTCTTGGGGTACAATTACAATGCGAGATGCGCTTATTATTCAAACAATACTGGTTATGGTGTAAAGGATGGTAGACCGTTGAAGCGTGCCATTAAAGATTTAATCATGACACTCAAATCAGAAAAGACCACGACAATGAAGTCACGACAACTGAGTCACGACAACAAAGTCACGACAACTGAGTCACGATAATGGAATCACGACAACTGAGTCACGACAACAAAGTCACGACAACTGAGTCACGATAATGGAATCACGACAACTGAGTCACGACAACAAAGTCACGACAACTGAGTCACGATAATGGAATCACGACAACTGAGTCACGATAATGGAATCACGACAACTGAGTCACGATAATGGAATCACGACAACAAAGTCACGACAACTGAGTCACGATAATGGAATCACGACAACTGAGTCACGATAATGGAATCACGACAACTGAGTCACGATAATGGAATCACGACAACGAAGTCACAACAATCAATTCACTCATATGATCCAGATGCTCAGGGCAATCGAGCCAACGAATTCTAACACCTACACTCCTGACTATAAATCCAATGCGAGGTGCGCGTACCATTCCAACAGTCTTGGACATTACACAAAAAATTACTGGACATTGAAGAATAAGATTCAAGATCTGATCGGTGATGGGGAAATAAAATTCAACCCTCCTGAAATCCCTGTGGTGATCACCGCCCATATGCCTAGTCATGACAAGATTGATTGACGTCTAGACGGACGAACTTTTGGAGCATTAGATCTACTTTCATTTGCAAGCTTCTTTTCTGTTTGTTTAAACATTCAAATCATGATAGACATTATCTGTTTTAATAATCATCATCAGTGCATTGCATATATTTGTTTTGAATAAATTATTTCGCTATCACTCTTTTTAAAATTATGTCTTTACTTTGATACTCAACTCCTGCTAAAGCTGTAAGCCTTTTGAGGGAGGATGACGAAAACGATACCGCAGCCTCATACAGTATGCTTTTGAGCGGACTATGCTGACGATGTACAGGCATTATTTCAATTCCTAAACAGTGGAGATATAAGGATGTTAATCCCTCGTCAACCCTTTTGAGCCTAAGGAGTAGAAGTTTTCTTTCTTGATTTAAAACCCTTGATCATAACCTGGGGCAGGGTAGTTCTCAATTAATCTGACGGTGCATTCTATTTTAAGAGAATCATTCAGTACACCTTTCACCAAAGGTTTCAAATCACAAGCGTTCATCCGCACACACTAGAGAAGTGTTGGAGACATCAATCAAAAACCAATAATGGTTCACCAATCATTAAGCAAGGCAGTCAATATCTTTCAAAAAAAATGGAAGAAACATATATACAAAGAAAAGCCTGCTAAGTCAAAAAAGACTTAGGCAAAAATCAAGGCGTCCCGCTGACTGTAAGCTCAAAAGAGACAGTTCAGGCAAAAGTTAGGGATATCAAAAAGATGAAAAAAGAAGTCAATAAATTCTTGAACAACTCAAAGTTATGACTACCAAAAGGAAGAAGTGACTGCCATCTCAAAAGTTCTCTTTGAACCTTCATCATTATCAAAGGTGCAAATCCAAAAGTCTCTTGGAACCTGAATGCATAAGTCGAGTTAACTGAGCTTAGGATTGAAGATCATCACGAAGAAGGGTGGGGATAAATAAACTTTGAGCCTTTATCCTTCGTTTCTTAAATCGTGAACCAAGCCACGTTACAACCCTTAAAAGTCCTAACTGAAGCATGGTTAGTTCGAAAGCATACTGTCACGACAAAGGTATCCTGACTCCTTAAGGTTTACCATAAATGCCGAGTTGATATCACGTTTTTACAAACATCACATTGTTACAAATATCATGTTTTTACAAATATCACGCCTTTACATCTCCTGTTTTAACGTTTTTCAAAAACTCAAGACAAACGTATGCATTGCATCTCATGAATTCATTATTAAACATATTCTGCTACATAATTTCAAATGTTAGCATCAGAAAGAACTTGCACAGGGTACAACTAATGACTGAAAGTTATCCCGACAGACAAGATTACGCCGAGAAGCAATGTATCCTACGTATACAAGGGGCATGGCATGCTTTGCTCAACCAATCTGGGGCAATCAAGTCAAGATTCCGAGAACCTCTCAAGGATGCCAAAATAATCAGGGGCACGCATCCAAGAAAATCTGAAGCTACTTCTCAACCAACATAGGACATCATATTGGGCATATGATTACTAGGGGCATGTCTCCTAAAGTGCACATCTTATAAAGGCCTCCCAAGGCGAATCTTTCCAAAGTTCCTGCTAACTGGGGGCAAATCTATACAAGTCCAGTTTGACATTTTAAGTGACGTGTCCTAAATCAAGTAGTAGTTACTATAATACTAGGGGCAACTTTCACCCATGTCTCCCCACAAAGCCGGGTTCACAAGATCATATCCCCACAGAGTAATCATTAAGAAGATATCTTCATACTCGTCCCGACAAAGACATGACTCCCCAACAGAGTTTACATCTTCAACACTGCCGGTTCTCCAACACTTTGCTCTCCTCCAACACGATTCATCAATATCTTTATCACCAATCAGGGAACATCAAGTCACTGATCATCTCCAAGCAGAAATCATAAATTCCCAGCTGAGCATCTTCAAGACAAGATCAGACAGTACAATTACAAGGACATAAAGATCTACTTTCTTAATCAAAGACAACATAAATCATATTCACATATCATATGTCATAAACATATTCATACACTGCATACATTACCTCATAATGAACTCATACATAACATGCAAAAGCTCTCATTACATAACCCATGCATCATGACATTGCATAAATCTAACTTTACCTTTGCAGAATACAGGTACAAACAAACGAACGAAAACTCCAGCTTTCCAAGGTCTAATTCATTTACCACGAACGGTAATGACACGATCATTTTCAAGATCTAATTCAGCTACCACGAACGGTACTGACACGGTCAATACTCCAAGGTCTAATTCATCTACCACGAACGGTAATGACACGATCATTTTCAAGATCTAATTCAGCTACCACGAACGGTACTGACACGATCAACGCCCAAAGATCTAATTCATTTACCACGAACGGTAGTGACACGATCACTTTCAAAGTCTAATTCAGCTACTACGAACGGTACTGACACGACAAAAGATCTAATTCGGTTACTACGAACGGTACTGACACGATCAACTCTCAGAGATCTAATTCTATCATCACGAACGGTGTAGACACGATCACTGACCTTCTCAGTATAATTCAGCTACTACGAACGATACTGACACGACAGAAGATCTAATTCAGATACTACGAACGGTACTGACGCGATCAATTCCCAAGAATCTAATTCATTTACTACGAACAGTAATGACACGATCAACACTCAAACAATTACTTCTCAAACACTTCAGTCTCGACATCTGGATGGCATCTTCAAGCCCATCTCCAAACACCTGGATGGCATCTTCAAGCCCATCTCCAAACACCTGGATGGCATCTTCAAGCCCATCTCCGACAAAAGTCCCTGCTTCAACTGGGGCAAATTTCTTGGTATTCTAGTGTTCAATCATCTTCCACCTTCAGATACCGACTGGCATACAAACCACTCTACATCTTCAGGTTTAAGATAATTGAACAGGGGCAGCTGTCATATCCCAAAATTTGCCCATACTTTTTCTCTTATACAAATTCAAATCAATACATGAAGCTCCTAGACAAATTCTCCTACACAAAGGCTCTGAACTAGGGATTGGTTCTTTCAAAGGAAAATCACTGAATCAATGGCTCCAAGACATCTCACATGGCTCAATATATCCCACATTACCTCTATGACAAGTATCAAGGCCTATCTCAAAGTTCTGGTCGCTCAAAAGTTCAGAAAGTCAACAGTCGACTGGTTGACCTAAAAAGTCAACTGTGGTCAAAGCAAAGTCAAAACTCCTGATTTTTTGTCAACATCCTCATATTAAAGTATCATTCACCATTTGATCAAGAATTGATCATGGTTCATCAAGGAAAGATCAAAAATCAACAATTCAAAAAGTTTGTAAATTAGGGTTTTGTACAGGAAAAGTCAACTGAACTTTGACCAGCCATAACTCTCACATGGAACATCAGAAATTGTCCATCCAAAGCTCATTTTGAAGGAAATTTGATTCTCTACAATTTTGCCTCTCACATTCCAAGTCTAAAAATGCTTCATTTGAGAGGTATGAGCTAAAACATTACAGGTCCTTCTAAAGGATCGCAAAAAAGTCGTTTTTTCTCAAAGCTCATAACTTGGACATGGTAGACTCATTTGAGATGAAACCAAAAGGAGCCTTTAGAGGACCCTTTGAGCTTTCTATAAAGACCAAGAACACTTCCATACGATAAAAAATGAAGGAGTTACGACTTGCACAAGTTGGACGATTTTGGGAGAATGTACAAAAGGCAAAAAGGAGAATTTTGAGTTTTAACTACATGGGCCCAAATATTTGACTCTAAACTTATCCATGGATTGATTCAAGGCCTATATATATATTATCTTATTTTTATGAATTTTATTTACATTTATGTGAATTTTTATTCATTTAAATGTTAAATAAAATAAATAATACATGAGGTAAATATATTTAAATCAAGGGATTTATTTTCCAATCATCAAATCATCAAATATTAATTCAAAATTCGTGCAAGGGTGATTGGTGCAAGATTGGATTCAAAAAATCCAAATATAGAAATTATTTCATGCATATTTTTTCCAAAATTCCAAGTGATTAAAAACTCAAGGACCAAGCCCAAGATTAACCCTAAATGGTCCTCTATATATAGCTAAACCTAATAAGGGCAAGGGGGACGAAAAATTGGAGAGAAAATAGGGTTCCAAAGCCTCCAAATATTTCAAGTTCTAGGGCAATTTGCAACAACGATTTCCAGACATTCTCAAGTCCAAAACATCATCTCAATCTCTTCACAGAATGGTATAGGACGATACTGAATCATCAACAAGGCTCCATGACACCAGGGATGATTACATCACGTTAATATTTTTTATGTATTCTTGTGTTATTCGTATACTAAGTTTTAATATATGTTAATCGAAACTAATTCCTTGTATGCGTTCATGTGAATGTTTATGACAGTTTGGGACTCATATAATGGAGCTTTGGAGCGTAGAACGCAAAACACCATTGTTAGGGTTCAAGGAAGCTTTGATTTAGAACCTGCGTTTTAGGACGTTTCCGTCCAAGAAAAAGCCATGGCTGTGACTAGGAGGTTCCATTAGTGGGATCTGAGCGTTTTGTCTTTTTGCTTAACGTCGTTTTTGCAAATTTTGATTCTTGCAGGTAATAGCTACGAACATCACTCCAGAAATCGTAGCAAAAATCCAAGCTAAATCACAGCAATTAAATACTGCATGGCCGGTTGGAGAAGACGATGACGTGCCGCATCGTGGTTGGCCGGTCAAAATTCTAGTTCCTCTCTCCACGCGTGTAAATCTGTGAATGGACAGTCAAAGTTTCAACCAAATCTCCCCTCACGCGATTGGCTCGTCAAAGGGTGACGGGGCCCACGTTGACTCGGTCATTTAGTATTTGAATTATCTATTTTTATTTTATTCAAGTTAATCTATTAACAAGCAAATCATGCAGCTCAGTTGGTGGAAAAGGAGACGCAGTACCATCAGAACGCGGGTTCGATTCTCCTCTGTGTGATGTATTTTTATTGAATATCAACTCTCCTGATCCAGTGCGTAGCAGCTATGGACTCACATCATACGACCTCAGATCTCGACCATTGGATCATCACAATAATTAAATCCAACGTACCTGAGCGTGAAGGACCATCATGAACCTGCAGAAGCATGGAACACCCAAACAAAGCTAAGTGTCTTCTAATTTTTTTTACTTATTCTTTTATTACATGCATCCTTTTTAATTAGTTTCTTTTTTATTTTATTTTATTTTATTATTCTTTTTATCAAACTTATTTTATTTAAACATGTTTAAAACTTTTATAATCATTTAGTTTATTTTTAATTGAAAACTCGTTTTTTTATAAACATCAAAAATGATTATTCTTAACAATAAAAATTATTATTTTTTGTATATACTTTTAATAATTAATTTTAGGGTTTGATAATCTCGATTCATTTATAAACCCTAGAATCTTCTGGTAGGTGTTGTCCACTAACACATCTTTAAGCCTTATAAATCTTTTGGGGTCACAATAAGTTTTCTTGTTAGGGTTTATAGATCTTTAACCCATTAAGGGTTGTAGATCATTCATACACTAAAAAAATTTCTTTTCTTTCCTGCCTAATTTTCAGGGTTACCTCCAGTATTCTTCAGTCACGTGCCATATCAGATCAAAAAAGGGTTCGAGGAAGATCAAGGCGCTTAAGGATTTTTTTTTTTAATTATTGATCCTTCTTATTTTCGTTTGTTAATTTTCCCCATCCCCGCAGGTGTTTATTGTAATAGCATAGGTTTTATTTTCCTGCCTTTAATTTCTGCCATTTTAAACTGCGTGGTTAGTAATCTTAGGGAGTGCAAGCCTTTAACAGAATTAGATAACTAATTATAAGATAAATAACTGAATTGAACCACATGATTGTTGCACCCACACACCTTTAGGGTAACCTCTCTTGTTGCCTGTTGCCTTATTATATTGTTGCCTGTTGCCTCTAAATTGTACTAAATAGTCAAGTCTCTCGATTCCGAGGATACCTAAAGCAAGGTTGCCTACAGAGATTAAAAATCATCATAAGATCATAGTCCCTTCGAAGTTGCCTTAATAGTAAATGATCTTGTCCCTCGATGTTGCCTCGGTAATGATGATTGTCCCAATTGCTAAGGTATCCTCGCATGATGCTTAAAAAGATTAATGACTATTATATCCTTCCCTTAGACTACCTGCCCTCTTTATGGCATGGGACAGTCTTATGGCGAACGATTATTCTCGATGACCCTTAACATCCAATTGAAAGACTTCCTGCCCTCTCATGGTATGGATAGATCCTTTCGCCCGAAAAGCTAAAAGAACGATCTTTCAAAACTTAGGGTAGTTGCTACTAATTGCTTGCTCTAAAATTCAAATTACTTTTCATACCTCTTTTCAAAAAAATCAAAAAGACTACGCTTATTTACAAGCTAAAGTTCTTCTTCAAAATCTGTTCTTCTTCGAAAATCTTTTCAAACAATTCAAACAAACAAAGTGAGCTAAGCAATTAAGAGCCCATGGATAACCATGGATGCAAAGGGTGCCTTACACCTTCCCTTTGCATAACTTACCCCCCGAACTCAAAATCTTTTCAAAAGGTCTTTTCCTGTTCTTTTAGCCTTTCCAATTGGATAAAATAAAAGTCGGTGGCGACTCTTGCTTACCGCAACATTTTCGATTATAAAAGTCAGTTCACCGTATTACACTTTGAACGGACTATGTTGACGATGTACAAGCATTGTTTCAATTCCTAAACAGTGGAGATATAAGGATGTTAATCCCTCTTCAACCCCTTTGAGCCTAAGGTGTAGAAGTTTTTTTTCATATGCAAATTGAACCCTTAATCATAACCTAGGGCAGGGTAGTTCTCAGTTAATTTGGCTGTGCATTCTATTTTAAGAGAATCACTCAGTACACCTTTCAACAAAGGTTTCAATCACAAACGTTCATCCGCGCACATCAAAGTGTTAGAGATGTCAATCAAAATCCAATGATGGTTCATCAATCATCAAGTAAGGCGGTCAATATCTTTCAAAAAGAAAAAAAAATGAAAAAACATATATACAAAGAAAAGCCGGCTAAGTCAAAAATCAAAAAGATGACTTAGGCAAAAATCAAGGCATCCCGCTAACTATAAGCTCAAAATAGACAGTTCAGGCAAAAGTTAGGGATATCAAAAAGATGAAAAAAAGAGAAGTCAATAAATTCCTGAACAACGCAATGTTGTGACTACCAAAAGGAAGAAGTGACTGCCATCTCAAAAGTTCTCTTCGCTTGTGAACCATCGCCATTATCAAAGGTGAAAATCCAAAAGTCTATTGGAACCTGAATGCATAAGTTGAATTAACTGAGCTTAGGACTGAAGATCATCACGAAGAGGGGTGGGTACAACCAAAGTTTGAGCCTTTATCCTTTTGTTTCCTAAACCGTGAACCAAGCCACGTTACAACCCTTGAAAGTCCTAACTGAAGCATGGTTAGTTCGAAAACATACCGTCACAACAAAGGTATCCCGACTCCTTAAGGTTTACTACAAATGCTAAGTTGATATCCTATTTTTTACAAACATCATGTTTTTATAAATATCATGATTTTACATCTCCAGTTTTAATGTTCTTCAAAAACTCAAGACAGACGTATGCATTGCATCTCATGAATTCATTATTAAACATATTCTGCTACATAATTTCAAATGTTAGCAACAGAAAGAATTTGCACAGGGTACAACTAATGACTAAAAGTTATCCTGACAGACAATATTACTCCAAGAAGCCATGTCTCTTACGTATACAGGGGGCATGACACGTGTTGCCCAATCAATCTTGGGCAATCAAGTCAAGATTCCGAGAATCTCTCAAAGTGCCAAATAGTCAAAGGCATACATCCCAAGTGGGCTTCAAATTAGTTCTCGATCAGTCGGGGGCATCACACTAAGTACTAGGGGCATGTCACCCATAGTGCACATCTCATAAAGTCCTCGCGAGGCGAACCTCTTCAAAATTCCCTAATAGCTGGGGCAAAGTTATACAAGGCATAATCAAAACTTCGATCAATACTCACTGGTGTTCCAATCAAAGCGAGTCCAAGAATGGAAAGTTTGTAACCACTGGGGGCAACGTTTAAGACATCCATATCTTCCTACAAAAGCGATTACACAGGATCATATCCCCACAGAGTAATTATTAAGAAGATACTTTCAAATGTTATCGTCCTAACAAAGAATTAGCTCCTCAACGGAATTCACGCCTTCAACACTGCCGGTTTTCCGACACTTTGCTCTTCTCCAAACAGGGTTATTCATCTCTCTTATCCCCACCAGTCAGGGTACATCAAGACGAATCATTCAAATCGTTTCCATCCCCAAGCAGAAACCATAAATCCACAGTTGAGCATCTTCAAGACAAGGTCGGACAGTAAAATCACAAGGACACAGAGATTTATTTTCTCAATCGAGACAATAAAAAACCATATTCGCATATCACATTTCATAAACATATTCATACAATTGCATACACATTCATACATAATACATAAAGCATCGCGACAAGTGCGTACATAACATGCGAGGTTCTCATTTATTTTGAGAATCCCGTCACATAAACGCATTACATGCATCATGACATAAAGAAAACTAACTTTACCTTCTTCAGGTTACTACTGCAATCAAAATAAACGTTATCTACCTTTAGATCTAAGTCGATACCTTGGACGGTTCCTTAATGATCTACCTTTGGAGTTAAGTCGATACCTTGGACGGTTCCTTAATGATCCACCTTCAGAGTTAAGTCGATACCTTGGACGGTTCCTTAACAATCTACCTTTAGATCTAAGTCGATACCTTGGACGGTTCCTTAAATGATCTGTTTGGGGAGTTAAGTCGATACCTTGGACGGTTCCTTAATGATCCACCTTCAGAGTTAAGTCGATACCTTGGACGGTTCCTTAACAATCTACCTTCAGAGTTAAGTCGATACCTTTGACGGTTCCTTAATGATCTACCTTTGGAGTTAAGTCGATACCT
Source organism: Vicia villosa (assembly GCF_029867415.1). NCBI lineage: Eukaryota > Viridiplantae > Streptophyta > Magnoliopsida > Fabales > Fabaceae > Vicia > Vicia villosa. The sequence continues at coordinate 845,444 of NW_026706811.1, read as the reverse complement.
TGGACGGTTCCTTAATGATCCACCTTCAGAGTTAAGTCGATACCTTGGACGGTTCCTTAACAATCTACCTTTAGATCTAAGTCGATACCTTGGATGGTTCCTTAATGATCTACCTGGGGAGTTAAGTCGATACCTTGGACGGTTCCTTAATGATCCACCTTCAGAGTTAAGTCGATACCTTGGACAGGTTCCTTAACGATCTACCTTCAGATCAACTTTTCAAAATCTAAAATCAGTTCCGTAACGATCAACATTCAAATAACTACTTCTCAAAACACTTCATACTCCCAACACCGGATGGCATCTTCAAGCCCATCTCCGACAAAGGTCCCTACTTCAGCTAGGGCAAATTTCTTGGTATTCTAGTGCTCAATCCTCTTCTACCTTCAGATTCCGACTGGCACGCAAGCCAATCTACATCCTTAGGTATAAAAAAATTGAACAGGGGCAGCTGTCATACCCCAAAATTTTCCCATACTATTTCTCTTGTTCGAATTCAAATCAAAGTACAAAGCTCAAAGGCATCTCTCCTAAACTAAGGCTCAAAGAAACTAGGGTTTATGATTCCCTGAAGAAAATCAATGAACCAAAGGCTCCAAGGCATTTCATATGGTCTATGACATTCCAAACTATCTCCATGACAAGTTTCAAGTCTCAATCCAAAAGATTGACTACTCAAACGCTCAGAAAGTCAACAGTCGACTAGTTTGACTTAAAAGTCAATTGTGGTCAAAGTACAGTCAAAACTCTTGATTTTTTGCCAACATCTTCATATTGAAGTATCATTCACTATTTGATCAAGAATTGATCATGGTTCATCAAGGAAAGATCAGAAATCAACAATTCAAAAAGTTTCTAAATTAGGGTTTTCATAGGAGAAAGTCAACTGAACTTTGACCAGCCATAACTCTTACATGGAACATCAGAAATTTTCCATCCAAATCTCAATTTGAAGAAAATTGGATTCTCTACAACTTTGTCTCTCACAAGCCAAGGCTAAAATTGCTTCATTTGGGAGATATGAACCAAAACATTATAGGTCCTTTTCAAAAGTCAACCAGAAGTCATTTTTTCAAAAGAACACACAAGGATCATGGAAAATTATTTTGACATGAGACCAAAACCAATGGTTAGAAGACTCTTCAAGGTTTCTAAAAAGTCCTAGAGCTTCTCCATACCTTTAAAATTGAGAGAGATATGCCTTGTCAAAGTTGGGCGATTTTAAGAGAAAAAATGTGAAGTAAATGACTCCAAAATGAATCTTTTTGCAAAGGAACCCAATTTTTCTTGGCCCAATCTCCATCTTAATCATATGTAGAGTCCAAGATCCAATTCCCACGAATTTATTTGATTTATTATGGATTTTTATTCATTTAAAAAGTGATTAAAATCAAGTAAATCAAGAGAAAAATCAAAGATTTAATTTGGCTCATGGTTCTAATCAAATCCAATCTACATTAACTCCAAAAATCAATCAAATTTCGTGCAAGAATGATTGGGAAGAGAATGGAGCAAAAATAGAAAGATTTGAATAAATTTTCAATCAAATCTCCTTCAAATTTTCTCACACTAATTAACTTGATTTCCAAGCAAGTTTGTAACCCTAAATTCACCATTATATATTCTCATAATTCCTATCTACAAGGGGACAAAAAAGTGATGGAGAAATAAGGATTTCAAAGAAGAAAATTTTCAAAGAAAGGTATGAATTTCGTGTGATCTCTTCGAGCAATTTTAAAGCTTCTCATGCATTCAATCATCTTCCCAGGGCAGTATATAGTAAGAAGGAACCGTTGATCAATTCCCATAATGCACAAAACACATGTTTCATATCCATCATGTTCTTCACATTGTGTTTTTTTCGTTTTTTATTAATTACTGTATTTTAATGCAAACTAACACCATTAATGTGTTTATAATGATGTTTAGAAGGGATTAAAACCATTAGTTTGAAGGTCACACGTGTGAAACAAGTTTTGCCATTGTTAGGGCAAGGTGGAGACCTTTTTCGGATTCACATGTACAGGGATTTCTTGATCAAACTAACACCGTATTCGTGACCAGGAGCTTATATTCGCCCGATCTGGGCTTTCATGTTTATCGTTTTTGTTGTTTTTTGTGATTTATCATGCTTGCAGGATCAGCTACGTAGCACTTTCACAGCCCAGTACATAGCAAATTGCAGCAAAAACATGGCAGTTTCGTAGCTAATGAAGGCTGAAGAAAGTTGGAGAAGATGATGGAGATAGTGGAATTCATACGGCTTCTTTTCATTGGACAACCAACATGTTTGAATCTCTTCCTTCGCGTGGCCTTCTTCCATTGGACAGTCAACAAAAACGATTTCTCTCCCCATGTCTGATTGGTTCGCTCAATGACAAAGGGGCCCACGTTTGAATACTTTGAGAATTTGGCCATAATGAACTTGTTTTATATTTTATTATTATCGAGTGATCTTCTTAACAGCTAACGTTCATGGATCCATTGGCATTCTTGAAGAATTCACGTGACTACAAGGGTGTGGGTTCGAACCACATCCCACACATTATTTTTCAGGATTTTCTCTAAATAATCCAGCGTGCCTCATGCGCATACATGATCGTGCACCCTCGCAGCATCACCATTGGATCTACATCAAACAAAATCAGAAGGTTCAGAAAGCATAGTCCACCATGATCACTCACAGCTCCTTCACACAGGATCCAGAGCTAAGTTCTTAATCTTTTTTTATTTTTTATTTCTAAATAATTTTTAATTATATTTTTGTTTTACACTAAAAAGTTTTTTTCCAAAATTATTTCTCCTCTTTTAAAATAACTCTTTTTTTTAAATAAACATAATTTAGTTAAAATATTTTTTATTAGGGTTTTAATTTTAATTAAATTATTTTAATTAGGGTTCAATAATTTAGGTTTAACTTTAATAATCCACATTAATTTAGAATTTAGGTTTTTACTAGATTAATTTTGGTATAATTTTAAACCTTAGTCCGTAGGTTTCAACCTTAGGATTTCTTTGACTTTTGCCCCTAACTCAATCTCATTTTGGCAGGTGTTATCCATTAGCGCATTTTTAGCCTTATAAACCTTTTGGGGTCACAATAAGTTTTCTTAAGTAATCCTTTTAGGTTTAGGGTTTGTGAACTTTCAGGGTTTGTAATCAATTAGAATTTAGATCAGTCGATGCACTAACCTTTTTCGCTTCTTTGTCTGAATTTTCAGGGTTACTCCAGTATCCTCCGACTACGCGTCAGGGTAATCAAAAGCTAAGTTCTGATTCCTTTTTTAAATATCATTTTATTTTTAATCTTTGCCTTATAGGTTCATGTAGGTTTTACTTCATCTGTTAATGAATTCCTCCTACACTCACTGCCCCTTTATTTATTTTCCTCTTAATTTTCAGAGCTGATCAAGGGTTCGAGGAAGATCAAGGCATTCAAGATAATTAAACTAATTATTGTTCCCTCTTATTTTCTGTCTTTTATTTCCCCTTCCCCGCAGGTGTTTATTGTAAAAGGACATTATGTTTTTCTGCCTTTATTTTTTAACTGCGTGGTTAGTAATCTTAGGGAGTGCAAGCCTTGTTTAAAACAAATTAGCTCACTAATTATAAGATAAATAACTGAATTGAATCACGTGATTGTTGTGCCACACACACACCTTTAGGGTAATCCCTCTGGTTGCCTTGTTGCCTTATATTGTTGCTTTGTTGCCTTGATTTTGTTGCTTAAAAATAGTCAAGTCCCTCGATTCCGAGGATACCTAAAGCAATGTTGCCTTCAAAGTTATTGAAACTCCCTCGAAGTTGCCTCGGAAATATAACGATTGTCCCAATTGCTAAGGTATCCTCGCATGCATGATGCCTAAAAAATGACTATTATATCTTTCCCTTAGACTACCTGCCCTCTTTATGGCAAGGGACAGTCTTATGGCGAACGATTTCTCGATGACCCTTCAAATCCAATTGAAAGACTTCCTGCCCTCTTATGGTATGGATAGACCCTTTCACCCGAAAAGCTAAAAGAACGATTTTTCAAAACTTAGGGTAGTTGCTACTAATTGCTTGCTCTAAATTCAAAACTCTTTTCCCACTCTTTTCAAAATCAAATTCAAAAAGACTACGCTTATTTACAAGATAAAGTTCTTCTTCAAAGTTTTTACTTTTCACACCTCCTTTTCAAACATTTCAAACAATACAAAAGCGAGCTAAGCAATTAAGAGCCTATGGATAACCATGGATGCAAAGGGTGCCTTACACCTTCCCTTTGCATAACTTACCCCCCGAACTCAATCTCTTTTCAAAGGTCTTTCCTTTTCTTTTAGCCTTTCCAATTGGATAAAATAAAAGTCGGTGGCGACTCTTGCTTACCGCGACATTTTCGATAAAAAGTCAGTTCACCGTATTACACGTTGCAAGCACGATTTAACGAGAAGACTAAAAAAATTGAAAGAAAAATGGCATTCGAAAGGAAAGGCAAATTTCAAGAATTTTTGTGGAAAAGATTCACAAAATTCGAAGGGTTCGATAGGGAAAAGAGGTGAGAGTAACTCCAAAGGTAGTGGTCAAGGCAACTACACCAAGAAAATTCACAGGAGTAATGTGAAGTGTTACAATTGTCATAGACTTGGCCATTTCGTAAGAGATTGTAATGCAAAACTAAGAGAAAATTAAAGCAATGAGGCTAAGGTTGCTCGACAGAAGGTGGGTGATGTTAACATACTTTTGGTCATGATCAGGGAGGAGAATTATGAAAGTAATAAGTTGTTGAATAGCACCAGTAGTAGCTGCAAGTTGCTGGACAACAACTGCAGCAATTTGAAAAATGCTGCAGAAACGCGTTCGAAGCAAAACGTAACGGTAACGATTTGAGATGTAGTCCAAGGCAGTGGTGAGTAGTACTTGGATTCTGCTTGTTCAGCACATATGACATATAGAAAGGATTGGTTTGTCAAAATCAATCAAGTCACGAAGAATAAGGTGAAATTCACGGACGATACCTATTTAGCGGACGACGGGATAAGTGATGTTTTGATCATGAGTAGGGATAGTGGGCATTCCTTGATCAAAGATGTGTTATACATTCTAGGAATAATATGTAACCTCTTAAGCATTGGGCAATTGCTTAAGAAGAATTACATGATTCGCATGGAAAATAAAACGGGGTTTTAGTCCTTAAAGCGCTATGGCTGCCAATAGGACTTTAAAGATAGAGTTGAAGGTGATGGATCATAGGTGTCTTGCTACAATAGAAAGTCAAGAAGAGTGGTTGTGGCACTACCGTCTTAAACATCTCAACTTTTGAGACCTCGACGCGTTTGTGGACCTCCGTTTTCGGCCATACCTCTCGCGGAGAGATACGTGAACCGACTCTTTTTATTGTTTCTGCTTTCGCATTTTTGAAAATTCAGAGAGTCGCCACCGACCTTTTATTTTATCCAATTAAGGAAAGGTTTATAAAAGAAACAGAAAAAAGACCTTTAAGAAATTCTGGGTAAGGGGGTAGGTTATACAAAGGGAAGGTGTTAGCACCCTTTGTATCCATGGTTATCCATGGGCTCTTTAGTTTGCTTAGCTCACTTGTTTTTGATCACTTTTCAATTGCTTTAAAATGCTCATATGTGGTTTCAAATACCTTTGTAAATTGAATTTGTAATGATCCTTGTGCGGATGTATACAAAGTGTTTTTTTATCTTTCAAAAGATGTTTTTTTGAAAAAAAGAACGTTAACTTCGTAATGATCCTTGTTTGGATATATACAAAGTATTGTCTTTTTGGAAAGTTTTATTTTGAAAAACAACAGTGTATGAGAATTTTGTTTGTTTTGATTTGAGCAAGCAAATTAGGAGGTCTACCCTGAGTTGTAAGGTCTTTATCCTATTTTCTTTAAAAATCTATCCTTTCACCGGATACAAACAAAAGGTTCGATTTTGTACTCGAAACAGTAGAATTTTGACTTTGATTTTGAAAAGAATGAGAAGGGATTACCTTAGGAGGTGCAAGTGTGATTGTGTTTGAATTCAGATATTTTATCTTTTGGAGTTAGTGATCTAACGGTTCAATTTTATCTTTGACATACACGCAGTTTATATGTGCTGGAATTTAAAATGCGGAAATGTAAAATGCGGAAAGTAAATCTACGCTATTACATCGATTTGCAGGAAATGTAAACTACGCCTATTTACATAGATTTGACAACCTATACATTTATCTAGGAATTTAAATAGCAAGAAAATAAAGAAATGTTTTTGGATTTTTTATGATTTATTTTAATTATGATTAATGCATGATTAATTTAATTAAAATGAGGAAAAGGTGGAAATAAAATTTAAACCTAAAAATTAAGTTCAAAATATGTTCAAAATGTTTGCTAATTAATTTTAAAACAAAACTATTTTTTTTTGAATTTTTGAAATTGATTTGAAATTTATTAAGTTAATTAACACATAATTATGCAAATAATTACACAAATAATTAAAACTTAAAGAGAAAATTATTCAAAATATGTACAAAATTAGCTTATAATATATAAACAATATTTAATATGAAGAACAAATTTTTTATGATTTTTTGATTGGTTAAAATAATTAAAAAGCAAATATATAAATATGAACTAATTAACTATGCAAAATATTGAAATTATGAAGAAAAATAAAATATTTTTATGTTAGAAAATAAAATATTATTTTAGAAACTTAAAAATATTTTTTGTGTATTTTTTTGGATTTTTGAAACTATTTTTAATTAATTTTGCAAGAAAATTAAAATAAAATAGAAAAATAAATAAGCAGTGATCAGATGTGGTGGGTTATAGAGTCTATAGCATGGACTGGCAAGGCTAGAGCGTTGGATGAGGAGATTAATGAAATCAGATGGTGGAAGGCCTGAAGGCGTGTGACACGTGATATACCTGCAGCACACTGGATTAGAAAAATTAAATTTAAAAAAACGCGCGCGTGTGAACCAATGGGGTGAGGACACGTCTTCGTCTTCAACCTCCAGACACCACTTTTAACAGCGCTTTTATGCAAAAGCGCTGTAATTGATGAACCCTAAATCTGCAAAAATAGCGAACAGGGGTAAACGTGCATATAAATTAGGCGCGATAGGTCCATTCAATTCGTCTTGTTCCACTGAATTCAACCATGCCCTTAATTTGTTCTAATTTTGGCTCTAACTAAAAACCCTAAATTTGAACTAGAAAACCCTAAAATGGTAGATTCGTGTACAAGCATCCAAAACTCAATTAAACTTCTAGAAATGATCTACACGTCAAACTAAGTTCAAATATATGTCTACATCTTGCTAAGCATGCGTGGATTATGAGATACAAGTTGATTTTAGTTCGAACCAATCGTGACCTGTAGTACTTGGTTCAGTGAGTTTCAAGACTTGGAAATGATTGGAATATGCTCAGTGATGCTTAAGGAAGGTGTTTGAATGCTTAGTTTGTATTGAAAATGATTAAACTTAAAATTCGAATTTCAAGTTTCTTTGAAAAAATTAAGTGATTACAAGTGTGTTACAAGCAGAAGCTTGGCTCTAATTTCGTGCTCTTTTTATTTGTGAAGTGTTATAGCCTTTATATAGGCTATGTTGTGCTTAGAATTGAAGCCAAGAAGCCTTTAGTTGCCTTTGTTGAATTCTTGATTTTTTTATATTAAAACCTTTGAATTGTTGACCAAGTCTTGCTTTTCTTCAATGCTCTTGCCTTGTACCTCAATCTTCTGCAGAAAATTGAAGATTCTTGGATGACTCATGCTTAGAAACTAAGCTATCCATTATCCTTCCATTTTCTTTTTTCATTTAATCTTAAAATAAGATAAAATTAAGCCAAAAATGGATAAAAATGGTGTGGGCTTTGTCTTGGTCGTGGGAGGCCCATAATATCATGGCAAACATGTTTGAACCATGAAAACTTGGCCCCATTTGGAAAAAATACATTTTTGAGCAATGTTGGTTTTATGCATTTTCCCAAAATTTAGCCAACTTCAACAAGGTGTAAATCCCTCAATTTGTGTCATATGAAGGAGATCTTGCACTTTTTGGAAACCTCAAAGAGTCCTCTAACCAATGTCTTTGGTCTCATGTCAAAATGATTTTTGATGCTCCTTGTGTGTCCTTTTGAAAAAAGTGTCTTTTTGTTGACTTTGAAAATGACCTGTAATGTCTTTGTTCATATTTTTCAAATGGTGAATGTAATGACCATGGGATCAATTGCATTTGAAATATAATTTAATTTCCTTCAAAGTGAGCTTTGGTTTGAATTTTTTGGATGAAGGATGAGAGAGTTATGGCCAGTCAAAGTTCAGTTGACTTTTTAGGAGAAAACCCTAATTTTGAATCTTAGGGTTTTGTTGATTTTTGATCTTTCCTTGATGAATTATGATCATCCAATGATCAAATGATGAATATTTTGACAAAATATGGATGTTGACAAAAAATTTCATTTTTGACTGTCTGTTGATTTTTTTGGTCAAACGGGTCGTCTGTTGACTATTTGAGCTGTTGACGGTGCGTCTGAGTGAATTGAAGTCTGAAAATTTGTGTGATGGTACTTTGAGATATATGGATGTCCATGAAATCCATTTGAGGTCTCAAAAACTTGTTTCTCCTGTAAAAACAAGAAAACCCTAGTCAGGGACTGTTTGTGTAGGAGACAGTTAAGCGTACCTGATTTTTGTGCAGTGTTGAGTCTCTGCTAATCATGTGATATTCAGAAGACTTCTAGGACAAAAATCTTGGAATTTTGAATTGTAAAAGATTGATTTGATTGATGGTACAAAACACTGAGAATTATACTGCCAGCAGTTTGATTGTCAACTGACTGTTCAGGTATTAATGTAGCAGTTAGAGTGAAAAATCAACAGTCAAAGTTAATTTTCTTTTTGTTGTTTTTTTTTGTTTTATGTGAAAAATTTAAAGTTTATTTACATGACTTGTTAAAAACACAGACATAATAAATAACTAATATTTACTGTACGCGAGCAAAATTACCGATAATAACCCTGAAAATCATTTAATGCACAGAAAAATAAATATTTGACTGGCAGAAAACACACAAAATATTATCTGAATAATTAAGCAACATTATGACAAATAGTACAACATTTAATACTGACAGTACAAATATTACATACTATATTGAACAGTACGACGAATAAACGGTACATTTAAGAAATAAGAAATACGGCAAATTTTAAGAATGACGATTAATAACCCATGCTACAAATAATAACATGTAGATGATTGGGAGTGCAAGCATCCCAGGTCCACAGTGTTCCGGGCTATGTAGACAGAAAAAAGACATGATCACCGTAGCAATGGTGATGACCATAAGAAAACACGTTTCCCACCACTTCGCCATTTTGTCGGGGAAGAAGAAAGGATGGATATGAAGTAGAAATTTGAGAGATGAGTTAGAATTTGATGTGAGATTTTTATGGAAAAATGAGAGGTATTTATAGAATGGAAAGAAGGATAGAGACGTTGGGGAATGAAGTGATTCCGTACAAAAGGAAAATTTGAGTGGAAGTAAGATTTGAAAGAAAGTGTATGATAGTGTTGGGAAAAAGAGAGATGTATAGAATAAAGCTAGGATTTGATTTTTTGAAAAAGAGATTTGAAAAGATTTTGAAATCAATGGAATATAGTACCAAAATTAATGGGAAACAAAAGATAATAATAATCTACTTGTTACCAGTACAGTCTGAGTTTCCTGATTCTGCGCTTGCAAAAGATTTAACTCTGTACCAATTGTGTCAGTACTATTTATCTGTAAATAAATAAATAGCATGTGTGAAGTAATAAACAGTATTTGGCGTTTGCGTAAGAATAAATTCAACTGCAAGCCAAAATACTGTATAAGAAAAATTCTAAAAACTAAGTATTTCACATGTCAGGATATTTATTGAAATAAAAATCCATGATTATATGAGACTCTTAATTTTTAGATTGGAGTTTTCTTGAAAAAAGATGCGGGCAAATTTTGGGGTATAACAGTTGCCCCTATTCAATCTTCTTAAACCTGAAGAGATTGTCTGAAATCTGAAGGTAGAAGATGATTGAATATTTAGATGCCCTGAAAATTTGCACTTACCTTGATCAGAAGAGATGTTGGAAGTTGCATTTGAATGTCGTCTGCGAAATGTTGTTGGCAGATTGAAACATTACCTGAGATGGGCTTTCAGATGCCACCCGACAATTGTATTTGATGGTTCGTTCATCAGAATGAATCCATTGATTATATCTTGATGAAGGATTTGAAAGTCTTTGTGTTGACTGTTTCGGAACCGTCCAAGGTTACCGCTTTAAGTCTAGGAGGATGATCGTTACGGAACTTGTCCAAAGTTTTTCCGCTTTAGATTTTGAAAGTTTGATCATTGTGGAACCGTCTGAGGTATCAGCTTTAGATCTTCGATGTTAGATCGTTCTGGAACCGTCTGAGGTATCAGCTTTAGATCTTCGATGTTAGATCGTTCTGGAACCGTCTGAGGTATCAGCTTTAGATCTTCGATGTTAGATCGTTCTGGATCCGTCTGAGGTATCGACTTTAGATCTTCGATGTTAGATCGTTCTGGAACCGTCTGAGGTATCAGCTTTAGATCTGTGATGTTAGATCGTTCTGGAACCGTCTGAGGTATCAGCTTTAGATCTGTGATGTTAGATTGTTCTGGAACCGTCTGAGGTATCGACTTTAGATCTGTGATGCTTGTTTTTGAGTTGATAAGTGATCAGAATGAATCTTCGGCTTGATTATATCTGAGGGAACCGTTCATGGAATTCAGGTGAACACTGCATGTGATTGAGAACATCTTTGTTGAAGATATCCGTCTGCCTGAAAAAATCAAGTTAGTGATATGCAATGTTTATGATGCATGTAATGTGAGCTAAAGGAGAAATATGCATGTTATGTTGTGTATGAATATGTGTATGAATATGCGCATGATGCATGATGTATGATGTATGATATATGAAGTATGATATATGATGTATGATGTATGATGTATGATGTATGATGTATGATGTATGATGTCAAGCTTCTATTTAGGAAAATAAATTTCTGCCAGTCATCTGGATATGACTATATTGTGATTGTTGATGATCTTTTGTCTTGTTTGAGTACCCTCGGCTGGGGAACTTCTTTGAGAACCATGGTACTCTGTTGAAGGATCTTTGGCTACCGCTTGGGAATGAAAGGTAGTTGGAAGTTCTGATTTTGATGCCCTTTTAAGTGGGAATGAGGAAGATGCATAATCCTCCGATGCACTATCTGACCAAGTCCGGGTGTGGAGATCACACCTTCTGAGGATAGTAATCTGGAACAACCCTGCTGGGGGATAAGACTTCTTTTGGAGAGAAAATCTTATTGAGGAATTTGCTGAGAAATGTGTTTCTCTTGGGGATTTTTCTTCTGATGGGATGATGTCCAGATAATTGGGACATTACCTGAATGCTATTCCTGTTTTTCCTGGTAAACATCAATCATATTCAAATGCACATGTTCATTCAGAATTATCATTGGGACGTTTACGTATTCAAAACAGAAAAAGTGAAAATAGTGATTTTGAGCCTAAACTGCATTGATTTTTTGAAAAAGAGCCATGATAGGCTGATTAGCACAGGGAGACAACAATCCTAGAAGTAGGACATTGTCATAAATCTTTGGAAAATATTTATAAAGATAAATAGCTATGTGAAAACAATCCAGTCAAGTTTCAATTCTGCTATGGCCAATCTGTCTTCGAGCATCTCATCCCTCACTTGTTGGAAGAAAGTGATTGGACTGATCGGTGTCTTTGATGTGTTGAATCTTGACGGTGAGTAGGCAGCTGAACGGAACACAGTTGTGCGCTTTATTCCCTAACTTTTGCCTAGGCTGCCTTTTCAGGTTTTCAGCCTACCGGGATAGTATTTGTTTAGTCTCTAATTTTTGCCTGGATCGCCCTTTCGGGTTTTCAATCCACCGAGATGCTCATTTTTTGCCTAAGTTTCCCTTTCAGGTTTTCAACTTAGCGAGCTGTTTTTTTTTTTGTAAGCGAAGTATTTTTTGACTATGTCAGCATTTACAGGGTGTGGGAAATCCTCGCCATCCATGGTGGTAAGCAACATGGCGCCGCCGGAGAATATTTTCTTGATTATGAATGGTCCCTCGTAGGTGGGAGTCCATTTTCCTCTGGGATCACCTTGTGGTAAGATGATGCGTTTGACAACCAAGCCACCAGTTTGGTATGCTTGACTTTTGACTTTTTTGTTGAAGGCTTTGATCATACGCTTTTGGTATAGCTGACCATGACAAATAGCTGCGAGCCTCTTCTCATCAATCAAGTTTATCTGGTCCAACCGTGTTTGAATCCAATCGTCTTCGTCTAGATTGGCTTCTTTCATAATCCTTAGGGAAGGAATCTGAATTTCAATTGGAAGAACTGCCTCCATACCATAGACTAAGGAGAATGGAGTTGCCCCTGTTGAAGTACGCGCAGATGTGCGATAACCATGAAGAGCAAAAGGTAACATCTCATGCCAGTCTTTGTAGGTTACTGTCATTTTTTGTATGATTTTCTTGATGTTCTTGTTGGCAGCTTCCACCGTGCCGTTCATCTTTGGTCGATATGGAGAGGAATTATGATGCTTGATCTTGAACTGTGTGCAAAGTTCAGTAATCATTCTGTTGTTTAAATTTGTGCCATTGTCCGTGATAATCCGTTCAGGGATGCCATACCGACAAATGAGATTGTATTTGATGAACCGGGCCACCACATTCTTGGTGACAGAAGCAAATGAAGCTGCTTCTACCCACATTGTGAAGTAGTCAATAGCGACCAGGATAAAGCGATGTCCGTTGGAGGCAGTAGGTTTGATTTCTCCAATCATATCAATACCCCACATTGCAAAAGGCCAAGGAGCCGTCAGGACGCTTAATGGAACTAGAGGTACATGTACTTTGTCAGCATATATCTGGCATTTGTGACAGGTTCGGGAGTGATGATGGCAGTCTGTTTCCATGGTAGACCAGTAATAACCTGCTCTTAGGATCTTTTTAGCCATTGTATGTCCACTTGAATGAGTACCGAAGGCACCATCGTGTATGTCTCCCATGATCTGTTCTGCTTCCTTCTTGTTTACACAACGAAGTAAAGTCGAGTCATGGTTGCGTTTGTATAGGGTTCCATTACTTAGAAAGAATTTGGCTGCAAATCTCCTTAGAAATTTTCTGTCGTTAATGGATACCCCTTCAGGGTACTCCTGAGCTTCGAGATATCTTTTTACTTCATGGAACCATGGTTTTTCTTCTGTTCCTTCGGTATCGATCTCATTGCAATAGGATGGTTCATCTTGTCTGTAAAAGGTGATCATCGGCGCCTCGTTGTCCCACCTGACTTTGAACATGGACGACATGGTAGCTAAGGCATCAGCTAGTTGATTTTCCTCGCGTGGGATGTGTTCGAAAGTGATTTCTTTGAAATAAGGAATCAAACTTAGCACATATTCTTTGTAAGGAATTAGATTCGGGTGCTTCGTGTCCCATTCCCCTTTGACTTGGTAGATTACCAAGGCCGAGTCTCCGTAGACTTCCAGGAACTTGATTCTTAGATCAATTGCAGCTTTAAGACCCAGAATACATGCTTCGTATTCGGCTATATTGTTAGTGCAGTTGAAGCATAATCTGGCAGTGAATGGTGTATGACCTCCTGCGGGGGAGATGATCACAGCTCCGATGTCATTGCCAAGTGCATTAGAAGCTCCGTCAAAAACCATAGTCCAACGGGATCCTGGCTCGGGTCCTTCTTCTGGTCCTGGTTGTTTGTAGTCATTGACTAGCATAATGTCTTCGTCTGGGAAGTCAAAATTCAGTGCTTGATAATCATCCACTGCTTGATGAGCCAGATGATCAGCTACCACACTTCCTTTGATTGCTTTTTGTGAAGTGTGTATTGAATGTCATATTCTGTTAAGATCATTTGCCATCTTGCTATTCTTCCAGAGAGAGCAGGTTTTTCGAACACGTATTTGATAGGATCCATCTTGGAGATTAGGAAAGTGGTGTGATTTAGCATGTACTGTCTTAGTCGGCGAGCCGCCCATGCTAAGGCACAGCAAGTTTTTTCGAGTAGTGAGTATCTTGTTTCACAATCGGTAAACTTTTTTCTAAGATAGTAGATTGCGTGCTCCTTTCGGTCGGATTCGTCATGTTGTCCTAGTACACACCCCATTGAGTCTTCTAACACAGTTAGGTACATTATCAGAGGTCTTCCTTCCACAGGTGGCAACAAGATTGGCGGTTTTTGGAGATACTCTTTGATTTTGTCAAAGGCTAACTGGCATTTGTCATTCCATCGTTCCACTTGATCTTTCTTCAACAGTTTGAAGATCGGCACACAAGTAGTAGTCATGTGGGCAATAAATCGGGCGATGTAATTCAGACGTCCCAAGAATCCTCTGACTTGTTTCTCGGTACGAGGTATAGGCATTTCTTGAATGGCTTTGACCTTGGCGGGATCAACCTCAATACCTTTGCTGCTGACGATGAAACCTAAGAGTTTGCCGGATCTTACTCCAAAGGTACACTTATTTGGGTTCAGTCACAACTTGTATTTCTTGAGTCTGTCAAACAACTTGTGTAAATGACCCAGATGTTCTTCCTCGGTGTTGGATTTTGCAATCATGTCATCGACATACACCTCTATCTCCTGATGAATCATATCATGAAACAGCGCTACCATTGCACGTTGATAGGTTGCTCCTGCGTTCTTTAAACCAAAGGGCATTACTTTGTAACAAAAGGTTCCCCATGGTGTTGTGAAGGTTGTTTTTTCCATGTCTTCGGGTGCCATCTTGATTTGATTGTACCCTGAGAATCCGTCCATAAAGGAGAATACCTTGCATTGTGCAGTATTGTCAACCAGTACATCGATGTGTGGTAAAGGGAAATCATCTTTGGGGCTTTCCCGGTTCAGATCTCTGTAGTCCACGCACATTCTGACTTTCCCGTCTTTTTTAGGTACAGGCACGATGTTAGCTATCCAAGGAGGATAACTTACAACTTTTAGGAATCCGGCATTGAACTGTTTTTCAACCTCGTCTTTGATCTTTTTTGACATATCAGGCCTACTCCTTCGTAGTTTCTGTTTGACTGGAGTGCTACCTTCTTTGATTGGCAGGCGATGAACTACAATGTCCGTGTCAAGGCCTGGCATATCTTCGTAGGACCAGGCGAATATCTCGACGTAGTCTCGCAGCATTTGAATCAGTCTTTGCTTGATGCTGTGTTCTAAATCAGCCCCTATTTTGACTTCTTTCTTTTCCTCGTTGCTGCCCAAGTTGATGACCTCAATTGGCTCCTCGTGAGGCTGTATGGCCTTGTCTTCTTGTTCTAGCAGCCTTGCAAGTTCTCTTGGTACTTCACAATATTCCTCACTTTCGTCCTCAGTTTGGTAGATCGGATTTTCAAAGTCATGACGGACAATAGCAGAATCGTTATTGACTGGATCCAAAGTGTATGTGAATCTGCATTTTATTTATGTGAGTGTGTGTGAAAAAAAACATAGCTATTTGAACGCAAAGAAAGAAAGAAAAAGGATCACAAAATTTAAATATGCAAGCGTCCCATGATTTTATTGAATGCACATGATCATGATATGATAAGCCCTTATAAAAGGACCAGTGCGCTTCGGGCAAGGCACACGGCTTTCAAGCTCATGGTTCGATAGTTCAGGAACCATTTTTATCTTTGCACAATATACACAAAGAAAACAGGAAATGGCATTTACTCCTGGTCAAAGGAGATCACATCCTCAGCTTTCCAGTTGTTCAATCCATTGTTGTGAGCAGGGAGTATCCAGCTGTTCCATTTGCAGTTGTCTTCTTCATCTTCCACAGCATTGATTTCATTAGTGGGAAAATGAGCCGGTGATCTTTCGGGATAAGCGATATACTCTGCTGGATACGAGAGCCCAGGCTGAGATATCTCTGTTGGCTGAGCAAGATGCTCGATAAGGCCGTCCCATGCAGTCGGGATGATGTTTTGAATAGAGACTTGTGCATCCTGGTGAGGAGTGTATTCTGACAGAAAGCAACCCTCGTTATTTGGTATTTCCCTGGCTTCTTCAAGAGTGAAATTGTCATCGTAATGTTCATCTTATCCAGTTGGGACAATGTCCTTCATAGCAATTTGTTAGCTCGGAGGAGCGGAATATTTCACCATATAGTCATATTTGCCACTGGGTTCTCCTAGCGTATCCCATACTTCTTTGGGTGGATTTTGATATTGCTCAGCGACGAGACTTGTGAAACTTTTGTCATTTCCAAATTGATCGCCCCATCCAGTCGGGGTAATGTCTTCCATAGCAATATAAGAATTCTGAGGTGCGGTATACTGATAATTATACCCGCCACTTGGTTCTCCCACAACATCCCACATTCCCATGGAAATGGGTGGAATTTCATCTGGATATGGCTGAATGATATGGTTCAAGAACACTCCTTCATCTTCAATGGCGTTTACTTCTTGGCTGTCGAAGTGTGACATTAATCCTCCCGAACGAGGACTTTGATCATTCTTTTGATTTCCACTATCATAGCCCAGGCCTAGCTTGTCGGACTTGTAGGGTATATCGGGAAGCTGTCCCCATACTGTGCAATCACCTTGTTCAATCACAGCTTTGGCATCTTTGAGAGAAGCCATAGTTGTAGTTGGAGTAGCAGGAATATGCTTGGTGGTAGAGACATCTGGAGAGACCACCTCAAAAGATTGGCAGGGAGTTTTGATGAATTCGTCCTCCAACTCAACATATTTGGAATTGCTTAGGTGACTAACCACATATTCCTCTTCGCCATAGACTGTGACAATCTTTCCTTTTACTGGATATTTTAACTTCTGATGCAGGGTAGAAGTTACAGCGTTTGCCCCATGTATCCAAGGGCGTCCAAGTAAACAGGAATAGGCTGGGTGAATTTCCATTATCAGATTTTCACAACCATTGGGCAGGTATGAGCAATAAAAGCAATCGGGGTCACATCCTGGAAAGTAACCAGCTTGGATTAGCTTTCCTTTGACTTCGCAGAGTGGAGTTGATAATTCGTTCACATCATAGATGTAAACAGTGTCCAGGATAGCGTTAACAGTTTTGTCATGCTTTGGCATAGGTGCAGTGATGACATTTGGAGTTTCTGGAGGATCGAACTCAATTTCCCCAGCATCTATCATATCTTGTATTTTATTTTTCAGGGCCCAGCAGTGATCTGCGTCATGTCCTAGACAGTTTGAGTGATAGGCACATGTTGCATCACGGCGATAACTCGGAGAGGAAGTGTTGACATTCTTTGGAGGACCTTTTAATGTGATCAGATCTGCTTTTAGCAAATGCTGCAATGCCTGAGAGATTGGCATGTTGATTCTGGTGAAATTTCTTCTTGGCGCATCTGGTTGACGCGTATATTTTGGTTGTTGATCTTTTTGAGGCGCAGATGCGGAGATCAGAACTGCCCCTACAGATTGATGCTGCTCATTTTTGCGACCTTTCTGAATTTGCATTGTATTGACCTCATTTCTCCCGCTGATGGGCCTTTTTGTAGTACCAGAGGAGGAGCCTATTTGAATTTTTCCATTTTGAATGCCACTTTCGACACGTTCTCCGGTCAATATCAGGTCAGTGAAACCTGATGATGAGCTTCCCAGCAAATGACTATAGAAAGGGCCAGTTAAAGTGCCCATGAACATGTCGACTAGCTCGCGATCAGATAAGGGTGGTTGAACCCTTCCAGCCATATCTCTCCACTTTTGTGCATATCCTTTGAAACTTTCTTTTGGTGCCATGGACATGCCCCTTAGTTGAGTACGGGTTGGTGCAAGATCAGCATTGTATTGGTACTGTTTGTAAAAAGCAGCAACTAATTCTTCCCAAGTATGAACCTTGGTATTTTCCAGCTGGTAGTACCACTCGAGTTGTGTACCCGATAGACTTTCTTGGAAGAAGTGAATCCACAATTTGTTATCTGTTGTATGAGGTTGTATCTTCCTCACATAGGATCTCAGATGTAGTTTTGGGCAAGAAACTCCATCATATTTTGCAAAGACAGGAACTTTGAATTTTGGAGGGATAACAACATCCGAGATGAGTCCCAGATCATTGAAATCTAAGCCAGGTATTTTTTGTATCTCCATAGCTTTCATACGTTCTTCCAGCTGTTGGTACTTGTCATCATCCGGTTCGTCCCCAAAATGATCATCTTCTTCATTGGAAGAGAGAGAGGGTTTAGCAGAACCCTGGTTGCTGTGATTGTCTCCTTGTTCATCATCACCGACTGTTTCAGGGATCGGTGGCTTTTTGAACTTTTTGACTGGGATTTTGATCTTCCTTTTCAGGTGACTCAAGCCTACAGATCCTTTGGGCTTCTTTTTCTTCTTGATCATCAGGGCTTTCAGTTCTTGTTGCCCCTTTGCCAGTTCTAGAATTTCCACTTGAACTTGGGCATTCTGTGCTTCGAGATTCTTGATGCTCATTTCAGATTCCATCTCTTCTGACTGAAATAAACAGCGAGAAGATGAGAAATCCGTTATGTGAACCTGTTATGCAATGTGTATGAATGGATGCAATGTATATGAATGCAATATATATGAATGCAATGTATATGAATGCAATGTATATGAATGCAATGTATGTGCAATGTTTTCAAGGATCTTAGAGTTTAGATTTGTTAAAACAAAGAAGAAACAAACATTAGTTAAACAATTTATTTCTTTTTTTTTGCTTTTTTTTTCTTTGCCTCATTTGGGTTTACAAAACAGAAATAAAGGAAATGAATGATCCCTCAGGTCTCCCATGGACGCTTTCTCTTTGCCCCCAGGAATGTGTTGATCCGCTGTTCTTCTTGCAGCTGTCCGGTGAGCTCCAATATCCTTCTCTCATAGTCTTGACAGTGTGTTTTGAAGGTATCTCTTTCCTCTTTTAGTTGAACCCAAGATTTTTGCAACTCTTCTAGGTCAGTTGGCATATCCAGGTGTAGAATAACTTGAGGTTCGTCTCCTTCGACCTCTGGCTCAATAGTCACAGGTAGAATGGCGGGATATGGCATGATGAGTTTCTGAGCATGAGTACGGACTCATCTGAGGTAAGGTTCCATAGGGATAGAATTCCATTGCCCCAAAGTTTAGCTTTCTATTCTATAGACACTGCCCCATGCATGTATGAACCTTCGTCGATGTCTATGAGAATCATTCTCGTAATCAAACACAATGCCACGGATAATCATTTCATGAGGACCGTTGCTCCTTGCATATCCGAATTGGCGTAGAGCCAAAGAGGGATTGTAAGTGATGCCCCCTTTGATTCCAAGGAGTGGCACATTAGGGTACTCTCCACAATGATCAATGATAGTAATGTCTCTTTGAAAGAAGTTGTTCCACCGGATATCTGAATGAGACAAAGACATAATCCTGCGAGACCATTGCATTCTTTGTTCATTTCTCAACACTAATCGGGGAAGATGAAATGTAAACCACCTAGCCAGTAGTGGTATACAGCACATAAGAGTTCCTCGTTTCTTCATGGTACGAGTGTGTAGAGAATGTAGAATGTCTCCCAGCAATGTTGGTACCGGGTTACGGGTTAGGAAAAGGTTGATGATGTGTACACTTATGAATTGGTCGGGATTAGGGAATAAAACCAACCCATAGATCAAAAGGGCCACAACCTCCTCAAAAGCTGGATAACTTTTGTTTTCTAGTAGTAATCGAGCCTTTTCCATTAAGAACTTAGCAAGCAAACCCTTAACTCCACTCTTTGTTTCCCAATTGGATTTGATTTCTGATTTTCGCAAATGTAAAGCAGCAGCAATGACTTCAGGTTTTGGAATCCTTTCCAAACCAGTGAAAGGTAATTGATTTCGAACAGGTAATCCAATTAGTTCAGAGAATTTTTCCAAAGTGGGTACCAACTGGTAATCAGGAAAGGTAAAGCAATGATGTTCAGGGTCAAAGAACTGGAACAGGACCCGTATCATGTCTTCTTCAAATTTTGAGGTAACCAAATGGAGTAGGTGACCATGCCTTTCGGTGAATTGAACATTCCTGGGGAATTCTGATACTAAGTCTTTTAGTTCAGATGGTACCGTTGAGATGTTGATTCGGATGTAATCTCTGGTGGCGGGAGCCATTACCTGTAAATAAACAAAGGTAAACTCTTTGATCCTTGAAGTGCTTAGTGAGAAAATGATATGCTTATGATGCTTATGATGTCAAACATGTGGCACACAAAAACAAATCAAACAATAGCCTTAGGCTTAAAGGCCTGCATGGAGCTGATAGGTGATACCCTCCCCACTGAAGTTGAGTTGGTTAAAACCTGTCCTAGAATAGTATCCGGGTTCTATGATCCTTGGAGGTAACATCTCAATACGGCGCTCGAGCGGCCGATCAAAATATTCCTCGAGGATAACTAACTTCGATCAATTTCAAAGCTAGCCACTTAATAGGTCATAAGTCAAGTTCAACTAAAAAGGTTCTAAGACAAATTAGTGTTTAATGACATTTCGGAAGCCTAATATACTCCTTGATCGTTTTCAAGGGACATCAGTATAAACCAAAGTATCGCACTAACGATGACTACCAGATCAACCGTATCGGTACATGCCGTACAGTTTCCTTGGTCTATTGTCATATACTTAAGGTATCTCGAGATTCGGGTTAGAATCTTTCACACAAGCAAAATACCCAAACAAACCTTTGAAAAATAGAGCAATCAAGTCAAACAATTGAAAACATCGAAGTGATCTATTCTCTAAAGGTAACCCCTTTTGAAAACATTTTGTTTTTTAGAAAGTATGTCCCCAGTTCTGTGGACCTCCGTTTTCGGCCATACCTCTCGCGGAGAGATACGTGAACTGACTCTTTTTATTGTTTCTGCTTTCGCATTTTTGAAAATTCAGAGAGTCGCCACCGACCTTTTATTTTATCCAATTAAGGAAAGGTTTATAAAAGAAACAGAAAAAAGACCTTTAAAAAATTTTGGGTAAGGGGGTAGGTTATACAAAGGGAAGGTGTTAGCACCCTTTGTATCCATGGTTATCCATGGGCTCTTTAGTTTGCTTAGCTCACTTGTTTTCGATCACTTTTCAATTGCTTTAAAATGCTCATATGTGGTTTCAAATACCTTTGTAAATTGAATTTGTAATGATCCTTGTGCGGATGTATACAAAGTGTTTTTTTATCTTTCAAAAGATGTTTTTTTGAAAAAAAGAACGTTAACTTCGTAATGATCCTTGTTTGGATATATACAAAGTATTGTCTTTTTGGAAAGTTTTATTTTGAAAAACAACAGTGTATGAGAATTTTGTTTGTTTTGATTTGAGCAAGCAAATTAGGAGGTCTACCCTGAGTTGTAAGGTCTTTATCCTATTTCCTTTAAAAATCTATCCTTTCACCGGATACAAACAAAAGATTCGATTTTGTACTCGAAACAGTAGAATTTTGACTTTGATTTTGAAAAAGAATGAGAAGGGATTACCTTAGGAGGTGCAAGTGTGATTGTGTTTGAATTCAGATATTTTATCTTTTGGAGTTAGTGATCTAACGGTTCAATTTTATCTTTGACATACACGCAGTTTATATGTGCTGGAATTTAAAATGCGGAAATGTAAAATGCGGAAAGTAAATCTACGCTATTACATCGATTTGCAGGAAATGTAAACTACGCCTATTTACATAGATTTGACAACCTATACATTTATCTAGGAATTTAAATAGCAAGAAAATAAAGAAATGTTTTTGGATTTTTTATGATTTATTTTAATTATGATTAATGCATGATTAATTTAATTAAAATGAGGAAAAGGTGGAAATAAAATTTAAACCTAAAAATTAAGTTCAAAATATGTTCAAAATGTTTGCTAATTAATTTTAAAACAAAACTATTTTTTTTTGAATTTTTGAAATTGATTTGAAATTTATTAAGTTAATTAACACATAATTATGCAAATAATTACACAAATAATTAAAACTTAAAGAGAAAATTATTCAAAATATGTACAAAATTAGCTTATAATATATAAACAATATTTAATATGAAGAACAAATTTTTTATGATTTTTTGATTGGTTAAAATAATTAAAAAGCAAATATATAAATGTGAACTAATTAACTATGCAAAATATTGAAATTATGAAGAAAAATAAAATATTTTTATGTTAGAAAATAAAATATTATTTTAGAAACTTAAAAATATTTTTTGTGTATTTTTTTGGATTTTTGAAACTATTTTTAATTAATTTTGCAAGAAAATTAAAATAAAATAGAAAAATAAATAAGCAGTGATCAGATGTGGTGGGTTATAGAGTCTATAGCATGGACTGGCAAGGCTAGAGCGTTGGATGAGGAGATTAATGAAATCAGATGGTGGAAGGCCTGAAGGCGTGTGACACGTGATATACCTGCAGCACACTGGATTAGAAAAATTAAATTTAAAAAACGCGCGCGTGTGAACCAATGGGGTGAGGACACGTCTTCGTCTTCAACCTCCAGACACCACTTTTAACAGCGCTTTTATGCAAAAGCGCTGTAATTGATGAACCCTAAATCTGCAAAAATAGCGAACAGGGGTAAACGTGCATATAAATTAGGCGCGATAGGTCCATTCAATTCGTCTTGTTCCACTGAATTCAACCATGCCCTTAATTTGTTCTAATTTTGGCTCTAACTAAAAACCCTAAATTTGAACTAGAAAACCCTAAAATGGTAGATTCGTGTACAAGCATCCAAAACTCAATTAAACTTCCAGAAATGATCTACACGTCAAACTAAGTTCAAATATATGTCTACATCTTGCTAAGCATGCGTGGATTATGAGATACAAGTTGATTTTAGTTCGAACCAATCGTGACCTGTAGTACTTGGTTCAGTGAGTTTCAAGACTTGGAAATGATTGGAATATGCTCAGTGATGCTTAAGGAAGGTGTTTGAATGCTTAGTTTGTATTGAAAATGACTTAAACTTAAAATTCGAATTTCAAGTTTCTTTGAAAAAATTAAGTGATTACAAGTGTGTTACAAGCAGAAGTTTGGCTCTAATTTCGTGCTCTTTTTATTTGTGAAGTGTTATAGCCTTTATATAGGCTATGTTGTGCTTAGAATTGAAGCCAAGAAGCCTTTAGTTGCCTTTGTTGAATTCTTGATTTTTTTATATTAAAACCTTTGAATTGTTGACCAAGTCTTGCTTCTCTTCAATGCTCTTGCCTTGTACCTCAATATTCTGCAGAAAATTGAAGATTCTTGGATGACTCATGCTTAGAAACTAAGCTATCCATTATCCTTCCATTTTCTTTTTTCATTTAATCTTAAAATAAGATAAAATTAAGCCAAAAATGGATAAAAATGGTGTGGGCTTGGTCTTGGTCGTGGGAGGCCCATAATATCATGGAAAACATGTTTGAACCATGAAAACTTGGCCCCATTTGGAAAAAATACATTTTTGAGCAATGTTGGTTTTATGCATTTTCCCAAAATTTAGCCAACTTCAACAAGGTGTAAATCCCTCAATTTTTGTCATATGAAGGAGATATTGCACTTTTTGGAAATCTCAAAGAGTCCTCTAACCAATGTCTTTGGTCTCATGTCAAAATGATTTTTGATGCTCCTTGTGTGTCCTTTTGAAAAAAGTGTCTTTTTGTTGACTTTGAAAATGACCTGTAATGTCTTTGTTCATATTTTTCAAATGGTGAATGTAATGACCATGGGATCAATTTCATTTGAAAGATAATTGAATTTCCTTCAAAGTGAGCTTTGGTTTGAATTTTTTGGATGAAGGATGAGAGAGTTATGGCCAGTCAAAGTTCAGTTGACTTTTTAGGAGAAAACCCTAATTTTGAATCTTAGGGTTTTGTTGATTTTTGATCTTTCCTTGATGAATTATGATCATCCAATGATAAAATGATGAATCTTTTGACAAAATATGGATGTTGACAAAAAAATTCATTTTTGACTGTCTGTTGACTTTTTTGGTCAAACGGGTCGTCTGTTGACTGTTTGAGCTGCTGACGGTGCGTCTGAGTGAATTGAAGTCTGAAAATTTGTGTGATGGTACTTTGAGATATATGGATGTCCATGAAATCCATTTGAGGTCTCAAAAACTTGTTTCTCCTGTAAAAACAAGAAAACCCTAGTCAGGGACTGTTTGTGTAGGAGACAGTTAAGCGTACCTGATTTTTGTGCAGTGTTGAGTCTCTGCTAATCATGTGATATTCAGAAGACTTCTAGGACAAAAATCTTGGAATTTTGAATTGTAATAGATTGATTTTATTGATGGTACAAAACACTGAGAATTGTATTGCCAGCAGTTTGACTGTCAACTGACTGTTCAGGTATTAATGTAGCAGTTAGAGTGAAAAATCAACAGTCAATGTTAATTTTCTTTTTGTTGTTTTTTTTTGTTTTATGTGAAAAATTTAAAGTTTATTTACATGACTTGTTAAAAACACAGACATAATAAATAACTAATATTTACTGTACGCGAGCAAAATTACCGATAATAACCCTGAAAATCATTTAATGCACAGAAAAATGAATATTTGACTGGCAGAAAACACACAAAATATTATCTGAATAATTAAGCAAGATTATGACAAATAGTACAACATTTAATACTGACAGTACAAATATTACATACTATATTGAACAGTACGATGAATAAACGGTACATTTAAGAAATAAGAAATACGGCAAATTTTAAGAATGACGATTAATAACCCATGCTACAAATAATAACATGTAGATGATTGGGAGTGCAAGCATCCCAGGTCCACAGTGTTCCGGGCTATGTAGACAGAAAAAAGACATGATCACCGTAGCAATGGTGATGACCATAAGAAAACACGTTTCCCACCACTTCGCCATTTTGTCGGGGAAGAAGAAAGGATGGATATGAAGTAGAAATTTGAGAGATGAGTTAAAATTTGATGTGAGATTTTTATGGAAAAATGAGAGGTATTTATAGAATGGAAAGAAGGATAGAGACGTTGGGGAATGAAGTGATTCCGTACAAAAGGAAAATTTGAGTGGAAGTAAGATTTGAAAGAAAGTGTATGATAGTGTTGGGAAAAAGAGAGATGTATAGAATAAAGCTAGGATTTTATTTTTTGAAAAAGAAATTTGAAAAGATTTTGAAAATAATGGAATATAGTACAAAAATTAATGGGAAACAAAAGATAATAATAATCTACTTGTTACCAGTACAGTCTGAGTTTCCTGATTCTGCGCCTGCAAAAGATTTAACTCTGTACCAATTGTGTCAGTACTATTTATCTGTAAATAAATAAATAGCATGTGTGAAGTAATAAACAGTATTTGGCGTTTGCATAAGAATAAATTCAACTGCAAGCCAAAATACTGTATAAGAAAAATTCTAAAAACTAAGTATTTCACATGTCAGGATATTTATTGAAATAAAAATCCATGATTATATGAGACTCTTAATTTTTAGATTGGAGTTTTCTTGAAAAAAGATGTGGGCAAATTTTGGGGTATAACAGCGTTACAAAAGGATGGTATGGTAATCAGATTACAAAAAATTAATGTTCCAGCTGAGATGTTTGAAGAGTGTGTGCAAGGGAAGCTGCACAAGAGTAGTTTCAGCAAGGATACAGGTCATAGGACCAAACATCACCTTGAGGCGGTGTACTCTGATGTGTGGGATCCAATGCAATTCGACTCGTATGGTGGAAATAGGTATTTTATCACTTTTATCGATGATTTTAGTAGGAAACTATGAATTTACCTAATGAAGAGAAAGGATGAGGTATTTGATGTGTTCGAAAGATTTAAGTACATGGTTAAGCGGCAAAGTGGTCACAAACTTAAAATTCTCAAAATGAATGGTGGAGGTGAATATACCTCGAATGAGTTTGGGAAGTATTATGATGAAGATGGGATAGTGCGTGAATTTGTGCCACCCCAAAATGGTGTTGCCGATTGGAAAAATCGTTCAATAATGAACATGGTTTGAAGCATGTTAAACGGAAAAGACATGTTGAAGGAGCTATAGGGTGGAGCCATTTCTACAACCGCCTATTTGTTGAATATGCGTCCTACAAAGAAGCTTGATAAGGTAACTTCAGAAGAGGTATGGTCTTAATTGAAACCAAGCTTTAGTCATTTGAGAGTTTTTGGTTCGGTAGCATTTCGACACATTCCGTGTCAGCTTCTAGAAAAGTTGGATAACAAGGGTGAGATGATGTTGCTCGTTGGTTATCATTTTACTGGAGGTTATAAATTGTTTGATGTTGCATAAAATAGGATCGTGACTAGTTGAGATGTTGTGGTCGACGAATTAATGCATTTTGATAGTAGAAAAATTGGTTTGACAGGTCCTGTAATTGGTTACCAGAATGGTGTAATCGATTACGGGCACGATTTTTTGTTTCTTGAAGCTGATGGGACTGGTATGATAGAGGGCGTAATCGGTTACAAGAATCCTATAATCGGTTACAGCAACGAAAATGCAGAAAATCAGGTTGCAGGAGGTTCTGTACAACAACCTATCGAAGCTGAAATCGAGGAAAATAGTAAACGACCAACTAGGCAAAGAGGTTTGCCTCAGAGAATCCAAGATTGTGAAGTATTTCGGGATGACGAGATCAATGATGATGGTGATTTCGTTCACTTTGCGCTTATGGCCAAATCCGAGCCCGTTAGCACAGAAGAGACATTAAACAATCCAAAATGGGTGTGTGCGATGAAAGAGGAGTTGAAATCGATTGAGAAAAACAATACTTGGGAATTGGTTGATCTACTAGAACGAAAGAAGCCAATTGATGTGAGATGGGTCTATAAAGTGAAGGCAAATCCCAAAGGTGAAATAGTCAAGCATAAGGCTCGACTTGTTGTGAAGGGATTTTTTCAAAGAGAAGGTATAGACTTTGATAAGGTGTTTGCACTTATTTCTAGGATAGAAACCATAAGGCTAGTTGTTGGAATTGAAAATTGCAACAATTGATTGATTTATCAAATGGATGTGAAATCCGTGTTTTTGAATGGTCCACTTGAGGAGGAAGTTTATGTAGAATAACCCCCTGATTTTGTTGTGACAAATCAAGAGGGAAGAGTCTACAAATTGAAGAAAATGATTTATGGTTTGAAAGAAGCTCCTAGAGCTTGGAAAATGCACCGATGGTTTCCTAGTTAACATTGTCATCAAGAAATGTGTTTCCAAGCATGGTGTCTATGTGAAGACGGATGCAAACAAAGATGTGATCATACTTTGCTTATATGTGGATGACTTGTTGATCACGGGCAACAATGAGTTGAGTATCTCTAAGTTCAAGAGTGAACTTATGGAAGAGTTTGAAATTAGTGACCTTGGGATCATGACTTACTTTCTTAGCATAGAGTTCCACAAGTCAAAAATGAGATTGCACATACACCAAAGGAAGTATGCACATGAGATATTGAAGAGGTGTGATATGGAGCATTGTAATGCTTCCAATACAACAACTGAAGCAAGGTTACAACTGTATAAAAGTGATAATGAGCAGAATGTGGATCCAACACAGTATAGAAGATTGATTGGATCATTGCGTTACTTGTGCAATACGCGGCTAGATTTGGCATTTAGTGTCGGGATTACGAGTAGATTCATGAAGAGGCCGAAGGTGTCTCTCTTAGAAGTATTTAAGAGGATCCTAAAATATGTCAAAAGAACTTTTGGCTACTGAATTCTCTTTCCCGTAGCAGATACAGGAAGAAAATGCAATTTTCTTGGTTATACCGATTCTAATTGGTGCGGAGATAAAGATAATCAAAATTCTACGACTGGTTATATCTTGATGTTCAGAGGAGCACCAATCTCTTGGTGTTCTAAAAAGAAACCGGTGGTTGCAATCTCTTCTTGTGAGGCCAGTATATCATTGCATCGTTATGTGCGTGCCAAGCTGTGTGGCTTATGAATCTGTTGGGTGAGCTGGGCAGCAATGTTTGAGAAACTGTCACACTCTTGGTTGATAATGTTTCAACCATCAACCTTGCTAAAAATCTCATTTCACATGGGAGGAGCAAATATATTGAGATGAAGTTTCATTACTTGAGGGATCAGGTGTGTGAAGGCAAGCTGAGGTTGAGATACGGTCAAAGCAAAGAACAAGTTGCAGACTTGTTGACAAAAGGAGTCACAAATGATGTGTTTAAGAAGTTGAAGATGAACTTGGGCATGGAGAACTTGAAGCATTTGAATTAAGGTGGTGTATTGGATGTACATAGTAATTTAAATGTGTTGGATAAGCTTCTGGGAGAAAACTGGTGAAAACAACTTAAAAAGCAAGAACTTCTGGAAGTTAGAAATAGCATTTCTCGGGTTGGTAACTAGCTACAGGAAATAGTGTTATCGGTTACAGCAGACGTTTTCAATTTCTGTTTTTCTATTATGAGTAGGGGTAATCGGTTACCATGTTTAGCGTAACCGATTATGAACCTGTGTTTTTGGTATTTAGTTTATTTTGAGTTGTTTTTAGTTCCCATTTGTTTTGCTTAGCTTGTATATATATCCCTCAGTTGTAACATTGAAAGTTTCATGCCAAATTGTATTCTTATCTCAATTACTCTCTCTCTTTCTCTCTAATTTCTTCACTTCATCTTCTTCAGTTATTTCTTTTACTCCATTAATTCACCACTTTAGTTTGTGTATGTTCCAACAGGGATGGGGGAGATTTGAAGAAGAAAATAAATTGTGCTAGTGAGTTTATACTTTGCAATTCCAAGAAGCATGGAGGTCTAAGGTTCAAAGACTGCAAGAAATTTAATTTGGCATTGCTTAGTAAATGGAAGTGAAGAGTTTTGTCCGAACTAAGCTCTTTTTGGTTCAAGATTTTGTCGTTCATATAAGGTGACGTGAAAACGCAAATGTTGGACTTTCCTTGTTTGGTGACAGGTAAAACGGTGTCAATTTGGTGAAAAGATTTAGTTGGCTTAACATCGGCTGGACCTGTAAAGTGCAATTAGCACATAAAGGCGATATCGTTTGGGAAACACATTTGGCTTGGGCATATTCCTTTCATGCTGCAGTTCAAAAACCTGTACTGCTATGTTATTAGTTCAAACATTCTGGTGCAGGAGGTTGGATTTTGGGTAGGGGATAGTGGTATTGAAACCTGCAAGTCTCTCATTTGTTTTCTAACCATGATGAAGCTTTGGCTGAATTAAATTTAATTTGCTGCTGGAAATGTTGTAGGAGGTTAGGCCATCAGAAGCGCTCGCGATAAGCATGTTTGGTGGAAGTGTGGAGTTGGCTTTTCGGTTGGTCATAGTTACAACGTATTGATGAGTTTGGATCAGTCGGAGTCCGAGGTGGGGGAGGAAGCTTTACAGGTTCTTAAGGAGTTATGGCAATCGAAACTTCCTAGCAAAATTTAAATATTCATGTGGAGGTTGTTAATCAATAAATTGCAAACTAAAGATGAATTGGAGAGGAGGAATGTTATTAATGGTAGGCATGAATTGGTGTGTCCTATGTGTTTTAAATAAGAAGATACTGTGCATCTTTTCTTCAATTGCGAAGTTAATCGTAACGTTTGGCAATCAACAAAGTAATAGCAAATAATCTAACTAGAAGTGTTAAGTTCAAGCAAAAGAATAGAAAGACAGTCACATTCAACTATGTCTTAAGTTTTTGAAGTCCCCATTCAACTACGACAAAATAATTAAAAATTCAATTTACTAAAAGTTTAGTCGTTACAAATATTATATGATGTTTTATTTAGCTGCAGTTTAACATAATGAATTTAGAATCTTATGCAATAGTCCACCTTGCTATCCGTCAAATAATTCTTCTTGCGCATCCACAAATTTAGAATTTTATATAGTAGTCTACCTTACTAGCCGTCAAACATTTTGTATTGCTGGTAGAAGTGTTGTTTTACCAATTCAACCAATTCTATAGGTCCCAGATTCAAAACTAAGATCAATAGAATCGGTGGAATAGGTAAAATAATCCTTACTCTAGATCTACAGTTCATTTCTTGCTAATGCCTGGGTAGTGTAGCTGCTATTATATACTCATTCCCCGGATTGAGTTCAGTTTACTGTTTTTTTTATATAAGGAAAAAGTGAGTTTAGTTGACACAAGTCATGGTGGATAATGCTTTAGTTTAGTAAAGATTTTTGAAAAATTCTTAATAGACCACAATCTTTTAACAGCACACACTACTAGTATGAAAGAAGCCATACAAATTTAGTGGTGGTAGAAGGAGTAATTTTTTTTAATGGATTTTAAAATTCTATCATGTGTCTCTGTCTTAACCAATAGCGGCCGAGAATCTATTATGGGCCAGTTTATTTCAGCTTTAAAAAAATGGATTTTTTCTTTGTATTTTTGAAAATAGATTTTCTAAAACCATTTTTCAAAATATTATAAATTTTTTTATATTCGTTTTTTCTAAAATGAAACACTTAATTTGACATCCTATAACTTAAACATACATAATTGAAGACTAAAACTTAGTCAAAATCATAATTTTTTCAAAAAGTTGTATTTCAAAAATGATTTTTATGAAAATCTATTTGAAATAGCTTCAAAGTTAAGTGATTTTTTAAAATTTTGATATCCAAATTTTTTCCCATAAATAGATGAAATACCTAAAATCACATTTTAAGAATTACTATTCAAACAAATTTTTCATTTGAAGTTTTTATAAAAAATTTCTTTGTAAAAAAATTTTTCACAAAATTTAGTAACACTATAAAAATCATTTTTAAAAAAAACCAAAACAAACGGGCTCTATATAATTGTAGAGTTTGGTTAATGGCTTTCATGTTTTCTTGTACTCAATGGAGTTGAATTTTTCTAGTTTTGATTATTAAAACCTTCCTTTCGAATCTAAATTTGTGATAGAGTTAGTTAGGTCTTAATTTAAAAAGTTTCGACCGCTTAATTTTCTAATGGTGGAAAGAGTTTGGTCTCGCCTTATTGTGTATGAGATATTTGATTTGGTTGACAATAGATTGGTGATTGATAATATGTATAGTATTTTGAAGTTGATATAACTAATATAATTTATGAAAATTTCTTCACCCACCTCCCAACCTTCTTGCCCACCCCTGGTGAATTTACCACAATACCCTTTGTTTCGGAAGTTCATTTTCGAAACTGTACTTTTTTTCTTAAAAAATGTGTTTTCGGAAATGCATCTCCGAAAACGTGTTTTTTTTAATATAAAATATTGATTTCGGAGACGCATCTCCGAAATAAAGTTACTTTTCAGAAAATGTTGTTTCGGAAGTTCATCTCCGAACGCACCCCCCTTGGGGAATTCGGAAATGAACTTCCGAAAATATGTCTGGACAGAAGAAAATGAAAAACAACAACAATTCGCTTTATTTAATCGGGTGAAGATTACAACGATAATATTACATATAATTAAAGTTACATATTGTTGAACACGGGTAGGTGGGGATGAGTCAACATTTTGATAACGTTGTCCGCCGATCTTTGAAGTTTGGCGTCCAACTCGATCGGGCCTTTCGATGAAAATCGGTCGAACGTTGTCCACATAACCGCTAAATCTTCGTCGTTCTTGATCTCAAAAGGTGTGAACTTAATGCCTCCCTCGTCGTTAAGCGATGGCGAGCGGTACTCGAGCTTGACAACCTTTCGATTCTCGGGATAGCGCAAAAGCGTGTTGAGCGACGGTATCAATTCCGCAAACGGCGTGTCGCGCGAGAAGCGAAATTGGAACGGCATCGGGTAGCCGGTTTCAAAGTAGACGAATGCTAGGTGGGGGTAGGTTTGTGTCATTTGTGTTTTGTGGTGTGGAGAGGATGAAGAAGAGTGTGTATTTATAGACTTATTGGAGCATTGATGGCCTAACAAACCTTATCCTGCCTCAGGGGACATTTCGGAAATGAACTTCCGAAAATAGGAGGCAGACTAGCATATTTCGGAAGTTCATTTCCGAATTATGCAGAAACAGACATAAATTTTGCATTTTGTTGATTGCTTAGTGTGTTGTCTAAATTGAACATATGGAATTGACATAAATTAGACAAGCAAGTCATAAAACATAATTATATTATAAATGTATTGAATCGGTCCGATTTTACATGATAAACAACAATACATACAAAAAACGATCCGGAACAAACTAAAATTCACCGAACCAATCGGTGGATCCTAAGTCCAAAATAGGCTCATTCTTCGACCGCTCTCTATTTTGCTCGCGCTCTTTGCTCATCATTTCTTCAAACTCCGCCATCCTCGAAACGAACGGATCCGGCCAAGTCTCCGCCTCATTTGAACGATGTGCCGTCCATTGACAAGAAGTAGCCGGTATAGGACAACCCGGTTTCAAAAACACTTGAACGAAGTGCCGCGATCGTAGATACCCGATGCATATGATTCGGACCGACGCGTCCAACGGCGGTCGACTATGAAGTGGAAAGAAAGTCTCACTTAGTCCAAACCTCGTCAAATCGATACACACCATATCATACGCACTTGCTATGAGATGACCCATATCGGGGAATGACATCCACTTCGAGACCGGAGCGATACCGGTAAGTGGTGGAACAAGTGCATCATGAATTTTTACAAACTTTTCTTGATTTTCATATAGTCGGCCGTAGATGTCCCGATACGAAGTCAACTCCGCAATGAGTTCCCGTCGGACTAAAGTGTGATTATTTTCCCCTTTACCGAGCAAACCCGCAACGGCCCGATATCCACAATTGCCGTCTCCTCCAACATCAACGATGTTATCGATATATTTGTGCATAAAAAGTGGCATCTCATCAATGTAGACAATGGGTGATTTTTTTATCGGCGGTGTGCGAGGTGACTTCGAAATACGGGCACCTTTGTTACCACTACCCTTGGACTTAGGTGTCTCATGAATTTCCGGTAACGATGCATCAACATGTTCAAAGTAGGAAGGAGATCATTTTGTTGATGTGTCATCTTGTGTAATTTTGGACTTTTTCGGTGCACCTTTAGTCTTAACCGGTTGAGATGGCGGTTTCAAATCGGTGGTCTCCGGAAATGCGATCTTTCGCAATTGTTCTTTTATATGCATTTTTGTTGTGTCGTCCGCTTTAGTAAACTTCTCCAATATCACTTCCAACTCGTCGGAGATGGTGATTTTGGAGTCATTTTCTTTCGGCAGGTCAAAATCATCAAAACGAAGTTTCTTCCAATGGTCGGCTACCTCATCCATGCGTATGGGTGAATTCAAATTCTTTTTTTTTGCAAGTATACAAGCACATGGTAGGTCGTATGTCTTTCTAATCGTGCACCCACATAATGAACTATCCGGCCCCGTCGTCTCCGGCCGCTTAGCTTCATGAAACAAAAAATTCAAACCCGTTCGAGATATGTTGTAAATCAATTGGGAGAATAGAATTTTCCCTTTAAACCGGTGTTCCATAACCGTCTTGCTCCGACCGAACGATGTTTGAATTTCATTGTGTTGATTTTCAAGCATTTGGTTCACAGTGTCCCATCCCCGACACAAATCTCCCTTGCTATCACCCAACCACCTCTTGAAGACCGCATGTGCGGATTCAACTCGGTTAGTCGTGGTGCAACCAAGATGTCTAACTCGATTTGTCCAAGCGCACACGACTTTTTCTCTAACTTTGTCAAGAATGGTGGATTCGACATAATGACAAAAAGTCTTAAGGGAACCACATAATGACCTAAAGTGTACCAATTCCCTCCATGCCGCCATTATCCTATCAACCACAACACCGGCTTTAACAACTTTACCGTTTTCATCCGGCCTATCTTTTGTCCCAACCGCGGGTTTCAACTTGCTTCTCACGTTGCAAGTTATGTGATACCGGCAAAGTAAAGCGGTAGATGTCGGGAAGACGGTATCGACCGCATTCATCAAAGCATTGTCCCGGTCGGTGACAATGACGTTTGGCATAACCGCTTGATCAACTAACAAAGACTTGCAAATTCCCAAGGCCCACGTAAAGTTGTCTTCTTTTTCACACTCCAAAAAAGCAAACCCCACCGAATAAGTCTTGTCCGTCGAGGTCACACCGACGATCTCTAGAAGAGGAAGCCTATACTTGTTTGTCTTGTACGTCGAATCCATGACTAGAACGGTTGGAAATGTGTTGAACAATTTGATACTTTCGGGATGAGTCCAAAAAATATCACGCACGGTAACTTTGTCCTCGGAGGTTCGGAAGCTTGAAACATAATTGTTATCGCCTAGAAGTTTCAAAAGTTGTTGCATTTCCGACCGAGGGCCCATATTCAAAACCTTGAGATTGTGCCGTTCATTGTAAACTTGCTTGATATTTGAAACGCTATCCGGTTTCTTACGCTTCAAATCGGCAAGTATGTTGCGAGGCGCCACTTTGACTATCGTTAGGTCCGATATCACATTTCTCTCTTCGCGGGACAAACGACACGCCATTGGATGCCCGTGTAACTTGACATCCAAGGCATGATTATGCATTCCACAAATTACGGTTAACCGCCACAAATCATCAACCCTCCGAGTAGCATGCAACTTAAAGGGACACCCGCACTTTCTCGACCCCGTGTCCTCGTGTTTTAGCACCCGGTTTGATTGTACATAACTACCACCCCGTTCGCAATTCAAAACAACTAAAGCTTTCCGCCAACTATTTCCGTTGTCCGACCTTAAAATAACAATTGCAAATCCATTTTTGTTAGCTTCCTTCCGAACCCAATCAAGCAATTGTTCGCGACACGGGAAGCTCCGATCAATTGTAAAATGTTGCCGAACATCGACCGCATTGATCATAGGAGTAACGTCAATAACCGGATCGTTATTATCATTGACAATTTCTGGAACTAATACTCCATCGTCTTGCACAATGTTGTCCGGATGCACCATACCTAACAAATGAATAAATTATCAAAAGTTGGCCAAAACTGTTTTTTTTTACTGCCAGGCCTATTTTCGGAAGTTCATTTCCGAAATATGTTAGGTAACATATTTCGGAAATGAACTTCCGAATTATATCAGTGTTCAGCAGAATTTTGTTGAATCAATGTAGTGAAATAGGGAATGAAATAAGTGATGTTTACCTGAAATTGTAGCTTCCTATGCTCCCTTTAATGTGATCAACGGTTTGAAACTTGATTTTAGGACGAAAAATGGATGGAGATTGATTGGGTTTTGGAGAGGGTTTGGAAAAGTGTTGGAGAAAAATGATGAAATAGTGAAGGAGGGAAATTTGTATATGCAGAAATATTTTCGGAAATGAACTTCCGAAAATATTAACGGTTTTGACATTTTCGGAGGTTCATTTCCGAAGACAAAAAAAATTCAAAAAAAAAAGCGCTTCGGAAGTTCATTTCTGAAGCAGGGGTAGTTTTGGTTTTTTGCTGGGGGTGACCCCCATAGGGAGGTGGCTAAAGAAAAATTCTAATTTATTTCTTTAAAATTAGGTTATTATTATTGGGAATGATAAATATTGTCACGTGATTTTATATTGGTAAAAAAATTCGTTAACATATTTCTAAAACATTTAAATATCTAATTAGGAAAATACTTGTAGTATTACATGTGTTTGTTATAGATATTTTTATATATCAAATGATTAAAAAATATGAAGTAAGCAGCATAAGTTGTATAAGACATCTTTTTCATAGAATGTTTAAACACCTTCAAAATAATTGAACGAAGTAATTATAATCCACATAGTTTGCTTTTTAATAGATACACCAAATGGAAAGAAAAAAAAATTAAAATAGAAAAAACCAGGTAAATAGGGGAACTCACGAGAACAAGCAAACCTTTCATTTTTTTATTGTTCTCATTTTATTTTCTATATAGAGAGATAACTCTGGTGCATGGCGAGGACGATTGTGTCAGGTAATGCTAAGGGATGATCCAACGATGAAGCATAATCGGGGGATCATTCCCAACTAAGGGGAACAAA
Organism: Vicia villosa; assembly: GCF_029867415.1. Classification (NCBI taxonomy): domain Eukaryota; kingdom Viridiplantae; phylum Streptophyta; class Magnoliopsida; order Fabales; family Fabaceae; genus Vicia; species Vicia villosa. Next base: position 809,552 of record NW_026706811.1, on the reverse strand, counting down.
TTCTTGGACCTTTGTGAGACTGAGACATCAGAAATCTACTAAAGCGATAACTCTGAGACAAGATAGAGGAAGATATCATTGGTTCGGATGATAAGTACAAAAATAACAATAAATCGAGACAAGTTCTAATAGATTGTGATTGATAAAGTATGGATATTACATTCTACTTTATGGACGCTCTAGGGGATAATATGCACACAAAACTTCTATCCTGCGGTATTTTTTTTTGACGTTTATAAATGTTGAAGGCAAATAGTTTGTTTTTGTAAGTTATCGTAACGTTGGAGATAATATCAAAATGGTTAGAACTTTGAATAAGGCAGGGTTTGGATTGTTCAAGGCGTGGAACAATGTTAAGGAGTTTAATAGTTTTGAAGAAAGACATGACAGGAAGTTAAAGAAGGTTCAACAAGTAGAATATCACAGGTCCAATGGAGAGAATGTTATTAGAGCGGGTTCTATTAATTGGTGTTAAGGAGAAGACAAAATCAAGAAATAAGGTGTATAATGATCAAGGGATATTGAAGTTTAAATCTTATGTTGATTTAGTGGTTATAAGGTGTAAGAAATAAGTTGTTAAGGCATTCCCTACCAAGGAAACTTCATTCGCTATGGTCTTTAGAGAGGGTTCCATGCTACTTGTGGAGATCAACACACCCTCGTGGTTATGACCCCAATGTATTGAAGTAGCAAATAAGGAAAGATTGAAGTGTGTGGCGGACCTGATCGACAAATTGAGAGAAGTTGCCCATATGCGAGAATTCGTGGCCAAACATTGAGCCGCTAGAAGATATAACTCCAAAGTCAAGCCAAGAGATGCAAGAGGAAGACCCGATATTAAAAGAGGTGGTTCTACCAGCACATTAGGAACAACTATAACATAATGTGGATGGGCCATATTGCATATTCCAAAAGCTCATTTATGAGGAAAACAAGCTATAGGGGTTAGAAGGACCGCTTTTGGCCAGAACCTGGAACGCTCTTCGTCTTAAATATTATTACAATGAAATTATTTTTAATTTCCTAATAGACATCATAACTATGTACTTGTGAATAATTTCTTGAGTGTTTATGACAACATGGATATTTATCTAAATATTTTGGTATGTTGGACTTCATAGAAAAAATCCTTGTCGCACCTTGAGGAACTATTTGCCGAACTTCATAAACGAAGATCCTTGCTTCCCTTTGAGGCAATACTTGTTGGAATTCATAGCAAAGATCCTTGCGCTCAGTTAAGGTGATGTTCGTTGGACTTCATGACAAAGATTTTTGCCGCCCCTCAGGGAAATTCAGATGAGCAACCCAACGCCTCTACTGAGGGACTTATGGTTTCATAACTTTGGCTATATATAACTTTTTCCCAAAATACTTATATCTCCTAGGCTATTTAACACCTCTCTTGAATGATTAAGTGTTTCCTCTAGCAGGGTAAGACATAAAAATCACACCTAAGAGGCATGACCAAAGTCTAGCCTAAGAAACTTAATTACAAGTCTTGTTTGAGGGTTGGATAGAAATCTCGTTCGAGATATTCATCGCCTCGCTTGAGGGACTTATGGTCTCATCAGTCGTGTTACATATAATTTTCGCCTAAGATACTTAGATCCCCAAAGATAAGTTAAACCTTGCCTAAGGGACTTAGTATTTCTCAAGCGGTATCAGACACGAAAATCATGCCTGAGAGGCGCGACCAAAGTCTCGCCTAAGAGACTTAATTATAAGTATTATTCAAGGGCTTGATTGAACTTGAAATTCTGGTATCAGATATGAGATGTCGAACAAGATGTCAAGACACGATATCTGAGTTATGAACAAGAATAATAACAGCAACAATAAACATGCAGAAGGTAAATAACACAGTGATATGTTTACCCAGTTCGGAACAATCCATCCTACCTTGGGGGCTACCAAGCCAGGATGAAATCAATATCCGATAGTATCAATTCGAAGTTAAACAGTCCCAGTTTACCCTTCTCACTTAATCACTACCCTTCCCATGACTTCTACCTAAGACTCACCTAGGTATGATGCCCTCCTCAAATCCCTTCCAATCACAATCCCCGTGACAAAAATAAAACCCAAAGAAAAATAACCAGAAGATACTCTTCCAGAACAAACTACTCCTCGATGCTTAAAAGCTTACGAGGATGCAAATACTCTCATTACTTAAAAGCTTCGGAGATCAAAACAACATTCAACACCTAATGGTTTGTGAATGTACACATATGGAACACACAGAAAATAAGGATTCCTAAACCCTAAAACAAATAATATCAGTTCCACGCCTAAAATAGGTTACATCCCTTCTATTTATAAATATGTCTTTTTTTGGACTGGGCTTCAAATCACAGCAGTGAGGCAACAAACCATTGCACAGGTGACCATGTGAATGATCTTCAAATTTTCTAAGTTACGTTGCGTTGGTCTGATTTAGGCAACAAACCATCTTCTTTAAGAGTCTTAATGATTTCCAAGAGCTCCTTCTTCTCATCTTGTAGTAGAACTGCAGAGTTTCTATGCTCTATTACCTTCTTTCAAAGCCTTTCAGTCTCCAAGTGTAAGTATCAGATATGCCTAAGAGGGAGGGTGAATTAGGTTTTCAAAAATTAATCGGTTTAATGAGAATACTTCTAATAATTTTTGGTTAAGTGTTTGAAGGTTTTGGATGGTTCTTATCTTTTTCTTGGTAATGGTGATGAAAGAGATAAAATGCGGAAAGATAAAGAACACAACGATATATATTGGTTCCCCTCACAATCCGAGAGTACTTCAGTCCCCTTTCAAACACGAAAGATATTTCACTATAGTTAGAATGATTGTACAAGCCTATGCTTACTATCTAACCTATAGGGTGATCATAGGTTCTTAACACCTTTAAGATCAAGCAACACTAATGTGAATGAAGAACAATCCTCTTCAAACACAACACTTACTTCCAACAATCCTGGATAGTAAGGAAAAAATATTCTTTTGAATTTATACAAGAGTTTATGATGAAATATGTAGAGCAATATCAATCTTGGATTGATCTTCTTCTTCAAGTAAACAATTCTCAATAGGTATATAAGTGTTCGCAATGAATGTATGAAACTTAGAATGATTTCTCAATGAAAATGTGTATGATAAGTTTCACTAAAAATTCTGGTTTGTATGAACACTTGAAGATATTGAAAGATGAAGAAATTTTATGCTTATGAATTGTTAATGAAGAAGGTGAATAATGAATATGAAAGATGTAGAATATATAGTGTGGTAAACACCCTTTTGAAAGGTCATTTTTCCATGAAAAAATGCAATGATTAAGTGAAGAAAATATATTTTCGTTTGGGTGAAAACATGCAAGAGAAAAACACACTGGTTCAGTAGGAACCGGTTCCTGCCTGGGACAACCCGGTTCCTGCTGAACGTTACAGCAGAAAATTTGAAATTTTGTACGTGGGAACCGGTTCCCAGCTAGGGACAACCCGGTTCCTAGTAGTAAACCACAGAACTGAAGAAATGCTGCAAGCTGGAACCCGGTTCCCAGCTAGGGTGGAACCGGTTCCTGGAACCTTTACTTAGGATTTTGACATTGAAAAAAAAGGTTTCAAAGGTAATTAATGTATGAAACTTTGTAGTATGTAATGAAATGCATGTGGAATATATTTGTGAACATTTATATATCAAAGTGAGAATTATTTATACCTTTGACGCTTTAGCTTGATATAAAACTTCACAAATCTTCAAGACTTGAAATGATGGAAATTTGCTTAAGACTTGATATTCTTTTTGCACATCCTTTATGAAAGTTGATATCCACATTGTCTTCATCAAAACCAAGTATGATTGAGAAGCTTGCAATTACATTCTCCCCCTTTTTGATGATGACAACCAAGTCTTGAAATGTCTTTGAAAAAGTTGTTTTGTGCTTGAAATTTGTTGAACAATGCAAGGCTCCCCTATGTTAGTGACTCCCCCTAAATCCATGATTTCTCTTTGATTTATGGTAATGAGTTCATTTGATGCTTTTAATTATGGCCTGCATTTTCTTTGAAACAAAACAACAACAAGCATGCATATTCTTCTCCCCCTTTGTTATTATCAAAAAGGATGGGGAAAAAGAAAAAATAGATATAAAACTTAAACATAACACACATGGAATAACATAAACATAACACACATATATTAAATGATACGAGAAGTACGGAACGATACGAAGTTTTAACGATTACAACACAAACAAATACTTAGTCTTAAACATCACAAAACATAAAGAACACAATGTCTAGAAAAACATATACATAAAGAACAATAAAACATAACATAGAAATAGAACAATTAATTAGTCACATTCATTAATTTGCTCTTCATCATCTCCACTCCCATTCCCATCAACTTGGTTATCTTCCTCTTCACTTTCTTCTTCTTCTTCATAGTGAGCCAAGATGCGTCTTTGAGTGCGTTGAATCTCACGGATTTGCCTCCTCATAAGACTATGTTCATAGTTGTTTTCTCGTTTGTTGTTATCAATAGAGGTTTGAATGGAGCAAAGTTTGTTGAACATCATCTCCATGGTATAGCCACCTTCGGGAGGTTGAGGAACATGAGGGACGGTTGGCTCAAAATCAATTTTGTAGAAGAATCTTCCTTCTCTATCTGTTACAATTCCGGTATTCTTGAGCGCGATTGTGGAGGATATAGCACATTCTTGTTCATCCATGGTTTTCTTAGGTTCCCTTTGGAGAAGGACACCGGCATTCCTAACAATGTGAGAGATAGCCCTTGCATACGGTAAACCACCCTTAAGAGAAGCCATGAGTTGCATGTGGCGCATGATGGAAAGAGCCCAATTTACCTCAATGCCACGAGTCAAAGCAACCAAAACCATACATTCAAATTCATTAACACGATAATGGTTAGAGTTTTTCGGAAATAAAACATATCCAATGATAAGATGTAACATGCTATCACTAACCAATAAGCTTGAACCAAACATGTTGTATTTTGTAGCAAGTTGTTGTCGAACCGTATCACGTTGAGTTGGTCGACACATGTTAACAAAAACATCAACCTTACTATAAGGTTGTCAATCCTCCAGAATGTTACCTTGAATGAGCACTAAACCCTCATATGGAACTCCTAGCAATTTTCCAAATTCTTCAACATCTAAACAAATATCTTTTCTAGATACCTCAGAAGTTAACATAAAATCCCCAAATTCATCTGTAATAATCTTAAGATTACGATAGAACTCCCTAACCAAATCCGGATAATATTCATCATGGAGTTTACCGTACTTAGCCGGAAGGAGATTCCTATTCCGAATGTTGAAAGTGATTCTCCGACTTTTGACCGTTTTAGGAGCCTCTTGAGGTTCTTCACTAGTTTCACCAACTTTGTTCTTCCCTTTTGCATTCCTTGTAGCTCTTGGTGCCATGGTTGAAGAGGATTTGAGAGTTAGGGTTTTGGTTTGGGATTTTCGGATTTGGAGAGTGGAGGAAGATTTGAGTGAGATATGTGAAAGAATGTAAGATTATATAGAGGTTTGAGGTAGTGGGTAATTAAAATTTGTTGGTTAAAGTGAGGTAGTGGAGCTTTTAATGGAGTTTGACAATGGAGGTGGAAGGGTGTTTGGAGAAGATGAAGATGAATGTATGTGAAGAATGAAAGTAAATGTGTGGTTGAATAGAGATAAAGTGAAATTAAATGATATAAAAGAATAAGTGAAAAATAAAAATAAAATGAGTAATACGTACCAGCCACAATAAAAGCAAGAAAAATTCTGAAAAAGTACGTGGGAACCGGTTCCTCTCTACATGGAACCCGGTTCCTGAGACCCAAAAAAGTTACGCTTCTGGAATTTACTATGAGGAACCGGTTCCTCCCTACATGGGAACCGGTTCCTGGACAGAAAAAGTCCAAAAACTTGATTTTTATGAAATAGAAAGCATATATAACACATATAAACATTAAGACATAATATATAAACATAAATAAAGCATTTTTTGACACACATGAATTGTTAGAAATGTGTACCTTTGATTTATGGTAATGAAGAACACATTTAAACATCACCTTCATCTAAAATTCCAAGCTCTCGTCAAATTTTGTAAAACGATTCTTTTGGAAGAGGCTTGGTGAAGATATCTGCAAGTTGGTTATGAGTATCCACAAATGTTACTTCGACATCTCCTTGAAGGACATGGTCTCGGAGAAAATGATGTCGAATGTCTATGTGTTTGGTTCTTGAATGCATGACCAGATTTTTTGTGATATTAATTGCACTTGTGTTGTCGCATCGAAGAGGAATGCATCCGAGATCAAGTCCGTAGTCACGAAGTTGTTGCTTAAGCCAAAGAATTTGTGCACAACAACTACCTGATGCTATGTATTCTGCTTCGGCCGTGCTAAGAGCAACACATGCTTGCTTTTTACAAGCCCATGAGACTAATGCATTTCCAAGAATGTGACAAGTACCACTTGTGCTTTTACGATCAGTTTTACAACCTCGATACTTAGTAATATCAATTGGAGTACCGGATTCATCTTGATCAACATATATACCGGAGCCCATTGGAGTATTCATTGCTTTACAATTATCCATATCAAACTTCTTCAATAATTCTTTACAATATTAGGATTGATTGATAAAGATTCCATCCTTGAGTTGCTTAATTTGTAATCCAAGAAAGTAGTTCATCTTTCCCATCATAGACATCTCGAATTCTCCTTGCATCATCAATGAGAATTCCTTACACATTTCTTTGTTGGTCGATCCAAAAATGATATCATCAACATAGACTTGAACCAATAAAGTGTTACTTTTGATTTTCTTAATGAACAAAGTTCTATCAACCTTACCCTTTTCGAAACCCTTTTCACACAAAAAATTGCTAAGTCTATCATACCATGCTCTAGGTGCTTGCTTTAAGCCATAAAGAGCCTTTCTCAACTTAAAGACATGTGAAGGATTCTTGAAGTCTTCAAATCCCGGGGGTTGTTTGACGTAGACTTCTTCATTGATGTAGCCATTCAAGAATGCGCTCTTGACGTCCATTTGATAAAGCTGGAAATTTAATGAACATGCATAAGCAAGTAAGAGACGAATAGCTTCTAACCTTGCAACCGGAGCAAATGTTTCTTCAAAGTCGATTCCTTCTGCTTGATTGTAACCTTGGGCCACCAATCTTGCTTTGTTTCGAACAATTATACCGTTCTCATCAAGTTTGTTCTTAAACACCCATCGGGTACCTATGATGTGTTTATTACTTAGTCTAGGAACAAGTTCCCAAACTTGATTTCTCTCGAATTGATTTAATTCTTCTTGCATTGCATTTATCCATTGATCGTCTCCTAAGGCTTCATCAACTTTGGAAGGTTCAATTTGAGAAACAAAAGCCATGTGTAAGAAAGCATCTTTGAGATTTAATCTTGTTGAAACTCCTTGGCTAATATCACCAATAACTTTATCAATAGGATGATCTCTATGAGTTCTCCATTCTTTTGGTAGATCATTGGTGTTTGATTCTTGTTGTACACTTTCTTGTTGAATTTCTGGTGCCTTTACAATTGTATCATTTGAAAGTTCTTCCGGGGGTAAATCTAAAGGATCATCATCATCACAAACAACTATTTCCTCCTTAGAGGTGTTAGTCTCATCAAAAGATACATGCATAGATTCTTCAATAGTTAAAGTTCTTTTATTATAAATTCTATATGCTTTACTAGAAAGAGAATAACCAAGAAATATACCTTCGTCGGATTTCTCATTAAACTTACCAAGATTGTCTTTGTCATCGTTGAGAACAAAGCACTTGCATCCAAAAATGTGAAAGTGAGAAATGTTTGGCTTTCTTCCTTTGAAGAGTTCTGTCATACCCCAAAATTTGCCCTGCTCTTTTCATCTTCAAATGACTCAAGGTTCAAGGGTTTATTCAAGCAACATCCTCCTAATCAAGGGCCTTTCAAAATTAGGGTTTGCATTTTATCAAAGGATGTTGAATCTCAAAGGACTCAAATGGATCTCAAGGTGTCACATATGTATCAAAGCATATCCATGCCAAAAGTCAAGCTTCAATTCCAAGGATTGCTCATTCAATGGCTCAGATGACCAATAATCGACTATGCTGACCTAAAAGTCAACTATAGTCAAAACACAGTCAAACTTCAAGATTTTTGGTCAACATCAAGTATGTGAGTTTAAACCCATCATTTGATCAAAGGATGATCATGATCTATCAATAAAAACTCAGAAATGAACAAATGCAAAGGTTCAAATTAGGGTTTTTATAGGAGAAAGTCAACTCAACTTTGACTGGTCATAACTTTCACATGGAGCATCAAAAATTTCCCAACCAAAGCCTATTTTGTAACCCTAATATGATGAGGTATATATTCTAAATTCACTGAGCATAGAAGGGGAGGGGGGGCAGCCACGAAAAAGGAAAAAAGAGGTGGAGAGGTAAAGGTTCCAAAACTCACAAAACTAGGGTACGATTATAAACACATCCCAGCAAGTATCAATCAGTTCCAGGTGGTCCATCATCTTCCTCAATGTCCTAGGAGCCTAACCAGTGCCTTACTAAAGCTCCATGCACGCAGAATTGCGCCCCACGCCCCTCACGGTTTGCAATAAAGTTCCAATCTTGAATCTTTAATTCACGTAATTTAAACGATTTCTATGCTTACATACATGTTCATGGTGATGCTTAGAGACTTTTAGAATCATCGTTGGCGAGATTTGATGCAGATACGAAGAGATGCCATTGTTAGGGCATGAAGGTTCTTGCTCTTCGTATTCGTATTTGCAGGGATTTTCAGGTCGCGATAAGGCCATATTTGAGATCAGAGGAAGGTTTTACGTTGATCTGGTCGGTTTGTTTTCCGTTTTCGTTAGCGTTTTCAAGTTTGATGGTGGAGACTAACCGGAGAAGGTAACCGGCGCGCCTCCGGTCCGGTGGTTGGGTTTTTCTGGACTCCTTTGACTAGTGCGTGGCATTATGGTGCATCGTGATTCGTTAGTCAACCGAACACAATTCTCTCTCTGCTTCTGGTTGGCCTATCTAGAGGAGAAGGGGCCCACGCGTTAGTTTATTATTTCAATTAACATGCTTGTCTTTTTATTTATTTATTAATCAATGGGTATCATACTAACAGCAAACAAGCGCAGGATAATTGGTTAAGAGTGAAAGGGGGTGAACCTCATGACCTGGGTTCGACCCCAGGTGTAAACAAGGTTTTTTATGCTTATTTGTTTTCAGGTCCAGTGCTTTGCCTCCCTTCCTGTCTACGATACACCCCTCATAGCAAGACCACAGGATTTCCACTAGCTAGATCCAACGTATGTGAAAGCGCTGGTGCATCATGGAGCTTCAAAGGACAATAACACAGGATTGCTTTCCCAGGCTTTTCTATATAATTTTTATTATTTTGTTTATAATTTTATTATTTTGTTTAGATTAAATATTAATAAATTATGTTTAGTTTAATCAATTAGTAAAACTAGGATTAGGGTTAGGATTACAATATTTTCCGATTACTCTGATTATTTCGATTCCTCGATTTAATTAATTTAATCTTAATTATTATAAATCACAAAAACCCTATAAAAGTGGCCAATACATTAGGGTTTGCCCGATGCCGTTGTCCATTTGGCAAAAATATCAACTCCAATACAACTAATTCAACTAATTCTGGTTTAATTCTCTCCACGACCCGACTAAAGCTGTTAGTCGTATTAGACGAGGGATAAAAAATATATAATTTAAAATACATTTAATTTGCTGCCCGCGACGATCAAATCTATCGATCTGAGTAACCAGCAATGCCCCATTAATCCGTTAGCTATACTGATCAAATCTATTGATCATCGCATCTAACGGTGACATATTAAATCAGGGTTGTACGCCCAAACATTCAAAACACACTAAACCACGATACTACGGATTTTCATCCCTTCAATGCTGCGATTTTCAAATCTACGATAAGGTAATTCAAAATACCTTCGAACTTCGCATTTCCAAAACTACGACAGGCCATTCAAAAAGCCTTCAAACACTTTCATAATCAATTCAAAGGCGTACAACCCTGTGCCCGAACTACGTTGACTCTGATTCTCCCTAAGGAGATACGTAGGCACTTGGATAACCAAGGTGAGTCCCCCTCCCTAAAACCTCCAGTCAGTTCAAATCGCCCTTTTCACTTCTTTAGCTATTAACCTTAACTTTTAGCCATAAGCCTTAACCTTAGATACAAACCATAGGAAAGGGTTGAGGGTGCCTAACACCTTCCCTCCACCTGATTATAATAACTTACCCAGATCTTTATACTGCGTAGGGTTTCCTATTCGCCCTTCAGAATAGGTGGCGACTCTAAACCTTCAATTTTAGGGCAGGTTGCTACAGCTGGCGACGCTGCTGGGGAAATACACTAAAGGTGAATTATTATGCTCCTAAGGCTTGAGAGGGTTTAGGTTTGTGGTTAAGGGTTTAGGTTTTTGGCGCATTTTAGGGTTTGGCAAATTTGCCATTTTTAGGGTTTGGGGAAGGGTTTGTGTTTTTAATAAATATTTAATTTTATGCTTTATTTATTCATTTATTGTTTTTATTTGCATTAAATGTTTATTTGCCATATTTGCATTAAAATGTTTAACTGTTATATAATTTGCACTGTTGGGTATATATAATTGCTGTTAAGCCTAAGCGTGGGAATTATATTTAAGACCAGAGGGGAACTACATCGCCTACGAGTCTTATTATAATTCCACTCAGAGTGGGTTAAATATCCGGAAAGGTCTGATACGAGGCTCGACCTTGTTGAGGGCTGGACTTGGTATTTAGCTGATCTCTCTGGGAACCTACCCCTAAAACTCGAACCTCATGGATAAATGAGTTGTTCTAAAATTCAAAGAGACAAAAAGTCTCGGCGGCTACGAACGACCCCATGAGACCTTCTAGAACATACCAATGGGAAGGGTAGGCACCCTAAGCCGCTACGTCGAACCTAGGGCTTATGTGCTTACGTGCTTATTATATATGTGCAATCTATATACTGCGAATGTCTGGAATTTTAATTTTGCAGGTACTCCTACGCGTTCCTTGGCCTGCAGGGACTCTATTCCTAAAATCGCATCCTTCGCACGAAGGACATCTACATTTATGCACGTTGATTGGCCTCTCGATGACCATGAGACCTAGTGACTGTCATGAACGGTCACTCCGCGCCTGCATCTACGCACCCCCTAGCCTGTAGGGATTTTCCTTTTATATCTTTGTATTCTTACAACTACGTGTCCTTCCCGCGAAGGACATCTTCGTTTACGCACGTCAATTGGCCTCTCAATGGCCATGCGATTTAGTGACTGTCTTGAACGGTCACCTCGTGCTTACATCTACACAGTCCCTAGCCTGTAGGGACTCTATTTCTAAAATCGCATCCTTCGTACGAAGGACATCTTTGTTAGCATACGTCAATTGGCCTCTCGATGGCCATGCGATTCAGTGACTATCTTGACGGTCACCTCATGCTTACATATACGCATTCCCTAGCCTATAGGGATTCTGCTTCTAAAAATCACATCCCTCATATGGAGGACAACTTCATTAGCATACGTTCAATTGGCCTCTCGATGGCTATGAGATTTAGTGACTGTCCTGAACGGTCACTCTGTGCTTGTTTCCGCGCACCCTCTAACTTGTAGGGTTTGGATTTCCATCTATACATCTTTCATCCCTAGCCTGTAGGGATTTCACTCCACCCGATATCGTCCTTATATAGGTTGTGTTCCGCATAGAGAACCTTCCCACGAGGGACAACTTCATTGGTACACGTCGAACGGCCTCTCGATGGCCATGAGATTTGGTGACTGTCTTGAACGGTCACCAGCCGCTACCTTCTGCATACTCCCTAATCTAAGGGATTTCCATTGGCGCGTCATAACATCTATCTTGCAAGGATTTCATGAGGGTATAATGTCGCCTCTAAGGTTATCCCTAGGAATATACGTCACACGTCTGCATTGAATACAAGGAGTTATAATGCAAGGAGTCTCTCGCATACGCGTGCATTCGCATTTTCATGCATTCATACATTTACATTTGCATGTTCACCCGCATCCACACTTACCGTGCTAGCCGATTTCCTGAGACTCACGAAGATAATCAAAGGATCATAAACTACGGAGAAAGGAGGATCAATTAATGGGAATGAACTTGGTCTCACAAAAAAAAGGGATGCCTTTCGCCATGCCAGTTATATGTATATGCCTTTTTGTAACAAGATTGTAAATACAACAAAGGTTATCATCGAGCAAGGATTAGTTCAACAAAGAAGTTCCCTCATAGATGCACTCAAGGGGTATCTAGTCATAAGGGGGTTCATCTATGAACATAGCAAAACTTACGTGGACGCTCTACGATAACTTGGGGGCAAGGGTCAGTCCAACTAGGGCAATACCCTGAACAAAGATGCTTATTTACAATGGAGTAAAGGCGACATATGTTAACTCCCCACCAAGGGACAAAAGGGTCATAGGTGATGCTATCCTTAGGAAAAGCAAAAGAGGTTCAGTTAAAGGAAACTCGTGAAGTTCCGATACGACAAAAACCCACCGCTAACAATTTATTCCCGACAGGTTTGACGTGCCCAAGGAACTCGAGGTTACCCTTCACTTCTACAAGTTCATCAACTAAGGAGTAAAACAAGGTCAATGGATCTACAAAGGAGGTTGTCCCTAGGATCAATAGGTGTTTATCATGCTCAAAATTTCAACCCCTACGGTCGCTAAGTGTTACTCAAGATAAAAAGTTGTACCTTCGGATTAGCAATTCTAATGGGATGACCATGCAGGTTTTGGAGTCAATTCATTTCGCTCACTATTACGACTTTCCAGGTTTTAGGATTATTAACAAACTTAAGGGAGAATGACGAATACAAATAACTAAGTCTCGCTAAACGTGTGCTTTCAAGGTAAGACCGAGCCGAGGATGTACAGGCATTGTTTCAATTCCTAAACAGTGGAGATATAAGGATGTTAATCCCTCGTCACCCCCTCGAGCCAGGAGTTGGAGTTTGTTTCTACTTTTCAAAGAAAACCTTGATTTTAACCAGGGGCAGGGTAGATTTCGATTAATTCAATGGTGTATTTTGGTTGTCAAGAGAATCAATCAATGAAGCAAAGGATTCAAGCAAAGGATCAAGCATATCTTCTTCCTCGCATTCATCCAAGAATGAGGGAGCAATGGAAACAACATCTTCTTCCTCAATATATCATTCAAGATTGAGGACGTATCAAAGTCGAAGCTTGCAAACCAGGGTCAACATGGCAGTCACAACATTCAATATCCAAAGATCAAACCTCAAAAGGAGCTTTCAAAAGAAGAACGCCCGCTAAGTCAAAATGGAAATTTTCATGAAAGAAAACAAAAACGACTTAGGCAAAAATTTGGGCATCCTGATGGATCAAATTCAAAGGAATTAGTTCATGCAAAAATAAGGGATAAAAACAAAAGCGAAATACAAAGGATATTCTTGTGACTGCTAAACCATCAAAGCTTCACATCAACGCTTGGATCTTTACAACACTTTTATCAGTGCTTGGATCTCTACTAAGGCTTCTGCTCGACATCAAAACTGAAACGATTCTCTTACAAACAAAGCACACTCATTGGGTTAGGCGAATTTTAGGATTTGGAGAACATCAAGGAGAAAGGGGTGGGTTAAATAAATTTAGAGCCTTATATCTGTTGTTTCTTAAACCATTAACCAGGCCAAGTTACAACATTCAAAAGTCCTAATTGAGGCAAGGTTAACTACGAAAGCATATTAAGCAGAATTCTGTTATTACCGACTCCTAAGGTTTGTTAAAACTATTTCTAACCAATGCGCTTCTTCAAGCATTATTTTCAAAACCATCCAGTCCTAATTCATAACGGACTTCGATTTCAAAACTTGCATATGCATCGCATTAGAGTTACTTCTCAAAGGGTACAGCGCCATCTACGAACATACACTTAGCATCAAGGAGATCTCGAAATGGGTTAATCAAAGGCGATCATTTCTAATAAAGACTCTGGAATAGGGGGAACCACATCTAGGGGGTTCTCCTAAACAGGGGCAAAATTTCAAGGATCACAGGGGCATGCAATCAAACATATTATTCACTAGGGGCATTCTTCTTAAGGTTCAATTGACGTGGGGCACACCTCGAAGCAGTAACAAACAGGGGCATGTCAAGCGTGGGATAAATTCAAAAGGATAGAACACCATGGATAACCCTCCATATCCTTGAGATCAAGGGCATACCCTTCAATCTAAATGGCGAAGCATATGACCAGGCTATTTCTCGGGGCACTTCCTTCATGGCTTGGAGATCATAGGCATCTCTTTCCACTAAACATTGGGGCATTGGATATCAAATCCATAAGGTAAACAATTCAAAAGGTTAAAGGTGTGGAGAATCTCCAAAGGTTAAAGGTGTGGAGAACCTCGAAAAGGTTAAAGGTGCGAATTGCAAAAGGTGAAAGACGTGGAGAATTTCAAAACTCAAAAGCGTGGAGTAATTCAAAGAGCCAAACTGGGGCAAGACGCACAGCAAAAAGGAAAGGCGTTCTCACACTTTACGACATCGAACAAATCTTTCTCCTATCTACGATCTAAAAAAAAAGAACAGGGATTAGGAAATCGCGCTAGCATCCAACAACCATCCAACATTAGCAAGCTATATACGCTTATCATTGGAGCATCATGCAAAAACATAGAAATCATGAAAATACATATAAATCATGCATTACATACATTGGTTGATACATTACACCTTTTCAGGTAGTCTTCTCTAAGACAATCATCGCCTTTTCCGAGAACCTTTTTAGGCAGTCTTCTTTAAGACATTCTCTTTCTAAGAACCTTTCTAGGTAGTCTTTTTAGACATCTTTCAGCCTTTCCAGGTGGTCTTCTTTAAGACAAATTGCTATCCTCTCTAAAAACCTTTTCAGGTAGTCTTCTTTAAGACAAATGTTCATATCCATTCCGAAAACCTTTTCAGGTAGTCTTATAGAAGACATTATTTCGTACCACTCATCATATCAATCAACATATGCATGAGCATAAACATTATCCACATTACCAAGCCGGCATAAGCATAGCCGTGGTGTAGGTGCAAATATGGTTTAAACAAATTCAATAAGGAGATAAAATCTTGGGCATTTCAGTGTCCAATCATCTTCTACCTTTAGATCACGATTGACAGACGTGCCTATCTGACTCTTCAGGTTTAAGAAGATTGAACAGGGGCAGCTGTCATACCCCAAAATTTGCCCTCCTCTATGCATCTTCAAGGGCTCAAGGTTCAAAGGCTTATTCAGGCCACTCTCTCCCAATAAAGACCTCTAAAACCATTCTCATATTTTTGGAATTTTTAGTTATATTTTATTTGAAGTTTATTCAATTAAATGGAAAATAAATTAAGGAAAATATCAAAGGTAGTGAATTAAATCATGGGGTTTTGTCTTGGATCAAATAAGGGCCCAAGAAACACCTTGAGAGCCAAGGAATTTCGTTGGTTCATGATTTGTATTTTTTATTT
The DNA here is from genome assembly GCF_029867415.1 of Vicia villosa. NCBI lineage: Eukaryota > Viridiplantae > Streptophyta > Magnoliopsida > Fabales > Fabaceae > Vicia > Vicia villosa. The sequence goes on along the minus strand of NW_026706811.1, from coordinate 793,990 downwards.
TATTTATTTCTTGATTTTATTCCAATTAAATCAAGGAAAAATAAATAAAAATCAAATATGTGCATGATTTGATTTTTTTTAATCATAAAAACATTCTTAAAATACAAGTGAATCAATTATGGTGATTGAAGAAGAGATTGAATAAAAATAGAAGCTTTTGCATGAGATTCTCAATCAAATCTTTTCATATTTTTTCCTCAACTAATCACTTGATTTACTTCCAATCTTTTGCCCTAATTCTCATCCATATATATACATGAGTTTATTTAGAATAGAGGGGGACGAAAGGGGCAGCAAAAAAAACTAGGGTTTGCATGAAAAAAAATCCAAATCAAATTGCACCATTGAATCTGAAGTATCAGCCTTCCCCGATCGATTCTAAGCGTCCAATCGTCCTCTTGAAGTCTCCAAGATCTGATATCTACCTTCATCGAGGCCCAGAGCGCGCAGAGGAAGTACATACAAGAGCACGGTTTTCACTTTATCTTTCAAATCTCTTTTCAATGATTCACGCATTATGAACATATTTTGGTTGTCTATTCATGTTCACTTGGATGTTTGCAACGTTTCTGGGCCATTAAACGTAAGAACTAGTGCAGGAAGCATAACGCACCAATGTTAGGGCACTGAGATCGGGAAGCTCCAAAACCCTAGCTATAGGGCGTTTCAGTCCAAACTAAGTACTCTATCGGATTTGCAAGGGGAAATATAGGTGAACAGGGTTGTTTTCGTTCGTGGTTTAATCAATTTGTGTGGGTTCGAGTTTGGGCAGATCGGAGAAGACGGTTGTTTTTACTGCTCCGGCGGTGGACGATATTTGCAGGGGGAGGTCGCTGCTTGCGTGGCACGTCTGGGCAGTTTGATTGGAGGGTCAAAGCAAACAGATTTCTCTCTCCATCTGATTCGCGAGTCAACAAGTCCAAGCACCTTCTCTCAGCGTTTCATTGGCTCAGTAGTGTACGTGGGACCCAGGTTTGACTGACCTTTTGAATCTATTAGTTGATTTAATGTTCCTTATTTATTTTCTTTGAAGCGTATAATGAATAACAAGCCAGTGCAGCACGGTTGGTTAAACGTGAGGGAAGATGAGCTTCATAACCTGGGTTCGAGTCCAGGTATGAGCAATATTTTTGGTTTTATTTTCCTTTAGATCCGGCGCTTTGCCTCACATCACGCCCACCGTACGCCCTCACATCCTGGCCACAGGATCTTCATTAATCCTGATCTAATGTACGTGAGGATAGGGCTTATCATGTACCCTCAAAGCCAACAACATAGGATCACAGCCAGATTCTTTATATAATTTTTATTATTATCATTATTGTTTAACTATTTAGAATTAGGTGATGATTAAATGTTGTTTAATTTAATTAATTTGTTAATTAGGATTAGATATAAATTAAAATTAGGCGAGTGATTAGGATTTAGGATTACCTTCGCGATTATTTTCCCGACTCATCCCGATTTAATTAATTTAACCTTAATTTAATTATAAATCACAACAACCCTAGGAAAGTTTATAAGGCGTTAGGATTTGCCCAATCCCATTGGCCAGTGGCCAAAGTATTAGGGTTAGGATTTTCCAACCGACCTAAGTATTTAGCCAAACAATTTAGAATTTTATTCGCTTCGATTAAATTAATTGGTCGCGGTGGGTAATGATCAATTGTCTAATTAATTAAATTCAAATTAAAATATCATTTATTCTGCTAAATGGTTTTAACCAAAGCTATTGGTTACGATGATTAGCATTTCTACTCTATAAAAATTCGTTATTATTCGTAATCAAATCTATTGATTATGAGGGGTAACGATCAAATTAATTATTTAAAATACACACATTTGCTATTCGTGATAATCGAATTTATCGATTATAGTGGTTAGCAATCCTCCCTTTAATCCGTTAGCCATAGTAATCAAACCTATTGATTATTGCAACTAATGGTAACAAATTAAAATCAGGGTTGTACGCCTAAACATTCAAAAAAACACTAAACCACGTTACTACGATTTTCATCCCTTCAAACACACTGCGATGTTCAAACTACGATAAGGTAATTCAAAATACCTTCGAACTTCGCATTTCAAAACTACGACAGGCCATTCAAAAAGCCTTCAAAACAACTTTCAAAACAAATGCAAAGGTTCAAATTAGGGTTTTTATAGGAGAAAGTCAACTCAACTTTGACTGGTCATAACTTTCACATGGAGCATCAAAAATTTCCCAACCAAAGCCTATTTTGAAGGAAATTCGATTCTCTACAACTTTGTCTCTCACAAGCCAAGGCCAGAAATGCATCATTTGGGAGATATGAAACAAGAGATTATAGGTCCTCCGAAAAGTCAACAAAGAACACCTTTTGGGTCAAAACTCATAACTTGAGCATGGAAGCTTCAATTGATATGAAACCAAAAATGTCATTTAGAGGACTCTTTGAGCTTTCTAAAAAGTCCTAGAATGCATTCATATGATTAAAATGGAGGGAGATACGAGGCGTGCAAGTTGGTCGATTTTCAAGAAAACCATAAAACCCTAATTGATGAAATTGAGGATTTTTTAGTAATGGGCTTATGACTATGGATTAGGGACGTGATTACAAGCATAAAAGAGGCCCATAAACCAATTCCTATATATTTTGTTATTTTATTTTATTTAAATTTGATTTTAACCATTTAATTTCAAATAAAATCCAATAAAATCATGAAATAATTATGTGATTATTGTTCTAATTTTTTCCTTGTGATTTAATCAAATCCCAACTTGATCCAATGGTCAAGATTAAATGGAAATATGCATAAAATAGCATGGGGTTCAAAATTAGAAAGATTTTATATAAAATCTTTTTTAATTTTCATGCTACTAATTGATTGATTATATTCTAAGTTTGTAACCCTAATATGATGAGGTATATATTCTAAATTCACTGAGCATAGAAGGGGAGGGGGGCAGCCACGAAAAAGGAAAAAAGAGGTGGAGAGGTAAAGGTTCCAAAACTCACAAAACTAGGGTACAATTATAAACACATCCCAGCAAGTATCAATCAGTTCCAGGTGGTCCATCATCTTCCTCAATGTCCCAGGAGCCTAACCAGTGCCTTACTGAAGCTCCATGCATGCAGAATCGCGCCCCACGCCCCTCACGGTTTGCAATAAAGTTCCAATCTTGAATCTTTAATTCACGTAATTTAAACGATTTCTATGCTTACATACATGTTCATGGTGATGCTTAGAGACTTTTAGAATCATCGTTGGCGAGATTTGATGCAGATACGAAGAGATGCCATTGTTAGGGCATGAAGGTTCTTGCTCTTCGTATTCGTATTTGCAGGGATTTTCAGGTCGCGATAAGGCCATATTTAAGATCAGAGGAAGGTTTTACGTTGATCTGGTCGGTTTGTTTTCCGTTTTCGCTGGCGTTTTCAGGTTTGATGGTGGAGACTAACCGGAGAAGGTAACCGGCGCGCCTCCGGTCCGGTGGTTGGGTTTTTCTGGACTCCTTTGACTAGTGCGTGGCATTATGGTGCATCGTGATTCGTCATTCAACCAAACACAATTCTCTCTCTGCTTCTGATTGGCCTATCTAGAGGAGAAGGGGCCCACGCGTTAGTTTATTATTTCAATTAACATGCTTGTCTTTTTATTTATTTATTAATCAATGGGTATCATACTAACAGCAAACAAGCGCAGGATAATTGGTTAAGAGTGAAAGGGGGTGAACCTCATGACCTGGGTTCGACCCCAGGTGTAAACAAGGTTTTTTATGCTTATTTGTTTTCAGGTCCAGTGCTTTGCCTCCCTTCCTGTCTACGATACACCCCTCATAACAAGACCACGGGATTTCCACTAGCTAGATCCAACGTATGTGAAAGCGCTGGTGCATCATGGAGCTTCAAAGGACAATAACACAGGATTGCTTTCCCAGGTTTTTCTATATAATTTTTATTATTTTGTTTATAATTTTATTATTTTGTTTAGATTAAATATTAATAAATTATGTTTACTTTAATCAATTAGTAAAACTAGGATTAGGGTTAGGATTACAATATTTTCCGATTACTCTGATTATTTCGATTCCTCGATTTAATTAATTTAATCTTAATTATTATAAATCACAAAAACCCTATAAAAGTGGCCAATACATTAGGGTTTTCCCGATCCCATTGTCCATTTGGCAAAAATATCAACTCCAATACAACTAATTCAACTAATTCTGGTTTAATTCTCTCCTCGACCCGACTAAAGCTATTAGTCGTATTAGACGAGGGATAAAAAATATATAATTTAAAATACATTTAATTTGCTGCCCGCGACGATCAAATCTATCGATCTGAGTAACCAGCAATGCCCCATTAATCCGTTAGCTATACTGATCAAATCTATTGATCATCGCATCTAACGGTGACATATTAAATCAGGGTTGTACGCCCAAACAATCAAAACACACTAAACCACGATACTACGGATTTTCATCCCTTCAATGCTGCGATTTTCAAATCTACGATAAGGTAATTCAAAATACCTTCGAACTTCGCATTTCCAAAACTACGACAGGTGTCATACCCCAAAATTTGCCCATACTATTTCTCTTGTTCAAATTCAAACCAAGATATAAAGCTCAAAGACAAACTCTCCTAAACAAGGATCAGAAACTAGGGTTTGGTTTGTTCAAGGGAAATTCAATGAATCAATGGCTCCAAGGCATCCCATATGGCTCAAAGTAGCTCACATTACCTCTATGACAAGTATCAAGTCTCAGCTTAAAGGATTGGTCACTCAACTGTTCAGAAAATCAACAGTCGACTGGGTTAACCTAAAAAGTCAACTATGGTCAAAGTAAAGTCAAAACTCCTGATTTTTTGTCAAGATCCTTATATTGAAGTATCATTCGCCATTTGATCAAGAATTGATCATGGTTCATCAAGGAAAGATAAAAAATCAACAAATCAAAAAGTTTCTAAATTAGGGTTTGTATAGGAGAAAGTCAACAGTCGACTGGGTTAACCTAAAAAGTCAACTATGGTCAAAGTAAAGTCAAAACTCCTGATTTTTTGTCAAGATCCTTATATTGAAGTATCATTCACCATTTGATCAAGAATTGATCATGGTTCATCAAGGAAAGATAAAAAATCAACAAATCAAAAAGTTTCTAAATTAGGGTTTGTATAGGAGAAAGTCAACTGAACTTTGACCAGCCATAACTCTCACATGGAATATCAAAAATTTCCCAACCAAAGCTCATTTTGAAAGAAATTGAATTCTCTACAACTTTGTCTCTCACAAGCCAAGGCCAGAAATGATTCATTTGAGAGATATAAGGCCAAATATTACAGGTCCTTCTAAAGGATCACAAAAAAGTCATTCTTTCTCAAAGCTCATAACTTGAACATGGTAAACTCAATTGAGATGAAACCAAAAGGAGATTTTAGAGGACTCTTTAAGCTTTCTAAAGAGTACTAGAACACCTTTATATGACAAAAATTGAGTGAGTTACGACTGTCAGAAGTTGGGCAAAATTTGGAGAATGGATGAAACCCTAATTGACAAAATTCCAATTGAGTAATGGGCCTATAATTTTGGACTATGCACGAAATTCTAAGTTCAAGATAGGACCATTTATCATATAAATTTTATTTCATGATTTTATTTTATTTATATTTGATTTTATTCATTTAAATTCAAATTAAATCAAATAAAATCACATTTAAATGAAATAAATTTTATGATCCAATCTCCATTCATTCAATCAATTTAAAATCAATCCAATGGCCATGATTAAAGAGAAAATATGCATGAATTAGAATTGGTACAAAATTAGAAAGATTTAAGGTAAAATCTTCTCAAATTTCCACATCACCTAATTGATTCAATCTCAAGACAAGGTCTTAACCTAATTCTATTCTTGTATATATATAACACATTCACACAAGGGGAAGGGACGAAATTTGGCACAAAGAGATCTAGGGTTTCAAGTTCATAATATTCAAAAAAGGTGCAATCATCGTGTTCTCCATCCAAGGATTTTCAAGGCAAAATAACCATTCAATTTCTTTTTCCAGGTGATGTAGAGTAAGAACTCATTGTTATTTAGGCTTTATAACCTCTATAATGGACATGTCAATTTTACATATTCATGCAACTTTCTAATTTTTCATATCTCATAAACCATCATGCTTTAATGTGGTTTAACGATTTTCTTGAGTTTATGGAGTGTTTTAGTGAAGAATAGAACCGTCATCCATGGAGTTTAAAGCCAAAACCGTGAGACACCATTACTAGGGCATGGAGAAAGGAAGCTCTCGTATGCAATGATTCAGGCCGTTTCGACTCGTACCAACGCCACCAACGGATTCAGAATGTCCTAAATAGGGGATCTGGGCATTCTTGGGTTTTGTTTAACGTGAATTTTGTGGTTTAATTCTTTGTAGGATTTCCATGGAAAAAGCGCTGCCAAAAAACTGCACAAAACCGTGGGCAAAAACCAGTTGGTAAATGAAGAAGATGACAAACAGTGCTCGTGGACCCCATCAGCACACGCGGCACATTATAGTTGGCAGGTCAAAGGGTCTTCATTCTCTCTCTCGGTCTGATCACGTGTGGAGGCAGCTGAATGGCCAGTCAACGCATTGGTTCTTCTCTCTCTCTCGCTATCATTGGCTATTCGTGCAATCAGGGGACCCCATATCTGACTTTTACTTTGAATTTACGTTTTAAATTGTTTTAATATTTAATAATTTATGTTGGCTTTGTTGACAACTCAAAAGCGTGGCACAAATGGCAGGAGGAGAATTATTGTGGCCTGGGAAACCTGAGTTCGAGCCTTGGTCACGACAAATATTTTGACAATAGTTTTCTTTCAGATCCAGTGCAGTCATCCCCATGCGAGTATGATGCGACCTCAACCTTGCGCCCTTAGATCAATCACGGAACCAGATCAAGAAGATCCCATCGCAAGACCACCATGGACACTCAGAGCGCCTCCACATAGGATTTCATGCGCCCAGGTTCTCTCTTATCTTTTATTATTTTGTTTACAAATCTTTCTTTATATTTTCTTTTAACTAAACTTTAATTTTAATTAATCCTTAACCTTTTTTTAATAATAATAAAAAGTTCATTTAATTAATAGAATTAGCCTTTTAATTTAATAATTAAATTAACTAACAAATTAATTTTAGTTATAATTAAATTTAGTTTAAATCATGTTTGTTAATTTAATTTAGGTTAAATAATTAATTAATTAAATTAGGTTTTTATTTTAATTTAGGTTTAATGATTTTAACTAATTTTAAATTTATTAATAATTTTAACTGTTAATTATGTTCACAAACCCTAAAAAACCTTAAGAGTAGACTATGTTCATTAACGCACTTTACCTTATTTAGGTCACAACAAGTTTTCTTTTTACCCTTAGGTTTGCCATTAGGTTTTTTAACCCTGATATTTTTATTCGCAAATTCTCTTCTCATCCCATACTCTGTGATTGTCGCATGCCTTTAATTTTAATTATCTATTTAAATTTCATTTTATTTGCATTTATTTTATTTTATTTAAAGTTATCTGCCTTTATTTAAAATTTTGCCTTAGGTAAATGGCATGAGACCAAGAAGACTGCACAGCGTATACTGATGTGGTTGATATGGTGGCCATCGTTAGTGTGACACATTGGTTTGTCCTGGTGTTCCTTGGGATCCGACTCGAGGAAACACTTGGCTGCTGCGTCGTGTCATTAAGCACTCATTAGCCTCTAGAACCTTAGTTGAACTTGACTTTGGCCTATTAGAAAGTAGCGAGATGGCTGGCTTTGGTTCCGACTGAAGTTGGTCGATACTCGAAGCTACACTCATATGGACTGGACTTTCAGGACCTTCTCGGTTGGTGATTCGATTGCCGAACTGAGATAAGCGCCTTCGAGAAAGGTCGATGATATGAGCTCCCTAGAACCCGATCTTTATATAGGACAGGTTGAACCAACTAAACTTCAGTGGGGAGGGTACTTACCTACGAACTTCATGCAAGCCCCTAAACCTAAGGACACTCGTGTGACTTGCTTGTGTGTGCTACTAACCCCCTGGTTTCCATGCAGGTTTTCTTGTGGGACTCACTCGCCCTTATTACCCTATGCTTTGACTAATGCATCACATCTGCATGACATCATGATATCATAACATCATAAAATTGCATGTTAACTAACCCTTTCAAGGATCTTAAGGATTTAGGGCGCACGATTTCAGGTACCCTTATCAAAGACTAAATTCTCATCAAGGAGCAAGAGGACTTACTTTCCTCTGGCCACATACCTTCCAATTCAGATAATCAGTACCTATCGAGGGGCAAGAGGATTTACTTTCCTCTGGCCATTTGTCTTCCAAATCAGAGACATTGTACCTATCAAGGGGCAAGAGGATTTATTTTCCTCTAGCCATAGGCGTTCAAATTCAGAGGTATCCCGAATCAGAGGCTATGACCCACTGGATATGCTGAGCTTGATTCTCAAAGAAAGACATTCAAAGACAAAAGTCAGAATTCTTCAGATAAAGACGCGACCAAACCATTTTCTAATGTTGCTAACTAAATTCCTAAAGATCCTTGAAAAGATTGCATTTACATTCATAACATCACATAAAACTAACTTTTCCTTTCAGGTCGACCAACTGGTCAGACAAATACCATCAACAAATCAATCCTAATCAGATGAACATTCTGGAAGCTTGACCCCCAGACTTCTGAAACATTCCAATCAGATATACATTCCGGAAGCTCGAACCCCGGACATTCGGAAAGTTCCAATCAGATGAACATTCTAGAAGCTTGACCCCCAGACTTCTGAAACATTCTAGTCAGATATACATTCTGGAAGCTCGAACCCTGGACATTCTGAAACATTCTTATCAGATACACATTCCGAAAGCTCGAACCCTGGATACTCTGAATCTCTACACCAGTTCTACAACAACGACGCAAGCCAGATGCACCTAAGCGTCAATTCACCAAAATCAATATGTCGTCGGCTCAAGCATTACAACATCTGTTGAAGATCAGAATGATTACTCTGAGGGATGCTCCTAAGAATTCTAACACCTCCACTCCTGGCTATAAATTCAATACGAGGTGCGCGTACCATTCCAACATTCCTGGACATTACACAAACAATTGCTGGACATTGAGGAATAAGATTCAAGATCTAATCGATAACGGGGAAATCAAATTCAACCCTCCCGAAACTCCTGTGGTGATCACCGCTCCTATGCCTAGTGATGACAAGACTGATTGACGTCTAGATGGATGAACTTTTGGATCATTAGATCTACTTTCATTTGCAAGTTTCTTTTCTGTTTGTTTAAACATTTGACTCATGATAGACATTATCTGTTTTAATAATCATCATCAGTGCATTGCATATGTTTGTTTTGAATAAATTATTTCGCTATCACTCGTTTTAAATTGCGTCTTTACTTTGCATATGTTTTGTGATACTCGACTCCTGCTAAAGCTGTATGCCTTTTGAGGGAGGATGACGAAAATGATACCGCAACCTCATACAGTATGCTTTTGAACGGACTATGCTGACGATGTACAGGCATTGTTTCAATTCCTAAACAGTGGAGATATAAGGATGTTAATCCCTTGTCAACCCCTTTTAGCCTAAGGTGTAGGAGTTTTCTTTCACGTGCAAATTGGAACCCTTTAATCATAACCTGGGGCAGGGTAGTTACTCAGTTAACTCAATTATACCAGCTGTTATTTACACAAATAATGATGGGTTCTTGCAACCAGTAAGTCATGCAGTCAATATCCACCAAAAAGAAAAAGATGTTAAATCAAAACCTATGAAGGAGACTTATCGAAAAGCCGAAACATCCCGCTGACTGTAATCACTAAATAAACAGTTCAGGCAATATTTAGGGATAACAAAGTCAAAAAGGAGGTTGCTAAAAATCCTCGACAAAAGAAAACATTTCAAAAGAGGCCACTAAAAATCCTCGACCAAAGCAAAAAGAATTACCAGGAAGGATGACTGTCTGTCCAAATAAAAGTTCTGGTGCTCTAACCATCATCAAATTTCAATATTACGACTTCAAATTCTGCTAGAACTTAAATGCAAAGTTAACTGGGCATAGGATCGAAGAACATCACGAAGATGGGGATGGGAACAAATAAATTTCGAGCCATTACCCTTTGTTTCTTTAAACCGTGAACCAAGCCACGTTACAACCCTTGAAAGTCCTAACTGAAGCATGGTTAGTTTGAAAGCATACTGTCACCAAAAACGTATCCCGACTCCTTAAGGTTTACCAAAAATGCTGAGTTGATATTTCATATTTTACAAACATCACGTTTTTACGAATATCACGCTTTTACATCTCATGTTTTAATGTTTTTCAAAAACTCAAGACAGACGTAGGCATTGCATCTCATGAATTCATTATTAAACATATTCTGCTACATAATTTCAAATGTTAGCATCAGAAAGAACTTGCACAGGGTACAACTAATGACTGAAAGTTATCCCGACAGACAAGATTACTCCGAGAAGCAATGTCTCCTACGTATACAAGGGGCATGGCACGCTTTGCCCAATCAATCTGGGGCAATCAAGTCAAGATTCGAAGAATCTCTCAAATGCTAAACAGTCAAAGGCACACATCCCATGTGGGCTTCAAGCTATTTCCCGATCAATCTGGGGCAATCAAGTCAAGATTCTTAGAATCTCTCAAGGGCGCCAAAACAATCAGGGGCATGCATCCAAATAGATCTGAAGCCCTATGATTACTAGGGGCATGTCACCCATAGTGCACGTCTCATAAAGTCCTCGCGAGGAGAATCTTTTCAAAGTCTCTACTAGCGGGGGAAAATCTATGCAAGTCCAGTTTGACATCTTGATCAATACTCAGCGGTGTGTCCTAATCAAATCCAGGAATGGTAGTTACTATAATACTGGGGGCAATGTTCAAGGCATCCATGCCTTCCCACAGCTCCGATTTCACAAGATCATATCCCCACAGAGCAATTCTCATGAAGATATCTTCAAACATACTCGTCCTGACAAAGACATGACTCCCCAACAGAGTTTACATCTTCAACACTACCGGTTCTCCAACACTTTGCTCTTCTCCAACATGGTGTATTAATATCTCTAATCCCCAATCAGGGTACATCAAGTTACTGATCGTCCCCAAGCAGAAATCATAAATCCCCAGCTGAGCATCTTCAAGATAATATCAAACATCAAAATTATAATGACATGGAGATCCACCTTCTCAATCAAGATGTGTCAAATAGCATAAATCATAGTCATATGTCATAAATCATAAAGATATTCATACAATTGCATACATGTTCGTACATAATACATAATGCATCGCGACAAATGCGTACATAACATGCAAGGTTCTCATTTATTTTGAGAATCCCGTCACATAAACGCATTACATGCATCATGACATGGCATAAAAAAACTAACTTTGCCTTTTTCAGGTTACTGCTGCAGTCAAATAAACAACTTCAAAACCTTTCAGATCTAAGTCGATACCTTGGACGGTTCCTTAATGATCTAGCTTTCGATCTAAGTCGATACCTTGGACGGTTCCTAAATGATCTACCTTCGGATCTAAGTCGATACCTTGGACGGTTCCTTAATGATCTACCTTCGGATCTAAGTCGATACCTTGGACGGTTCCTTAATGATCTACCTTCGGATCTAAGTCGATACCTTGGACGGTTCCTTAATGATCTACCTTCGGATCTAAGTCGATACCTTGGACGATTCCTTAATGATCTACCTTTGGATCTAAGTCGATACCTTGGACGGTTCCTTAATGATCCACCTTCGGATCTAAGTCGATACCTCAGACGGTTCCTTAAATGATCTGCCTTTAGATTTAAAGTCGATACCTCAGACGGTTCCCTAAACAATCTACCCTCAGATTTAAGTCGATACTGTGGACCTCCGTTTTTATCCGGGCCATACCTCTGTTCGGGAGAGATACGTGAACTGACTCTTTTTATCGCTTAATGCTTTCGCATTTTTGAAAATTCACAGAGTCGCCACCGACCTTTTATTTTATCCAATTAAGGAAAGGTTTATAAAAGAAACAGAAAAAAGACCTTTAAGAAATTCTGGGTAAGGGGGTAGGTTATACAAAGGGAAGGTGTTAGCACCCTTTGTATCCCTGGTTATCCATGGGCTCTTAAGTTTGCTTAGCTCACTTGTTTTTCGATCACTTTTCAATTGCTTTAGAATGCTCATATGTGGTTTCAAATACTTTTGTAAATTGAATTTTGTAATGATCCGTGTGTGGATGTATACAAAATGCTTGTTTATCTTTCGAAAGATGTTTTGAAAAGAACGTTAACTTTGTAATAATCCGTGTTTGGATGTATACAAAGTATTGTCTTTTTTGAAAGTTTTGTTTTGAAAAACAACAGTGTATGAGAATTTTGTTTGTTTTGATTTGAGCAAGCAAACTAGGAGGTCTACCTTGAGTTGTAAGGTCTTTATCCTATTTCCTTTAAAAATCTATCCTTTCACCGGATACAAACAAAAGGTTCGATTTTGTACTCGAAACAATAGAATTTTGACTTTGATTTTGAAAAGAATGAGATGGGATTACCTTAAGAGGTGCAAGTGTGATTGTGATTGGATTCAGATATTTTATCTTTGAAGTTAGTGATCTAACGGTTCAATTTTATCTTTGACATACACGCAGTTTATATTTGCTGGAAATTAAAATGCGGAAATGTAAAGTGCGGAAAGTAAATCTACGCTATTACATCGATTGTGCAGGAAATGTAAACTAGCCTATTTACATGATTTTGACATCCTATACATTTATCTAGGAATTTAAATTGCAAGAAAAATAAAAGGAATGTTTTTTTTTTGATTTTTTATGATTTGATTTTAATTATAATTAATGCATGATTAATTAAATTAAAATGAAGAAAAAAGATGAAAATAGATTTAAACCTAGAAATTAAGTTTAAAATATGTACAAAATATTTGTCAATTAATTTTAAAACAAAACTAATTTTTTTTTTGAATTTTTGGAATTGATTTGAAATTGATTTAAGTTAATTAAAACATAATTATGCAAATAATTATACCAATAATTAAAACTTAAAGAGAAAATTATTCAAAATATGTACAAAATTAGTTTATAATATATAAACAATATTTAACACAAAGAACAATTTTTTTATGATTTTTTTTTATTGGTTAGAATAATTAAAAAGCAAATATATAAATATATACTAATTAATTATGCAAAATATTGAAATTTTGAAGAAAAATAAAATATTTTTATTTCAGAAAATAATATATTATTTTAGAAGTCTAAAAATATTTTTTGTGTATTTTTTGGATTTTTAAAACTATTTTTAATTAATTTAACAAAGAAATTAAAATAAAAATAGAAAATAAAAGGATACTGATCAGGTGTGGTTGGATTGAGAGTCCATATCATGGGCTAGCGTGTCTGGTACGCAGGATGAGTTGGCAAGTGGATCAGAAGGTGATTAAATTGAGACACATGGCAAAAGCGTGGGCTGCAAAGCACAGGATCAGAAGTTATTTTAAAAAAAAAAACACGCGCGCTCTCTGGCCAATAGGGAGGAGCCACGTATCATCTTCTTCATCAGAACCACCCTTTTACACCTTGCGTTTGCAGGTGGTGTAAAAACTCCCACCTATTACACCTGCAAAAAATAGCGAATACAAGTAAAACGTGATATAAATCTGGCGCGATACCATGGTTGAATTCGTCTGGTCCATACGAATTCAATAGGACATGTTTGAACCTGTAATTTTGCCTAATTTGGAAAGCCCTAATTTTGAGATGAAGAACCCTAAAATGGTAGTTTCGTGTATACGTGTTCAAACTTCAATTAAGTTTCCAGAAATGATCTACACATCAAACCAAACTCAACTATATGTCTACATCCTGTTAAGCATGCGTGGATAACCAGATACGAATTGATTTAAGTTCGAACAAATTATGACCTGTATAGCTCGATTTAGTGAGCTTCAAGGCTTGTAATTGATTGGGATACGTTTATTGATGTTCAAAGATGATGTTTGAATGCTTTGTTTGAACTGAAACTAGTTAGAAACTAAAATTCGAATTTTGAATTTCTTTCAAAAAAGTTCCAAGTGGTTACAAGTGTATTATGAGTAAGGCTTTGTTTCTGAACTTGTCTCTTTTATTACTGAAGTATGGTAGCCTATATATAAGCATTGAGTGCTTAGAATTGAAGCTAAGAAGCATCTAGTTGCCTTTGTGGAATTCTTGGATTTTTTTATATTAAAAAGCTTTGAATTATTGACCAAGTCTTCTTGTCTTCAATGCTCTTGCCTTGCTCTTCAATTCTCTGCAGAAAAATGAAGATTCCTTGGGTGAGTCATGCTTAAGATTTAAGCCATCCATTATCCTTTCATTTTTCTTTTTAATTTAATCTTAAAATAAGATAAAATTATGCAAAAAATGAATAAAAATGGTGTGGGCTTATTCTTGGTCGTGGGAGGCCCATAATATCATGGAAATGATCTTTGAACCATGAAAACTTGGCCCCATTTGGAAAAAATGCATTTTTGAGCAATGTTGGTTTTATGCATTTTCCAAAATTTAGCCAACTTCAACAAGGTGTAAATCCCTCAATTTTTGTCATATGAAGGAGATCTTGCACTTTTTGGAAACCTCAAAGAGTCCTCTAACCAATGCCTTTGGTCTCATGTCAAAATGATTTTTGATGCTCCTTGTGTGTCCTTTTGAAAAAAGTGTCTTTTTGTTGACTTTGGAAATGACCTGTAATGTCTTTGATCATATTTTTCAAATGGTGAATCCAATGACCATGGGATCAATGGCATTTGAAAGATAATTGAATTTCCTTCAAAATGAGCTTTGGTTTGAATTTTTTGGATGAAGGATGAGAGAGTTATGATCAGTCAAAGTTGAGTTGACTTTTCAGGCAAAAACCCTAATTTTGAATCTTAGGGTTTTGTTGATTTTTGATCTTTCCTTGATGAATTATGATCATCCGATGATAAAATGATGAATCCTTTGACAAAATATGGACTTTGACAAAAAATTTCATTTTTGACTGTCTGTTGACTTTTTTGGTTAAACGGGTCGTCTGTTGACTGTTTGAGCTGCTGACGGTGCGTCTGAGTGAATTGAAGTTTGAAAATTTGTATGATGGTACTTTGAGATATATGGATGTGTATGAAATCCATTTGAGCTCTCAAAAACTTGTTTCTCCTGTAAAAACAAGAAAACCCTAGTCAGGGACTGTTTATGTAGGAGACAGTTAAGCGTACCTGATTTTTGTGCAGTGTTGAGTCTCTGCTAATCGCGTGATATTCAGAAGACTTCTAGAACAAAAATCTTGGAATTTTGAATTGTGAAAGATTGATTTGATTGATGGTACAAAACACTGAGAATTGTACTGCCAGCAGTTTGGCTGTCAACTGACTGTTCAGGTATTGACGTAGCAGTTAGAGTGAAAAATCAACAGTCAAAGTTAATTTTCTTTTTTGTTGTTTTTGTTTTTGTTTTATGTGAAAAATGAAAGTTTATTTACATGACTTGTTGAAAAACACAGACATAATAAATAACTAATATTTACTGTATGCGGGCAAAATTACCGATAATAACCCTGAAAATCATTTAATGCACAGAAAAATGCATATTTGACTGGCAGAAAACACATAAAATATTATCTGAGTAATTAAGCAATATTATGACAAATAGTACAATATTTAATACTGACAGTACAAATATTACATACTATATTGAACAGTACGACGAATAAATGGTACATTTAAGAAATACGGCAAATCTTAAAAATGACGATTGATAACCCATGCTACAAATAGTAACATGTAGATGATTGGGAGCATAAGCATCCCAGGTCCACAGTGTTCCGGGCTATGTAGACAGAAGAAAGACATGATCACCGTAGCAATGGTGATGACCATGAGAAAACACGTTTCCCACCGCTTTGCCATTTTGTCGGGGAAGAAGAAAGGATGGATTATGAAGTGGAAATTTGAGAGATGAATTAGAATTTGATGTGAGATTTTATGAAAGAAAATGAGAGGTATTTATAGAATGGAAAGAAGGATAGAGACGTTGGGGAACGATGTGATTCCGTACAAAAGGAAAATTTGAGTGGAAGTAAGATTTGAAAGAAAGTGTATGATAGTGTTGGGAAAAAGAGAGATGTGGAGAATAAAGTTAGGATTTGATTTTTGAAAAAGAGATTTGAAAAGATTTTTGAAAATAATGGAATATAGTACAAAAATTAGTGGGAAACAAAAGATAATAATAATCTACTTGTTACCAATACAGTCTGAGTTTCCTGATTCTGCGCCTGCAAAAAAGATTTAACTCTGTACCAATTGTGTCAGTACTATTTATCTGTAAATAAATAGCATGTGTGAAGTAATAAACAGCATTTGGCGTTTGCGTAAGAATAAATTCAACTGCAAGCCAAATTACTGTATAAGAAAAATTCTAAAAACTAAGTATTTCATATATCAGGATCTTTGTTGAAATAAAAATCCATGATTATATGAGACTTTTAATTTTCAGATTGGAGTTTTCTTGAAAAATGATGCGGGCAAATTTTGGGGTATAACAGTTGCCCCTATTCAATCTTCTTAAACCTGAAGAGATTATCTGAAATATGAAGGTAGAAGATGATTGAATATTTAGATGCCCTGAAAATTTGCACTTACCTTGATCAGAAGAGATGTTGGAAGTTGCATTTGAATGTCGTCTGCGAAGTGTTGTTGGAAGATTGAAACATTACCTGAGATGGGCTTTCAGATGCCACCTGGTGAATGGGTTGATGGTTTGTTCATCAGAATGAATCCATTGATTATATCTTGATGAAGGATTTGAAAGTCTTTGTGTTGACTGTTTCGGAACCGTCCAAGGTTACCGCTTTAAGTCTAGGAGGATAATCGTTACGGAACTTGTCCCAAGTTTTTCCGGTTTAGATTTTGGAAGTTGATCATTGTGGAACCGTCTGAGGTATCGCTTTAGATCTGCAATGTTAGATCGTTCTGGAACCGTCTGAGGTATCGCTTTAGATCTTTGATGCTAGATCGTTTTGGAACCGTCTGAGGTATCGCTTTAGATCTTTGATGCTAGATCGTTCTGGAACCGTCTGAGGTATCGCTTTAGATCTGTAATGCCTGTTTTTGAGTTGGTTAGTGATCAGAATGAATCTTCGGCTTGATCATATCTGAGAGAACCGTTCATGGAATTCAGGTGAACACTGCATGTGATTGAGAACATCTTTGTCGAAGATATCCGTCTGCCTGAAAAATCAAGTTAGTGATATGCAATGTTCATGATGCATGTAATGTATGATATTCCCGGAGAAATATGCATGTTATGTTGTGTATGAATATGCGTATGAATATGTGCATGATGCATGATGTATGAATATGAATATATGATGTATGAATGTGAGATGTCAAGCTTCTATTTGGGAAAATAAATTTCCGTCAGTCATCTGGATATGACTATATTGTGATTGTTGATGATCTTTTGTCTTGTTTGAGTACCCTCGGCTGGGGAAATTCTTTGAGAATCATGGTACTTTGTTGAAGGATCTTTGACTAATCACTTGGGAATGAAAGGTAGCTGGAAGTTCCGATGCCCTTTCAAATGGGAATGAGGAAGATGCATAATCCTCCGATGCACTATTTGACCAAGTCCGGGTGCGGGGATCATACCTTCTGAAGATAGTAATCTGGAACAACCCTGCTGGGGGATAAGACCTCTTTTGAAGAGAAAATCTTTTTGAGGAATTTGCTGAGAAATGCGTTTCTCTTGGGGATTTTCTTCTGATGGGATGATGTCCAGATAATTGGGACATTTCCTGAATGCTATTCCTGTTTTTCCTGGTAAACATCAATCATATTCAAATGCACATGTTCATTCAAAATTATCATTGGGACGTTTACGTATTTAAAACAGAAAAAGTGAAAATAGTGATTTTTGAGCCTAAGCTGCATTGATTTTTGAAAAAGAGCCATGATAGGCTGGTTAGCACAGGGAGACAACAATCCTAGAAGTAGGAAATTGTCAGAAAGTTTTGGAAAATATTTATAAAAATAAATAGCTATGTGAAAACGATCCAGTCAAGTTTCAACTCTGCTATTGCCAATCTGTCTTCGAGCATCTCATCCCTCACTTGTTGGAAGAAAGTGATTGGACTGATCGGTGTCTTTGAGGTGTTGAATCTTGATGGTGAGTAGGCAGCTGAACGGAACACAGTTGTATGCTTCATTCCCTAACTTTTGCCTAGGCCGCCCTTTCAGGTTTTCAGCCTACCGGGATAATATTTGTTTAGTCTCTAACTTTTGCCTGGACCGCCCTTTCGGGTTTTCAATCCACCGAGACGCTCATTTTTTGCCTAAGTTGCCCTTTCAGGTTTTCAACTTAGCGAGCTTTTTTTTCTTTTTAAGCGAAGTATTTTTTGACTATGTCAGCATTCACAGGGTGTGGGAAATCCTCGCCATCCATGGTGGTAAGCAACATGGCGCCGCCGGAGAATATTTTCTTGATTATGAATGGTCCCTCGTAGGTGGGAGTCCATTTGCCTCTGGGATCACCTTGTGGTAAGATGATGCGTTTGACAACCAAGCCACCAGTTTGGTATGCTTGACTTTTGACTTTTTTGTTGAAGGCTTTGATCATACGCTTTTGGTATAACTGACCATGACAAATAGCTGCGAGCCTTTTCTCATCAATCAAGTTTATCTGGTCCAACCGTGTTTGAATCCAATCGTCTTCGTCTAGATTGGCTTCTTTCATAATCCTTAGGGAAGGAATCTGAATTTCAATTGGAGGAAATGCCTCCATACCATAGACTAAGGAGAATGGAGTTGCCCCTGTTGAAGTACGCGCAGATGTGCGATAACCATGAAGAGCAAAAGGTAACATCTCATGCCAGTCTTTGTAGGTTACTGTCATTTTTTGTATGATTTTCTTGATGTTCTTGTTGGCAACTTCCACCGCGCCGTTCATCTTTGGTCGATATGGAGAAGAATTATGATGTTTGATCTTGAACTGTGTGCAAAGTTCAGTAATCATTTTGTTGTTTAGATTTGTGCCATTGTCCGTGATAATCCGTTCAGGGATGCCGTACCGACAAATGAGATTGTATTTGATGAACCGGGCCACCACATTCTTGGTAACAGAAGCAAATGAAGCTGCTTCTACCCACTTTGTGAAGTAGTCAATAGCAACCAGGATAAAGTGATGTCCATTGGAGGCAGTAGGTTTGATTTCTCCAATCATATCAATACCCCACATTGCAAAAGGCCAAGGAGCCGTCAGGACGCTTAATGGAACTGGAGGTACATGTACTTTGTCAGCGTATATCTGGCATTTGTGACATGTTCGGGAGTGATGATGGCAGTCTGTTTCCATAGTAGACCAGTAATAACCTGCTCTAAGGATCTTTTTAGCCATTGTATGTCCACTGGAATGAGTACCGAAGGCACCATTGTGTATTTCTTCCATGATCTGTTCTGCTTCCTTCTTGTTTACACAGTGAAGTAAAGTCGAGTCATGGTTGCGTTTGTATAAGGTTCCATTGCTTAGGAAGAATTTGGCAGCAAATCTCCTTAGAAACTTTCTATCGTTAATGGATGCCCCTTCAGGGTACTCTTGAGCTTCGAGATATCTTTTTACTTCATGGAACCATGGTTTTTCCTCGGTTCCTTCGGTATTGATCTCATTGCAATATGATGGTTCATTTTGCCTGTAAATGGTGATCATAGGCGCCTCGTTGTCCCACCTGACTTTGAACATGGATGACATGGTAGCTAAAGCATCAGCTAGTTGATTTTCCTCGCGTGGGATGTGTTCGAAAGTGATTTCTTCGAAGTAAGGAATCAAACTCAGCACATATTCTTTGTAAGGAATTAGATTCGGGTGCTTCGTGTCCCATTCCCCTTTGACTTGGCAGATTACCAAGGCCGAGTCTCCGTAGACTTCCAGGAATTTGATTCTTAGATCGATTGCAGCTTTAAGACCCGGAATACATGCTTCGTATTCGGCTATATTGTTAGTGCAATTGAAGCATAATCTGGCAGTGAACGGTGTGTAACTTCCTGCGGGGGAAATGATCACAGCTCCGATGCCATTGCCAAGTGCATTAGAAGCTCCGTCAAAAACCATAGTCCACCGGGATCCTGACTCGGGTCCTTCTTCTGGTCCTGGTTGTTTGTAGTTATTGACTAGCATAATGTCTTCGTCTGGGAAGTCAAAGTTCAATGCTTGATAATCATCCACTACTTGATGAGCCAGATGATCAGCTACCACACTTCCTTTGATTGCTTTTTGTGAAGTGTATTGAATGTCATATTCTGTTAAGATCATTTGCCATCTTGCTATTCTTCCAGAGAGAGCAGGTTTTTCGAACACGTATTTGATGGGATCCATCTTGGAGATTAGGAAAGTGGTGTGATTTAGCATGTACTGTCTTAGTCGGCGAGCTGCCCAAGCTAAGGCACAACAAGTTTTTTCGAGTAGTGAGTATCTTGTTTCACAATCGGTAAACTTTTTGCTAAGATAGTAGATTGCGTGCTCCTTTCGGCCGGATTCGTCATGTTGTCCTAGTACACACCCCATTGAGTCTTCTAACACAGTTAGGTACATTATCAGAGGTCTGCCTTCCACAGGTGGCAACAAGATTGGAGGTTTTTGGAGATATTCTTTGATTTTGTCAAAGGCTAACTGGCATTTGTCATTCCACCTTTCCACTTGATCTTTCTTCAACAGTTTGAAGATCGGCACACAAGTA
This sequence comes from Vicia villosa, assembly GCF_029867415.1. Taxonomy (NCBI): domain Eukaryota; kingdom Viridiplantae; phylum Streptophyta; class Magnoliopsida; order Fabales; family Fabaceae; genus Vicia; species Vicia villosa. Next base: position 773,170 of record NW_026706811.1, on the reverse strand, counting down.
GTAGTCATGTGGGCGATAAATCGGGCGATGTAATTTAGACGTCCCAAGAATCCTCTGACTTGTTTCTCGGTACGAGGTATAGGCATTTCTTGAATGGCTTTAACCTTTGCGGGATCAACCTCAATACCTTTGCTGCTGACGATGAAACTTAAGAGTTTGCCGGATCTTACTCCAAAGGTACACTTATTTGGGTTCAGTCGCAACTTGTATTTCTTGAGTCTGTCAAACAACTTGTGTAAATGACCCAGATGTTCTTCCTCGGTGTTGGATTTTGTAACACCCCATAAAATTCTTTATTTAATTTAATTAAGTTTTTTTATTAAATATTAGAATTAATTGGATTATTTGGGAAATATGGATGAAATAAGGCTAATGGGCCAGTGTTGTAAGTAGCAGTTGGGGGGTGTATCAGTGCAAAGCCCTTTTTCTAAAATTAAGTTATATTTTCATAAAATAGAATAGAGGAGTATTTTGTGAAAAGAGAACCAAAGAAGGGAGCAGAAGAGTTGAACGTGAAATTGGGAGAAGAGCAAGTGCGAAGAGGAAGAGAATTCAAGAATTCGACATCGAGGTAAGGGGGGATTCTTCTCATTAACCTCTATTATGGGATGTATGAATGATTCGATGGAATTTGTATGTTAGGATTTCGAATTGGATTATATGTCGGGTTTGGGGTTTTGGGGTTTATAGAACTTTGATGCAATTTAGGTTGTGAATGATGATTGGTGATGAACAATGATGTTAAACCTGATTAGAAGTATGTGTAAACGTGCATTTTATGTCGTATGTGTGGTTTATTCTGCTGAAACTCGTACTGGTATGATTTGAGAGTATTTGGGAGGCATAGAATGCTGTTTTCTGCAGGTTGGGATTTCTGAAATCACCGGTTCGCGCCGCGTGCACAGGGTGGCGCCGCGAACAGGTGGACTGAATGGCAGGATGTTTTGATACGCACAGGTCGCGCCGCGTACCTGTGTTGGCGCCGCGAAGGCGTAACTTTTTCCTCTCGTCGCGCCGCGTGTAGGTGTTGGCGCCGCGAAGGCGTAACTTTTTCCTCGTTTCGCGCCGCGTGTGGATGTTGGCGCCGCGTGCTGTGCTGTTTGGATTTCTTTTGTTAAAGTTTAACGATGTATAACTTTTTAACTGTTAGTCTGTTTGATGTGTCGTTTCGAACATAGTGAGACTAATTCAGTGCGATATGCAATAAAACAGTGTTGAGTTGTGACTCGAATTTAATTTAAACACTTGATTTAATTGGTTGTGGTGGATTATATTGTTATTGCATTGGTTGATGATTATGATATTTGGTTGATTAATGTTGATGATGAGCATGTTAAGGTTGATACATGCATTTCATAATCATGTTGTGGGCTGTATCCCTTATGGTGGTGGGACAGCGGTAGCTAATTCCCATTGTGTGGAATTGGTGAGAGAAGTAGCCGAATCTTTATGGTGGTGGATCGGTGAGATGGGTTATCCCATGTTTGGTACCACATGCATTTAGTTGCATTGCATTAGGTTGTCGTGTATAATTGTAACATGAATGGAAGTTGTCCAATGTTATGATTTGTGTGTATTTGTATGTATGTTGCTATATTATCTGAATATAATTGATTTGGGTGAATAATGTATGGATGAAGTTGTATTGTTTATATACCTATAACATTTGTTAATGCGAATGAAACTCACCCTTACTGTTGTTATTTTTCAGATTGAGGAGTAGCTTGTGTACTTGGTGAGGATTAGCTCGTCAAGTAGTTCGTTAGAGTCAGTTGGGTCAGTGTCATGCTCTGGTCGTGTAACACCGGGAACGTTATTTTAGGATTGGCTGATAAACTTCTGTTTGTTTATGGTTTATGGTTGAATTATGAGTCTTCGACTCCAGATGTTTGATTATTCAGTTGTTAAGAACATTCCGCTGTGTTAACATGCTACCTGAATAATTTTTGGTTTATCGTTCCTTTATGGCATGACATGAATATTGTTTATTTTGTTGGCGCTGTAATACTCTTCTTCATGTTTTACTCTGATTTTAATGTTAATTTCCGCGGGGTTTAGAAGGGTGTTACAATAGTGGTATCAGAGCATTGTTGGTCGTTTGAGTCAGAGTCTTAGTGTCGGTTAATCCTTCGTATACGACTAGTGTAAAGTTGACACTGTCGATACTTCTTGTTCTAATGAATATTGTCTGATATTTAGCAGAACAATGGCCGGAAGAGGGGGAAGAAATGACGACGCGATCGCTGAGGCTCTGGGCATGATTGCTGGTGTGTTGGGAGGGAATGCCAATGGAACTGGTATTGGTGCTGACAGGCAGCTGAATAGCTTTCAGAGGAACAATCCTCCTTTGTTCAAAGGCACGCACGATCCCGAAGGCGCTCAGAAGTGGCTGAAGGAAATTGAAAGGATCTTCAGGGTGATCGATTGTGCTGAAAATCTGAAGGTGAGGTACGGGACTCACATGCTGTCTGAAGAAGCTGATGATTGGTGGATGGCTAGTAGGGATGAACTTGAATCTGCAGGTGTAGCGATCACTTGGGCTGTGTTCAAGAGAGAATTCTTGCGGAGGTACTTTCCTGAGGATGTTAGAGGCAGGAAAGAGATTGAATTTTTGGAGCTGACACAAGGTAACATGACTGTGCCAGAGTATGCGTCCAAGTTTGTGGAGCTAGCAAAGTACTATGTCCACTATAACAATGATGAAGCGAGCGAATTTTCGAAGTGTGTTAAGTTCGAGAATGGTCTCCGTGATGAAATTAAGCAGGGAATCAGGTACCAAAGGATTCGTCGGTTTGCTGATTTGGTAGATTGTAGTAGAATCTACGAAGAGGACAACCTGAAGCTGAAGTCATCTCACTCCCGTGAGTTAGTTGACAAAAAAGGGAAGAAGCCTATGGACCGTGGTAAACCATATGGTAGAGGTAATTATAAAGCTGGAAGCTGGAAGAAGCCTAGTGGGGGAGACTCTAGTGCTCCTGTTAAGTGCTTTAAGTGTGGGGAACCTGGACATCGTGTTCACGAGTGCAAAAGTGAAGAGAAGAAGTGCTACCGGTGTGGTAAAGCAGGCCACATTGCTGCTGACTGCAAAGGAAGGACTGTGACTTGTTATAACTGTGGTGAAGAGGGCCATATCAGTCCACAGTGTCCTAAGCCAAAGAAGAATCAAACTGGGGGTAAAGTTTTCGCTTTATCAGGTTCAGAGACTACTCCGGAGGATCGATTGATTAAAGGTACGTGTTTTATCCATGGCACTCCTTTAATTGCAATAATAGATACTGGAGCAACTCACTCGTTTATTTCATTGGATTGTGCTAAACGTCTGAACTTGGAAATATCTGATATTCACGGAAGTATGATCATTGACACTCCTGCGTCGGGTTCAGTGACTACTTCGTTTGCCTGTTTGAACTGTCCAATTGATATTTTTGGTAGAGAATTCGGAATGGACTTAGTATGCCTTCCGTTGGAACAACTTGATGTCATCCTGGGTATGAATTGGTTGCAATTTAATCGGGTTCATATCAACTGTTTCACGAAGACAGTTATTTTTCCTGAAGATGTCCGAGTCGAGGATTTAGCAATGACTGCTAGACAAGTGGATGAAGCCATGAAGGGCGGGGCCGCCGTGTTTATGTTGATTGCATCCATGGAAGTGAAGAAGAAAGCGGTGAGTAGTGATTTACCAGTAGTATGTGAATTTCCAGAAGTTTTTCCAGAAGATGTAAGAGAGTTACCGCCAGAGAGGGAGGTAGAATTTGCTATTGAGTTAGTCCCTGGGACTAGTCCTGTGTCGATGGCGCCGTATCGTATGTCGGCATCTGAATTAGCAGAATTAAAGAGTCAACTGGAAGAGTTACTGGAAAAAGAATTCATTCGTCCTAGTGTGTCGCCGTGGGGTGCGCCGGTGTTGTTGGTAAAGAAGAAAGAAGGCTCTATGAGACTGTGCGTGGATTATAGACAGCTGAATAAAGTTACTATCAAGAATCGGTATCCATTACCGAGGATTGATGATTTAATGGATCAACTAGTTGGTGCGAGTGTGTTTAGCAAAATTGACTTGAGGTCGGGATATCATCAGATTCGGGTGAAGACGGACGATATTCAGAAAACAGCATTTAGAACGAGGTATGGTCATTACGAGTATACAGTGATGCCATTTGGAGTAACTAATGCGCCGGGGGTTTTCATGGAATATATGAATAGAATCTTCCATCCTTATTTGGATCAGTTTGTGGTGGTATTTATCGATGACATTCTAATATATTCTAAGAGTGAAGAAGAACATGCAGAGCATCTGAGAGTGGTATTAGAACTACTGAAGGAAAAGAAACTTTATGCGAAACTGTCAAAGTGTGAGTTCTGGCTAAGTGAAGTAAGCTTTCTTGGGCATGTAATTTCTAAAGATGGTATTGCCGTTGACCCAACGAAAGTAGACGCAGTGTCTCAATGGGAAGCTCCGAAGTCAGTTTCCGAAATCCGTAGTTTCCTTGGTCTTGCGGGTTACTATAGAAAGTTCATTGAAGGTTTCTCGAAGTTAGCGTTACCGTTAACTAAGTTGACTAGGAAGGGTCAAGCATTCATCTGGGATTCGAAATGTGAAGAAGGATTTCAAGAATTGAAAAGGAGATTGACTAGTGCACCGATCTTGATTTTGCCGAATCCGGCGGAATCTTTTGTTGTATATTGCGATGCTTCATTGTTGGGATTAGGAGGTGTACTAATGCAGAATCAACAGGTGGTCGCGTATGCGTCGAGGCAACTCAAGGTACATGAGAGAAACTATCCGACTCATGACTTAGAGTTGGCAGCAGTGGTATTTGTGTTGAAATTGTGGAGACACTATCTGTATGGTTCGAGGTTTGAAGTGTTTAGTGACCACAAGAGCCTGAAGTACCTCTTTGATCAAAAAGAGTTGAATATGAGACAAAGGAGATGGTTAGAATTTCTCAAGGACTATGATTTTGAACTGAATTACCATCCGGGTAAAGCAAATGTTGTTGCCGATGCATTGAGTAGGAAGTCCTTGCATATGTCTATGCTTATGGCGAGAGAATTGGATTTAATTGAACAATTCCGAGATTTGAGTTTAGTATGCGAAGACACTCCTGTCAGTGTTAAGTTGGGCATGCTGAAGTTGACTAGTGGCATTCTGGAAGAGATTCGGGAAGGTCAGAAAGTTGATGTAGGGTTAGTGGATAAATTGACTCTAATTAACCAAGGCAAGGGAGGTGAATTCAGAATCGACGAGGATGGTATTATAAGGTTTGGTAATCGTGTTTGTGTTCCTAATGTTTCTGAATTGAGGAAGAGTATTCTCGAAGAAGGACATCGTAGTGGATTGAGTATACATCCTGGTGCGACCAAGATGTATCATGATTTGAAGAGGCTGTTTTGGTGGCCTGGAATGAAGAAAGAAATAGCTGAATTCGTCTATGCTTGTTTAACTTGTCAGAAGTCGAAGGTTGAGCATCAGAAACCATATGGAGCTATGCAACCGTTATTTATTCCGGAATGGAAGTGGGATAGTATATCTATGGATTTTGTTTCTGGATTGCCGAGAACGGTGAAGAACTATGAAGCCATTTGGGTCATAGTGGATAGGTTGACTAAGTCTGCTCATTTTATACCAATGAGAATGGATTACCCAATGGAGAAGCTGGCTCAATTGTACATTGAGAAGATAGTGAGTTTACATGGTATTCCTTCGAGTATCGTGTCAGATAGAGATCCAAGGTTTACATCCAAATTCTGGGAAGGTTTGCAGAAGGCTTTGGGTACTAAGCTGAGATTGAGTTCTGCTTATCATCCGCAGACGGACGGACAGACAGAAAGAACTATCCAATCTCTAGAGGATTTATTGCGTGCTTGTGTGTTGGAAAGAGGTGGTGCTTGGGATAGTTATCTACCCTTGATCGAATTTACCTACAATAATAGTTTTCACTCGAGCATTGGTATGGCTCCGTTTGAAGCTTTGTATGGTCGGAGATGTAGAACGCCTTTATGTTGGTATGAATCTGGCGAAAGTGCGGTGATTGGACCAGAGATTGTTCAAGAAACGACAGAAAAGATTAAGATGATTCAGGAGAAGATGAAGGCTTCTCAGAGTCGTCAGAAGAGTTATCATGACAAGAGACGGAGAACTCTTGAGTTTCAAGAAGGAGATCACGTGTTTATGAGAGTTACACCTATGACTGGTATCGGACGAGCTCTAAAGTCAAGGAAATTAACTCCGCGTTTTATTGGTCCGTTTCAGATTTCAGAAAGAGTGGGAGAGGTGGCGTATCGCATTGCGTTACCACCGACACTTGCGAATTTGCATGATGTATTCCATGTGTCGCAGTTGAGGAAATACATTGCTGATCCGTCGCATGTTATCCAAGTGGATGATGTACAGGTAAAGGATAATCTGACAGTTGAAGCTTTACCTACGAGGATTGAAGATCGGAAGGTGAAACAATTGCGTGGCAAGGAGATAGCGTTGGTCAGAGTAGCTTGGGGAGGACCAGCCGGTGGAAATGTTACATGGGAATTGGAGAGCCAAATGAAGGACTCCTACCCAGAACTCTTTGCCTAAGGTATGTTTTCGAGGACGAAAACTTTTCTAGTGGGGGAGAGTTGTAACACCCCATAAAATTCTTTATTTAATTTAATTAAGTTTTTTTATTAAATATTAGAATTAATTGGATTATTTGGGAAATATGGATGAAATAAGGCTAATGGGCCAGTGTTGTAAGTAGCAGTTGGGGGGTGTATCAGTGCAAAGCCCTTTTTCTAAAATTAAGTTATATTTTCATAAAATAGAATAGAGGAGTATTTTGTGAAAAGAGAACCAAAGAAGGGAGCAGAAGAGTTGAACGTGAAATTGGGAGAAGAGCAAGTGCGAAGAGGAAGAGAATTCAAGAATTCGACATCGAGGTAAGGGGGGATTCTTCTCATTAACCTCTATTATGGGATGTATGAATGATTCGATGGAATTTGTATGTTAGGATTTCGAATTGGATTATATGTCGGGTTTGGGGTTTTGGGGTTTATAGAACTTTGATGCAATTTAGGTTGTGAATGATGATTGGTGATGAACAATGATGTTAAACCTGATTAGAAGTATGTGTAAACGTGCATTTTATGTCGTATGTGTGGTTTATTCTGCTGAAACTCGTACTGGTATGATTTGAGAGTATTTGGGAGGCATAGAATGCTGTTTTCTGCAGGTTGGGATTTCTGAAATCACCGGTTCGCGCCGCGTGCACAGGGTGGCGCCGCGAACAGGTGGACTGAATGGCAGGATGTTTTGATACGCACAGGTCGCGCCGCGTACCTGTGTTGGCGCCGCGAAGGCGTAACTTTTTCCTCTCGTCGCGCCGCGTGTAGGTGTTGGCGCCGCGAAGGCGTAACTTTTTCCTCGTTTCGCGCCGCGTGTGGATGTTGGCGCCGCGTGCTGTGCTGTTTGGATTTCTTTTGTTAAAGTTTAACGATGTATAACTTTTTAACTGTTAGTCTGTTTGATGTGTCGTTTCGAACATAGTGAGACTAATTCAGTGCGATATGCAATAAAACAGTGTTGAGTTGTGACTCGAATTTAATTTAAACACTTGATTTAATTGGTTGTGGTGGATTATATTGTTATTGCATTGGTTGATGATTATGATATTTGGTTGATTAATGTTGATGATGAGCATGTTAAGGTTGATACATGCATTTCATAATCATGTTGTGGGCTGTATCCCTTATGGTGGTGGGACAGCGGTAGCTAATTCCCATTGTGTGGAATTGGTGAGAGAAGTAGCCGAATCTTTATGGTGGTGGATCGGTGAGATGGGTTATCCCATGTTTGGTACCACATGCATTTAGTTGCATTGCATTAGGTTGTCGTGTATAATTGTAACATGAATGGAAGTTGTCCAATGTTATGATTTGTGTGTATTTGTATGTATGTTGCTATATTATCTGAATATAATTGATTTGGGTGAATAATGTATGGATGAAGTTGTATTGTTTATATACCTATAACATTTGTTAATGCGAATGAAACTCACCCTTACTGTTGTTATTTTTCAGATTGAGGAGTAGCTTGTGTACTTGGTGAGGATTAGCTCGTCAAGTAGTTCGTTAGAGTCAGTTGGGTCAGTGTCATGCTCTGGTCGTGTAACACCGGGAACGTTATTTTAGGATTGGCTGATAAACTTCTGTTTGTTTATGGTTTATGGTTGAATTATGAGTCTTCGACTCCAGATGTTTGATTATTCAGTTGTTAAGAACATTCCGCTGTGTTAACATGCTACCTGAATAATTTTTGGTTTATCGTTCCTTTATGGCATGACATGAATATTGTTTATTTTGTTGGCGCTGTAATACTCTTCTTCATGTTTTACTCTGATTTTAATGTTAATTTCCGCGGGGTTTAGAAGGGTGTTACAGATTTTGCAATCATGTCATCGACATACACCTCTATTTCTTGATGAATCATATCATGAAATAGCGCTACCATTGCACGTTGATAGGTTGCTCCTGCGTTTTTCAGACCAAAGGGCATTACTTTGTAACAAAAGGTTCCCTAGGGTGTTGTGAAGGTTGTTTTTTCCATGTCTTCGGGTGCCATCTTGATTTGATTGTACCCTGAGAATCCGTCCATAAAGGAGAATACCTTGCATTGTGCGGTATTGTCAACCAGTACATCGATGTGTGGTAAAGGGAAATCATCTTTGGGGCTTGCCCGGTTCAGATCTCTGTAGTCCACGCACATTCTGACCTTCCCGTCTTTTTTAGGTACAGGCACGATGTTAGCTATCCAAGGAGGATAACTTACAATTTTTAGGAATCCGACATTGAATTGTTTTTCAACCTCGTCTTTGATCTTTTTTGACATATCAGGCCTACTCCTTCGTAGTTTCTGTTTGACTGGAGTGCTACCTTCTTTGATTGGCAGGCGATGAACTACGATGTCCGTGTCAAGGCCTGGCATATCTTCATAGGACCAGGCAAATATCTCGACATAGTCTCGCAGCATTTGAATCAGTCTTTGCTTGACGCTGTGTTCTAAATCAGCCCCTATTTTGACTTCTTTCTTTTCTTCGTTGCTGCCCAAGTTGATGACCTCAATTGGCTCCTCGTGAGGCTGTATGGCCTTGTCTTCTTGTTCTAGCAGCCTTGCAATTTCTCTTGGCACTTCACAATCTTCCTCACTTTCGTCCTCAGTTTGGTAGATCGGACTTTCAAAGTCATGACGGGCAATAGCAGAATCGTTGTTGACTGGATCCAGAGTGTATGTGAATCTGCATGTTAGTTATGTGAGTGTGTGTGAAGAAAAAAACATAGCTATTTGAAAGCGAAGAAAGAAGGAAAAAGGATTACAAAATTTAAATATGCAAGCGTCCCATGATTTTATTGAATGCACATGATCATGATATGATAAGCCCTTATAGAAGGACCAGTGTGCTAAGGCACACGGCTTTCAAGCTCATGGTTCGATTGTTCAGGAACCATTTTTATCTTTGCACAATATACACAAAGAAAACAGGAAATGGCATTTACTCCTGGTCAAAGGAGATCACATCCTCAGCTTTCCAGTTGTTCAATCCACTATTGTGAGCAGGGAGTATCCAGCTGTTCCAGTTTCAGTTGTCTTCTTCATCTTCCACAGCATTGATTTCATTAGTGGGAAAATGAGCCGGTGATCCTTCGGGATAAGTGATATACTCTGCTGGATACGAGAGCCCAGGCTGAGATATCTCTGTTGGCTGAGCGAGATGCTCGATAAGGCCATCCCATGCAGTCGGGATGATACTTTGAATAGAGACTTGTGCATCTTGGTGAGGAGTGTATGCTGACAGAAAGCAACCCTCGTTATTTGGTATTTCCCTGGCTTCTTCGAAAGCGAAATTGTCATCGTAATGTTCATCCCATCCAGTTGGGACAATGTCCTTCATAGCAATTTGTGAGCTTGGAGGAGCGGAATATTTCACCATATAGTCATATTTGCCGCTGGGTTCTCCTAGCGTGTCCCATACTTCTTTGGGTGGATTTTGATATTGCTCAGTGACGGGACTTGTGAAACTTTCTTCATTTCCAATTTGATCACCCCATCCAGTCGGGGTAAGGTCTTCCATAGCAATATAAGAATTCTGAGGTGCGGCATACTGATAATTATACCCGCCGTTTGGTTCTCCCACAGCATCCCACATTCCCATGGAAATGGGTGGAATCTCATCTGGATATGGCTGAATGATATGGTTCAAGAACACTCCTTCATCTTCAATAGCGTTTACTTCTTGGTTGACGAAATGTGACATTAATCCTCCGGAACGAGGACCTTGATCATTCTTTTGATCTTCACTATCATAGCCCAGACCTAGCTTGTCAGACTTGTAGGGTATATCGGGAAGATGTCCCCATACTGTGCAATCACCCTGTTCAATCAAGGCTTTGGCATCTTTGAGAGAAGCCATAGTTGTAGTTGGAGTAGCAGGAATATGCTTGGTGGTAGAGACATCTGGGGAGACCACCTCAAATGATTGGCATGGAGTTTCGATGAATTCGTCCTCCAACTCAACATATTTGGAATTGCTTAGGTGACTAACCACATATTCCTCTTCGCCATAGACTGTGACAATCTTTCCTTTTACTGGATATTTTAACTTCTGATGCAGGGTAGAAGTTACAGCGTTTGCCCCATGTATCCAAGGACGTCCAAGTAATCAGGAGTAGGCTGGGTGAATTTCCATTACGTAAAAGATAGAATCAAAGATTTGAGAACCCACTCTGATTGGGAGATTCACTTTTCCGTATACCGTTCTGGTTGATCCGTCAAAGGCTCTTACCACAACATCACTTGGTTGTAACACAATTCCTTCGAAGTCAAGCTTTTCTAGTACTGTTTTCGGTAA